>NC_090817.1:90880922-92105422 GCF_000390325.3 Nicotiana tomentosiformis
AAGATTATTCCTCAAGTTGTATCTCAGATTGGTCTCCATGCTGAACCTATGATAGTTTTATACTTATTAGCCATCAAGACTAAAAATGTAGTTTAGTGGGATCGACTACTAGATATAAATTAATGCATAGTCTCGACGCATTCTGTTTGCGAGTTTGTAAGTTAACTCAACTGTTTTTTTTTCAACACTTATCTGATGCTGATAGATTCATGCATAGTTTCACCAATCAAAAAAAGATTAATGCATAGTTTCAACTCATTCCCTTTGCAACTTCATCAGCTAACTCAACTGTTGTTTTGTAACACCACCTCTCCTGATGCATTTTGGCAGTACTGAATGGCTCCGTAATGATACTAGGCGCACGGCTATAGGATTAGATTTGGACGTTGAGGCACTTGATTGGTGCATGGAGAACAATGTGAACAAAGTCGGTGCTGATGTCTCTTCCAGAATATTCCTATTTCATGGTAATGTGTTGCAACCTCTTGAGGCCAAATTGGTTAATGCCGCTTCTCAAAATCTCATGCAAAACATAACATTAGGAGATAGTGAAGATGGTTCTCCTGATCACAAATTGATGAAGGATTTTCAATTTCCTGCAAGAGATATAGTTTGTGCTTTTAACTACAGTTGTTGTTGCCTTCATACTCGCCAAGAACTAGTTTCATACTTCAAACATGCCTTAATTGCTCTGAATAAGAAGGGTGGTATATTTGTGATGGATCTATACGGAGGCACATCAGCAGAGCAAGAGCTGAGGATGCAGAGAAGATTTCCTAACTTCACAGTATGTCTATCCAAACTAAAAGAGATCCTTTGTCTTCTGTCATTGAATTACATGTACTAGAATCTGGATCTTTCTTACCATATTATTAGTTATTCAATTTCAGCATATAATTTCTTTGTTGTCACTTCCTTTTCAGGACCATTTGGAACACTGCTATAATGAAAATTTTTCAATGTGGACATGACAATTCTGGGGATGCTGATACTCTTTTACGCATTTTCGTCATTATAGTTGGGCTGTACCTGCTTATCTTCACCGTTTAAGGCTTTAAAGTCCGTTTATTTGAAGACACATTTTAGTCAAATCGGATTCCAAAAGAAAACACCCTTCTACGTTCTATCATCCCCTACTGCTATCACCAAACCTTCCCCCCCCCCAACTATGCAACCCTATAGCTCTTACTCTGTTGCCATACCTTTCCTCCAAATTTTACAACTTCTTCAATTAACACTAGCCATGCAAAACTTATTTCTACGTTCTTAATAGAAGAATAATTATAAAACACGTATAACCTTTCCTGTAAAGGATATTTAGTATCATAATCTTTAAAGAGAAAATGAATTTGTATAATCTTGTTTGGCTGAAAATTATACTTTAGTTTAAGGTAAAGACCATATATTAAATAAAAGAGTTATGTCTTAGTTACTTTTATTGGATCCCATCTTACAAAAACTTTGTGATACAATTCTTTAATGTCCTCATTATGTCAAATAATTCTTTAGTGACATGACAGACGAGAAAAAGATAACGTGAAGTAGGTTTTGATCAAGAAAATTAGGTCTTGTTAAGGGGATGATTATGTGATTGATAAAATGGCACGCACCTTAGGGCATGGCTCCAAGATGGTTACTTTTATCATGTATATCTAAATATATGTGAGTACATACAGACAGATTATAGTGGCACTCATTGAAGGATTCTATGTCATTGATTGAGTATTCAGCTTGAGCATTTTCTCTTTTTCCCTTTTGCGGTACGGGGGTAAGAGCCATCAGAAGGCTGGAAGAACTGTTGAATTCTGTTTGATTTGATTAGGCTGTTTTTGCTATTAGCTGAAGTGGCTTATTAGAAATTCGAGGTTGATTTAGTGATTAGACAAAACTGAACCAAAAATCCCAGAATTTGGACAAAAATGCAAAGAGCCATGTTGATACAGATGACCTGATAATCTTCTAAACATATTCCTATGCCTTGTATCTTAGTGACAAAACTGTTATTATCTCTGTCATCTTATCTCACAGCTGAATTCACCGCGGTAGACATGCCTAGTGTATAAATTGCAACTGGTCATGGAATGGGGACAGGTGGGATATCCTTACTTCTGTTGCTGTGGTGAGCTAGGGGTTAGTTCCTTTAATTAATTGCTTCAGTTGGAAAAGAACATGCAAGGAGGCTTTTGTAGCGAAATGCTAGCTTTAGGTTTCTTTTTGGCATACTTTGATATGTATGAAGCATCTGGATGAATGATATTTCTCAGAAAATTTAGGTGGTAAGCCATAACCTGGCCTGAGGGCTTGACATCCTATGTAATAATTCTGCTATTTGTAAGAGTTGTTACTTCCAAACAACCTGTGGGTCAAAAAAGAAAAAAAGATCTTGGAACATTGTCTTTAGTCTGTTTGTTAAATGACTGAATTGTAAAGTCTGCTATCTATTTCACAGTATGTTTGGGAGCAAGCTGAATTCGATATCATTAAACGGAAAACGAGGATCAGCCTCCATTTTAATCTGCACAAACCACAAAAGAAAATTCGCCATGCATTTTCCTATAGCTGGAGACTGTAAGTTGCTTGCCTCCTCCATTATATAGAAAATGTCACTTCCTCATTCTATTATGGCAGCAGTACTTTTTCTGTCGCTGCTGTTCATCTAATACCATGAGATGTGTTTTCTTGTGTATAGGTGGTCATTGCCTGAGATCAAAGATTGTTTGGAAGAAGCTGGATTTCAGTCGGTCCACTTCTGGATCCGACATATGCCTGACAGTGAAGAAATCAAAAGCACATATGGGCTTACTGCTGGACGAGACATAAAGTATGAAGAGGTTACAAGTTTTCAACAACAAGATTCATGGAACGCTTACATTGTAGGTGTTGCTTAGCTTTCTATCTCTGCCTTGTTTTCATGTAAGTCTTCCTAGGTAACAAGTTATTTTTCGTTTCTTGGGAATCTAGATCGTAACATATGAAGCAATTAGCAGGTTGACATAGAACTGCTTGAAAACAAGACACTAAACTATGATGTAATTTAAATTTCTTGTGTTCTTTGGATACATTTTAATGCACAAAAAAAATTGTACCCTCATCTATAAGTTTCCTTAATTCACTCCATATGTTCTTTGTTGATTAACTTGATTCCAGAATGATGAACTAGGTCAAGCTAAATTTTTAAAGTTTGGTTTTGATTCTCAGATGACTGCCTATTCGGACAGGAAATCGTATACTATTGAATAGAGGGTACTTTGCCTCTATAAAGGACACAAATACATTGTAATATATTAATTGATACATGGATAGCAGACTCAATTTGACCACGCAGGTCCCGAACAGACGGCCCAGTTGGTTTGGAGGGTGTTGTCCACAAGGGCGACGCGGGTTCGATCCTCCTCAATGCCCTCTGGGTCTGAGCTTGTCGCACGGGGCTTGCCTAGTGCGGTGTACATCCCCTGTGTGGTTTGCAGGCTATTACACAGTGGGGGATTTACCCAGTGCGCACAGAGTGCTCACCCGAAGGGCAGAGACTGTAGTGGCTGCGGATTTTCCTGGGGTTCCCTAAAAAAATAAAAAAAATTGACCCCACCGACCAAATGACTGAAATTATTTAACGCAAAAGTACCATGTCAACTTGCATACAAGATTTACTAAGTGGATACACTTCCTCTTCAGGTTTTATGGTTCAGTTCAAAGCTGTCATTTATTTATTTTTGAATCAAGTGAAAACGAATTCAAATGGGGTGTGCACAAGCTGGTTTGGAGACCATCATTATTTAAAAAAGAAGAAGAAGAAATTCAATAAAGTTGATATACTTATCGAGCCTTGGTGATTTGATGTTGTTTTATATACTCATTTCGTTCACTTTTACTCGTCCACTATATAAAAAATATATTTTTACTTTTACTTGTCCACTATACTAAATCAAGAGAGATATTGTTTTCCAATTTTATCCTTATCATTAACTACTCATTCCCCATATTATTTCCTAAGACTTTTTGAAATGTTATCATTATTATGGGTATTATAGTAAAATATATATTTCATTTATTTTTTCTTAAAGAAAGTGCAAAATCAAAAGTGAACAACTAAAAATGAACGGAGGGAGTACTTACTAACATCAAATTGCTTATCAATTATACTCCACCTTAACTTCACTAATTTGTAGACACCAAAGATGTGATGAAGCATGATTATTTTTCAACGTGATTTTATCAAATAAAACTAGATCTAAATATCAAGTTGTCAACTTGCTTTAAGTTCTAATTCAAGGTTTAAAAGATTTCTATTTTCTCACTCTAAGTTGGAAAAGAAATTCGGCATTTTCATCACTTGTGGATTTCTCAAATGATTTCTAAGAACTAAACATGGATGGACCTTAATTAAAAAGGCAGCACATGAGCCAAACATTATCTCTTTTCTCACTTTAAGGTTTATGTTCAAAAGTTTGAAGCTACCTTATATCATTATCCAATACCTGTGGCTACAACGTAACAGCGTCTTTTTCAAATATTTGGTCAGATATTCTTCGGACCGGAGTGGATTGCTCTAGTGGTAAGCATCCTTCACTTCCAACCAAGAGGTTGTGAGTTCGAGTCACCCCCAAGAGCAAGATGGGAAGTTCTTGGAAGGAGGGAACTGAGAGTCTATCGAAAACAGTTTCTCTACCCCAGGGTGGGGAGTTCTTGGAAGGAGGGAGCCGAGAGTCTATCGGAAACAATCTCTCTACCCCCAAAGTAGGGGTAAGGTCTGCGTATATACTACCCTCCCCAGACCCCATTAGTGAAATTATACTGGGTTGTTGTTGTTGGTCAGATATTCTTCAATGATAAAACATGATGATTTTTAACCTGGGGAGAAATTTTGACTGCATCATTGCAGTAATCATCCATTTTTGTCCCTTTGTTCCAAAGGCGTGCAGTTGACTGAAAAAGTGTATTTGCAATGATAAGGAGGGTGTAAAAGGATGTGAAATTACCATTAGATTCCTGCTGGCTGCTTCTCCCGAAAAACAAAAAACAAAAAAGAAAAGAAAAAGAAAGAAACAAAGAGCACGCTTGATAAAAGTTAACATGAAAACAAAAGTTTCTTTAATTTGATTTTGTGTTTTAAATGAGCTTGGAACTTTAAAAAAGGAAATTAACCCTTTTTGGACAAAATAAGTTAAAAGCTTAACTCAAAATTTCAAAACTTCAAACAAAAGTTTATAGTTCAATCTGATTACTCCATCCGTTCATTTTTACTTGTCAACTATTAACTTTGTGCACTATTTAAGAAATAATAAATAAAATATATAATTTACCATGATACTCATTAATTTATGTATAGTGTTAATGGATTTGAAAATTAATTTAAAATAAATAATTAATAATAAAGACACTTTTTAATTAATAATATATACTCTATTCGTTTACTTTACTTGTCACTTTTTCTATACAAAAATAACACCTATGACGCGTTTTAGTCGCGACTCCCGAGTTGACTTTTTGATTGTCCAAAGTGTTTACACAAAGTAACTTCTTCTTCGTTACAAATGAGTGGAAAGGAGGGAATTAAATAAAGTTGCCTAAATTGGAAACTATACTTAGTAATCTTGAGTACAGCAAAGTAAATGAGTGGACCTCGGGCGTATAAAAGAATGATCTCCATTCATAGCCATATCAAAAGAGTAATAATGGGTCTAAGTGGATTAATGAGTGATTCGGAGCGACGTAGTTCTTTTGACCATCTGAATTTGTTTTAAAATTTTGATGTTTAACATAATAAAAAGTTACTTCATTGTACTAGTATACTATTTGTCAAAACTCAGACGTATTGAAGGTAAAAACTAATTCTATTTTTCAAACAAAATTATAGAGGTCACGGGAATTAAAGTTGAACTTTTACCTTGCTATATCATCTAATTAGGGAAATTTACTTTTAACGTTTATAATACTTTTAACGAGTCAATTGATTTTGTGGCTCTTTAACTTGTTTTTAGTTTATGATCCTAGTTTTTTTTTTTTTTTTTACATATGAGAAATTTATTTTTGCACGTAAGAGATCTGCTTTTTACACATAACATATCTAAAAATGTTATCTTCTTAATTTTAAAATTGTAAAAAGGCATGTACAAATAACATTACTTTTAACACACACACAATCGAAGAGCTGTTATTCTAATTTCAAATGAGTTTTTATTTGACTTTGTAATAAAATGAGTTTTTATAAATGTCTTTTTATTTATAGCGTATGACAAGTTTGAAATTTATGTAACTAGACTAAAAGCAATGTATGACATTTATTAGCAGAGGAAATATGAACTTTTATCATTTAATTTGAAATGCAGAGACTATATATGTCATTTTGATCTAAATTAGATCCATCATGTCACAAAACTGAAAATGTGAGCTTCAACTTGAGATCAACGATAAGTTATTATATTAATTCAACTTGATTAAAGTTCAACTAGTACGCAGATTTGATCTTGAGTTCAAAATCTCACTTGAATTAGTTAATTTCTACTTCTAGTCTTGTCCGGGCAAATTTAGATCTGCTCTATAGTGTCAAAAGTAATCTAGATCTGCCATGAAAATGAAGGTAAGGTCTAGTGAGAAGCAAAGGGAAAATGTATAGTGAGAGACAGAAGATCGTAGAGAGAGAAAATGTAAGTTGTATTTCTTTACAATGTACAAAATATGTATGATATATACAAAGTTAACAATATATCTTAACTAGCCAAGTAATAGATGTATCTAGAAGAGTACATATTAAATAACACAATGTACAAAATGCCTCAACTTCATTTTATATCTCTACACTCCCCCTCAAGTTGAGAATGAAAAATGTTTTTCATTCCCAACTTGGACAACAAAAAAAACATGTTGCTGATGCCCAAGTGGCTTTGTCAAAATGTCTGCTGGTTGTTGTTGGCCTGATATGTGAGAGGTCTCAATCAGCCCTTCTTGTATCTTCTCTCTTATGAAGTGACAATTTATTCCTATGTGTTTTGTTCTCTCATGATACATAGGATTTGCTGCAATTTATAATGCAGCTTTGCTGTCACAAAACAGCTTCATTGGCAACTGCACATCTATTCTTAACTCTTTCAGCAAACCATTGAGCCAAACCAGCTCTGCCACTGTATGTGCCATGCTTCTATATTCTGCTTCAGCAGAACTTCTAGAGATAGTACTCTATTTCTTAGCCTTCCAAGAGATCAATGAACCTTCTAGCTTAATACAGTAGCCAGTCACAGATTTCCTTGACATAGGATAAGATGCCCAATGAGAATCACAGTAAGCTTCAATCTGTTGTGTCCCTTTGCTTGACATGAAGATTCCTAGACCTGACTGTCTTTTTATGTACCTAACTATATATAGAGATGCCTCATAATGAGATCTCTTGGGAGCATGCATGAACTGACTTAGGTACTGAACTGCATAAGAGATGTTTGGTCTGGTTATTGTGAGGTACAAAAGTTTTCCAATTAACCTTTGAAAACTCCCCCTGTCTTCTAGTGCTTCATCCGAGGTGCCAACATTGATACTTTCATCAAATTCTGTACTTGTAAGCTTCATATTTTTCTCCGTACGTGTATCTTTAGGCTTTGAGCCTGCTAGTCCCACATCTGAGATCATTTCCAGTGCATACTTCCTTTGTGACATCAGTATTCCCTCTTTAGACCTTGCAAATTCTATTCCTAGGAAGTATCTCAACTCCCCTATGTCTTTTAACTTGAACTTCTGGTGTAATGCAACCTTTGCATTCTGAATCTCCTCTAGATCATTCCATATTACAAGTAAGTCATCTGTATATACCAGCACAAGCACAAGCTTGTTTATGTCAGCCTTAGTGAACAATGAATAATCATGTTTGCTTTGAGCGAAACCAGAATTTAAGAGAGCTTGAGTTAGTTTTAAATTCCATTGCCTGGATGCCTGTTTTAAACCATATAAGGATTTTAGTAGCCTATATACTCTATGTTCCATGTACACCTCTTCCTCAAAGTCACCATTGAGGAAGGCATTATAAACATCCATTTAGAAAATAGGCCAGCCCTTAGGGGTTGCAGTAACAACTACAGTCCTTATAGTAGTTAACTTAGCCACATGGGAGAAGGTGTCATGGAAATCCAGACCTTCTTGTTGTGTGTAGCCTTTAGCAACTAGTCGGGATTTGAACCTCTTTACTGAACCATCTGCATTATACTTAATCTTAGACACCCATTTGCAACCAATGTGGACCTTACCAGCAGGCGGATCTACTACTTCCCATATGTGGTTTTGCTCTAGAGCCTCAATTTCCAATTGCATGGATTTAATCCACCTAGCACCTTTACTAGCTTGAGAGAAAGAAGAGGGTTCAGTGTCTGAAGAAAAGGAAGCAAGGAATGACTGAAAGTGTAAAGGTAGATAGGAGTATGAAACAAATTGTTGAATGGGATAGTAAGAGGAAGAAAAAGTGGTTGGTAATGGGGGATGTACATAATCAGTCAACTAAATAGAAGGTCTGGTTACGCTTCCTGACCTTCTAGGCTGATCAAGAGTGGTGATTACAGGAGTAATAGAGGTAATTGAAGGGGCAAGAGAGGTTGGTATATGTTCAGAGGAGATAACATGTGATGATGAATCACGGGAGATAGGTGTAGACTCAATTGAAGGAGTTGAATCAAAGAAAGGTCCATGTATATGATTAAGAAGGGGCTCATGATGAAAAGGAGCAGGAGATGATGTATTGGAATGAAGGAAATAAGATATAGAGAATTTGAAAGGAAAAATGTGTTCTTTGAACACAACATCCCTATTGACAAAACATTTTCCTGACTCAATGTCATAGAGTTTGTAACCTTTTTGATTTAAGGAATAACCCATGAAGATAGCAAGCCAAGACTTGGCAGAAAACTTATCACTATAGTGGGGTCTTGTGGAATAACACAAACATTCTAAAGTTTTCATATGATGTAAACTAGGAGGATGACCATGGAACAACTCATAAGGAGTCTTTCCATTCAAAACACTACTAGGTAATCCATTAATGATGTACGTGGCTACAAGAATACATTCACTAGAGTATTTTAAAGGAATGTGGGCTTGAAATCTCAAGGCTCTACTAACTTCAAGAAGGTGTCTATGTTTCCTTTCTACTACCCCATTCTGTTGAGGGGTGTGAACACAACTACTTTGATAGATAATTCCTTTGGATTTTAAAAGAGTTGAACAAAGTGTATTAAAGAATTCATAACCATTGTCTGATCGAAAGGTCTTAACACTAGAAGAAAATTGGTTTTCAAGCAGTTGAAGGAAATCATTCAGAACAACAAATACATCACTTTTGACTTTTGATAAGAAGGTCCAAGTCATTCTGGAGTAATCATCAACAAGTGTAAGAAAGTATCTGAAGCCACAATGAGTACAGACTCTATATGGACCCCAAACATATATATGTACCAATTCAAATGAAGAAGTAGACTTAGAAGTACTAATAGGAAATGGTAACCTAGTTTGTTTAGCTAATGAAAAAAATTAAACAAATACAGTCATTGAACTTTGACAATTGATTTCTGATTGCAGGAATTTTCAGTAGAATAGTGTAACAACCCGGTCGGTCGTTTCGAGAGTTATAGTCTCGTTTTCTCCATTTCTACTTTTTTGTGTTACTCAGCTATATTATGTTATATCGGGTTATTTGGTTCGGGACCGGAGTGGTTTCAGAGTGAATTGAGACCTTAGTCTCTTAAGTAGAAACTTAAGTTGGAAAAGTCAACCAGATGTTGACCTATGTGTAAATGATCTCGGATTTAAATTCTGATGGTTCTGTTAGCCCCGTTAGGTGATTTTGGACTTAGGAGTGCGTCCGGAATGTGGTTTGGAGGTCCGTGGGTAGAATTAGGCTTGAATTGGTGAAGTTGGAAATTTAGCGATTTTGGTCGGCAGTAGAAAATTTGATATCGGGGTCGAAATGGAATTTTGGAAGTTGGAATAGGTTTGTAGTGTCATTTGTGACATGTGTGCAAATTTTGAAGTCATTCGGACGTGATTTAATTGGTTTCGGCATCAGTTGCCGATTTTGGAAATTTAGAAGTTCTTAGGCTTGAATCCGAGGGTAATTTGATGATTTGATGTTGTTTTGAGTGATTCGAAGGTTCGACTAACTTGGTATGTTGATATATGACTTGTTGGTATTTTTGGTTGAGGTCACGAGGGCCTCGGGGTGATTCCGGGTGGTTAACGGATTTGTCGAAGTTGGAAAATGCAGCTGAAGCTGCTACTACTGCTATTTTCGCACCTACGGAAGAGAGAGTCGCAGGTGTGAGGCCGCTGGTGCGCGTGGGGAGTTCGCAAGTGCGGGAAATACTGGTCTAGGCAGGATGCGTAGGTGCGAGAAGGCTATCGCATCTGCGATCCCGCAGGTGCGAAGGTTGGCTTCATAGATGCGGCGCGCCACGTGCAGGTGCGACGGGTTTGCCGCAGATGCGTAGTATGGGTGGATAAGTTGAGTTGCACAGGTGCGGATCCTTGGAACGCAGGTGCGGTCGTGCGAGTGCGAGTAAATGGCCGCCGGTGTGAAAAACCTGGGCAGAAACCTTAAATAGAGCCCTTCGCGAATTTGGTTCATTTCCACCATTTTCAAGTCGGTTTTTGGAGCTTTTGGAGTACTTTTTGAAGGGTGATTCAAGGGCTATCAGTGAGGTAAGTTGCTTGAGCCCTAATACTCGTATATATGGTGATTTACCGTTGTTTAATCATATAATTAGTGAAAATAAGGGGTTAGGGCTTGGAATTTCTGGAGAGTAATTTAAGGATTTGAAGGGCCATTCGATGTCGGATTTTGATGAATTTGGTATGGTTAGATTTGTGAGTGAATGGGCTTTCTAGTTTTGTGAATTTTGTCGGATTTTGAGATGTGGGCCCGGGGGCCGGGTTTGAGCCAATTTCGGGTTTTGGCCTATTTTTGTTTTTAGCTTTTCTTGTGGAATTCATTCCATTAGCGTGTATTGATGGTATTGTACTGATTGTGAATAGATTCGGAGCATTTAGAGGCCAAGTCCAGAGGCAAGAGCATTGCGGGGTAGAGATTTGACCGGTTCGAGGTAAGTAACGATTGTAAATCTAGTCCTGAGGGTACGAAACCTCAGATTTTGTATCATTCTACTATTTTTAGTGACGCACACTGGTGACGGGCATGTGGGCGTGCACTATTGGGGATTGTGACTTGGTCCGTCCCATAGCAACTGTAAAGTTGCATACTTTGTTGAAACTATATGATACTTATATGTTTTAGAAATAGTTTTTGTAAATTGGGTTGAATGCCATGTTTGGGCCTTGTGCCAGTGTTGTTTGGACCCTTAAGGGCCTTTTCTTACTATTCTCTCATTGTTTTCGATTGAAAATCCATACTCAGTCATGGTTATACTTGTTACTGCATAACTCAGTTTTATGACTCTATTTTGATACATATAAATGTTGTTTTGGGCCGAATGCCTTGTTTTTACTGAAATGCCCGAGTGGCTTGAGAGGTTTATGACTGAGTGAGGCCGAGGGCCTGATTTGTGAGGATTTTTATGGGATCGGGCTGCACGCCACAACATGTTGCATATTTATTGGATCGGGCTGCATGCCGCAACATGTTTGATATCGGCCGAGGGCCTGAGTGATTTATGCCATGATTTGGCTTGATATAGCGCTTGGGCTGAAGGAGCCTCTCCAGAGTCTGTACACACCCCCAGTGAGCGCAGGTACCTACTGAGTGCGAGTGCCGAGTGCTGAGTGACTGGGAGGCATGAGTGATTGTGAGGTATGCCCGAATTGCAAGACTGATTGTGAGGTATGCCCGAGTGACACGAGTGACTATGAGGTTTGCCCGAGGGGCTGTTTATGATTTCATCATTTTTACTCACCTTTGCATTTTTCCTCTGTTTCAAAACTGTTGAAAAATATCTTTAAATGATTTTTACTGGAACTGGGTTTAAACGAGATGTTTTGATTCAAATCCTGATTTTAAAAGCATGTGGTATTTTACCGAGATTTCCTGATATGAACATTATATGCTTTATTGCTCGTCACTACTGCTCAGTCTTTATTTATTGTTGTTACTTACTGAGTTGGCGTACTCACGTTACTGCCTGCACCTTGTGTGCAGATTCAGGTGTAGCTGGACACGGTAGCGGATGTTGATTGTTCTGATTGCAGATTTTCCTGGGGATAGCAAGGTAGTTGCCTGTCGATCGTAACCCTGCTCTTCTCCCTCCTATCTTCCTTTAGTTGTATTTAGCTATTTTCCAAACTGAGTTAGTTTTGATATTGTTAGACAGATTGTAGTAGATGCTCATGACTAGTGACACCCCGATGTCGGGCTTTTTCTTCCACACTTTTATTTTGATTTGAACTCCTTTACAAAGGTTTTTATGTTAAATAACATTGAAATTTTATTTGAAATGAAAATATCGGTTTGTTTTGGAAATGAGTCGGCTTTCCTAGTTCCACGATAGGCGCCATCACGACAGGGGTTAGTTTGGGTCGTGATAGATTGGTATTAGAGCTTAGGTTACATAGGTCTCACGAGCCATGAGCGGATTTAATAGAGTCTTGCGCATCGGTATGGAGATGTCTGTACTTATCTTCGAGAGGTTGTAGAACCTTTAGGAAACTTCTCATTCTTGAATTCTTCTCGTGCGAATCTGTTGATTCTAGTAACTAAACATCTATTGTTTCATTCTCTCACAGATAGTGAGGACTCGTGCTACCGGTCAGGAGGGTCAGCCACCAGTACCACCAGCCAGGGCCGCGAGAGGCCGTGGTAGGGGCAAAGGTGCCACCCGTACAACAGTTGGGGAAGTACCCGCAGATCCACCGGTTGTCCCAGATCAGGACCAGGTTCCAGTTGTTGATGCACTAGATCAGGCACCACTTGTGCCTATTGTGATTCCAGGCCTTCAGGAGGCCCTAGCTCAGATTCTGACAGCGTGTACTGGCCTTGCTCAGGAGATCTCTATCTCGACGGTCGCAACCACTTCTTAGGCTAGGGGAGGCACTTCCCATCGCTTGCACACCCGAGTAGGTTATTCAGGGACTTCAGACACCGAAAACACCACCAGCCCAGCCGATTGCAGTTGCTCAGGATTATATGGTTCCTGCTATGCCTGAGGATGATTAACGTAGGTTGGAGAGGTTTGAAAGACTCCAGCCACCACCTTTCAGTGGCACAGAGAGAGAGGATACTTAGGACTTCTTGGACATATGTCAGAGGATACTCCGTACTGCTGGTATTTTGGAGACTTGTGGGGTCTCATTCACTACCTTTCAGTTTTCTGGGGATGCACTCAGATGGTGGGAGACTTACGAGAGGCGTAGACCTGTTGGCGCAGAACCCCTTACTTGGCAGCAGTACTCCATGGTCTTTTTGGAGAAGTTCGTGCCTCGATCCCGCAGAGAGGAGCTGCGCAGATAGTTTGAGCGGCTTCGCCAGGGTGATATGTCTGTGACACAGTATGAGATGCGGTTCTCTGAGTTGGCTCATCATGCTATCTGGTTAGTTCCCACAGACAGGGAGAGGATCATGAGGTTTATTGATGGTCTCACTTATCAGCTACAGTTGCTCATGACCAGAGAGAGGCTTTTGGGTGCTACTTTTGATGATGTTGTCGACATTGCTCGGAAGATTGAGATGGTTCCTGGTCAGGAGAGGGTTGAGAGGGAGGCCAAGAGGCCTCGTGGTCAGAGTGGATTCAGCGGTGCTCCTTTTGGGGGTCAGTTCCAGCACGGTAGAGGTCGTCATTTCAGACAGGCTCAGTCAGCTCGACCATTTCATCGGGGTGCATCATCTGGCCATGGTTCTCACAGTTCTCATCAGGGCCACTCATCACTTAGTTCCCTTCCAGCTCAGAGTTCGTCCTGTGCTCCACCTATTCAAGGCTCTTCTATGCCAGGTTCTTCTACCAGTCATCCCGGTGCTAGGGGTTCCCTTCAGTTTCCGCCACCAGCACTAGGGAGTTGTTTTGAGTGTGGGGAGTTTGGGCATATGTGGAGGCATTGTCCTCGTTATCATGGAGGTTTATCTTAGCAGAGGAGTCAGCCTCCGACTTCAGCACCAGTTACCTCACCACCCACCTAGTCAGCTCGGGGTGGAGGTCAGTCGGCTAGGGGTCGCCCTAGAGAGGAGGCAGATCAGTGGGTGGCCAGGCCTGTTTTTATGCCCTCCCTGCCAGACCAGCTGCTATTGCTTCAGATGCTATGATTACAGGTATTGTCTCAGTTTATCACCGAGATGCCTCAGTATTATTTGACCCTGGTTCCACGTATTCATATGTTTCCTCATATTTCGCCCATTTTCTGGATATTCCCCGTGAGTCTCTAGTTTTTTTTGTTCATGTATCTACTCGTGTGGGCGATACTATTATTATGGACTGCGTATATTGGTCATGTGTGGTGACTATTGGGGTCTGGAGACCCAAGTGGACCTTTTATTGCTCAGTATGGTCGACTTTGATGTGATATTGAGCATGGATTGGTTATCTCCATGTCATGTTGTTCTAGATTGTCACGCTAAGACGGTGACGTTGGCTATGCCAGAAATTCCGAGGGTTGAGTGGATCGGTTCTGTAGATTATGTACAGTAGGGTGATTTCATATTTGAAGGCTCAGCGCATGGTTGAGAAGGGTTGCCTATCTTATTTGGCTTTTGTGAGGGATGTTAGTGTAGAGACTCCTGTCATTGATTCTGTTCTGGTGGTACGTGATTTTCTGGATGTGTTTCCTGCAGACCTGCCGGGCATGCCGCCTGCCAGGGATATTGACTTTGGTATTGATTTAGTGCCGGGCACTCAGCCCATTTCTATTCCACTGTATCGTATGGAACTGGCGGAGTTGAAGGAATTGAAAGAACAACTTCAGGAACTTCTTGATAAGGGGTTTATTTGGCCTAGTGTGTCATCTTGCGGTGCACCGGTTCTATTTGTAAAGAAGAAGGATGGTTCCATGAGGATGTGTATTGATTACAGGCAGTTGAACAAGGTCAGAGTCAAGAACAAGTATCTTTTGCCTCGTATTGATGATTTATTTGACCAGCTTCAGGGAGTGAGGGTGTTCTCCAAAATTGATTTGAGGTCCGGTTATCACCAGCTGAAGATTCGGGATTCAGTTATTCTTAAGACAACTTTCAGGACCCGATATGGCCATTATGAATTCTTGGTGATGTCTTTTGGGCTGACCAATGCCCCAACAACATTCATGCATTTGATGAACAGTGTATTCCAGCCCTATTTGGACTCATTCATCGTTGTATTCATTGATGACATCCCGGTGTACTCTCGTAGCCAAGAGGAGCACGCTCAGCATTTGAGGATTGTATTACAAAGATTGAGGGAGGAGAAACTTTATGCAAAGTTCTCCAAGTGTGAGTTTTGGCTCAGTTCAGTAGCATTCTTGGGACACGTGGTGTCCAGTAAGGGTACTCAGGTGGATTTGAAGAAGATAGAGGCGGTGCAGAGTTGGCCTAGACCGTCCTCAGCCACAGAGATTAGGAGCTTCCTTGGTTTGGCAGGGTATTACCATCACTTTGTGGAGGGATTTTTATCTATTGCATAGCCCTTGACCAAATTAACCCAAAATGGTGCTCCATTCAGGTGGTCGGATGAATGTGAAGAGAGCTTTCAAAAGCTGAAAACTACTCTGACCACAGCTCCAGTGTTAGTTCTGACATCAGCTTCAGGTTCTTACACTGTGTATTGTGATACCTCAAGGATAGGCATTGGTTATGTTTTGATGCAGGAGGGTAAGGTGATTGCCTATGCCTTGCGCCAGTTGAAGACCCATGAGAAGAACTATATTGTCCATGATCTTGAGTTAGCAGCCATTGTTCACGCCTTGAAGATTTGGTGTCATTATTTGTATAGGGTTTATTATGAGATCTATACTGATCACCGGAGTCTGCAGCATCTGTTCAATAAGAAGGATCTTAATTTACATCAGCGGAGATGGTTAGAGCTTCTTAAGGACTATGATATCATTATCCTGTACCATCCGGGGAAGGCCAATGTGGTGGCCGACGCTTTGAGTCGTCGGGCAAAGAGTTTGGGGAGTTTAGCATATCTTCCAGCAGCAGAGAGACCTTTGGCATTGGATGTTCAGGTCTTAGCGGGCCAGTTTGTCAGATTGGATATTTCAGAGCCTAGTCGGGTATTGGCTTGTGTGGTCTCTAGGTCTTCTCTTTATGACCGTATCAGGGAGCGTCAGTATATTGACCCCCACTTGCTCGTTCTTCAGGACATGGTTCGGAGAGGTGATGCTAGGTGTGTGACTATTGGTGATGACGGCGTGCTGAGAATGCAGGGCATGATATGTGTGCCTAATGTAGATGAACTTCGATAGTTGATTCTTGAGGAGGCCCATAGCTCGCGGTATTCCATCCATCCGGGTGCCGCGAAGATGTACCAGGATTTGAGGCAGCACTATTGGTGGAGGCGGATGAAGAAGGATATAGTTGGGTTTGTGGCTTAGTGTCTCAGCTGTCAGCATGTTAAGTATGAGCATCAGAGACCGGGTGGCTTGCTTCAGAGATTAGAGATCCCAGAGTGGAAGTGGGAACGGATCACCATGGACTTTGTAGTTGGGCTCCTACGGACTTCGAGGAAGTTCGATGCTATTTGGGTTATTATGGATCAACTGACTAAGTCCGAACACTTCATTCCAGGTGGTACTACTTACTCTTCAGAGCGGTTGGCTGAGATTTACATCCGAGAGATCATTCGCCTGTATGGTATCCCTGTTTCTATCATTTCAGATAGGGGTACTCAGTTCACATCGCAGTTTTGGAGGGCCGTGCAGCGAGAGTTGGGTACTCAGGTTGAGTTGAGCACAACTTTTCACTCTCAGACGGACGGGCAGTCTGAATGCAATATTCAGATATTGGAGGACATGTTGCGTGCTTGTATCATTGACTTTGGGGGTTCATGGGACCAGTTTCTGCCACTCGCAGAGTTTGCATATAACAACAGTTATCAATCGAGTATTCAGATGGCTCCGTATGAGGCTTTATATGAGAGGAGGTGTAGATCTTCGATTGGATGGTTTGAGCCGAGTGAGGCTAGGCTCTTAGGTACAGACTTGGTCCAGGACGCATTAGATAAGGTGAAATTGATTTAGGGGCAGCTTCGCACGGCGTAGTCTAGGCAGAAGAGCTACGTGGATAGGAAGGTCCGTGATATGTCTTTTATGGTTGGGAGAAGGTTTTGCTGAAGGTATCACCCATGAAGGGTGTAATGAGGTTTGGGAAGATGGGCAAGTTGAGCCCCCCGATTCATTGGGCCTTTTGAGGTGCTTCACAGAATAGGGGAGGTGACTTATAAGCTTGCCTTACCACCCAGCTTGTCGAGTGTGCATCCAGTGTTTTATGTTTCCATGCTCCGGAAGTATATTAGAGATCCGTCCCATGTTTTGGATTTTAGCACGATTCAGTTGGAGGGTGATATGGCTTATGATGTGAAGCCGGTGGCTATTTTGGATCTGCAGGTTCGAAGGTTGAGGTCAAAGGATATAGCTTCAGTGAAGGTCCAATGGAGAGGTCAGCCTGTGGAGGAGGCCACCTGGGAGACTGAGCGGGAGATGCGGAGCAGATATCCACGCCTAGGTAAGCCTATCAATGCGGAATAATAATAAATATCTGAAATAAATAAACTACAATTCAAACAATTTCAACTCCCAAAACCCGGTAGAAATAAGTCACAAGCTTCTACGAATATATTCTTAATGTCTCTGTATGTCAAGGTCTAGATAAAATATAAGGAAGGAACATAAAATGATAGAAGGGGACTCCGGAGTCTGCGGACGCTGGCAGATATACCTCGAAGTCTCCGTGCGCAGGTAACTCAATGACGTCTAGGCTGGTAAAATGTACCTGGATCTGCACAAAAAGATATGCAGAAGCGTAGTATGAGTACACCACAGCGGTACCCAGTAAGTGCCAAGCCTAACCTCGGTAGAGTAGTGACGAGGTCAGGTGAGGCCCTACTGGAAAATAATAATGGCATGGTAAAATATTTATCAATGTAGTAAAATAAAATGACATTGAAAATGGATCAAATAGTATGTCACATTTAATGACACCAAATAATTGCAAATAATATCTCGTGGAAATCAAAACACAATTTCCTTCAACTTTATGAAAATCACAATAATAATCAAAGGCAACTACGGCCATAAATCAATATCAACAAGGGCACTCCCGAGGTACCGCCTCGTAGTCCCAAATCATAAATAAATTCACAATATCTCATTTCCTTATATCACCGCGGGAGCCTTCACAATTTATTTAAAGAAAACATTTTCCCGAAATAGCATCCCGCGTTTTAGCCACCCTTATCACACCGCATGACTTCTAGTAGTTCCCCTACTAGCCACGCGTATCAAGCCACCCTTATCTCACCGCATGCGTTTCAACACCCAGACCTTATACCACCGCATGCGTATCAATATCACAATATATCACAATTTGCACCTCAAGTGCTCAAATAATTTAACTTGCCAAAATAATTCAACAACAATATTTTTCCACAATAAAGAGCTCACGGCTCATGCCAAAATAAATCATCAATAATAGTTTGCCACAATAAAGAGCTCACGGCTCATGCCAAAATAAATCATCAAATAATAGTTTTCCACAATAAAGAGCTCACAGCTCATGTCAAAATAATTCATCAATAATATTCTTCCACAATAAAGAGCTCACGGCTCCCTCACAATGAGTATAAAAATATTCAGGAGTAAATAATTTAGGAAAATAATATTTCAAAATCTTTACTACGTTGCTTCAATATCAAGTTTAAAAATGTCAAATACTTCATATTAATAATATTTAATTTAAAGAAAATCAACCTTCAAATAATGCACAGAATAAAAGAAACCAAGTTTCAACTAAACAGGTAAAACAATTAGTAAGAAAAGATCAAACAAATTTGAAGTATATATCTCACATCAATGATAAAGAATATAACAAGATAAAATAATTTAATAAATGCGCAACAGTGATCTACACAATTTAAAAATATAATCTTTCACAAATTAACCCGTGTACACACTCGTCACCTCGTGCACATGACTTTCAACATATTTCAATAATCACATCAATACCAATTCTAGGGAAAATTTCCCCCACACAAGGTTAGACAAGTCACTTACCTCGACTTGCTCTAATTTAATCAAGTATTATGCTTTTTCCTCGACATTCTGACTCCGATAGACTCGTATCTAGTCATAATTAATTCGATACAGTCAACAAAAATTATAGTAATCAATTTCATAAGAAAATATTACATTTTCATTAAAAATCCGAAATTAGCTCAAATTTTGCCCATGGGGCCCACATCTCGGAATTCGGCGAAACTTATAAAATCCGACAACTCATTCAATTACGAGTCCACCCATACCAATTTTACCAAAATCCGATAACAACTCGACCTCCAAATCTTAAATTTTCGTTTTTGGAAGATTTTGCAAAAATCTTGATTTTTCTTCCATAAATTCACGGATTCATGATGTAAATGAGTATGGAATCATGAAATATAATCAATATAGGATAAGGAACACTTACCCCCAATGTTTTCCCGTGTAAATCGCCCAAAAAATCGCCCAAAAACCGTGCTCCAAAAATCCAAAACGAAATGAATGAAATGAGCAGTTTTGGTCCTTAAGTTTCTGCCAATCCGTCACTAAAAGTCCATTTTTCGTCACTAAAAGTCCATTTTTCGTCACTAAAAGTCTACCAGAAATAGCTCTACCAGTCTTACTTCAATTGATCATAACTTTCTGTACAAATATCCAAATGATAAATGGTTTAACTTTATGGAAACTATAATCCACCTAATACAACTTTCGTGTTTTGTAATTATTCTGATTCCATATGTATTGCGAGATATAAGTTCCCAAAGTCGGCTGCATGCATCAGAATTTCTGGCGAAATTTCTGGCGAAACTGCTCTACCAGCCTTCATTCAATCCATCATAACTTTCTGTACAAATGTCCAAATAATGCATAGTTTAACTTTATGGAACCTATAATCATACGAATACAACTTTCATGTTTTGTATATTTTCTGATTCCTTATGAATTGCGAGATATAAGCTCCCAATGTCGGCTACATGCATCAGAATTTCTGGCGAAATTTCTTGCGAAACTGCTCTACCAGCCTTCATTCAATCCATCATAACTTTCTGTACAAATGTCCAAATAATGCATAGTTTAACTTTATGGAACCTATAATCATACGAATACAACTTTAATGTTTTGCACATTTTCTGATTCCTTATTAATTGCGAGATATAAGCTTCCAAACTTGGCTCCACGCACGGAATTTCTCCAACAGAAATTTCTACAATCCATTCTGATGCATTCTGTTTACCTTCCGAAATCCACCCGAGACCCTCGGGACCTTAACCAATTATTCCAACATGTCCCAAAATACCATACGAACTTAGTCGAGGCTTCAAACTACATCAAACAACATCAAAACGACGAATCACACCTCAAATCAAAATCATTGAACTTTGAACTTTCAAATTCTATATCTTGTGTCGAAACACATCAAATCAATTCGGAATGACTTCAAATTTTGCACACAAGTCATAAATGACATAACTAAGTTATGAAAATTTTCAGAATCAGATTTCGACCCCGATATCAAAAAGTCAACCCCTCGGTCAAACTTCCCAAAAATTCAACTTTCGGCATTTCAAGCCTAATTCTACTACGGACTTCCAAATAAAATTCCGATCACGCTCCTAAATCCAAAATCACCATACGGAGCTGTTGGAATCATCAAAATTCTATTCCGGGGTCGTTTGCACATAATTTGACATCCGGTCACTATTTGAACTTAAACTTTTAATTTTTCATCAAAATTCCATATCTCGGGCTAGAGACCTCGGAATTTGATTCCGGGCATACAACTAAGTCCCAAATCACGATACAGACCTACCAAAATTGTCAAAATATTGATCCGAGTCCGTTTGCTCAAATTGTTGACCAAAACCAACTCAGTTGAGTTTTAAAGCTCTAATTCACATTTTAATTCATTTTTCACCTTAAATTTTCCGAAAAAGTTTTACGGACTGTACACTCAAGTCGAGTAATAGTAAATAGTGTTTAGATCACATAATTAATCATTAAATTTAAAGATGACATTTTGGGTCATCACAGTTATAGCCGTGTTTTCCCCATTTATACTTCTTTGGTCTTATTCAACTATATTATGTTATATCGGGTTAGTTGGTTCGGGACCAGAGTGGTTTCAGAGTGAATTGAGACACTTAGTCTCTTAAGTAGAAACTTAAGTTGGAAAAGTCAACCAGATGTTGACCTATGTGTAAACGATCTCAGATTTGAATTCTGATGGTTCCATTAGCTTCGTTAGGTGATTTTGGACTTCGGAGTGCATCCGGAATGTGGTTTGGAGGTCCGTGGTAGAATTAGGCTTAAATTGGCGAAATTAAAAATTTGGCAATTTCGGTGGTAGTGAAAAATTTGATATTGGGGTCGGAATAGAATTTCGGAAGTTGGAATAGATTCGTAGCGTCATTTGTGACATGTGTGCAAAATTTGAGGTCATTCGGATATGGTTTAGTTGGTTTCGCATAGGTTGCCGAATTTGGAAATTTAGAAGTTCTTAGGCTTAAATCCAAGCGTAATTTGATGATTTGATATTGTTTTGAGTGATTCGAAGGTTCGACTAAGTTTGTATGTTGATATATGACTTGTTGGTGTTTTTGGTTGAGGTCCCGAGGGCCTCAGGGTGATTCCGGGTGGTTAACAGATTTGTCGAAGTTGGAAAATGCAACTGAAGCTGCTGCTAATGCTATTTTTGCACCTGCGGAGAAAGAGTCGCAGGTGCAAGGCCGCTGGTGCGCGTGGGGAGTTCGCAGGTGCGGGCAATGCTGGGCTATGCAGGATGCGCAGGTGCGAGAAGGCTATCGCATCTGCGAGCCCGCATGTGCGATACCTTGGGGCGCAGATGCGGAAGGAAGGAAGAAGGCTGGCTTCGCACATGCGGTGCACCACGCGCAGGTGCGCAAGCGCATGTGCGACGGGTTTGCCGTAGATGCGTAGTCTAGGCAGATAAGTGAGTTACGCAGGTGCGGCTCCTTGGAACGCAGGTGCGGTCGCGCGAGTGCGAGTAAATGGCCGCCGGTGCGAAAAACCTGGGCAGAAACCTTAAATAGAACCCTTCGCGAATTTGGTTCATTTTCACCATTTTCAAGTCGGTGTTTGGAGCTTTTGGAGTAATGTTTGAAGGGTGATTCAAGGGCTATCAGTGAGGTAAGTTGCTTGAGCCCTAATACTCGTATATATGGTGATTTTCCGTTGTTTAATCATGTAATTAGTGAAAATGAGGGGTTAGGGCTTGGAATTTCTGGAGAGTAATTTGAGGATTTGAAGGGCCAAATGATGTCGGATTTTGATGAATTTGGTATGGTTAGATTTGTGAGTGAATGAGCTTTCTAGTTTTGTGAATTTTTTGGATTTCGAGATGTGGGCCCGGGGGCCGGGTTTGAGCCAATTTCGGGTTTTGGTTTAATTTTATAGGTTTTCTTGTGGAATTCATTCCATTAGCGCGTATTGATGGTATTGTACTGATTGTGAATAGATTCAGAGCATTTGGAGGCCAAGTCCAGAGGCAAGAGCATTGCAGGGCAGAGATTTGACCGATTCGAGGTAAGTAACGATTGTAAATCTTGTCCTGAGGGTACGAAACCTCGGATTTTGTATCATTATACTATTTTTAGTAACGCACATGCTAGGTGACGGGCATGTGGGCGTGTACTGTTGGGGATTATGACTTGGTCCGTCCCGTAGCAACTGTAAAGTTGCATACTTTTGTTGAAACTATATGATACTTATATATTTTAGAAAGAGTTTCTGTAAATTGGGTTGAATGCCATGTTTAGGCCTTGTGCCAGTGTTGTTTAGACCCTTAGGGGCCTTTTCTTACTATCCTCTCATTGTTTTCGATTGAAAATATATACTCAGTCATAGTTATACTTGTTACTGCATAACTTAGTTTTATGACTCTATTTTGGTGCATATAAATGTTGTGTTTGGGCCGAATGCCTTGTTTTTACTGAAATACCCGAGTGGCTTGAGAGGTTTATGACTGAGTGAGGCCGAGGGCCTGATTTGTGAGGATATTTATGGGATCGGGTTGCACGCCGCAACATGTTTCATATTTATTGGATCGGGCTGCACGCCACAACATGTTTGATATTGGCCGAGGGCCTGAGTGATTTATGCCATGATTTGGCTTGATATAGCGCTTGGGCTGAAGGAGCCTCTCCGGAGTCTGTACACACCCCCAGTGAGCACAGGTACCTACTGAGTGCGAGTGCTGAGTGACTGGGAGGCATGAGTGATTATGAGGTATGCCCGAGTGGCAAGAGTGATTGTGAGGTATGCTCGAGTGGCACGAGTGACTGTGAGGTTTGCCCGAAGGGCTATATATGAGTGATGTTTTGCCCGGGGGCTGTTTATGATATCATCATTTTTGCTCACCTTTGCATTTTTTCTGTGTTTGAAAACTGTTGAAAAATATGTTTAAATGATTTTTACTAGAACTAGGTTTAAACGAGATGTTTTGATTCAAATCCATATTTTAAAAGCATGTGGTATTTTACTGAGATTTCCTGATATGAACGTTATATGCTTTATTACTCGTCACTGCTGCTTAGTATTTATTTATTGTTGTTACTTACTGAGTTGCCGTACTCACGTTACTCCCTGCACCTTGTGTGGAGATTCAGGTGTAGCTCGACACGGTAGCAGTTGTTGATTGTTCTGATTGCAGATTTTCCTGGGGATAGCAAGGTAGCTGCCTGGCGATCGCAACCCTGCTCTTCTCCCTCCTATCTTCCTTTAGTTGTATTTAGCTATTTTCCAGACTGAGTTAGTCTTGATATTGTTAGACATATTGTAGTAGATGCTCATGACTAGTGACACCCCGATGTCAGACTTTTCTTTCTGCACTTTTATTTTGATATGAACTCCTTTACGAAGGTTTTTATGTTAAATAACATTGAAATTTTCTTTGAAATAAAAATATAGGTTTGTTTTGGAAATGAGTCGGCTTGCCTAATTTCACGATAGGCGCCATCACGACAGGGGTTAGTTTGGGTCGTGACAAATAGTTTGTGGTACATGACCAAGTCTTTGATGCCACAAAACATTTGAATTATTCTCGAGAGAAGAGGACAAACACTCGGAGGCAGGAGCAGCAACATGTGTGCAAGGATTGAGAATCTATAGCCCATTCTTTTCATTACCAATCCCCTTCACCTTGCCACTGAAGAGGTCTTGAAATTAGAAGAAATTAGGATAAAATGCTACTAAACACTTTAAATCCTTAGTGTATTTTGAGACAGACAACATGTTACACTTAAACTGTGGAACATATAATATATTGCGTAAGACTTGTGAATTGGGCAGAGAACAAGACCCTAAATGAGTAATCTTAGAACTATCTTCATTAGGTAAGTGCACAGAATTAGAAATAGAATCAGAAGGTATAGATTATGAGTGAGAAAACAGATGCAAGGAGGATGCCATATGATTTGAGGCTCCAAAATCAATTATCCAACAACCATAGTTAGTAACGAATTTACCTGCCATGTTAGTTGTCTCATTTGCAGGTGAATCTGCCATATTTGCCATCTCTATTGCAGCTGATCCTTTACTCTTGCCCATCAACATAAGTATCTGTTGATATTGCTCATGAGTAAAGATAGGTGCAGGTGCTAGACCTCCTGTATATCCGGCTCATTTTGTCCCAGTAGTATACATCTCCTCTTGTGCCTTCACATTTCCATTGTGTGCTACTGCTGGAGTACTATTGTAGCCTCCCCTTCTCCTATTGTTGTTGTTGAACTTGTGCGTTATTGGATAACCAATCAGCTTGTAGCAATTTTCTTTTGTGTATCCCTTCGTGTGGCAATAGTCACACTGCAGGTTTCGATTCCTCCTATTCCTTGCATTGGAGGTGCTGATTGATATCATACCACTGGATTCTCCATCTATAGGTGCACTCCCTAGGATTCCACTTTGTACTCCTAAGTTGCTATTCAATCTCTGGCTTTCTTCCCGGATTAGCATCGAATAAGCTTGATCAAGTGTAGGCGTAGGATTCATCATTAGGATTTAGCTCCTTTGTGGAGCATATGTGTCATTGAGTCCCATTAGAAACTTCATCAATTTTTGTTGGCGTAAAAACTCAACAAATTCTCTAGATTTTACACAATCGCACCAGAAAATGGTATAATCGACTCAAACTCAGCCCGAAGATCATTTAACCTCGAGTAATAGATTGAGACACTCGATATTCCTTGAGTCAAACTGCTAATCTCTCTATTCATGTGATACACCTTAGTCGCGTTTACTTTGTCAAACCTTTCTCTAAGCGCTTCCCATGCCTTTTGTGCATTTGAGGAGTAAACAATTCCTTTCCTAAGCTCCCGAACCACTAAAGTCATGATCCACAATTGTACAATGGCATTACATCGATCCCACTGGTGCAACCTGGATGAAATCTGCTCTATACTTCCCCCCAATACAGGTTCCGTCAATGAAACCTATTTTGTTCATCACCAAAAGCGACATTTTCATAGAGAGACTCCATTCCGAGTAGTTTTCTGTTCCGACCAGCAATTGAGGAACCAACGCAATCCCCGACGTGTCTGAGGGATGGACAAACAACAGGTCGTTGCAATCGAGCAATTGAGGGCTTGCATGTAAAGTTCTGACTCCAATTTGGGAAGAGTCACTCGTCATCGTAGTTGAATTCGTTATTAGTCAGAATTTAGGGTTAGGATGAAAATCGAAATTCGAAGAAGAGAGAACTTGATTTGGGGAAATTGAGAAGTGCTAGAAGCTTCAGATTACAGATCGTACTCGACCCGCTCTGATACCATGTCAAAAGTAACCTAGATCTGTCATGGAAATGAAGGCAAGGTCTAGTGAGAAGAAAAGGGAAAATGTATAGTGAAAGACAGGAGATCGTAGAGAGAAAAAATATAAGTTGTATTTCTTTCCTTATGTATACAATGTACAAAATGTGTATGATGTATACAAAGTTAACAATATGTCTTAACTAGCCAACTAATAGATGTATCTAGACGAGTACATATTAAATAACACAATGTACAAGATGACTAAACTTTATTTTATATCTCTATATATAGGTTCAACTGAACTCACTATTTTTCACTTAAACAATATATACATAATTAAAAAATTCAAATTATATATATAATTATATCATATTCACTTTAAATTCATGAACAATAGATCATGAATTCGTCTCTCCATCTTGTTCAAAGCGTACATCTATTAACAACATTCTCTCTTAATTAGATGTTTTTCAATAGTATAATATTGAAAAGTACAAAAATATGCACTAAGCAAGGTACGGTAAATCTTGTATTTTCTTGACAGTCCATACTCCATCCCAACAAAAAGGTTGTCACCACTCACCACTAATCACAAGCACGTGATGATCATCCCAAATTGCAATCTAACAACTTCACACCAATTTTAACCGGAAACATGGATAATCATCCCAACCATGTGATAACCTACTGAAATAAAACATAACTAATATGACCTGTTTGCTTGTGGGTAGTGTTTGGAAAAAAAATTGAATGCTTGTTCCTTTAAAGATACATAATGTACAAAAAAGAATAAGTAACATATGTAGGCATATTAATTTAGCCTGTTTTGGCCAAGTTTCTCCGAGGCAAAAAAAAAAAAGAAGTAATTTCAAAGTTGAAGTATTTGGCCAAGCTTTTAAGAGAAAAAATATATTTTTAAGTAGAAGCAGAAATTATTTTTGAGAAGTTGAGAAAACAATTTCTCTCCAAAAAGTACTTTTGAGAAAATATACTTAGGATTACTTTTTAAAAGTTTAGCTAAATACTAATAGTTATTCAAAAGTGTTTTTCAAATTGATTAGTCAAACACAAACTACTTCTCACAAAAAAAAATCTGTTTCAAAAAGCACTTGAGAAAAATACTTTTCAAAATAAGCTAATTTTAAAAATTTGGCCAAATAGACTGACTAGAGAAAAAACTTAGCTGACAATAGTAAACAAAATTAATATTGTAATATTTTTCTCAAATTCTCGACAATGAAAAAGTTTATATAGGATACAAGGGTTAATACTAAAAGACAGTACTAATTGAGGGGGAAAAAAAGGAACTACATATTAGTAAACACTACTAAGATCCTGACCTGAATTCCTTGGTCTTTAGTGTAAGGTGAATTTAGTGAAGCCTACAATTTCCTAAATGAGGAAAATTAAATTTATATATTCCTCTTTTTAATTTCATGCATTGGAAAGAAACAAGCAGTTGATTTCACCATATCATGATTATGACGGCAAATCCAGCCACAACACGGACAACCCCCAACTTGCCGTCTTCAATTTTTAATTTTTATATTCATTTGTTTTTCCTCGACAAGATGGTAATAGTTTGTCATATCTGGCCATATACCTGAAATTGAGAGGTTGTAGAATAATACTATCAACATTAGATAGACGGTAATTGTATAGTAGCCGTGACGTTTGCGAATGAACGTATTAGATAGATTTGTATGTATAGTTAAATTATAAATACTTCAGGTAACAAGTTGTGGCGCAAGATTTTGTGCAAGTAACATCGATTTATTTGTAGTTAGTTTATGAATTGTGGTTTGAAGTGGTAAAAGTTTTATGTTCTATTCTTGTTTCAAATTGATACTCCCCCGTCATAGTCACTTTAGCTCAAAAACATTATTTAAAAATAATTATCACTTTAGGAATTCAAGATTAAAAGTAGTTCTTTTCAATATTATAAAATTCTTAAAAAACATTTAATAAACTATATTTTATATTTATTATTTTTTAACGGGCGTAAAAAAAGCTAAATTGATAGTTAACGTGGGACGGGGAGAATGTTTATTAGTATTAACTTTTAAGTGGTGTTGGTCTATTATATATGTGTGTGTGTTTTAAATAAAACATTATTTACTCATATATTTGGGTGAAAATCATTTACCCCCTCCAACTTTGCTCTAACAATCAAACTCTCCCCCTAACTTTGAACAATAGTCATTCTCCTCCTCTTATCATATGCAATATCAATTTTTCCCTAGATATTTTTAATTCTCCATCTATGTAATACCTTTTTATATTATATAGGATAATATTTTATTTTTTAACCTAGATATTTTACCTATAGTTTAAATAATTTTTTATCTTAGTGTAGATTTACTTAAGTTCATTAACATTATAAGTAAGATAATATTTTTTATAATTTTATTACAAAATCTAACGCTATTTTTTTTTAATAATTTTTATTTAAATATTACGTGTATTATGTATTATGTATGTATGTATGTATGTATATGTATGTATTTAAGTTTCTCTCTTATTCTCTATCATCTATATAGATAAATGAGTTTTGATCGGCATTAATAAAATAATTTTTAAATTATAATTTAGAATGCATTAATAATATAATAGATAATCTTTTAGAATTCTGATATAAATTTATCTCTATTTTTATTTCATTAATAGCGATCAAAACTCATTTATCTATATAGAATTTTCTTATAAATTAATCTATAATTTTATTAATTATTTTTGTATTACTTACATTCAAATATGTTTGTAAAGTTTTTACTCCCTTTTATTGTCACTTTATGAATATATATTAGAGCTTTGATTGCTATAAATAAAATTAAATTATTTTATTCTGCTCACTATAGAATATGACAATAGTGGGTTGCACTAGTGGTAAGCGTCATCCACTTCCAACCAAGAGATTGTGAGTTCGAGTCACCCCAAGAGCAAGATGAGAGTTCTTGAAGGGAGGGAGCCGAGAGTCTATCGGAAACAACCTCTCTATCCCAGAGTAGGGGTAAGGTCTACGTACACACTATCTTCTCCGGACCCCACTAGTGGAATTATACTGGGTTGTTATTGTTGTTTGCTCACTATAAAATATATTACTTAAATTACTATTTCTCACTCTTCTTTTTTCGTCTCATAAATAATTTTTCTGCTTTCTACAGGTACTTTGTTATATAAATTTTAATAAACGAAAGAAAAATTTCATGATTTTAAAAAAGTTAAAAAAAAGATAAGAAAAGAAGAGACAAATGATGATATGTATGGGTAAATAGCTATTTAAAAAAGTCAATAAACATAAAAGGGGGAAGAATAACTATTGTTCAATGTTAATGGGGGAATTTGATTTTTAAAGCAAAGTTGAGGGGTGTAAATTTAGTGGTGAATACATTTAGAGAAATGGTGTGAGATGAGACACCAGAGGCCGTCTCCGCCGATGATAACAAGACTTCTAATTCTCAATCTATGTTATTATTGTAGTTGTTTTTTAAGTGGCACTTTTAGATGGAATATGAAGTTTTATATTAATTTGTCATCATATTATATTATTAATAACAATAGATAAAGAGAATATTAAAGCAATAATTAAAGAGTTTGATAGAAAAATATCACATCATAATTTAAAGCTTTACATTTTTATTAATCACAAGATTTGAATTATATTAAAAGGTTCTCCATTGAAATGCGCAGAATAACATTATAGGAGTAATAGAATAGTGGGAAACATTTTCAGAGGTCTCGAAATGAAAACAATATTCTATTGGACGAGTAGTTGAATTAAAAGCTTGTGAACAAATTGTGCCTCTCCACGAACTGCGTCATTCTCATTCCTTTAACATACAATGTAGGAGTAATTAACGTCTTAAATAAGTGAAACTAAAATTAATTAACAAATTTAAAACCCCTGAAACCCATAACAGTTGTAATTAACACCCAAACCCCATGGTTACTGAAGTTCAGTTTCCAAAATATATCAGCATCTTCTTGCCTACTTCCCCCTCAGCAATCAGCTCACTCCTCCACTTTTTAGGGTTCTCTCCCCATCCCCACCCCTCTCTCTTGAAGCTGACCACCCAACTACTCAAATCTCTTGGAAGTCCCAGATCTATCATTCTATTTAAACCTCATAAATCCTCATTAATATACTTTCCCCTTAAGACTAGTTGACTCATGTGCAAAAACATTTTCTTGATTTTTCTTCCATTTCCCAATATGAACCAAAATCGTAATCTCTTAATTTCTTCTAGATCTTTACACATCATTTGCAGCTACTGCAATCTTTAACATTTTATTCCCAGCTTAAAAATCAATTTTTTTTTGTATTTCTAATTTGGTTATGTCATTTTGGGAATGATGAAACGGACAATGCGACCATTGTTCAGTGTGTTACTGCTAATGGCAGTGGCAGCTACACTTGCTGTTCGAGTTACCCTGCGTTACAGCTCCATTGAGCTGAAAAATGAATACCCTTTTGCTGTGAAGGCTCAAAAACCAGTTATAAATGAGACACTTTTGAAATATGCATCTGTTGATATAGGGGAACCCAAGTTGAAAAAAGAAGTTGAGGAGTTATTGGAAGGGAATTTCAGAACCCATAGTCGTCATAGATCATTCTTGTCTTCAGGAAGATATAGAATAGATATAAGACCTAGGACAGCTAGAGGAATACCGGTACAACTCCGGTCACCGGAGTTTTATCGCCTTTGGCAGAGTTTTAGGAGGCATTTGCAAGATTGGTTTAGAAATAGGAAGTTTCATAAGGAAGATGTAATGGTGGATTTGGTGAATACAGTTAAGGTTCCTATTGATAGACATAATGGTAAAGTGGGATCAGAGAAGAGATATAAGTCATGTGCTGTTGTAGGGAATAGTGGGATTTTGTTGAAGAGTCAGTATGGAGAGTTAATTGATAGTCACGAAGCTGTGATTCGATTGAACAATGCAAGAACTGGGGGATTTGAAGGTAGAGTAGGTTCAAAGACTACTCTTTCATTTGTCAATAGTAATATCTTGCATCTTTGTGCGCGGAGGGAAGGTTGTTTTTGCCATCCGTATGGAGTGAATGTGGCCTTAGTTATGTATGTATGTCAGCCTGTGCATTTCTTGGATTACATGGTGTGTAATTCTTCACATAAAGCGCCATTAATTGTCACTGATCCGCGCTTTGACATGTTGTGTGCTAGGATTGTGAAGTATTACTCGTTGAAACGATTCGTGGAGGGAACTGGGAAGCCTCTTCAGGAATGGGCTCCTGCTCATGATGGAGCTAATTTCCATTACTCTTCTGGTTTGCAAGCTGTGATACTTGCTTTAGGTGTTTGTGACAAGGTTAGTGTTTTTGGATTCGGCAAATCCTCTTCAGCTAAGCATCATTATCATACAAATCAGAGGGCTGAGCTGAAGTTACATGACTATGATGCAGAGTATGATTTCTACCGCGATTTGGTAGAGAGACCACAGGTAATACCATTCATCTCGGACATGTTCAAGTATCCTCCTGTTTCTATATACCAGTGACATTTCCACTATAAAGTGAGAGATTGATAGATCATATGTTAAGTACACATTTTTCTGTTTATCTTGTATCAGTATTCTTCCACGGGTAAGACGAGGTCAAATTGTAATTGTAGGTTATGGAGGCCCTTTGGCGTACAACTCAAATGTAAAATTGAATCACATGATGAATGAAATCTTTGGCGTGCTTCTTTGTTATTTTAACTAAATTGCTCAGTGTTATTGCACCATTTGGTCTTATTACTAGAAGATATTTAAGAAACATACTTGGCACACAAATGAAACATGAGTTAGCTCCAATATTAACAGCCCAACGATGACATAGTTGTGCACTCGATACAAAAGATTCTTGAAACACTGTTAATAATAGGAGTACAAGCTAGGCTCGAGTGAAAGTATGTCTTGTTTTCCTTATTCATGTTGGTTGGAACAGAGTGTAGCTGTGAAGGTTTATTATTACCATTTATAGCACATTTCTTAGATCCATGTGCTGCTATGGTCCCATACAGAAAAGGGAAAGATAGAGCAATGATTGATTAAAGCATTTCATGGGAGACTTACCATATAATGCTGGAATTTTCTTGAGAAGGGAAGTATAAAATTTTATAACTGCAAAAGTTATACCAGCTCTATGATAGTGCAGATCTGTACAAAATTGGGATTCCATGTACTGAAATAATTCAATCTGATAAAGAGCAATAAATCTACCATTTACTCTTCTCCACATAACCATATAATGCTGGATTTTATTACCATTTACCTATGTTTGGTTGTTGTTTTGTTCTCGTGGAGGTTAACTATTGGTCTCTTCTGTCCCTGATGCCATTATGTTGTATCTTATGTGTCTTGTACCACGTAGCTGCTTTGCATTTTGATGGGAACCGTCCATTCTCTGTTTCATTGGTTGTATATGGTATGTTACCACAATACGTTTGCTAGGAATTGTTCCTGCCGATTCTGCAAGATGGCATGATTCCCAGAGTCTGTCTTCTAACAATCTGATATTGGAGTAATCCAAGAGATGGATGTTTCATTTGGCATCGCCCTCTGTCTTAGGAAGTCGGTCGTGTCATTAATAACTAATTTAAGTTGATAAGAGATCTGTAGGCTTGCATTCTTTGTTCTGCTGTTCTATATTGCTCAGTCTATAGCGAGCCCCCCCCCACAACACACACACACACCCAAAAAAAAAAAAACCCAACCGCAAAAGGAAAAAAGAAAGGATGTAAGCACAAGAAAGAAGAGAATGCTCTCACAAGCTATGTTGCACGGAATCCAAAATGCTGCCGCACCCTTTTCAGATCCTTAAAAAATACACTACTTTTGGAGGATCCGATACGCACCAGACATTTTCGGAGAGTCCAAGCAATATAGCTCACAAGAGCCTCCTCGAGTAGCAACATAAGGCATGAAAGGGTTTTACTTGTATAATTGTTTTTATATGTAGTTGCTCTTTCCATTTAAGTTATTTCTCCTTCAAACAGGTTTTGTCAGCCTTGAAAGCATTGAGATACAGGTACCCTGTTCACATTCCTACAAATTTGACTCTATTATTTTGCAGGCAAGCTACATTCTGGCTTTCCATCTTTTTCAAGCCAGCCATCTAGAGATGGTTCTCCTCTTTAAATCAGTCTTTTAGTCTTAAGTAAATAAAAAGTTAGCAGCAATGAATTTGACATGGGCTAAATTTGAAGCAAAGAAACATGCTACATCCTGCACACTAAACACTTTAATTAATTTGTGCAGCTTCACCACAAGAACTTTAACAGATACATTTGAAAGTATAACACCAAACATAGCCAAATAAAGCAGTTAGCATACTTTAATTAAACAAAGCTACTAAAATCCCTTTCGAAGTCTGATAAGCGGATGCAAAATATCTATGTACACACCATTCTTGTTAACAATTTCTTTATTCTATCCTTTTGCATTTTTTCCTGAAGGCTCAGGCTTGGCTGTATGTACTGCATTTTGTCCTAAATCATGGGCTTGGCTGTATCGTACTCTACGTCCTGTTCCTCAACTTCATTGTCACCAGGAATCATATGCTGACCTATTGAAAAAAGAATATGGAAAAGGTCAATGAACCAATTCAGAATATTTCAACCATAAGACAGCTTGTCTTTAACATTGTTAAAAACCTGTTTTGGATCATTAACTGCATTTGTTGTCATATTCAAGCTGACTATCTATGTGCCCAGGTGAAATCAGCTGGCTGTGTGGTACTTTGGTATCATCCTTCCAGACAAAATGTTCTGAGTCGATCGTTGTTTAACTCTTCCTAGACCCTTTACTCCATTTTTGTTCTCTTCTAAAGATTTGTTGTTATGCTTATCCAGTTCGAGGTACAAAGTAGATATTTTTTTGTGAAAACTAAGCTCTTAGTTTGTTTTATTAATAGGATCTATACTATCTTTGGGGGGGGGGGGTTATCTAGCAGCTTCCGCTGCATCATCCGGAAAGACCATAAAGCTTCCGGAACTGCATGCATATGGTCACATCAGCATACTTCAAAAACATAACAATGCTCTGTACAACTGTTAAACATCTTTCATCCTCATGCAAGCTAACATGCAGGCAAATGTATCCGATGGAGCTCACATACTCATGCATAAGGGAAGCGAATTATGGTAGCAGCTGAAGTTTATGCGAAAATCATTTGTTTGAAATTAGTTAGGACTTGTGCCAGCTCAAGTTAGTGTAAGTTTGTATAGATGAGTTGAGTGCTTGCAACTTGTAAGCTCAGATTAGTTAGTGTAAGTTTGTATAGAAGAGTTTCTTTCTTTCTTTTTTTCTCTAACAAGTTTGTATAGAAGAGTTGAGTGCTTGCAATGTGTAACTAAGTTGGCTAGCAGCAATTTTGCATTGTATGTACATGTTATACACGAGATATCAGGAGAAATGAAGAAATCAGTTACTCATTTCTGTTTCTGTCCCACCATTCTTTCTCTTGTTATTTATTTTTGATTGCAAATCTGTGCCATTTTAACATGGTATCAGGTTCTATGGAGTTGGAGTTGGTTGATGCATCGATCATAGTATGATTGTGATTCATATGTACTGGTTATCGTCTTCTTCTCTCTTTGGTTTTTGCTTGCGATTCAATAATCGGAATGATTGAATTTGAGTTCTGAAGTTTTGCAAATCAGATTCATCAATTGTGTTTCATCGCAGAAGTTCAGATAATAAGGTTTTTACCTTAGCGTCATTATCATCATTCTGTTGCTGGATAGGATCCGAGCTTTTCGTCAAAATATTTGATAAGTTATGGCTTTAAACACTGACACAAGCATTTGATCCCTCAAATTCTCTTTGCCTACAGGCTACAGCCTCCTTCTGATAATCCAGAAATTGTATTAACTAATCCAGTGTTCCGTGTTCGATGGAAGTGATGCTAATTGCTTTATTTGCTACAATTGAGAATAAGCTTTGCGATGGAAGTTGTTATGCTAATCACTTCTACATGATTACTATTGGAGCCCAAATTTGACTCTAGCAAGCTTTCTCCAGAATTACTATTTTGGGAGTTACACTCTTAGCTTTACATCTTTTTATTAACCTGTTTGGCAAGCTTCTAAAATCTACTTATTTTGAAAAACGTTTTATCTCAAAAGTGCTTTTCAAAAAAATAATTTTAGTGAAAAGTATTTTATGTTTGGCTAATTAATTTGAAAAGCACTTTTGAGCAATAATTAATGTTTGACCAAGCTTTTAAAAAGTGTTTCTAAGTGTATTTTTCTTAAAAGTGTTTTTCAAAAAAATGCTTTCAAAGAGAAGCTATTTTTTTCTATTTCTTCAAAACTGCTTTTGCTTCTACTCAAAAATACTTTTTTTCCATCAAAAAGCTTGACCAAACATTTTAATTTTGGCAAAAAAATATTTTTGACTAAAAAAAGCACTTTTGGCCAAAAAAGAAGCTTGGCCAAATATGCTATAAGTCAGTAATGTAGAGATGGTTCCCCTCTGTGAATCAGTCCATGCTTTACACGACAACCAAACAGGTACATTATCAAGCTAACCAATACTTTCCCTATTTGTAGCAGAGGATTAGGGTTGTTCATTAAAACCTGAAAAATCGAATCAAATCGAAAACCGAATCAAATCGACCAAAAAACCCGATACCTTTTAGGTTTGGTTTAGTTTTGGTTTTGAATTTTAAAAATCGATTAAATTTGGTTTGGTTTTGAATTTAATCAAAAAATAACTGAAAAAACCCGAACCAAACCGACTATAGAAGAAGCTATTTAAATTTATTATTACACCTATATATATGTATAATTTTATATAAAGTTTCTAAAATTTTATGATATATATTCATATTTTTCGTCTAGTTTTTTGCTATTATAATAATCAATTTTTTTGCCTTTATATTCTATTTTGATTGGTAGTTTTCTTTTGCTAAGTACAAGAATTTATTTCATGTTAAAAATAGTCGATTTTTAATTGAGTACTTAAATTATTCATCACTATTTGATTCAATTGTCATCAATATATCTTGGTAAATGATAGATTTCTCAAACAACAATTAGTTTGATAGTGTTACATTGAAAATGTAGTCTTCGAAATATGTGTTTGGTAGTGTATGTCTCATATTTAAGAAAAAACTGATAAATAACTGAAAAACTCGAAAAACCGAATCAATAAAAACCAACTTAATTGGTTTGGTTTGGTTCAAATATTTGAAAAACCGACTTACTTGGATTGATTTCTTTTTAGGAAAAAACCGATCCAAACCGAACCATGAACACCCCTACAGAGGATATATTTTTATAACTTTACGTGAAATATAACATAGTCAAATAGAGGAATTTTCAGAAACCACTATTGTTTAGTGGCTATTAACTTTCTATAGCTATTATATACATAATTACTTCCAGTAGCTATCTTTCAGTTGTTATGATAATGTATTCGATGTATTCGCGCTACTGTATTCATGAATACAGTAGCAAAAATCGGCTAAAAACAGGGCAGCCCAATTGTTAGTCGTTGTATTCACATGTATTCGTGCCATGTATATATTCATGAATACAATAACGACAATTAACACAATAATAGGTCTCTCCAGTTGTTTAATAACGGAAAACTGCTAATTTAACGTGATACACTCCTAATATAACTCAACTACATCAATTATAACATCAACATTATCAATCCAATTAATGAGAAGATTTATCAGACGCTAAATACCAAAAAACAGAGCATTCTTCAGAGTTTCAGTCCCTCTTTTTTCATTCTGATACAGTTCGAGTTTTTTTTTCCTGATATTGTTCGAGGTTCTGCTCGGAATTGATACAAGTATCTATAAAAATATTTTGAAATTCGATTTTCTAGATGGCAAGTTTAAAAATGCTATTTCGTCATTCTGGCAAGTGGAACATTGAAAATTGTTATGTCGATTATTCGATTGATGGGATATTGATAAAGTAGTATGCATCATACAATGATTTGGTTGCTTCAATTTTGAAGCAACTTGACATAGATTTGAGCTTCAAGTCAATTAAAATTGAATACAAAGTGGAAGGAAATTGCACGCCTATGAAAATACATAACGACATCGGTTACAGGGTGTATGTAGAGTTGAAAAAGAAGAACAGAGATTCGGGATGTATCCATTGTGTATAACTACATTGGATAACGAAATTGTAGATGGAGGAAGTTTATTTCAAATACAAATCAAAAAGAGGTGATGGCTGGACAAGTATTTAAGGATAAGGCCACATTGAAGGCGGTGATGGAGCAATATGCAATTGCTGAAAGGTTTCAATTCTGCGTTGATAGGTCAAATACTATGAGGTTTGAGTGTTATTACTCACAACTTCTTCACCAATATGTTGTATTCAACTGTATGTATATGTATTCGTAATAGATTTATAGTGTATTCATGGCAACATATTATTATACAATATATATTATGTTGTATTCATAATATATGCTTCTTTCATGATATGTTTCTGTAATATGCAATATATGAATACATCATGTATTTATGCTCGATACAACCTGTAATAATAACCTACTGCCTGCATGTTTCATAATATATGCTTGTATTCTGTTGCATCTAACTGTTGTATTCAATGCATTCAAGTTTTGTTACGACCCAAAATCCCACCACAGGTGTCGTGATGACACTTAGTCTGTAAGACTAGGTAAGCCGACTATAACAACAATTCAAGCCATTTTATTGAAACATATAATTATTTAATACAAGTGTCAAAACCAACAATGGAAATATTCAAACAAACTCGCAAGACTGGTAATACTGAGTCACGAATGCTAACTGGATATATGAAATGATCTCAAAGATCGAATATATAATATTGTTCGAATAATAATTAACAGTATAATGAAATGGAAATACTCCAAGGGACTGCGATGACCAAGCATCTCTACCTTGAATTCTTGCGATCAACCCACTAACTCTGCCCGAGTATCTTATCTTCAATATCTGGCTCTGCACAAAAATGTGTAGAAGTATAGTATGAGTGCACTACCGTCGGTACCCAGTAAGTATCAAGACTAACCTCGGTGGAGTAGTGACAAGGTACAATCAAGACACTCACTAGTCAAATAACATGCGCAATATAGCAGTATACAATGGTACTGGAAAACAACTAGCAATAATAGCAACAAAATCAACTAGGGATATAAACAGCAAGGCAACAAGAACACCATAATTATTACTCAAACGAATAAGGAACACAAGTACAACCAGTTAAACATGTCCTTCAAATATAAATCTTTCACATATAATTCTTTCAATTAAATACCTTCTGAATATATTTCTTTCATAAATATCTTTCGAATATACTTCTTTCAAATAAATGTCACTCTCTAACACCTCATTTCATAATCATAAAATACGGGTCTCAGCCCACTTTTATATTTTCGTAACATGGGTCTCAGCCCACTTTCACATTTTCATGGCACCTCATGCCCACATCTCATATCACAACTGCACGGACAGTTCACGTGCCAATATCATAATCATCATATTTTCGCAGCACCTCGTGCCCACATTACATATCACATCTGCACGGACAAATCACGTGTCAATAACATAATCCGCCCGGCAATAGCCAAAGGCTCACAATTTCAACATGGATCAAACTATTATCAAGTTTACCGAAACAACAAGACAAGTTGCACAAGATATAAAAATAAACACAAGGAGAATCGCAATATTACACAATAATCATTAACACAATAATCCCACATCATCATATAAAAATCATCAACATAATAACCCCACATCATCACATATCATCCCTGATAATAGCCACCCTTATCTCTCCTATAGCCACCCTTATCACTCATATAATAGCCTCCATTATCCCTCCGCCCTGACAATATCAATAGCCACCCTTATCGCTCCTATAATAGCCTCCTTTATCACTCCGCTCAGACATTATCCCAACACACATAACAATAGTGAAATGCTACCCTTATGCCCACATAATGTCAATAATGGAATGCCACCCTTATACGCCGCTTAACAGTAACCCATATCACACAATAATTTACAAAGAATATTATCACAACAACACAACATCATCAACTCGTATTTACAAATTTCTCGTAGGCCACAACATTCTAAAAGTAAAATAAACTCAAGTAATTTCACAACAGATAGTCTGCATCTCAACACAATGTATATGAATCTCAAAAACAACCACAAGGATGGGAAAATAACTCATCATAGGACAACGCTTTCTTTAATCCAACTTTTAGATAAATATATAAACACCTCAATTTAAACTTAATTAATTAATAATTTGCAGATAAAAAATCCATAATGTGATTATTTTCAAGAAATATCAAATCAACAAACACACAGAATTCACATAAAAATCCAAGTGGCAATCACACCAAATTATCATATAAAATACAAATTCGACAAACAAGGAATGAGGCATGACAAATCAAGGATTTAATAAGTTCCAACAATTTTCCAATTTAATACATAAGGGCGTCTACAAATTTCAACCGATGTAATTTGCACATCTAAACCAAGTACGTACTCGTCATCTCGCGTACATGGTTTTTAATTACACAATTTTCACATAAGACTCAATGCCTAAGGGATAATTCCCCACTCAAGGTTAGGCAAGATACTTACCTTTTTGAAGTTAGGCCGATATTCCAAAATAGCGTTCTCACGTGAATTGACCTCCGGACGACTCCAATCTTTCTTGAGCCTTCCGTACATTACTACGAGATTCCAGAAATCCTAGCAACTTCAACCTATTTAGAAACATAACAAAAGTGAACCATAATTAGGAAGATTTTCATGGTTTCAGCTCATTTGAGTATTTTTGTCGAACACTAGGTGTGCAAATTTGGTTACAAGGTTCTTCTACAAGATTTTCTTCACTACACAACCCAATCCTTACTTATTTGAGCTCAAAAATCTTCCCACAAACCTTATTGGTACAAGCATATATGCATAATACTCTTGCACCCAAGAATCATACTCCCAATCACCCATCTTTTAACCCAAACTCAAAATTGAAGACTAGGGGTTTGAATCTTACCTCTTAGATGAAGATCTTGTAATTGGATTCCTTGATTCTTGAAGATTGGTGCAAGATTGGAAGATTAGACTTTTAGGTTCCTTCTTTCTCTCTATAAAATGCTCTTACCTCTCTCTAAAACCCTCAGAAAAACACCCCAAAATAAGCCCCAAAGGCTATTTATCAAAATGGGGCCGGGTTATGAAAATAGAAAAATTAACCCTCCGAACTCAAGTCTGCGGTCACATAATGGACCGAAGAATGGGTATGCAGGTCGCAAAATGCATCGCATAATCGATGCCCAGAACTGGGCTGCGCTGGCCAGGTCTGCGACCATTTTACGGTCGCATAACCACTTCTGCGATCGCGGAATTGGTCGCAGAATTGCATTCTGCCAGCCTTTGGTAATTTGGTCATAACCTCTTGTAGGAGTGCCCAAATGATGAACGGTTTGAAGTGTTAGAAACAAGACTCAAATATATTTCATTTGATAGGTAATACACCATATAACACTTCGTATCATGCGATTTATGCTCATTTGAAGTTAGGTCTTGTGCGAACTCACTGGAAACTTTAGTCTATTATGAAATTTCTAACTTGACTTGGACTTAGGGCTCTCCTTAGACCATAAACCATTCTTAATGCACCTCATACATGTATTATCATATCCAATTGATATCCATCATATTAATAGTCCTCGTCTGCACACAAAATAATATACTCAGCGCACATCAACCTTCTTAATAACGCTTAAGTACTTCGAAATTTTCCGGGGTGTTACATTCTCCCCCACTTAAGAACATTCGTCCTCGAATGTTTTTGTCACGAACCAAAATCCTAACCTGTCGTGATGGCGCCTATCTCAGTACTAGGCAAGCCGACAACATCAATAACCCACGTTTTCTTTTAAATTTTAAAACGTAACATTTAATACAATACCAAAGATCTAGCAATTTCCGATATAGCACTCCCAAAACGTGGTGTCACTGAGTACATTAGCATTTAATATGAGTACAAGTCTGGAAAATACAGTCTATAATAGTCTGAGATCAAATACAGTAAACAAAGAGATAGAGAAGGAGAGACAAGGTCTGCGGAACACGGCAGCTATCTCAAAATCTCCTGAAAATCAACTGCGCGAAATGATCAACACCCACTATATTCAGGAACACTTGGATCTGCACACGAAGTGCAGGGTGTAGTATGAGTACAACCAACTCAGCAAGTAACAATAATAACTAAGGAACTGAAGATAATGACGAGCTACACAGTCATAGTTCACTTTCAGTATTTCCAGCAAAGAATAGACATGCTTTCAAATCCGGCAGTTTAAGTCAAATCAATTTATACAATTCAATTTCAAGTAATCCGGATATAAATTCTTTTAGAGATTTCACAATAATGACAGATAGCAACCAAGTGCAACAACAAATGCAAAGCAAGTACAACCTCTCAGGCAACAGTCACTCAGCTCGTCACAACAGCTCAACCACTCGGCTCTCAGCCCTCATCACTCACACTCAATGGGTACCCGCGCTCACTGAGGGTGTGTACAAACTCCGGAGGGGCTCCTACAGCCCAAACGCCATAATCTGCACGGACAACTCATGTGGTGCACGGACAACTCATGTGCTGCACGGACAACTCACGTGCTATAATATCCTGCACGGACAACTCACGTGCCATAATATCCTTACCTCACCGACAGGCCCTCGGCCTTACTCAGTCCTCAACCTCTCAAGTATCTCTGGCTCTCAGAAATCACAAAGATCAGCCGAAACAAAGATAACATACTATATCAACAAATATCCAGAAAGACTGAGGTATAATACGCAAGAAAAATCATGACTGAGTACAAGACATCAATTAGCAAATAATTCAACAAGTACGCGACCTCTACGGGTCTCAACAGTACTATAACATGGCCTAAGCATGATTTCTAACATGATTTATAGTCAAATTTTTTCAACATATAGAGATCATATAGCTAACAATAAATTATTCAACTTTACAGTTTTTCGGGACGGACCAAGTCACAATCCCCTCGGTGCACGCCCACATGCCCATCACCTAGCATGTGCGCCACCTCTAAAATAATCACATGATACCAAAATCCGGGGTCTCATACCTTCAGGACCAGATTTATAATTGTTACTTACCTCAACCCGTGTAATTCTTTATTCCGCTATTCCCTTTCCACGAGAATTGGTCTTCGAAAGCCTCGTATCTAGGTACAATTAATTCGATTCAGTCAATACCAATTATTGTAATTAATTTCATAAGGAAATATTAATTTTTCCAATAAAATCCGAAATTAACTCAAAAATCGCCGTCGGGACCACATCTCGGAACCCAACAAAAGTTATAGAATATGCACGCCCATCCAACCACGAGTCCAACCATACAAATTTTACCAAAATCCAACACCAACTCGACCCTCAAATCTTCAATTAAAGCCTATGAAGATTTCTACCATTTTCAACTCAACCCTTAACCATTTGAACTTAAAAATCTTTCCACAACCTTATTGGTATGTATACATAATACTCTTAAACCCAAGAATCATATTATAAATCACCCATTTTTACTCCAAACTCGAAATTGAAGGATTGAGAAAAAATATTCTTACCTCTTTGAAGCCCTAGCAAGATCCTTGTGAAATCTTCAAACCTTGAACAAGAATTGATGGATAAATGACTAAGTCTTCACTTTCTCTCTCTAAAATGCTCTCACCTCTCTCTAAAATATCAGATTTTGGCTAAAAAATGAGCTTCAAGGGCTATAAATCGAAGTTGGGTCGGGTCAAAAATTAGAAAGAATGGAAGCTCCGACGCAGTTATGCAATCGCATATGTGATCGCATAACAGGTATGCGGTCCGCATATCCGCCGCATAATTTGGCCTCCAAAGCTGGGCATTACTGACCTGGTCTGCGGTCATTATGTGGCCCGTATACTTGTTCTGCGGTCGCATAATGCACCGTAAAACAGGTCTGTGGTCGCATAGTGCACCGCATTTTTTCCTCAAATCTTGTCCCTCTCCTGATCCACTTTGCGACCATTATGCGGTCCGTAAGCTCGCCGCGAGAAATTTCTATAATCTTTGTACTAATTGATCTGCCTCGGCACCACCAAACCTTAATTTCCTTAGCAAAATTTCTCCGGGGTCGTTACACATAAGTTAACATCCGGTCAACCTTTTCAACTTAAATTCTAAACCTTGGAACTAAGTTCTCTAAATTATTTCAAGACCTTACCGAACCCAAACCAATTACCCCGGCAAGCCAAATAACAACTGTAATTCACAATTTGAGTAGTAAATGGGGGAACGGGATTGCAATAGTCAAAACGACTGGCCGAGTCGTTACAGTTTTAAAAGTCACTTCTAATAATAGAGTTACCATCCTTTTACCTCCAACCATTATGTGCAGGCACTTATGACTACATAGGTCTTATACTTCCTATCCAAAATCTCAACTTACTTATGGCCCTTAAAATTTGGCTATATTTACAAATTCTTAAAAATTTCGGCAGAGTTTTCCCTATAATTAGGCATATCCACCTTCTAGAGAATCACCAAAATCACCCTATCAACACATCCACAACTTGACAAAGCATCACAATGTATATCAACAACACTAATTTCAACATTACCGGCATTATATTATCAAGAGTGATATATGGACATGAACTGCACATTTTTAAATCATAACACCTAGAAAGTACCTTTCAAATCAAAACCAATTTCTATACAATCAAGCGAAAATATTTTCTTTCCACAACACTTTCGGCCTTAAAGGTGACCTTCTCGACTTACAAACTTTGCTATAAAAAATTAACGTAGGCAACCCCAACTTCTGGACTTATCTAGCAAGGATGACAATTAGGTACCTCTCATAAGCTAACTATCCATTAAGTTCACCTCCACTAGCTTCCACCGGAATAATAGATAAAGGATTTCCAACTACCTTCTTAGACATAAACACATGAAACACCGAGTACATGGAGGACCATAATGGGGGAAACATCATGTTCATAGTTTGGCCCATTTCCTTCAGATTTCATAAGGCTTGATTTCTCATATTAACACACTGTGTTAGTCTCAACCGGCGGTAGCAATTTTGTGCCTACACACACATTATACGTATGCCCATAACCACATCTATGGTCATAATAACTGTTCATAATTAATTCCAGCATCCTCAATTAATCTTATATTAACCAAAATCTCCTTTCAAATTTTTCACAACACTGACAACAACATGTAAGGTATGAAGACCTCATAATTATTTACCCGAATTAACGAGTCATATTTAACGCCACCTGGGCACTCATCTCATAGGCTAAAAATCAATATTTACAGCATGAATATGGCTAAATATGCATAAAAAGTACATACAAAATTATCAAATAAGCCTAACATGCATGACTCTCTATTAATAATATAGTACAAATTTAATTTCACAAAGGGAGAATTTAAACTGATAAAGTTTTCACCACAAGGACCTCGTCTTTACATAACTTCCACCGCGGCTTGTAGCCCAGTTTAAATATTTCACATCATATAAGAATGTGAGGATCTCGTCCTCAACTCCGAATCACAAGTATTTTGCACATTGTGCCAACTGAGATTTTCCATTCCCTTTATTTTTTCTTTTTAATAAATTTCGTAAATAATTTTTCACAACACATAATGAACCCCCCATACCAATAGGGCATATAATTCATAAAATTGAGACCAATTATTCCAAAATCACATCAAAACCCACTGTAGTGAGTAATAGAAAGTCATTTTTGGACTTATAGCCCTCGATCGTGTAGAAAAATAAAAATGATAGACACAGGCTAACATCGTCAAATCTCCCAATAGGGATAAATATATAAGTGTGTCACAAAATTATGAAGCTCACCCATAAGCGGAGCATAATAGGAGGACTCACTTCAATATTCAGAACCGAATCAAATTAAGGGAAATTTCCCTTTATAACAAATCGGGATCGTACCTGTAACGACACCATTTGGTGTGGTGGACTCAGCCACACCGTAACAAATATATAAACAGGCTGGGCCTCCCCCTCTACCCGCCTATCCTCTATCCCTAACTGGCTGTGCACGTGGAGTAGTAATTGCATTGGGGCCCATAACCTGAGTGTTTTGATAAAATCCACCCCTCCCAAGTCTAGGACAATCTCTCATAATTTGCCTAGTATTACCACACTCATAACAACCCCTCTGAGGTCACGACTACTTATACTGAGTATGTGCCGGATAACTGGAATAACCACTGTAAGAAATTCGTGCCGGTGGTGCACTATAAGAATTTACTGGAGCACCCCGAGTAATCTGATGTGTGGACTGAGCTGGCCGACTGGTCGAGCCTCCGCCATAATGGGTCATAGCCGAAGAGTAAAATCCACTGAATCCTCTATAGCTTCGAGACCTTTTGGCCTCCTTATACTCCCTTTCCTCACCTAGAACACCCTCAATCCTCCTCACAATCTCCACCACTTGCTAAAATGGAGTATCAGTTTGCAACTCTCGAGCCATGCATATTTTAAGATCATAGTCGGGCCCCTCAATGAATCTGCGGACTCGTTCTCTAACTGTAGGAACCAAGATAGGTGTATGCCGGGCTAATTCACTAAACCTGATAGCATATTCTAACACTGTCATAGTGCCCTGGCGCAACCATTCAAACTTTGTGCGCCACGTATCTCGGAGAGTCTGGGGAACAAACTCTTTCAAAAATATTTCCGAAAATTGAGCCCAAGTTGGTGGTGTTGCATCGGCTGGTCTACCTTCTTCATAAACTTACCACCACTGATACGCTGTGTCTGAAATATAGTAAAGGCTACCTCTCTCACTTCCACAATACCCATGGTGCGGGGAATACGATGACACTTTTCTAGAATTCCTTGGGCATCCTCTGAAGCTGTGCCACTGAAAGTAGGTGGACTATCCTTTTAAATCTCTCAAGTCTCTTTTGTTCTTCTTCTGATGCCTCTGGCCTGACCTCAGACTGAACTGGAATAACATTATATACCGGTACTATACCCGGAACCTGACCAATGTGAACTTGTTGTTCTGAAGCATATGCGGTAGGATTCTGAGTTACTCCCCCAATATGTGCAATATTTGGTGCAACAGAGATCAATCCTGCATGAGTTAATGTACCAAACATATTCAATAACTGTGCTAAAGTCTCCTAAAGTCCGGGGGTAACAACATGTGCTTCTGGTACCTTTCCCCCAACTGGAGCTACTGACGACTCCTCAACTGCTGCTCTAACAGGTGCTCTAGTCGCGGCACGTGCCCTTCCTCGGCCTCTACCTTGGCCCCGACCTCTTGCGGCCCTAGCAGTATGCGTGGCTGTCTGCTCAGCTGACCCGATAGTACGTGTCCTCACCATGTGTGATAGAATAGAGATACAAAGGCTCAAATTCCAAATTTAACAAATTTCGCATGACAGGAATGAAAGAAGTGAAAATTTTTTAACAGTTCTATAACCTCTCGAAGATAAGTACAGACGTCTCCGTACCGATCCGCAAGACTCTACTAAACTCGTTCGTGACTCGTAGAACCTATGAACCTAGAGCTCTTATACCAACTTGTCACGACCCAAAATCCACCATAGGCGTTGTGATGGCACTTTGTCTCTAAGATTGGGTAAGCCGACTATAACAACAATTCAAGCCATTTTTTTTGAAACATATAATTTAATACAAGTGTCAAAACCAACAGTGGAAATATTCAAACAAATTCCCTGGACTGGTAATACTGAGTCACGAACTCTAACTGGATATATGAAATGATCTCAAGGATCGAATATACAATATTGTTCGAATAATAATTAACAGTACAATGAAATGGAAAGACTCCAAGGGACTGCAATGACCAAGCAACTCTACCTTGAATCCTTGCGATCATTCCACTAACTCTACCCGAGACTGATATCTCCAGTATCTAGATCTGCACAAAATGTGCAGAAGTATAGTATGAGTACAACACAGTCGGTACCTAGTAAGTATCAAGACTAACCTCGGTGGAGTAGTGACGAGGTACAGTCGAGACACTCACTAGTCAAATAACATATGCAATATAGCAGTATACAGTGGTACTGAAAAAAAAACTAGCAATAATAGCAACAAAATCAACCAGGGATATAAATAGCAAGGCAACAAGAACACCATAATTATTACTCAAATGAATAAGGAACACAAGTACAACCAATTAAACAACCTTCAAATATAAAATTTTCACATATAATTCTTTCGAATAAATACCTTCTGAATATATTTCTTTCAAATAAATATCTTTCGAATATACTTCTTTCAAATAAATATCTTTCGAATATACTTCTTTCAAATAAATGTCACTCTCTAACACCTCATTTCATAATCATAAAACACGGGTCTCAGCCCAGTTTCATATTTTCATAACATGGGTCTCATCCCACTTTCACATTTCCATGGCACCTCGTGCACATATTTCTATCATAATTACACGGATAACTCACGTGCTAATAATACAATTATTATTTACTCACACACCTCGTGCCCACATCTCATATCACAACTGCACGGACAGTTCACATGCTAATATCATAATCATCATATTTCCGCGGCACCTCGTGCCCATTTTTCATATCACATCTGCACGGACAAATCACGTGCCAATATCATAATCTGCCCAGCAATATCCACAGGCTCATAATTTTAACATGGATCAGACTATTATCAAGTTTACTGAAACAACAAGACAAGTTGCACAAGATATAAAAATAAACACAAGGAGAATCGCAACATTACACAAAAATCATCATCACAATAATACCACATCATCATATAAAAATCATCAACATAATAACCCCACATCACCACATATCATCCCTGACAATAGCCACCCTTATCTCTCCTATAGCCACCATTATCACTCCTATAATAGCCTCCCTTATCCCTCCGCCCTGACAATATTAATAGCCACCCTTATCGCTCCTATAATAGCCTCCCTTATCACTCCCCTCAGACAATATCCCAACACACATAACAACAGTGAAATGCCACCCTTATGCCCACATAATGTCAACAATGGAATGCCACCCTTATACGCTGCTTAACAGTAACCTATATCACACAATAATTCACATAGAATATTATCACAACAACACAACATCATCAACCCGTATTTACAAATTTCTCGTAGGCTACAACCATTCCAAAAGTACAATAAAGTCAATTAATTTTACAACAGATAGTCCACGACTCAACACAATGTATATAAATCTCAAAAACAACCATAAGGATGGGAAAATAACTCATCATAGGACAACGCCTTCTTTAATTCAAATTTTATATAAATATATAAATGCCTAAATTTAAAATTAATTAATTAATTATTTACAGATGAAAAATTCATAATGTGATTATTTCCAAGAAATATCAAATCAACAAACACACGGAATTCACATAAAAATCCAAGTGGAAATCACACCAAATTATCATATAAAATACAAACTCGACAAACAAGGAATGAGGCATGACAAATCAAGGATTTACTAAATTCCAACAATTTTCCAATTTAATACATAAGGGCGTCTACGAATTTCAACCGATATAATTTGCACATCTAAACCAAGTACGTACTCGTCACCTCGCGTACATGGTTTTCAATTACACAATTTCTTCATAAGACTCAATGCCTAAGGGGTAATTTCTCCACTCAAGGTTAGGCAAGATACTTACCTTTTTGAAGTTAGGCCGATATTTCAAAATAACTTTCTCACGTGAATTGACCTCCGGACGGATCCAATCTTTCTTGAGCCTTCCTTACATTACTACGAGGTTTCGGAAATCCTAGCAACTTTAACCTATTTAGAAATATAACAAAAGTGAACCATAATTAGGAAGAATTTCATGGTTTCAGCTCATTTGAGCATTTTATCGAACACTAGGTGTGCAAATTTGGTTACAAGGTTCTTCTACAAGATTTTCTTCACTCCACAACCCAATCCTTACTTATTTGAGCTCAACAATATTACCACAAACCTTATTCGTACAAGAATATATGCATAATACTCTTACACCTAAGAATCATACTCCCAATCACCCATCTTTTTACCCCAAACTCGAAATTGAAGTCTAGGGGTTTGAATCTTACCTCTTAGATGAAGATCTTGTGATTGGCTTCCTTGATTCTTGAAGATTGGTGCAAGATTGGATGATTAGAATGTTAGGTTACCTCCTTCTCTCTCTAAAATGCTCTTACCTCTCTCTAAAACCCTCAGAAAAATACCCCCAAAATAAGCCCCAAAGGCTATTTATCAAATTGGGTCGGGTTATGAAAATAAGAAAATTAACCTTCTGAACTCAGGTCTGCGATCGCATAATGATCGTAGAATGGGTATGCGGGTCGCACAATGCATCACAGAATCGATGCCCAGAACTGTGCTGCGCTGCCCAGGTCTACGGCCATTTTTCGGTCGCATAACCACTTCTGCGGTCGCAAAATTGGTCGCAGAATTGGTCATAACTCTTTATAGGTGTGTCCAAATGATGAACAGTTTAAAGCGTTAGAAACTAGACTCAAATATATTTCATTTGATAGGTAATACACTATATAACACTTCGTATCATGAGAGTTATGCTCGTTTGAAGTTAGGTCTTGTGCGAACTCACTCAAAACTTTAGTCTATTATAAAATTTCCAAGTTGACTTGGACTTAGGGCTCTCATTATACCATAAACCATTCTTAATGCACCTTATACATATATTATTATATCCAATTGATATCCATCATATTAATAGTACTAGTCTGCACCTAAAATAATATACTTAGCGCACATCAACTTTCTTAATAGCGTTTAAGTACTTCCAACTTTTTCGGGGTGTTATATTCTCCCCCACTTAAGAACATTCGTCCTCGAATATTTTAAAAGTCACTTCTAATAATATAGTTACCATCCTTTTACCTCCAGCCATTATGCACATGCTCTTATGACTACATGGGTCTTATAATTCCTATCCAAATTCTCAACTTACTTATGGCCCTTAAAATTTGGCTATATTTACAAATTCTTAAAAATTTCGACAGAGTTTCTCTTGTAATTGGGCCTATCCACCTGCCAGAGAATCACCAAAATCACCCTATCAATACATCCACAACTCGACAAAGCATCACAATATATATCAACAACAGTAATCTCAACATACCGGCATTATATTATCAAGAGTGATATCTGGACATGAACTGCACATTTTTAAATCATAACGCCTAGAAAGTACCTTTCAAATCAAAACCAATTTCTATACAATCAAGCGAAAATATTTTCTTTCCACAACACTTTTGGCCTTCAAGGTTACCTTCTCGACTTACAAACTTTGCCATAACACATTAATGTAGGCAACCCCAACTTCTGGACTTATCTAACAAGGATGACAATTAGGTACCTCTCATATGCTAACTATCCATTAAGTTCACCTCCACTAGCTTCCACCGGAACAATAGATAAAGGATTTTCAACTACCTTCTTAGACATAGACACATGAAACACCGAGTACATGGAGGACCATGATGGGGGAAACATCATGTTCATAGTTTGGCCCATTTCCTTCAAATTTCATAAGGCCTGATTTCCCATATTAACACATCGTGTTAGTCTCAACCAGCGGTAGCAATTTTGTGCCTACACACAGATTATACGTATATCCATAATCACATATTTTATCATAATAACTGTTCATAATTAATTCCAGCATCCTCAATTAATCTTATATTAACCAAAATCTCGTTTCAAATTTTTCACAACACTGACAACAAAACGTGAGGCATGAATACCTCATAATTATTTACCCGAATTAATGAGTCACATTTAACGCCACCTGGGCTCTCATCTCATAGGCTAAAAATCAATATTTACAGCATGAATATGGCTAAATATGCACAGAAAATACATACAAAATTATCAAATAAGCCTAACACGCACGACTCCCTATTAAAACTATAGTTCAAATTTAATTTCATAAAGGGAGAATTTAAACTCATAAAGTTTTCACCAAAAGGACCTTGTCCTTATATAACTTCCACCACGGCTTGTAGCCCAGTTTAAATATTTCACATCATATAAGAATGCGAGAATCTCGTCCTCAACTCCAAATCATAAGTATTTTGCACATTGTGCCAACTTAGATTTTCCATTCCCTTTCTTTCCTTTTTAATAAATTCCGTAAATAAATTTTCACAACACATAATGAACCCCCATACCAATAGGGCATATAATTCATAAAATTGAGACTAATTATTCCAAAATTACATCAAAACCCAATGTAGTGAGTAATAGAAAGTCACTTTTGGACTTATAGCCCTCGATCGTGTACAAAAATAAAAATGATAGACACGATCTAACATCATCAAATCTCCCAACAGGGATAAACATATAAGTGTGTCACAAAATTACGAAGCTCACACATAAGCGGAGCATAATAAGAGGACTCGCTTCAATATTCAGAACCGAATCAAATTAAGGGAAATATCCCTTTATAACAAATCAGGATCATACCTGTAACGACACTATCTAGTGTGGTGGCCTCAGCCACACCATAACAAATATATCAACGGGCTGGGCCTCCCCCTCTAGGGCTAACTTTACCCACATGTCCTCTACCCCTAACTGGCTGTGCACGTGGAGTAGTAACTGCATTGGGGCCCATAGCCTGAGTGTTTTGATAAAATCCACCCCTCCCAAGTCTGAGACAATCTCTCATAATGTGCCTAGTATCACCACGCTCATAACCACCGCTCTGAGGTCGCGATTTCTCGTACTAAGTATGTGCCGGATAACTGGAATAACCACTGTAAGAATCCCGTGTTGGTGGTGCACTATAAGAACTTACTAAAGCACCCCGAGTAATCTGATGTGCTGACTGAGCTGGCCGACTGTTCGAGCCTCCGTGTTACGACCTAATTTCCCCTCCGTTGGGTATCGTGATAGCATCTAGTCTTAGGGACTACGTAAGCCTAATATTTACTGAGTAATAACAATAACAAATGAGTCTAAGAGTCTCGATATAGAAATCTTTACAAAATTTACAATTTCTCAAAACCGGTAGTACAAGTCATAAGCTCTATAGAGTTTACTATCACTTCTAAATACAATTGTTCGGAAGTAAGTAAAAACAGTGTAAATACAAAATAGGAAGGTGACTCCGAAGCCCGCGAACGCAGCGACAGGTTTACCTTGAGTCTCCTCAGCAAGGATCCGCACAGCTACTAACGATCAATACCTGCATCTGCACAAAAATGTGCAGAAAAGTAGCATGAGCACACCACAGCGGTGCCCAGTAAGTATCAAGACTAACCTCGGTAAAGTAGTGACGAGGACTAGTCAAGACACCCACTGGTCTAATAAACTGAACAAGTATAAGTAAAGGGATGACCGAACATGACATCTATCTAAGGACCCCGTGATATGGCTAACGACATAACAACTGCAATAAGGAAGGAAAAACAGCAAGTAACAGCGGAACACCAGAATAAGACACAGAAGAATGAACGAAAACACGACCCAAATCCAAAAATCACAATACAGTAAAGGCAAGTAGTAACTTAGCAACTGCAATAGTTTTCACATCAGGTCTGAGCCAACAAACCCCAATAAATTAGTCAAATCCTTCATGTGTAAACTTTCACCCGTAAGTTTTTAAATTGAGGTCTTTAGAATATAATCCTTTCCAATAAGAAATTTATTTTTGAAATATTCTCTCTTCAAATAAATATCTTTCAAATATAGCTCTATCAAGATAAAAACCTTTCAAATATAAACTTTTTCAGTAATATCCTTCGAGTATAAGTCACCCTGTGACACCTAAGCATGGAATATTAGCAGCTCCGAACACAGATATAACCACAGGGGAATCTACCGTGATACCATCCCATAGTACCGAATTAATTATGCAAGACAGGGGGATCTTCCGGAATACGTGCGTAGTCCCAATTTAAATATGTAGTGCTGGGATCTCCCGGAATACGTCCGTAGTCCCAAAGTAAATATACAAGATAGTGGAATCTCCCGAAATACGTCCGTAGTCCCAAATTAAATATGCATTGCTGGGGGATCTCCCAGAATACGTCTGTAGTCCCAAAGTAAATATGCAAGATAGAGGGATATCTCGGAATACGTCTGTAGTCCCAATTTAAATATGTAGCGCAAACAACAGAGATAACAACTATAACACGACAGAAACTTCGTACATCACCACAACAAGTACAAAAGCAACAATGACAGAGATGCAAGGTACGATGAGCAAATCAACTCAAGAACTTAAATCACAAGAATGGTAGAACTCGTTCACAAGGAATAACCACAGTAAAGAATACTAGGCACAAGGAGAACAACTTAACAGGGGAAAACAAAACAAAATATAACAACGATTCCACAATATTCAAGTCAACAATATGAAGCCAACACAAGTCAAATAGTTCCAAATAATGGCAAGTCAACTAAGATATAGGTTATCTAAACTCCTTTTGAGGTTGATCAATTTCGAGGAATATTCAACAATTCAAGTAAGGATAAGCAGCGGAAGATAATCATAACTCCAATTAAGACTAAACAATTATAGGATGAGAAAATAATAATTTCAATTAAAGATAAGCAGTTATGAAAAATATAGCACGACGATAGAAGAGGTAAAATCTTTGGTTAAGTCGAATAAGGGTCAAATAGACAGTAAGAGTGAATCCTAAAGCAATTATCTCTAATCAAAGCATGTAAAGGTGAAACTAGCAAATATGAATTCAAGCGTATTAAGAACAACATCATACACGGTGAATATAAGGACATAAAAACCCTAAAGGCCAACTTTCCACAAATAAGTCCGAGCACGCACTCGCCACCTCGTGTACACAGACTACAATCAGCATAGATGACTCAAATCCTAAGGGGTAGTTCCCCCCCATAAGGTTAGGCAAGATACTTACCTTTTTGAATTATGCCAATATTCCATAATCGCTTTCTTGCTTGAATTGACCTCCAAACGCCTCGAATCTAGCCACAAATAATTCAATTTAGTCAATAAAATTTATTGGAATTAATTCCATAAGAAAATACTAATTTTCCAATAAAAATCCGAAATTAGCTCAAAAATCGTCTGTGGGGCCTCAACTCGACCTCCAAATTTTCAAATCTTATTTTCAAATTCCTAAGTTCAAACCCCCGATTTACACCTCAAAACATGTAATCTAGTCGGATTATTCGATGATAATTCAATATTATATAGTAGAAATGATCACAAGTGACTTACCTCAAGTTTCCCTTGAATTCTCTCTCAAAATCGCCCCAAACCCGTGCGAAGGTCCAAAAATGGCAAAATTCGGAACCCCCTATGTTTTTAACATTCTGTCCACGATTTTCGCACCCGCGGTGATTTCTTCACACCTGCGGTCTTCGCACCCGCGGTGATTTCATCGAGCCTGCGGTCTTCTACCCGCGGTGATTTCTTCGCGCCTGCGGTCTTCACACCCGCGGCAAAAATTTTCGCACCCGCGGTGCCTGGCCAGCCCATGCATTTTCCGCTTCCGCAACTAATTCCTCGCATCCACGAGCAAGCACCTGCGGCCCTTTTTTGCGCAGGTGCGATCACACCAGCAGCCCAGCTGCTTCAGCTCCTCCTCCAAATCCAAATTCGATCCGTTAAGCATCCGAAACTCACCCGAGGCCCTCGGGACCCCGTCCGAACATACCAACACGTTCCATAACATAACATGGACCTACTCGAGGTGTCAAATCATATCAAACAATATCAAGATGACGAATCGCACCTCAAATCAAAATCTATGAACTTTGAACTTTCAAATTCTATATCTTGTGCCGAAACATATCAAATCAATCCGGAATGACTTTAAATTTTGCACACAAGTCATAAATGACATAACGAAGCTATTCAAATTTCCAGAATCAGATTTCGACCCCGATATCAAAAAGTCAACCCCCCGGTCAAACTTCCCAAAATTCAACTTTCGCCATTTCAAGCTTACTTCCACTACAGACTTCCAAATAATTTTCCAGATACGCTCCTAAGTCCAAAATCACCATACAGAGCTATTGACAACATAAAAATTCCATTCCGTCATCATTTACTCAAAAGTCAATTCTCCGGTCAACTCTTTCCATTTAAGCTTCCAAACAAGGATTGTTCTTTTAATTAAATTCTGAATCTTCAGTAAATCAAAATCGACCACACCCGTGGGGTCATAAATACATGTTGCGAAGCTACTCGAGACCATAAGTCCCTGAACGGAGTGTTAATTTTTAAAACGACAAGTCGGGTCGTTACACTCCGCCATAAAGGGACATAGCCGAAGAGTAAAATCTATTGAACCCTCCAGAGTTTCGAGACTTTTTGGCCTTCTTATACTCCTTTTCCTCACCTAGAACACCCTCAATCCTCCTCGCAATCTCCACTACTTGCTGAAATAGAGTATCAGTTTGTAACTCTCGAGCCATGCATATTTTAAGATCATAGTCGAGCCTCTCAATGAATCTGCGGACTTGCTCTCTAACTATGGGAACCAAGATAGGTGCATGCCGGGCTAATTCACTGAACCTGATAGCATATTCTGACACTGTCATAGTGCCCTGACATAACCATTCAAACTCTGTGCGCCACGCATCTGGGAGAGTTTGGGGAACAAACTCTTTTAAAAATATTTTCAAAAATTGAGCCCAAGTTGGTAGTGTTGCATCGGCTGGTCTACCTTCTTCATAAACTTGCCACTACTGATACGTTGCGCCTGACAACTGAACACTTGCACATGGTGAATGATGAAGGAAGGCATTACACCATTTGCCTCCTAAAGAAAAATTGTAGTTGTGGCAGGTTCCAAGTTGACGAGTTACCATGCCCACATGATTCGGCTGTCTTGAAAAGCAACTTCCTAATGCCAGAAGATTATTGCTCGGACTATTATAAACCAAAGTCTATTGTAATGACATACGATGTTCTCGTGTATCCTTTGCCTGACCGAAGTGAATGGAATATACCAGCACATATACCAGAGGAAGTTGTATTACCATCCAAATAGAAAAGACCTCCTGGAAGGCCAAAGAGGAAGCACGATCAGCCGTTAATTGAATTGCTTCAAAAGAAAAATCAACATTCGTGTAGTATATGTGGGCAGGGTGGACATAATAAGCGTACTTATAGAAATGCTCCACGTAGGAATTATTGGTGTTCTGATTTTAATTCATGCAATCACTGTTTTTCGATTTGTTCAAGTTATACATTCAATATTGATTTCTTGGTGTATTGGATTGTTACTGGATGAATGCTTTAAGTTTAGATTACTAAATTGAATGATGCTATGGTTAGTGGTATCTTAAAAAAATTAATGTGTATATATATATATATATGTATGTATGTATGTGTTATAATTCGATTCAAAATGAGGTATAGCTGGACATGTATACATATAATACAGAAGTGTATAAATTTTTTGAATACATATGTAATTCAATTCAAAATACTTTTGAATACATAATACAACTATGTACATGATTATACTAATACATAAATATAATAGAATACAAATATAGGAAATAAAACAGAATATAATAATTGAATCTAGTTAAGTTTGAAATATAGTAAATACAGTAAGATACGTTGAATACAACCAGAAAAATAGTGAAAACAACCACTCAATTAAACTCAATAAAGCAGTAATATGTATTAGCAGCAGAATACATCAGATCTAGGATTTATATTTTATGGATTCCATCTATAAAGTTTTAGCATTGAACCCACTGTATTTTTAAAATTATAGGTTCATATTGTTATATATTACAATATTAATAAATTTTTGCACATAAATTTATGTTCCGCGCCAAAAGTACTGGGTTCAGTTGAACGCGGTACCAATGCATTGCATCCACCTCTGACTATGTACATGATCATATTAATACATAAATACAGCAAAATACTTGTATTGATAGCATAACTTATATATTAATAATATAACTACGTTTTATTAATACATAATACAACTATGTACATGATCATACTAATACATAAATACAGTAGAATACATGTATTAATAGCATAACTTACATACTATTAATATAACTTTTGAATACATAATACAACTATGTACATGATTATACTAATACATAAATACAACAGAATACAAACGTAGGAAATAAAACTGAATATAATAATTGAATCCAGTTAAGTTTGAAATATAGTAAACACAGTAAAATATAGTGAATACAACCAGAAAAATAGTGAAAACAATCACTGAATTAAACTTAATATAACAGTAATATGTATTAGCACCAGAATACATAATGCAACAATGTACATGATCATACTAATACATAAATACAACAAAATACATGTATTAACATCATAACTTACATACTATTAATATAACTTTTGAATACATAATACAACTATGTACATGATTATACTAATAATATTACTGCTATATTGAATTTAATTCAGTGTCTGTTTTTACTGTTTTTCTGGTTGTATTCCGAATACATGTATTAACAGCATAACTTAAATACTATTAATATAACTACATTTTATTACATTATTGGCAGAACTTTTGAAAAAACGTTAAAGTTAAAAATGAGTATTGAATCATGAGAATTTAATACATAGGCATATAAAAAATAAATTTAATGTATTCCGAGTGACACTTGAATTAAGACAAGAAGACATTCATGTATTCCCAAAAAGGTTGCGTAAAACCATGATAAATTTAACAATAAGCTAAAAATAAAATCCGTATAACAGAAAACTATTCTAAAACTATCTTTATAGAAGTATCCGATTCTGTGATTTGCCTAACAATCTTTGCGGGTGCTTCATATCGCTTATCGCATCAGTGTCTAACTTCCACGTAGCATAGTCCCAAAGGAGGGCACCATATCTTTGACGGAGTAAATTAGCATCAAAGGTTGTTTGTGGAACCAATCCATAAGTTCTCAAATACTCTGCATATGCTGCGACATACAAACCACAATTTTGCTAATAGATTTGAGAAGGGTATTGAATGCCTCCTTAACCCATGGGTAATCACAATATCTCCTGCTCTCGACCAAATCAAAATGTAGTCTTGGGATGGTTGTGCAGTTCTTCTCAGTGGATAATATGAATGTATGTATGAAATACAACACAACTATTTTAATGTCATCTCTATCGTAGTCAAAACCCCAATTCTTGTCATCAAAGCATTTCAACAAATCTTTCTTCTTGATATTCTTTGCACCGCCAAAGTATGTATCCATAATCCTGTTACGCATCTTTGTGTTATGCTCAAAATCGTCAGCGTCACTAACACAATTGAGATCAGTTACTACCGCAAACTCCCTGATTGAAAAGCGTAATGTTGTACCATTCACATGTATTAAAAATGAATCAATAGGACTTTCTTCCAACTGCAGAACCATGAAACACCTGAACAACTGATGTTGAACTTCACAGTACTTCATATCGAGGAATCTTCCAAAACAAGTATTACCAAATAGTTTGTACTGATCTAGAGTAAGCTTTTCTTTGAGGTCGGAGATTATGTCGGTGTTAGTATAGGAACTGATATGCGGTGATAAAATAGGTGGGTGTTTAAAAGAGCCTGCATACAAAAAATAACTAAAAATATAAAATATGTGGTTGAAAATACAGATGAAAACAGTTAGGTTGAATACATAACTCATTCATGAATACAATATAGTACACTGATAATTACAACAAAACCTGTGAGTTATGGCAATGACTGTTGTTTTAAATACAAATGGATACAGTTAGGTTGAAAATAAAGATAAATACAGTTAGATCGAATGCATAACTAATTGATGAATAATATCAAAATGATAGAACTAACAATGTATTTAAAAATATTGTTGTATGAACTCAAATACATATAAATACATATAAATACAACAATCAAAAATTACTGTACAAAATAAAAATCAGTTTATGCCTTATCGAATACATATAAATATATCTAAATACAAGAAGAGAAAACCACTGTACAAACTAAAATTAATGTAAGCGGATTCGAACACATATAAATATATCTACAATTAGCTTGTCGTTTTGTGTTTCCAAGTTACTTCCTTTCGCGACCTCTTTTCCCTTGCTCCCAGAAGCATCATCCATAAGTTTTTTTCTCTTTTCCACATTAGAAAGTTTTGATTTTTTCGAAGATTTCTCATCTTGACATTGTGTCATAGGGTCATTGCGTATTTTTTTTTTTCTCCTTTCGGCTTCAATGGTTGTTGATGAACCTGCAAATAGAGGTTTCTCTTGAGTGATTTGCAAATCGAAAGATGGCCCTTCGAAATTGAGTACTTTAGTGGGTATTGTAGACAATAAATTGATGCAAGGAAAATAATCGAGACTGAAAAATATTACAACAATCGTAGTATTTGATTTTAAGTAATTTGAGTGTACAATCTCTATGAATCCTCTAATTCTTCTTTTCAATAATGAATAAATTCAAGGGCCTTTGAGCTTGATCTTGAATATGTAGTTGTCGCCACGAACGATGATCTTGTTCTTGAGCTTTAGCTTGGTTGCTTGAACTTGACCTTGATTTGTTCTTCGTTCTTGAGCTTGAACTTGATTTGTTCTTCATTCTTAAACTTGATTTCTTGAACTTGAACTTGATTACTTGGATTTTAAAACTTATGGAGGAATTTGCAGTATTTGATCCACGAGCTTTCTCTTGCTTCTTGTTATAACTTCTGGTCTTTTTTCTGGGTTATGAAGACCCCTATTTATAGTTGTGGAAGGGAGGAGTTGTGATAAGAACAAACTCTTTCCGACCAATCAAATTGGAGTGTGACATGGCCGCATTTGATTGGCTAGAACATGTCACTTGCACACGTGGCACTGTTTCATTGGCCTTTTAATGTGACTTGGCATGCCTTGTCATTTTGACACGTGGCATGATCCTATTAGCTCTTCCGTTTGACTTGGCGTGCCATGTCATTTCAAGTGTGGCACCAAACTGGGCCTCTTTGAAGATGACATCTTGGGCCTAATGAAGTGGGCTCATCACTTTAGCCCAATGGATTAAGACTTAGTTATTTAATCTATATATATTGGATTTATATAATTAATCCAATTATATTAGCCCATAATATTTATTTGGACCAATATATCTTGAACTATAAAATATAATCCAAATTATTTTATGGATTTAATTTTAATAAAATTTATATGCCTACAAATGTCCTATACTTCAAGACTTGTTGGAGTGTCTAAAACTTTTTAAGACTAGGCTTGAAGTATTAACTTAATGCTATTTGAAATTAATAGATATCCGTGCGACGTATTTGCATGTTAATGCATTGGTCCATAGTTACACATGCCTATTAATTCCCTTGATGTAGTTTTGCCTTCTAGTGATGAGATTCCATTCTCTAATTGGGTGGAAGGAAATAGTAGGAATTTTCCATATTGGTCACGTGAAGTAGCAAAGAATTGTCACATTAACTAATAGCAAATATTGCTAAAGTTAAAGTGAATTGGATTTTCTTCAGCCTTCCACGTAAGCCTAGAAGATACAAGAATCTTTAAACATGTACACCCTACAGTTGTGGATATATTAGCAAGTTATTGCAATGTCTCAAATTCTAGTAGTACTGAATCTTTACATCTCAACCATATGTAGGAAAGAGATCTTCACCGCCTTCAGCTTTTCCAATTGAATTGGGAATAGGATACCTAGTTCTTTTCCAACACTGATAATCACGCATCCCTCATCGGCAATGATTCTCCAATATCCATCTTCAGAAGCTATATAAATACCCACATGTCTTTCATTCAATCAGTATCAACAACATCGGCGAGCTACGTTTACCTTGATGATTCAGAACCATTAACACGAAGGTAATTTCTTCTTCTTTTGCTTTTCTTCTTTAGTTATTTTCTTTTCTTTTGTATTTTTTTTAGGCCAAGAATAGTAGGACGAGCTCTTGCATGGAGACGGTGATTTTAGGGTGTGAGGGGATGGGTGCTCATCCTTGTCCAAATATCGGAGAGATTACTCTCATTGCCCAATTATTGGAGAGATTACTCTCAAGGTGACCCGACTATCGGAGAAATTACTCTCAATATGGATCGACTACCAGAGAGATTACTCTTAATGTGGCTCGACTACCGGAGAGATTACTCTCAAGATGAACCGACTATCGGAGAGATTACTTTCAATGTGGCCCGACTACCAGAGAGATTACTCTCAAAATGACCCGACTATTGGAGAGATTACTCTCAATGTGGCTCGACTACCGGAGAGATTACTCTCAAAATGACCCGACTATTGTAGAGATTACTCTCAATGTGGCCCGACTATCGGAGATATTACTCTCGATGTGGTCCGACTATCGGAGATATTACTCTCGATGTGGTCCGACTATTGGAGGCCATTTCATCCATTTAGACCTTTGTGCCCATTATATATATATATATATATATATATATATATATATATATATTTTTTTTTTTTTTTTTTTTTTTTTTGCAGCCCGAAGAGATGGCCAATTTCAGAGACTATACCTCACCCTCCTCCAAACTTAGATATCTCATAATCGAGAATGAATATGTCATAGAACAAACCAAGCTTTTGGTTCACACCTCACAAGCTGGCCGGTATGCAGCCTCATGGCCTTCTTTGAGGAACTCCCTTCATGTAGAAAACTGGACTTTGGAGCACAAATCAACTTCTAATCTATTGTCCAAGATGTGGTCTCTCCAAGCGCCAATCCATCGCCACACAAATATTTCTAGCACCCTTCCAAACTTAGGACGTCGCATAATTCAAGACGAAGTACGTTGGGGAAACACAACAACAATCGAGGGCGAGTATCGTCATATTCCAGGATATTGGGAATGGGCTGAAGATGTACTTGGTGGAAGCCAACAAACCCTGAGTACATCAAAGATTTACGATGCTGTCTATGCCTCACTTTTCACTTATGATCAGAACTCGAACATTTTGCAAGCATTTTGTGAGGCTTGGTGCCCCAAGACGAACACGCTTCTTACATCAGTCGGAGAATTATCTATCTCTATTTGGGACTTACATATCCTTGGAGGTCTGCCCATTGCGGGTTCTCCATACGAAGAAGTGGTACCTGAGACAAGAGGACTCATTGGTTTGGACGAAAAACAGATTAGATTTATTCCTCGATCTTGCGAGTATTTATTTGATACCTTCCATCACCTAAAGGAAGGTACATGTGTTAACCAAAAGGTCTTCTTGAGCAAGTGAACAAATTTTTGGTATAAAAAAACTTTAATTTATAAACCTTCCCCACTGCGAAAGAAAAAGAAGTCCGCGCGCCTAAAGTCGACACATAATCCTAACGGAGTTATTTCCGAGATAACTAGGTGGTCGAGTGATCGGTATGGGTGTTAACCAAAAGGTATCCTTGAGCAAGTGGACAAATTTTTAGTATAAAAAAATATTAATTTATAAACCTGCCCCACTGTGAAAGGAAAAGAAGTCCGCGCGCCTAAAGTCGACACATAATCCTAACAGAGTTATTCCCGAGACAACTAGGTGGTCGAGTGATCAAGAAGCTATATTCTCCAAGCTTAGGGTGAGGTCTGACAAGAAAGATGAAACATATATAGCAACATTCTTATCGATTTGGCTATGTGCCTTTGTGTTTCCCAAGGAAGAAAACTTAATTCATCCCGAGACTTTTAAGATGGCAAGCATGATTGCAAGCATGATGGCGATCCCAGTTTTGGCGAGTATTTAGCATGGTTTGAATATGATTTCGTGTTTTTCCCAACTTGATCAGGTTAAAATTTGTTTTCCCATCCATTATGTTTATGACTCGCTTGCACATTACTTCAGAACCCATTATCCACTTCCTAAGGATCCGTCCGTCCCTTTGATGGTGGCATACTCAGGAGAGGGAGCTGCGAGATACTTTGACGAGAAGGATGCAAGAAAACGCATCCACAATGGGGAGGATATAGTTTGGACACCAACAATGTTAACCAATTCTCGTCCTTATTATTATGTGGATAACGATGCCCCTCAAGAGTTGGAGTCAAATTACTTCATGAGCTTACGTTTTAATTACCTCCCTTTGAGGTATGGTAACTCATTCATCATCGAGCCATATAGCCCACATCGGTTTGGTCGTCAATTTAGGTTTTACCAGAACATCCCCGGTTTTTTGGAAAATGATATCCATAGCGCCTCTCTAGATGAAGGACTCAGATTTTGGAGGATTTGTACACTTTATCGGTCTATGTTACGTGCGGCTTTTCACTCAATGAGAGATCCTGTGGAGAAGCCTTTCTCCACCAATTATTTGTCTTGGTGGGAGAAAGCGCATGGGAAGTTTCTCGAGAATAATTTACAAGCTTTAGTAGACAATGTTGGGCTAAAATCTACTATTCCTTTAGGGGGTGAAGATCAAGGTGTTGGAAAGACGCTCTCAAAAGTCAAAGAACCACCTACTCTGATCCCAAAAGTAGTTACACAACATAAGAAAAGGAAGCTTAAATCCTCAAAGGCAGCTTTGAAAGATGTGGTGTGCACTTCAACAGATATAGAGAAACACTCTCCAGTTCTTCCATTTAGCAAGCAAGTTCCTCAAGATTCAAGCCAGAGTACCAATGAAGATCAAAATTGGAAACTGAAACTGCCTATTCCAGTAGAGATCGTAGAGGTTCCAAGTGTCGATAGTCCCTCAAGAACGCATATGTCTTGTAACAAGGAGGTAAAAAAAATACAAACACCTTGCCCTTTCTATTTATTTTTAATCGAATGAATAGCTTCACTAAAAAATTATTCACTTTCTTTGCCTTTTCCTTATGCAGTTAAATACCATTGGACATCCGGTGGTATCCCCACATGATAAGCCGCAAGTGAGTAATGAATCTATTGGAGGGCCTACATCCAAAGTGAAGTCGTCTTCAAAGGCATCATCTCTTCCTCATGATGAAGCCCTAAAAAGACAAACTCTAAATAAGATAACTCGCGTTCCACCAATGACAAATACAACATTGTCTATTTTTGAAGGAAAAAGCATTGTCTTTAATCGCAAAAAAGGAATTCATCTTGGGACTTTAGGAGGATATTTGCAATAGACTCTCCAAAACTCGTGCAAAACTGTTCTCATCTTATAGGGAGCAAGTCACTTAAATTTTTGAGGATATGAAAAAGGCGAATATTTTAGATCTTTCTTCATTAGAGTGTTTACTGGATTCTCTTTTCGAGTTTGCTGCTTCATATGACCAAGAGCGATCCAATTTGGCTGATAAGATGAGTCAAGATGAGAAGCTGGAGCTGATTTCCAAAGCTAAGGAGCGTCTTGAATCGTTCAAACTTGAAGCAAGTGAGAAAGTCAAGAACGTTTCCTCTAGTGAAAAGAAACTGAAGAGAGTTGTAAAAAAGTTGCAGACATTACAACAAGAGAGGGAGAACCTCGAAGGTGTTATAGAAGTGGCTCAAAAGGAGGTTGAAGAGATTCAGGCAAAAGTTTCAGCTGCCGAGACGGAGGTCTCTTCATATGACAACGTAAATTTGCTGACTGATGAAGATTCGGCCAATTTGGAGGAGAAGAAGAAGAACCTGGAGACTAGCTGTCAAGAATTGATCAACTACAAGTTTTGTTTAGATTAGGCTATTAGCATTATCTCCCCTTTTATCTTTATGTTAGATTGACCTAGTGGATATTTATTTCATCTTAAATAAGATTGCTTCTCTTTTGCTTTACATTGCCCGACATTTATCTTAGTCGCATAATTTTCATCTTTATGCGCTTGTAACGAAAGATTCATATCTTATCGTGGGAGAGTCCAAATAACGAACCGTTTAATTTTTCAAAAATTAGACTTCAATATCTAAAACATTTTCAAAACTTAGAATCAAATATCTTCAGAATCGAGCCAGATAATATTTTGAATCCAACTTTAGATTCCACCACGTAGAAAATTTCAGATTTGCGCAGTCTCACAAAATATATCATATCTTGGTGTAGGAAAGTCAGAATCATGAACCGTTTGATTTTTTGGAAACTTAACTTACAGATATATAACATATAAAAACTCGAAACTTAGTACCTTAAGAATAATTTCAGATAATAGTTCGAAATCAATACTAAATTCTGATACGGTGACGATTTTAGATTTGCGCGACTTCACAAAAACTTTTGTATCTTGATGTAGGAATGTCAAAATCATGAACCGTTTGATCTATTGGAAACTAAACTTCAAAATCTAAAACATATCCAAAATATAAAATTTAATACATTAAGTATAGTTTCAGATGATAGTTCGAAGTCAATACTAAATTCTGACACGGTGACGATTTCAGATTTGCGCGACTTCATCAAAACATTTGTATCTTGATGTAGGAATGTCTAAATCATGAACCGTTTAATCTATTAAAAAACTTAACTTCAAAATATAAAACATAAAATATAAAATTTAATACCTTAAGGATAGTTTTAGATGATAGTTCGAAGTCGACTTTGGTTTCTAATATGCCAACAATTCCAAATTAGTGCGACTTTACCAAATTTTTGTATCTTGGTGTGGGAAGCCTCGAGATCGCAAGACCTTTTTAATTGCCAGAAGTTTAAATTCAAGAGCTTCATTCTCACCAAATATCTTGGGTTCAAATCTCACTGAATTTGAAACGTCGTGAAGGCTTGCCAAAAATAAAAACTTGAATGTTTGGAAAACATGAAGGCATAACGAATTTTCGGACTTCAATGCAAATGCTTGGCAGCCCTCTAGAAGATATTAATCATTTTATTGCAGGCACCAATTTACCATAGCGGCTTGCCTCTTTTAAATCAAATGGGATTCAAAGTTTAACAGAAGAATGGTATATCAGCTCGATTTTCAAATGCTGATTGAATGAATTACATTCCATCGTACTTCATTCGGACAACGATTGAGGGGTTATGTATCTTTTGAACTTATATGACTGAACTCAGAATGAAACTCTAAGCTGCCTACGTACCTCGGTGAAGAGGATCAAGTCATATCGTAGTTTAGAATGGGTAATGTTTTTAAGGATTTTTATTTTTATTTTTATTTTTATTTTTATTTTTTATGTCCTAACTTTTGCCTAGGCTGCCTCTTTCGAGGTTTTCAACCTAGCAAACCTTTTTTTCTTGGTGGTGGACTGTACACAGTTTAGACTCATGCGGGCCAAGAGTGTAGGAACATGCAGTTTAGGCTCATGCGTCAAGGAGCGTTGCAACTTCAAGGATAATACTTCTTCAAAAAGTTGCCATTGATAGGGCCGATTCTCATGCTATCTGCATCAACCAGCTTGTAAGCCCTACTTGAATAAGCTTCTTGCATGACATATGGCCCATCCCATTTTGAAGGGAACTTCCCTACAGGTTTATGGGAAGTAATAATGGGTCTTCTTATGGCAAGGACTTGATCTCCTACTTGAAAGGATCTTGGGCGAACTCTTTTATTGAAGGCACAAGATAATCGAGCTTGATAACATTCAAAACTCTGTTGAGCTTCCAACCTTTTCTCATCAAGAGCCTCCAACTCTGCTAATCGAAGTCGAGTATTTTCTTCATCAGTGATGCCTTCTTGAATAGCTAATCGTAATGAAGGTATTTGACGCTCGAGTGGCAAGACGACTTCAACTCCATAAACGAGTGCATAAGGGGTCTCTTGTGTTGGCGTGCGGTGAGTTGTCCTATATGCCCACAAAGCTTCCTCTATACGGTCATGCCAATCCCGTTTGGATTTGGAGATGACTTTCTTTAACAAGTTGCATAGAGTCTTGTTGAATGCCTTGGCTAGACCATTGGCGGCAACATTGTACATAGAAGAGTTACGTTGCTTGAAGACAAAGAGTTCACAAATCTTTTTCATCAACCTATTGTCGAACGGCTTGCCATTATCCGTTATTATGTAACGAGGAATACCATAGCGATAGATAATATTTACTCGGATGAAACTTTTAACATTTTCCTTCTTTACTTCCTTAAGAGCAACAACTTCATCCCATTTTGAGAAGTAGTCAGTTGCAGCCAAGATGTATAGGTGCCTGCCAGAGGACTTTGGCAGTGGTCCAACAACATCCAATCCCCAAGCGTCAAATGACCAGGATGCAACAGTCGGGTGCAACACTTCAGGAGGTTGATGAATAAAATTCGCATGGAATTGACAAGCCTTGTATCTTCGAGCGTAGTCCAAGCAATCTTTTACCATCGCTGGCCAATAATATCCCATCCTTTTTATATGGAAGTGAAGCTTTGGTCCAGACTGGTGTGTAGGGTTGCTTATCGGGCGGATTGGGCGGTTATTTACTCTTAATGGTTCGGCTTATCGGTTATCTGCTTTTAAATGTATTAATCCGCTAGCCACCCGATAAGATATCAGGCGGATTGATATCGGTCGGGCGGTTATCGAACGGTTATCGGGCGGTTTATCGGCCTAGTTCAATCTGTATTACAGAGGACTTTTTTGGTCCTTCATGTTATAGCCTATTTGTTGTTACACCAAAATTGACACCTCTAAACACTAGAGAAATCTGCTAGTGCCCACTGACGCTGCTTTCAGTTCAGACTACAAATATTGGAGCAATGGATGCAATTGCACATGACGCACATACCATTTTCATAAAGATCACATCAATACTAATTTAATATGTAAAGATATAGATAAAAAAGATCTAATGGCAAAGCTGTAAAGATATTTAATTTACACATGTTTAAATCACTATTTGCTAGTACGTGTTTAATCCATACACAGAAATAACAAAGAGTACAAAACTTTATACACATATTTGCACATGCTTATTAATCACCAATTTACTATCCATATATAGTAACCACTTGAAATCTTAACTGTTTTATAATAATGATGAATGGAGATTCTATTAACACTTAACACTTCCTAACATGGCAATTACTCCTGTCAAAATGAGTTCAGAATACAACTAGAGATAAAATGGAAATTTAGATATAAAATCTATAACAATTGGAGACATCCACAAAATACAACTACTGCAGCTAACGCCTAACGGTGCTTCAATTTCTGCAGCTTCAAAGTTCAAACAATAACCTAAGAGTCTTTGGAATCACTCGGCAATGGTAGAACCATTTACATTATTAATATAATTCAAGAAATAACAAACTGCTAACATCCAACAGCCTAGCACTATATAACTCAGATGGTAGCAGGCTTGAAATATGACAGCTTGAGGGCACAAGACTTTACAAAATGAGATCAATGAGTTTGCAGATACACCTTAAAATTTGAGCTAATTAGTAGAATTATATAAACTGTTGATCTAAAAATTCATGTTTGTTGTTAATATATTAACATATTTATTAACATTGTATTATAATTCAAATTCTTACCAGATATATTAACACTACACGTCAATTACGGAAGGGTTTTTTCCATCGCTGGCTAAATCTGAAGAAAACAAATTAAAATAATGAGTCGTGTGATAAATATAAGCATACCCACAACACTTATATACAATAAATATAGTAACAATATTATTACCTTGTTCAAGATGCTTGATTTTATCAATATCTTCCTCAACACTAATAAGTTGTTTTAATTTTTCATTTTGAAGCCAATCTTGAAGACACACTAGAGCTTGCACCAATTTAGGAGTTAATGAACTCCTAAATGAATCAAGAAGACGTCCTCCCATACTAAACGTACATTTGGATTCCACACTTGAAACCGGAACAGCTAATACATCACGAGCCATCTCCGCAAGAACAGAAAATCTAGCTGAGTTCAATTTTCACCAGAGAAGAACATCAAATTCTTTAGTGTCATCCTCAGTTTCTTCACCAAAATATTTATCTAACTCTGTTTTAGTATCCACACCTCCACTCCCACTTTTATATTCTTATATATCTTGCATTAGTGATTCTAAAAGTCCTGTATTTTGGGTGCTTACTTGACTGTCAGAAAACCCGGAAGTAGAAGTGTCCAATGAAGAACAATCTGAAAATGAAGCAAACACGACACCTTCTGAGCTGGACTTTACATACTCACTAAATAATGAAGTCATGTACTTCTTCACTTATGCTTGTATAGTTGCCCCAGGATCTTCACCAAACATCTTTACAAGTGCATAACCAACTAATTCGAGCTTGTAACGTGGGTCCAAAATACATGAGATGAAAATTATCTTGTTCATTTTCCCTGGATCACCCCAATACTAATTAAACTTTTCCTTTATCTTCTTTGCCGTTTCACTTAAAACTATATCTTCATTTACTATCAATTACTTCAAATAAACAGCAACCACACAAATTTCAAGAAAATGAATATTTGATGTAACATAACGTGATCCAGATATTTTCAAAGTAAGAAGATAGAAGATTTCAAGAAACTTTGTAATTCTTTTTATATTCTCCCAATCACTACTCAAAAGTTCACCAGTAGGAATTCCAACTTCAATATAAGAATGCTCAAGATAATGTCTTAGGCCAATTTCACTTGATGCATAATGTGAAAATGCACTTTCAAATTCAACAACCTGCGCAACATCTAGTAGGTGGAATTCCACCTAGTTTTTTTTAAAGCAACTATACCACTCGGCAGCACTTGCCTAGTAGCTAATATATAAATAAAATTCCAAAATGGGTCCAAAGCTTACAAGATGTCCAAACCAAAATAGAAGTTGCATGAAGCTACTAGCTATTAAAAAGATAGAAAGGCTAAAATCTACTGAACTAGCTATTACAACATAATAAGTCAAATGCTTCCTTCTCCTATCAATGTATGTGAATCCAATTGTCATTGGAAAACACCAAGCAGCACCTATCAAGCTCTCACCAGGCGCCAGGGTATACTGTCCATAGGCTAAAATGAATTTCAAACATCTCCACCACAGAGTTGAAGCCAGCATAGTCTTCCAAGTGTAGCTACTATATGATCTCCATATGTAGTGGACTGATTTTGTCCAAGTATTAATTATGTGCTCACTCATCAAAATTAATGTGTAGAAGAGGAGCCTAGCTTTAGGTAGGCTTTGCAAGGCAAAATCCAGGATTGAGCTGGCTTTAGGCAGGCTTTGCAGGGCAAAAGCCAGGCGTGAGCTGGCTTTAGGCAGGCTTTGCAAAGCAAAATCCAGGCATGAGCTGGCTTTAGGCGGGCTTTGCAAGGCAAAATCCAGGCTTGAGCTAGCTTTAGGCCTGCTTTGCAAGGCAGAAGCCAGGAATGAGCTGGCTTTAAGCAGGCTTTGCAAGGCAAAGGCCATGCTTTGAAACTGTATCTTTTTGTGATCTTGTAAGCTCAGATCCTTCCCTACTAGAACCTTTAATGTATACATCATTCTAAACATTGCTAAACCATCCTCAGATTGAGCATGAAAGCATGCTAATACCACTGAGAAATGATTCAATAATATCCAGAAATACCATATGATGGGTTCACAATTTTTCTTAGCATTTGGACATAACAGAAGTAGGATAAATTGTACCATCCCACACCTGCTTATCGTATTTTTTCTGTACACTATCAAAGCAACCCCAGAATGAGCATGGGACCATGCTAATACCATTGGAAAGTACCTTAATAGCATACTGAATCAGACAAAGAACCATGCAAGTTTGTGCAGAGTCCAATCCCGTGAAGCCATCCATTTGGGGTTCTTCTCTTTGCTATCCTAACCCTAAGGTTAGGTGATTGAGCTTTGTCTAGATTGATCAACCTCCTCCCTACACTAGGCAATTGAGAGAATGAATGAAACTCAGATGTACTTGCAAAAGAGAACACAATGTTAGCTATAAAATCCGCCACTGAGTTGCCTTCTTTGAACACATGTTGAAAGATCACATTGAAGTTGTCCTTCATCTCTATAATTTTCTTCACATCCTATGCAATTACCCAAGGACGATCCCATTCCCCTTCTATCACCTTATTCATCACTAATGAATCAGTCTCCAATATGAGAGGGTGAAGATCATGCTCCACACAGTATTCCAACCCTTGAAGAATAGCCTTAGCTTTAGCTACCATTTGCCCTTGCCTCCTCCACATGTCATCCGTGGCTATTTTCTGCCTCCACAATATCCACAAGAAGAAGGATATCTTGAATGGCAAACCTTTAATCCACATTAACTTGAATTCCTGATTAGGATCAGCCTTATGCCTTAATATTTGCCAAGCACTGCTAACACTGAACTTGCCTGAAGGAGTTGGCATCCAGTATGGCCTATCCCAATATCCCTCACTGCCTTCATAATGCACATTTAGCCTTATATGTTCTGCAATTTTCTCATTGAAAGTTTTATCTAGAAGCTGATCATCCCATGCTTCTCCTTGCCACAGTTCTGCCACCTCATGAAGATCTTTATTGATCGGAAAGTCTTTAGGTAATACGTGATAAAGTGCACCCAATCCAGTCTAATTTTCATGCCAAATATTAGTGGTTCCACTCTTCAATTCCCATACGATCTCATGTTCTACTTCTTCCCTAGCATTCAGCATTTGTCTCCAAACATGAGACCCTCCCTTAAAATGCACCACTGTTGGTAGCTCTTTCTTGCAATACTTATTCCACATGAAATTAGACCACAAAGATTTTGTGGTCCTAAACCTCCACCATAGTTTAGCAAACATTTCCCTTGAGACATCATGTAAGGACCTAAAACCTAGGCCTCCTTCCTCTTTAGGGAGGCAAAGATTTTGCCCAGAAACCCAGTGTCTGCTTCTCCCTTCTTCCTTTGTGCTCCAAAAGAACCTAGTAAAAGTCTTATGTAAATGCTGTAGGATGTTGTTTGGTGGATCAAGGACTGATAACATGTGAACTGGCATACTTTGCAACACACTAGAGATGAGTGTTACCTTTCCTCCAAATGACAGCAGCTTTCCTTTCCATGAATGCAATTTAGCCTTCACCTTCTTGATAAGATCCTCATATTAGTCCTTTCTCCTTCTAGTGTAAAACATAGGACACCCTAGATATGTGAAGGGGAATTTACCTCTTGCAAATCCTGTAATAGCTCCAACTACCTAGAACAATCCATTAGCAACCTTTGAATGCATGTAGTATGAACTCTTATCTTTGTTGATCATTTGACTTGATGTCTTCTCATAGTTCCCGAACACTGCCATAATCTTGCTCAAGGAGGTAGGATGAGCAGATGCAAATATTATCGTATCATCAGCATATTCCAAAGGGGTTTAAAGGATCAGACCACTTAGACATTCCAAATCCAACAAATGACTTGTCTTCAAAGAGCTTATTCAAAGACCTGGAAAGTACCTCAACTGACAGAGTGAACAATGTTGGAGATAGGGGTCCCCTTGTTTCACACCCCTTGTAGACTTAAAGAACCCTGAGGACTGCCCATTCACCAATACTGAATACCGGTTATTTGACATCAAGTTCCACACCATGTTGATGAAGTGCTCAGAAAATCCCATCTTCCTTAGCACATGCAGTAAGTACTTCCATGAAACCCTATTAGCTGGCTTTTCCCTTAACCTTATGTCAGTGATAATTTCTTGAGTCAATAATATGTTCTCAAATATACTCCTACCCTTTACAAATCCAGATTGATTAGAAGATATTAGAGATGGCAGAAAACTCTCCAATCTGTCATGTAACACCATAGACAATACCTTGCTAATGAAGTTGCTCAAACGAATAGGTCTTAAGTCAGAGAAGGTCTCAACTCTAGGTTTCTTGGGCAGCAACACTAGATTGGTGTGAGTGATGGATTTAGGCAATGCAGCTCCTCCATAGAAGTGTAGCACCATGTTGTGTATATCAGTACCAATAACATCCCAACATGTTTGATAAAACAGGCCAGTGAATCCATCAGGACCACTAGCACTCTCCCCACTAAGCTCAAAAACTGCTGCCCTTCCTTCTTCAATTGTTGGTAATCTGCTAAGTTCCAAATTCTGATCCATAGTGACCATTGAAGATACATTATTGAACAAGAAAAATTCAGAAGCATCACCTTCATTTGTGAACTGTTTTTGATAAAAGTCCACTACAGCTGTAGCCAATTGCTCCTGGTCTTCAATCCATACCCCACTGCCACTTTTGATCCTCTTCAGTTGCAATTTCTTTCGTTTGCCATTAACATGATTATGAAAGAAACTTGTATTCCTATCTCCTTCAGCAAACCAAGTCATCCCAGCTTTTTGCTTCTAATACTGCTCCTCAATACTCAAGTATTTCTTCAATTCATATTGAGTCTTTTGAAGCACAATCCTATTCTCAGTTGTAGGCTCTTCTTCAAACAACATCTCCTTCACCCTAACAATGTCCTCAAAAATAGCCAATTTCTTGAAGATATCACCAAATGGTTCCCTACTCCATTTTGAAAGTGCTGCCTTCACCCTCTTGATATATTGCTTGAAAATCAAAAATGGATCCCCTATGAAATCAGCTTCCCAATTTTGCCTCAACACATCCATAAATGGAGCATGCTTTGTCCAAAAGTTCAAGAACCTGAAAGGCTTGACAAAATTGGTTGTCTGCACCCCACATGTCATTAGCAATGGTGCATGATCTGATCCAGTTCTGATTAGATGCTCAACTTCAATAGTTGGCAACATGTTCTAAAATGGAAAATTCACAAAAACCCTATCCAATCTCTTGAATATACACTCAGCATTAGAACCCCCATTCCACCATGTAAATGGACTTCCTTTGTACCCTTGCTCAAACAAACCACAAGAGTTTACACAAAATGCAAAATCCTCATATTCAGGAGGGTGTACTGGAAGTCCCCCTATTTTCTCATCTTCATGCAATACTACATTGAAATCCCCTCCTAAAAATCATGGTAATTCCATATCACTTGCTAAGTAATACAAGTGATCCCACAATTCCAACCTCTCCATTGCTGAACATTCCACCTAGTTGGAACATCCAAGCATAAAGTTTTTTTACAATTGAGTTGTTCATTATCAAAACATTCTTGAAACCTCTTCAACCTCGCAGGAGACTGCCTAACATATCTCACTACATGCCTAACACGTTCAATAAACACTGAAGATTCTTTTAAACCATCCTGGACCACAAGATTCATGATGTGAGCCATACATCTCACGTAAAAGTGATTACCGTTCATCAAATTAGTTCCCATTTTTGTTAATTTCTTAGACAATTCTTTTACTGTCACATCATTGGAGCTTGCATTATCAACTGTGATAGTGAAGATCTTATTTATCCCCCACTCAAGTAAGCACCTACCAATACCATTTGCCATATCTTCGCCTTTATGACTAACAATAGGACAAAAATTAATTATTCTTCTATGCATATTCCATTCACTATCAATCCAATGGGCAGTGATACACATATAATTGATTCTTTGTATAGAAGTCCAGGTATCAGTGGTAATACATACTTTTTGTTTTGTTTCTATAAAAGACCTCTTCAACTTTTGCTTTTCTTCATTATAAAGATCATAACAATCCCTAGTTACAGTATTACGGGAAGGGATCCAAAAATAAGGTTGCGCCACTTTCATAAAGTCTCTAAAACCTTCTTTCTCAACAAAGCTGAAAGGAAGCTCATCAACTATTACCATACGACATAATGCCTTCCTACACTCTTCTTGATCAAATTTCCAAGTAACAACAGCTACGTTACCCTGACTACCCCCCGGAACAGATTGAAAACCTAAATTTGATTGTTTTTTATCAACAATAGCAGGGCGTTTAGGACATTTAAACATATGAGAAAGAAGTGTCGGCGTACCGTCTTTGGTCTTAAAACAATACTAAATAAAGCAATAGTCACATTTTGCTTTTGTACTCCCTTCGGAAGTAATAATTTCTGTAAAATGATCCCACACAATAGACCTTTTTTTCCTTTTTTTTATTATATTTGACTCCGCTATTTCAGATTGGCTTATTGCATTTGAATTAGAAGACCCACTTTCACCCATCATCTTATCACTTTGTATATTTTTAGCCATGCTATGAGTCACTACAACAAGAAAAGAAAAGGAATGAAAATAACAATTTCCTTAACGGATATTTAAACAGAAACTGTCAAAATCGATCTCAAAACAGCACAAGGCAGAGAAGGCAATAGTTGAAATTTCAATAAGAAAAGAAACTTACCATCTGTTGCTCTGGGCTCTGTCTATGGTGAGAGGGAGAGGCGAGATGAAGAGTTGGCGAGAGGGAGAGGCGAGATGGAGAGGCGAGTTAGCGAGAGGGAGACGGTAAGTCTGCTACTCTGGCTGCTGGGTGTAATACTGAAATTAACACTTTTAGACGTTAGGGTTTCTATTTTATAATGTCTCAAATCTAAATGCCTAATAGAGTATTGGTAAAGAAGGGTACTAGACTACTATAAGAAACACTTTTAAGTTTTAACACTTCTGCTTGTATAATGCCACGACCCACAATAAGAAAGGGATTTTTATTACTTATGTAATATACATATTACATATATATTCTTAACAGGTTAACGGATTATCCGTTAAGAAAATTAAATAATCCGTCCCCAAACCGATAAGCTGTTAATAAAATAATTTTAATCCGTTCCCCATCCGTTAAACCGTTAACTCGATACCAATAAGCCATTTTTACGGTTTGGTTTTCGGTTTCGGTTCGGTTTTGAACACCCCTACTGGTGTGACCCGCATACCCCAGAATATGCCTCTTGCAAAGGTTGGAGTGCTTCTTCTTCCCCTAAGCATCACAAGAGTACTCCATCAAATGACCTTCTGTACAGAGTATCTTTGTAGTAAAGAAAGTGAGGTGCACGACGAAGGATTTTAGTCCTTCTCCTCGAATTTTCTGGAAGTATCCCATAGCATAAGTAGTCGATAATGGGTTGTCGCCATTCTTCTTTCTCAACTTTAGAAACATCGACAAGATGCTTGAGTTCATTTTCTTCACCTTCAGCCTCATTTGGCAGCGGTACTACCCATTTTTGGCAGACAGTAACTTGCGCTTGATCAGGCAGGGATACCGATGAAGCTAGGGCAGCTAAAGAATCAACCTTCTTATTTTCTTTCCTTGGCACATGCTGAATAGTCACATCACCGAGCCACCCCATTAATTTTTTAGCGTAATCATGTTATGGGCATAGTTCAGGCTTCTTGACCTCGTAACTACCTAGAAGCTGATTGACCACTAACTAAGAGTCACCAAAGACTTGTAATTGCAACCACTTTATTTCGACAGCTATTTTAAGCCCAAGTATTAGTTCTTGATACTCAGAACCGTTGTTAGAGCAGAGTTGCATCAACGTAAAAGAGTAGGGAAGAACTTCACCTTGAGAAGTGACAAATACTACACCAGCACCAGTTCCTCCACGATGTGCAGCACCATCAAAGTACATCTTCCATGGAGGTTGAACTTCAATAACCATTGCGTCTTCATCAAGTAGTTCGTCAGTTAGTTCCCAATCATCAGGTATAGGGTGATCTTCCAAGAAGTCTGCTAACGCTTGTCCTTTTATAGCCTTTTGAGGGATGTATACGATTTTAAATTATTGAAACTAGAGGTACCACATTGCTAGTCGATCACTAAGGACGGGTTTTGACATCACGAACTTGATGGGATTTGCTCTAGAAACCAAACGGACGACATGAGCTTGAAAGTAGTGCTTCAACTTTTGGATTGCAAAAACTAGCACCAAACATAACTTTTCAATTGGCGAATAATTCAGCTCATTTGGTGTCATCATGCTGCTCAAGTAGTAAAGGGAGTTTTCTTTACCTTCACTATTTTCTTGGGTCAACAACGCTCCAACAGACCTTTCTTGTGCTGAAATGTATAGTATCAGCGACTTTCCAAGTATAGGGGCTGCTAAAATCGGAGTCTTCATCAAGTAGGATTTAATGCTCTCAAAGGCATTGCTACACGCTTGGTCCCATTTGAAAGGGAGACCTTTTTTCATAAGGCGACTGAATGGTTGGCACCTCCCAGCTAGGTTTTAGATGAATCTCCTAAGGTACGCTAACTTTCCTTGCATACTTTTTAATTCGTGAATATCCCGAGGTTCAGGCATTTTTAAGATTGCATCTACTTTGGCTTGATCAATTTCTATCCCTCGATGTCGGACAATGAAACCAAGGAACTTTTCGAAAGTAACCCCAAAGGCGCATTTCAATGGATTCATCCTAAGTTGGTACCTCTAGAGCAACTCAAACACCATTCTCAAGTCTTTCAATTGGTCGCCCCTCTTTCTTGATTTTACCACCAAGTCATCCACAAAGCATTCGACATTTTTGTGGAGAAGGTCATCAAAAATATTCTGCATATCCCTTTGATAAGTAGAACTAGCGTTCTTCAAGCCAAAAGGCATTACCCTGTAGCAATAAATACCTTTGGGGGTGCGGAATGTAGTAAGATCTTCATCATTTGGTGCCATGCAAATTTGGTTATAGCCTGACGAACCATCCATAAACGACATTGCCTCATACCCAGTAGTAGCATCAATCACTAGCTCTAGAATAGGAAGCGGGAATTCTTCTTTGGGACATGTATTGTTGAGATCCCTGAAGTCAACGCACACTCGAATATGGCCATTTTTCTTCCTTACAGGGACAATACTTGAAACCCATGTTGGGTATTTAACTTCACGAATAAAGCCAGCTTCGATGAGTTTGTTAACTTCGGTTTCAATCAAGGGAACCAGGTCCGGCCTAAAGCGCCTTTGGGCTTGTTTAACAGGGTGAGCACCATTCTTGGTGACAAGGTGATGGACTGCTACTTTCGGGTCCAAGCCAGGCATCTCTTTGTAGTTCCAAGCAAAGACATCCCTCAACTCTTTCAGTAACTCAATATAAGTGCTTTCTTCATCAACTTCTATTAGAGCACTTAGGTAGGTGGGTCTTGGTTCTTCATCGGTGCCAAGGTTAACTTCTTTTAAGGCATCAACTGTAGTCTTCACTCCTTATTCAAGTTTAGGTGGAGCATCTTCCGCATCTTCATCTTCATGAGTGTCCCCATCGTTGAAGGATATGTGATAACATGGTGAAACATCCTCCAATTCTGCATTATCCTCAATTAAAGATGGAACATCATTCTCGCCTTGCACAATAACATGATACAAAGAACCCACACTTTCTTCATCTTTGTCACGTTCCTTAGTGTAGACCATAGTATATGTATTTACCTTCAGTACTTCTTTGCATGAAACCACAAGTTTTGTTTGTCGCCTCATTCTAGAAGGAACCAAACTTTGGAAATCTTTAGAGATCTTTTGAATTTTGGGTAAAATGGCTATTTTTGTATTTCGATAATTTCTATGGAACTTATTCCCCTTCTTTAACGGACCCAATCTCTCAAATACAGAAGTTCTCACAGTTGATTTTCCAAGTCGATCAAAGACCGAAGGCCTGTTAGAAGCGGTAGATTCATCTTCTTCAGTGATATAATTGTTGCTCGCCCTTCGTATGGAGATGTGCACTGGTGACAGTTGCTTGTATCCCAAACCTTCACGTGGTTGCCTCGTCGCATCTTCTGATGGGAGCTTCCCTAACTTTGACGGCTCATTAGGATTGTATCCAGCTTTTGCAAATAGCCTATAAGAATTAGGATCAAAACCTTCATCTGTTCGCTTTGTAGGGAGTGCCACATACTGCAAATGATTTTAGGCTACAAACCCTACAAGCGACTTTGAGGACAACTTTACTGCCTCAATTCGTTTTACCGGAAGAGTTAACTCCTTTAGCATGTTAGTTTGGAGATTCGATGATTCGCCTTCATCTTTCTTTCTTTTAGGGATATATTGGAGTGCATGACTTACATTCTTGCCATAAGATGCAATATCCCCTCTATGAGATTTATTCGCGTTGGGTTGTACCTCCTCAGTAACAGCTTTGTCTCTACCAGCAATCACCTCAGCTCTTTTAGTTATGGGCTCGTCATTCTTGATTTTCATGCCATCATCAGCTTTTAGCTCCTTCACAATGCGGTTCTTCAAGTAGAACTTTGCATCGGCGAAGTGTGACTCAGCCTCGGTGAATGGCTCATCATTAGCAACTATCTTCTTCTCGACTTCACCCTCGTAGTAATTCAAACATTGATGGTAGGTAGATGGAACCATTTTATTCTCATATATCCAAGGCCTTCCGAGCAAGACGCTGTGTGAAGTCTTTGCATCGATCACATGCATCCATGCACTTGATTGCATATCTTCAATGGTGATTCCCAACCTGATCGCACATATGGCTCTTTGCCCCCCTTGGTTGAATCCTTGGATCATTACACAACTTTCAGAGAGTTCGTTTATGGGAATACCAAGTTCTTTCACAATGCGAATTGGCAAGATGTTCATTGAGGATCCTCCATCAACCAAAATTCGATTTACCCTTTCATCACGCATATAGCCAACCAGGTACAACAGGTGGTTATGAAGAGTGTCACCTAGTAGAAGGTCGTCATTTGTGAACGTAACTTTTTTCTCGCACGTGTTAACTTCTTGATGGATAGAATTGATGAGCTTTTCTGGAGATAGTGCCAACGGTAGGTCATCACTCTTTTCTTCCCCTTTATCAGCATTGCAACAAGAGGCCTCAATACTATCGCGGGAAATCTTCATGCGAAACCAGCATGGTAAGAAATCCTCCAAGGTCACTGGATGTCGTGGCTTTTGAGGATGGTGCACCTCCACTTTTGCTTTCTTCAAATGCTTAACTGGATTCCATCTCCTGGGTTTTTTCACCATTATTTTCCTTTTTGGTTGTTCTATTGGTTCTTTTCGTGGGCTCCTTTTGTGGTGCCTACGACGAGTCACCAACGTCCAACTTTCATCATCATTAGATTGATTGACTTCAACTTTGTCGTTCTCTAGTAGTTCTTCATCTTTACTTTCTTTAAAACCACATAATTCATCCGGACTGAATGAGCCAAAGGTGATAGAGACTTGGTTTGTGCTTGCTTTCTCATCCTCAAGCACGATCTTCTTTTCGTGAGCCAAGTCCATAACTTTGTCCTTGAAGACAAAGCACTTCTCTAGAGGGTGGCTCACAAGTCGATGGTATTTGCAGTAATTCGTGTCATTTGTTTTCCAAGCTTTATTTGGTCGCTTCATCTCCGAAAGCTCAATGAGATTTAACTCGAGGAGTTCTTCAAAAATAGCTGGCACATCAGAATCCAGAAATGGGTACTCTTTCTCTTGCATTTCTTTTAGAGTCAACTTTTCACTTGGCTTATCTTGAAAAGAAGTGGATTTCATACTATGCTTCTTGCTCACTTTCATCGTAAACTTTACAAGTGATGTGTTGACATTTATAGCTTCTTTGCTTTCAGACTTGGGTACAAACTTGCCTCAATTCCTGACTTCTTGCTTGTTGTTCCCTTTGCGAGGTTCATAGATGGGCAGCCTTTCATTTCCAGCAGAGGCCATGCTCAATTCCATGTCATGGGCACGAGTTGCAAGTTCTTCAAATGTGCTAGGCTTGATACCTTGCAAGATGTAGCGCAATTCCCAATGCATGCCTTGGATGCACATCTCTATGCCAGAAGCTTCACTAAGCCTGTCTTTACAGTTGAGGCTTGCATTCCTCCAATGATTGATAAAGTCAATGACTGGTTTACCCTTCCGTTGGTGAGTATTTGTGAGTTCCACCATGCTCACAATGCGCCTTGTGCTATAAAAGCTATTGAGAAACTCTTGCTCTAGTTGATCCCAGCTATCAATAGATCCCGCCTCGAGGTCTGTATACCAATCAAAAGCATTTCCTTTTAGCGAGCGGACAAACTGTTTGACAAGGTAATCTCTATAAGTCCCAGCGTCGTTTCATGTCTCAACGAAGTGCGCCACATATTTCTTTGGATTGCCTTTACCATCAAATTATTGAAACTTTGGAGGTTGATAGCCAGCAAGCATCTTCAACATATCGATCCTTGCAGTGTACGACTTTGCGTATGTAAGGGAGGACTTGGCAGCAACTTCATACTTGTTTTTTATAGTCCCTTCAATGAACTCCTTTAGTTGATTGATTGGAATCATCCCTTCCGAAGAGACTGGAATTTCCTTAGTGGATGCAACTTGTCGTGGGGGAGGATCAATCTCTTGAACTTCTGGAAGTTTTCCGGGTGCATGGGTGGATTCTTCTTCCATCAAGATTCCCACCTTATCTATTAGCTTGTCAATTCCAAAATCTTGATTTTGCATGCACTCGGTCAAGCCAGTGATTGCTTCCGTCAAGTTTGCCAACTGCTCCTCCACAGATGAAGTGTTTGTCACCATGGCTTGCATGATTGTCGTGGACGATGGAGAGTAGCATGGATTTTCACACAGATTGATCCTTGATTAGCTCACGCTATGTGGTATAAGTGGGGAGGATCCATCACTTGAAGCATCATCATCTTCCTTCATAGCAGAGTGCTTGGATCCAGAGAGGTCAAGCAGAGCAAGAGTTTTCTTGATCTTTTCAGCAACATCGCTTCCTCCTTCGGGTGCATTTGTGAAAGATCTTGCTCCTTTTGAGGATGAATATCCGAAAACAGGGGTTGATGCGGATGACACTTGGGGTGCTTGTTGTCCTAACGAGCTTACTTTTCTCCTCGTAACTGGTCCAAAGCTTCCAAAGGTAACATCGAGGATGTTTTCCACATCAGCATAGAACCTGGAATTAGCAGCCTTGGTGGAAGTTGAGCTGGAGTTGATTTTCTTTGAATCCATTTCAATGTTCTTGAACTTTGATGATTGAAAAGTTGAGATGAGAGGTAGAGATTGTCCCACTAGGTGTGCCATAATTTGTAGACAACAAATTGGCATCAGGAAAATAATCGAGACTGAAAAATATTGCAACAATCGTAGTATTTGATTTCAAGTAATTTGAGTGTACAACCTCTATGAATCCTCTGATTCTTCTTTTCAATAATGAATAAATTCAAGGGCCTTTGAGCTTGATCTTGAATATATAGTTGTCGCTACGAACAATGATCTTGTTCTTGAGCTTTAGCTTGGTTGCTTGAACTTGACCTTGATTTGTTCTTCGTTCTTGAGCTTAAACTTGATTTGTTCTTCATTCTTAAACTTGAACTTGATTTCTTGAACTTGAACTTGATTGCTTGGAGCTTGAAACTTGTGGAGGAATTCGCAGTGTTTGATCCACGAGCTCTCTCTTGATTCTTGTTATAACTTCTGGTCTTTTTCTAAGTTATGAAGACCCCTATTTATAGTTGTGGAAGGGAGAAGTTGTGATAAGAACAAACTCTTTCCGACCAATCAAATTGAAATATGACATGACCGCATTTGATTGGCCAGAATATATCACTTGCACACGTGGCGCTGTTTCATTGGCCTTTTAATGTGAGTTGGCATGCCTTGTCATTTTGACACGTAGCATGATCCTATTGGCTCTTCCGTTTGACTTGACGTGCCACGTCATTTCACGTGTGGTACCAAACTGAGCCTCTTTGAAGATGACATCTTGGGCCTAATGAAGTGGGCTCATCACTTTAGCGGTTTAGCCCAATGAATTAAGACTTATTTATTTAATCCATATATATTAGATTTATATAATTAATCTAATTATATTAGCCCATAATATCTATTTGGACCAATATATCTTGAACTATAAAATATAATCCAAATTATTTTATGAATTTAATTTTAATAAAATTTATATGCCTACAGGTATACCTCGGGTTAACCTTTTCAGAGTTGTTGAATCAGCCATTGAAGAGGAAATTTAAAGTATTTTGCAGAAAACCTAACAATGGTGAATATTCTTTTAAAAAAACTATTGCAGAGAAAAATAAGAAGCTTTAACTGGCCAAAAACCCAAAAATTTTAACACTTACCATAACTTTTTGGAGAAAAAAAAGTTGAAAATTGAGAAAGACAATGGCGCTGTGAGAGAACTATAAAGCTTGGGGAAGACAATGGGGAGAATCGTGGTTCAACAATGGGGAAGACAAACATGATGTGAGAGAGAGATCGTGGAGAGAGAAATTAGATGTACTGTGCGGTGATTTTGGGAGAGAATAACTAGAGAGAAAAATATTAGACAACATATTTAATATCTTAATGGTAGTGCATACCATAAATACATATTTTGCTATAAAAAATAAAAGATAGCTATAGAAAATAATATTTTAAAAGGATTTTTATTTATAATAATTAGGAGGTAAACCTTTGCTATAGGAGTTAAAATTTTCTTTCAAATATGAGATAAACTTTTATCTCTCATGGGCTTCAAAACATATTGGATGTGATTTAGAATATTACTGTCTTGTCTCTAAAAGAAAAGTAGAGTCAACCAAATCATGTTTAAATTTAAGGAAATGCCATAATTCCAGTAGCAGGTATACAAAAATGCAAACCAAATATCCAGTAAGCTGGAGCCAAGAAAACTAGAGAAATGGAAACCTTCTTTTTTTCCCTCTTTTTTTCTTCCGACAAGACGTAGTGGAGAACCCCTTCTTCTTGACCATTACTTTCAAATTTAGAGAAAAAGAGAACCAAAAAAAAAAAGAACTTTTTATATTTAGTTTTGTTTCATTTATCAGATCTAGTCAAGCCCACCCCAAGAGAAAATCTTCCCATTTTGAACCCCATCTATTTAATTATTCCATTTTGCGATTCAACATATTATTACATTTGATATAATTTGGATGGCAAAATCCACTAAGGGTAGTATTCAGAATCAAAGTCTACTATGCAAATACTGTATAGTCATAAGTTTCTTTATAGGGTAATCATGCTCTTACAAAAAGCTATGGTCCAACAGCTGATATGATTCAACCCCTAACGTAGGGTAAAAAGTACACAAAAAAGAGGATATATTTCTTTAGTAATTGAGACCCTCCAAATTGGACAAGGAAAATGTATATAATCTTGTTCAACTTCCCCAACTAAGGTGTGAATGTTCAGAAAAAAGGAGGAAAAATAAGCACACACTAGGGGAAATGATACCGGTCGATATACATGTTGGGAACTTGGTACTACCCCAAACTCTGATATGCAGGCAAAAGTTTCTGACTTCATATTTTGCTAAGATAATAGCCGTTCCCACTTGGCAACTTCTAAGAAATCTATTATAGTTCACATAGTTAACAAGGAAAAACTATTACTGATGGAGCATTAGACACATGAAAATTAGTTTAACTTCAATACACTAATAGTGCAAAAGAATCTTTACACTATAAGGTCATATATCCTAATTGAAGCTAGTTACGTGAAAAATAATGAAGAAAACCTGTTAGATTAAATCATATTAATTGTGCAATTGTTTTTACAGTATCATCAGTTTATACAAATAAAATTGTATCAGAATTCAAACTCATGTGCTCGATTTGGATTGCGACTGTTAGGCTGCTTGCCGCTGTTTCCTTAGGACCTACACTCTTTTTTCCTAATGAAAATATGAGCTTTGGAAATTATTGAGCTTACAGATTCACCAAGAATAGGGAAGCATAAATATGCGACAAAATTCCTTTTGTTAAGCTATTTAATTATGCTCATAAATCATCAGACCATCAAAGATGGAAAAAGAAACATGTATTTTTTAGAGATACGTAAGGGGCTGCTGAAACGCTGTAAAGGGTGTCTGTCGATACCGCTTCTCAATTTTTCTTTAAATATAATAATTTCTAATATACAGTTATAGACACATCGACATTGCCTGAAAATACTTTCTCTAACCCAATATACTCAAAGGAGTTTTTAGAAACAACTGCTTGCCGCTGCGTTAAAAGTTACGTAATATATCACTGCATTTTTGCCCATGATTCTACCTATATAAAGGTTTCCGTCATTCCACCTCATGATAGTATCAAGTATTTGCAGCTATCTATACAGATAGTAAAACGAAAAGCCAAAATTGTGCACAAGATATATAAGGAGACACAAACAATGGAACTCATTACATTATGGAATAATATTACAAAAGTTAGCAATGAAGCTGATAAATTTTCCCCCATCATCACAAGGGAATAAGAAACTTAGTAGCTCAACAAAGAAGAAAATTCACCTGCTTCATGACTTAGCTCATCAACCTTATTCTTACAAATACACTAATTTATATTAGTGAAGAAAAAAAAACAATCTTCTATATATGTAGTACTTAATAATGCTCACCACCATGCTAATGCTTCTCAACAAACCCCTCCCATGCCTGAGAATTTTTTGTTGCCGAGCAATTGCCAGGGTTGCACATTTTTCCAAATACCAAAACGCAAAAAAAATAAAAATAAAAAAGGGCTTGAAGGGAACATGTAAACTCCAAGAGTAGTCAAGAATTTCATTGAATTAGCAAAGAGAAATTCTTGGTTACTCTTGAAGAATAATTTCCTTTAATTAGTGAGATTAACTTCATCATCACTAGTGCACTCCTTATTAAAATTGTCATCTTCAAAGCCATTAAGAGAAGGGTGAGGAGAATGGCCATTACCAAATGACCTAATATGATCTTTAAGAGACCTCTTATGCTTAAAATCAGATCCACAAATGCAATACCAAAGCTTGCCACAATTCTTCTCATGTGTCCTCCAATCTCCTTTCACTGCAAATGTCTTCCCACATTTCCTGCAACTAAATGCTTTGGTTCCATGTTTCCTTTTGTAGTGTGTTTGAAGGGTTCGAAAATCCTTCAATGGCTTTGCTCGTGGATGGTTGATGTTGTTCTTACAGCCTTGAGCACAGCAATAGCAAGGAAGCCTCAGCATTGCTGCTGGCTGTGTTCCTCTTAGTGATTCCGGTCCTTTCCTGAATTCCGACCCATGCCCCCACATGTGCATCTGTAAACATAATCAGCAGCGGAGCTAGGAATTTTACTAATTGTTGCCAAAATATAAAAAGTAAATATATGAAAAAGTTAAGTGAATTCAAAATATAATATATATACATAAAAATAAATTTTTAATATAGTTACTACATAGTGTAATCTTCCTAGTATCGATAGACACTCCTTAGATTAAGGTGGCTCCCCCACTAAACATAATACATTAATTTCCGCATTGGATCAATGTAAATAATTTTTTTACACTAAAGTGTAATTTAACTTGTTCTAATCGGTTGTCTGTCTTATGTTTCAAATAATTATGATGCAAAATAAACAGGGATAGATAAAAGAAGAAAGATATGGGACAGCAGATGCATTTCCTTTGATTTTCTTGATCGGTTTTCCTTATGTTTTTTTTTTTTTTTTGCGTCTAAACAAAGTTTAATCATTAAGTTACAATTCCGACTGTTACAATTCCGACTAGTGTAAAGGTTCCTTAGTTTGGAAAAGTGCTACTGAGCGAGCTTGGGAAATTCTCTACTTTAGGGTTGCGTTTAGTTGTTTGTCGAATCCTACTATCAAATAACAGCAATGTCCAATGCTTCACCTTGATCAAGAGCTTTACTATATATAATTTGCTATTTAACCGTTAATGTAAATTAAACTTGGCGGACTAGGAAGTATGAATAATCATATGGTTTATAATGTCTAGTATTTTTGTTACAAATTAAAAGGTGCGGACTGTAAATGAGCTATGTCAATTTTCTTGGAGAAATTATGAAAAGGTATAAATAATGGGATGAAGTTATAGGGACATATTAAAGAAGGAGAAGGAGAAGAAAATGATTAAAAATCAATCTGATTGTTGCGCGAGTAAGCAGTTATCAGCAGTGTATTTTAGATATTTATTTATATTGATTAACCGAAATAAGATGAATAAAATTTAAGCACAGAGAAATGTTGGAAATATATATTTAAGAATATACCGATGATAAAACTCATGGATGAAGTGAAGATTGAAATAATCTTCACTTAATTCAGCATACTAAAACCAAAATAAAGAAAAGTTATTAACTTTCTCATGCATATGTAATCTCATTGTTTGTTGTTTTTATCATAGAAGTTGTGATTAATTAAAACAATTAGTAAGAAAATTAGACACGAAACGAAGATCCAGAGTCAATATTGAGTTCAATATGAGCATAATCTTATTATTCATGTGTGCCTATGTATACGTACAATTCGACTAGAAAGTAATGAGTTTAGTTAAATTTACAAAATTCATTTTAAATCTGCCTTTACAGAAAGGAAAAAAAAGAAAGAGAGATGAGATATCAAACAAAAATTCAGAAGAAAGAAAAAGTTCATGACTAACCTGCATGTTGTTGTACCTATTGAAGGTCTTGTTACATATATTACAAGCAAACTGCATGGGACCAACAAGAATTTGAGCTGGTGTTGGTATCCAAAACCTACTCTCACTGTTGAATTTGCAACCCTTAATTTTACTGCTAATTTTCTCTCTATTTTCTTCTTCCTGTTTGAAGCTAAAAGGCTTTGTTTCAACATCACAACTATCTGCAGGAAGCCCTATATGCAAAGAAACTGTAACTTTCTCCATCTTTTCTTCCTTCACTTCACAACACTCCTTTTCTCTTTCCCCAATATCTTCCTCCTTCCTCTCCGTTTTCGGATCGGTTAATTTGTTAAGAAGAGGTAAACATTGAATTGCTTGATTAATGTTCATATTTTGAACTTCTTGTGGATTGTAAAGGAGAGGAAGTTTCAAGAAAGTCATGGGATTTGTTGGCTCATGATTAATTAGCAGTTGTGGTTGAGTGATGGTGGATAAAGAAGAAGAGGAAGAAGAAGGAGAGGGAGAAGAAGAAGAAGAATTAGATGATGGTTTTAACCACTCAATGAAGTTTGGAGCTTGAAAGCAAAGATCCATGTCTTGAACAATATGGGAGTAATTGTTCCTAATCCCCATTTTGGAGAGAAAGAATTAATAAACTCTCTCTCTCTCTTCAATTCAAGAGTTCCTTCTCTTAGATGGTTATATTGGCTTTTTATTTGGACTTTTTATGTGGGAAAAGCTCCACTTAAGGTTGATTTATGAAAAGTGGTTTGGTTTGTCTTTTAAGAACTTTTTGTTTTCCTCACTTTAGTTTCTTCATTCATGAGGTTTTGGTCTCACATAGAGACGGAGGTTGTGGATTAGTGGTGGGGGTAGATAATGACATACAAATATGTGGCTCACTATTGAATGAGAATCCTATAATAGTTAGTAGGATTTTCTATTTTATATCAGCAGTATATTTTTAATTTGCAAGTATCAGTTATTTTGTCTTATTCGTAGTGCTACTAATCTCTCTTTTAATAATATTGTCTATATTTATCTCTTAGATGAAATGATAGTCTAAAATTATTTAAACTCTAATAGTTATAGTACGTAGAATTGACAATATTACGTCATAGTTTGTTTATTTTTTACTTCGCATACTTGTTTTTTCAGTATACTTGTATTTTGGGAGTAGTTATATGCCGGGAAACTTTACTCATATGTACAAATTAATGTTGTATGTATAACCCAAAATTTCGTTCTAGGTTTTTATACAATTAGCAGATTTATGGAGAAAAGGGTTAATCCAAGTCAATATTAATGTCCAAGTTGCAAATCTAGTATTTTTATAAATAATATTAAACGTGTGTTGTTAGATAAGAATGTCTTATATTAATAATGGAGCAATAATGACTTAAGAAAGTAAAAAATAGCAATAAATGACATTTAAGTAAAAAATGGAATAATGTTCACCCAACAAGGGTAAGATTTTACACTGAACTTTGTGACAATGATGGATGATGATAAGCGATTGAATATTCTAATTCTTCTTGGATCGGGAGAGAAAGACAGAGGAAAAGAAGTATAAAGGTAAACTTTGTATATATTCAATAAAGAGAGAATCTTCACGGAGAATGTCAATGTTCTTCTTTATAAGAATGTTCGATCCCCTTTCTAGAACTACATCTCTTCTTATTTATAAGGATACACGAGTCAAAAATCCTAGATAGTACAACAAAAAGGAATATTCGCTAGAATATTCTTTAGGGAATCTAAATCCTTAAACTAGTCGTTACTGTGCGCCGAGGACGGATGCTCGCCTCGTCTTCGTCTTCTGCTAGACCACTTCGACGGCAATGTGCTTTCTTCATATGACCTCGACCTTTTGGGGTCAGGTTGATACGTCATAACGTTGACACGTCACAACCTTCAAAGACTTTATCTCCGTTGTCTAGGTCAAATGCATTACATGAAAATTTTCGGCCATAAGTCAATACCTAAAAGGGAAAACTAATTCATAAAATAGATCTTTTTAAGTCATATGCACATTGCAAAAGACTGCAAGAAATATCAAGATATTCAAAAGAAGCTGCAGAGTGCTGAGTAACGCCATTCTTCTAATATTTAAATACTAAAGTCCAGAAACATATGCTATTATCTCGCTTTTTCTATAGTATATACTATATACTTGCTGACATCTGAAAGAATGTCGGGAATCCAAGAATACTTACAGCTCTTGAAGATTTTTGAAGTTTTTGTCGTAAATTTTAAGTAGTATTTTGTCGTGGGGATTATAATGTCACATCTTTACTCTTTGTTTTTATTTTATAAAAGTTCCACTATACCGGGATGGAGTAGGGGAGGAAAAGGGAAATAATGAAAGTTGAAATGGAAAGCGATTCCAAATGAAAGTTGCATCAAGAATTGCTAACCCCAAAATAACTTGGAGTTGAAACTTCATTCAATTAATGGTATGGAAAATATTCACATATATATCAAATCATGTACAAGTCAATTACAAGTAAAATTTTATGATAAACATTAATTTGTGACATGATAAAATTAATACTCCATTAATCTGCTTTAATAACTTTACTAATAATATACAAAACTTTACACTATTTCTACGTATACCTTATATATCCAATAATTTTATGTAACCATAATAATGTCTCTCTATCGTTTCAATTTGAAATGGAAAGCGAACGCGACGAAAGATGCTTTGTCAATATCATTATGACGATTTTTTTGGAGTTACTTTGTACCTTATTACTGCAAATTACGTCAAAACTGGTTGTTTCTTTTTCTTTAAATTAAAAAAAAATAAGATGGCCATAATTGAAGCTTTAACACTAGTCCACAGAACAGTTGAGGTCTGGTTTAATAAAATTAACCGACAAGATATCATGAAACCGGATTTTCAGGAGATCAAAAAAAGCATGGCTACCTTTATCTCTACCATTTCTTCTCAGTTTCTCATTACTCTGCCCATTGCATTATTCCCTTAACCTTTTCCTTTTGTAGTTATTATTAACACTGTTTGATTCTCTCCCTCTCTAACCTAGAGATAAATTAAAAGCAGTGTGAATGAGTACTTTTGTATGTATGGCTATCAATTCAATGTGTTTGATATTTATTTACAGTGCTGTCACTATCGACAATGGAAAGCAGTCTCTTGGACCTACATATAAACTATATCTCTACAGCAAAATATATATATATGTGTGTTGCTCATACTTTAGCTTGAGAAGCTCAATCCAGAAAGAGAATTAAAAGTTGCATTATTAGAAAGGAAAAGTATTCTCTTTTCTGGTCATGATGAGGAATTTTGTCGCTTACACGTACTATATGTTTACCTTAAAAATCTATTTAATTCAGTTTGTTAAATGTACAAACTAAAAATCTAACAGAATATATATAGAACAAGGTGTATCTGCTCACCTAGGGTCGTTTGGTATAACCATTGGAATATCCAATGGGGTTAGTTATCCCACCTTTTATATGAGATAACTAATCTTATCACTTTAGTGTAAAAGTTGTAGTGACATTAGATAATACTTTAAATCAAATATGGGATAAAATTAATCTCAAATTCTATCCCGAAATTAATATCTTTATCCATATACCAAACGAGTTATTTATACGTGCTAAAGGAGAGCACTAGAACTATTTATAGTTTAAGCTTGTCACCTTGAAATTGCGAAGACTATTCTAGATTTTCTTCTAAATTTATCCATCGACATAATATAAAAGGATAATTAAAAAATTATCCACGCTATCCAACCGGGACTAGGGGTGTACATGGACCGGGTTTGTTCGATTTTTATCAAAACAAAACCAAACCAACTATATCGGTTTGGATTGGTTCGGTTTTATCGGGTTTTTCGGGTTTTTTTGTTACTTAAATATTATTTCAATATTACTTTGTTAAATTTCTTATAAGTATATGTTTAGTAAAAATTTAAAAACTTGACAAACATATTATCTATTAAAATATTCTTATAGGAGAATTTTCTTAGTAACACATGATAGTTAATTTTTTAGTCATCTGGCAATAATTTTCGTTGATGTACACTTTCAAGGTTAACCAAATTTAGTAACTAAACATAAAAATCAAGATGATACCTAAATAATAATAATAATAACCACTTCAAATTCGAAAAGATATAAGAATTTAATAAATCTTGACATATGAATATGGAAGAACAAAGAGATTGACGCATTTCAGTAATACTTAATAAGAAAATGATCATACAACCCATTATTTAAGGTTAATAAATATGGAGCATTTCATATTCTATTTAATATTATATCTCTTAAGAGAATCTCAAATATTTCTAGACATTTTAAAAGAAAATTCTATATAAAATCTTAAAAGTATATATAAAAATTATATATTTATATGTCGGTTTGGTTCGGGTTTTTTTACTCAATACCAAATCAAATCAAATCAAATCAAACCTAATCAGATTTTTTAATCGATTTGGTTTGACTTTTCGATTTTGTGCGATTTTCGATTCGATTTGTACACCCCAACCAGGACTCTAGAAAGTCAAAATTATATTTCGGAATATGCATGTAAGAGTGTATGTTGAACCAAATTAGGAGACAGATCAAATGAGTCATTCCCACTAGAGGACTAAAAGGCACATATAAAGTGCAGGTTCGTATATTGCAAGAACTATTTTACGTGTGAGTTTGAAGATTTGGCTTGTCTTACTCTGTACCGAGTGTGAATTTGCTTCTCTAGGTCTTGGGATGAGTGTGAATTTCCTTCTCTCCAACATAAGATTATTGCAGAGAGATTAGTCTCGCGTTCGAACTTTAGATAATCATATTTTGTTAAAAAGTACTTTAATTTTAATGTGAAATTTTTCGATACGAATTCAAATTATTGAGACTCAGTGTAACAATCAATCGCCGTGAAAAAAAAAATTCCTTCTCTCCAGTTTGTTCTACTCGTTCTGCTTCTTGCGTTTCTACAATTAGGAAGTACAATTTTCTTTGTATTCATGAAAAATATGTAAATTTGTCTTTAAATAAGAAAAGCATAAATCGTCAGACCAAACGACATGCTTCTAGGAGTGACTTTACTAAACTTGACTAGACATCAAAGCATGTTTAGTATTTAACTAAAATATAATTAAATTAACTAAAATATAATTAAATTAACGAAAATCTAAACCTTTGACGCTTCTCTTTATGCTCCTGTTCTTGTTCAATCTAAATTACAAATAATTTCAAAAGGTCCAAAATGTAATATAATGCTAATCCTTTTTAGAAACAGGGGCAAAAAGATTTTCCTGTTCTCATTTCTCCCTTTTCACATGCAACATAGTTGTTGTCTCTCTAACTTTAAATCCCCTGCAAAGGCTTAAACTTTTGGTACAAAAGCTTTTCTCCATACTCAATTTGAGGAAAAAGTTCACTTCTCGTGACATTAACTTTTTAGAATTTTTTTTGCAAGATATATAGAATGGGACTGATTAAAAGTTAGGTAATATTTCACACAGAACATTCTTGCCTTATTGACTTGTTGAAATTCCTTTTTGTTATTAATAATAGGAGCAACTTCAGTTGATGTTGGATGAAATACATTCCAAGAGAGGGTCCAAATAATTCAAAGTAAAACTTGGGGGTTTCTAGGTCAAGCTATTTTGCAATGATTTCACAGAAGAAGGTAAGGTTTGCTAATGGCCAATTAAGTATGATTAGCAAATTCTAATATTTCGGCCACCACCTTTTCTTAAGTTAAATGCAACCCTAAGTTCGGGGCTTTGGTCAATATGGAGTGGAACTACCACCATTCAAAGGGAGAGAAGAAGAAGAAAAAAAGAGAAACCCCCCCCCCCCCCCCAAAAAAAAAAAAACTAAAAAAAAACTAAAATTCTATTTTAAAATAGATTTTAAAAACCACTAATAAAATTTTTAAAATCCTTCTAATAAAGCATAAAAATTATGAGAAATTAACTTAATAGTTGTCCGTCCAAAAAATAACCGATAAAACAATTATGTATAATATATTCTAGCGATCGTAAATATTTCTTTTAACTTCCCCTAAAATTATTTACCCTAGGACTTTTACCTTACACGTTAAAGCATCAATAGCTTAAAGGTGATGCAATGATTAGGTCATTTAGGAGATAGGACCACTATTGTAATTTGTATGCAAAGAAGGGGGAAATCAACAGTATAACATGGTCTTGGGGCAGACAAGTCAAACCAAGGATAATATTTGATCCAGTCAAGTCAACAAAAATTACCCCTAATGAAATTTTCATTATGAAGTGACCCCCACATTTTTATTTTTCTTCCTCATAATTTTATTTAAATATATCTAAATTATATACATCGATAATATTTTTCACACAATAAATTTAGTTTAATATATAATTAGTAATTAGTCATCATTTTTATCAAATTACTAATTAATGTTATAACAAAAATTAACTTATAATTATTTTATGAGTAACTTAATTGTATAAAATTTTATAAACCGTTCAATATATGAAACCTAAACTCTATTCAATTTTAACATTTTCTTAACAACATTAGTGAAAGAATACCAAATGTGGCGACTCATGACTAATGAGTCATGGCTTGAGTCTACTACTATTGGAATGTTAGTCCATTTTCTCATCATTACACTTTTGCCTCTTTCATAAAGATGTTAACTACCAAGTTGAAAATGGAACTTAATTAACGACCAATTAGGCCTCCTAACAGTTGACTTGACTGCTAATTCCCCACGGAATGCGCGTAGTGACGTTTGGATTGCATAAACCATTTCATTTTTTACATTTACCCCGTATCTGTATTGAAGTTCCGATTAACTCTAGACCTCTCGATTGCAAAACAATTTCATTTTTTGTTTCTTTTTCATTTGTTTTTGAAATACAGTATGTTTTGAATATCATTTTCAAGAGCTAATTTGTCTTTTCTAAAAATAAACTTCTGGTTGGGCTTTGTTTTTAAAGAAACAGAGCTGTTATGTAGATAAGCTTGTGTACGGGTAAAATCGGGGATAATGTTACCCCCGACTTTCCGATAAAGAAATAAGAGGGAAGCGTGATCTGACGTAACCTCGAGTAAGGCCGAAGGATTCCTCGTTTATGAGACCGGAGAAGACAGACTATGCATCCGGGATCGGATACGGTTGAACATCAGATCCGAGCAGAGTGAAGTTCAAGGACTATGGAAAGAGAGAAACGATCAAGCACGATGAGCAAGGAGTCGTAATATCCGCCCTCAACCGGATGTTACGGCGCAAATCTCGTCCGATATCAACAACAGATTGACATTTACCGAAAAAAGAAGATTTTTACCTTATTTAGACTTGTACTAGGATTGAAATTCCCCTACTATATAAAGGGGAGAACTTTTATATTTAAACCATTGTTGGCACGCATATAAAAATAATAAAGTTTATTTTTGTCTCCTAGTTGTTGTTCAAAGTGTTCTTTTGTTCCCCTTTTCTTTAGTTACAATCGAGCCCGTATCGAGGGCTCACTCGGAGCCAGTTTCAGTACTGTTCAATTCAAAGTCAGGCTTAATTGTTCCATCGCCTTTGGTTTGATCGTTTTATCTCTCTTTAATTTGATTATTTAATGTTCTTAGATCATTCATGTTAAATTAAATCACGTATCCTTTAAACCGCGAACAAATTTAACTGTTAATCATTTTTAAGGGTAAACAGTTTGACGTCCACTGTGGGACAAAGGATAATAGTGGTGATTTATTATAAATCTCCATAACACACCCTATTTTACATTTGTTCTTTGAAGTTTGATTTCAGGTTAATCTAAGAATGTCAAATTCCCAGTCTGCTCACTTGAACGGTGACGCCGAGTCAGGCCACCACGGTGAAAACAATAACGTGGTACCCAGCAATCATGTGCCCCCTGTTGATCCCAATGGTGTCCTAGTCGCTGACCCAATCAATGCTAACTCACAGGTTGCCATCAATATCAACCTGCCAACTGACCTCGAAAACAACATTTGTGGGGTACCCCGGCCATCGGTTCGAGAAGCACCCGAAGGGGAAGGTGATGGGGTTAGCTCGAGGTTAATTTTTGAAATGTTGCAAGCTCAGAAAGCGGAAATAGCGCAATTGTAGATCCAAAGTCACGTCCCTAACAACATCGAGCTCGAGTGGGTCAGGGAAAACACTCGAAAGGATGAATAAATTACCGTGGAACCGGATGAATTCGTGCCTGGGGAAACTTCAGAGGTGATGAAGATGCTCGAAGAACCGACAAAGCGAGTGGAGTCTGGTGAGAAAAAAATAGAGGCCAATGACAAGAAAGTGGAAACTTACAATTCCAGGGTCGATCAGATCCCGGAAGCGCCTCCGATATTGAAGGGTCTGAATTCCAAAAAAATTTATTCAGAAGACTTTCCCCCAGAGTGCGGCGCCGAAGCCAATCCCAAAGATATTTTGAATGCCCGACATTCCCAAGTATAATGGGACCACAGACCCAATCGAACATGTAACTTCCTATACACGCACAATCAAGGGGAATGACCTAGAAGACGACGAGATTGAATCGGTGTCGTTGAAGAAATTTGGAGACGAGAAATTTGGAGATTGAATCGGTGTCGTTGAACAACTAGCCTCCGAATTCTATTGATTTATTTTCTATGCTTACGGATGCTTTCGTAAAGGCCCATACCGGGGCCATCAAGGTCGAGACGAGAAAATCAGACCTTTTCAAATTCAAGAAGAGTGATAACGAGATGCTTAGGGAGTTTGTGTCGAGGTTCCAGATGGAGCGAATGGACCTGCCCCCTGTCGCGGATGATTGGGCTGTTCAGGCGTTTACTCAAGGGCTCAACCCCCGAAGTTCTATTGCTTCTCAACAATTGATTACGGTGACCGGGCCAGAAAAATAGGAGGAGCACATAGCGGACGAGGAGGATGATTACGGCGTCCCGAGATTTTTTAAAGCACCCGATGATTACGGCGTCCCGAGATCTTTTAAAGCACCCGATGACATCGACGCCACTAAATCGACAATCGAAGAATTGGAGTAGGTTATACTGATCGAGGACCTACCGAATCGAAAGGTATACCTGGGTACGGGAATAACTCCCGAGCTCAGGAAAAATCTTATTAATTTTCTTAAAGCTAATGTCGATTGTTTCGCTTGGTCCCACTTAAATATGACAGGGATCCCACCGAAGGTGACAACTCACATATTGAGCCTGGATCCAAAGTTTCACCCGGTCAAACAAAAGAGAAGGCCGCAGTCCGAGATCAAACACGCGTTCATCAAAGACAAGATATCTAAACTTTTGAAAATAGGTTTCATCCGAGAAGTTAAGTACCCGGATTGGTAAGGTAACATAGTAGTCATACCTAAAAAAAGAAAATAACTTAGAATGTGTGTAGATTATAAAGATCTAAGCAAGGCGTGTCCAAAGGATTCAATCCCTTTGCCTAACATCGATCGAATGATCGATGCGACGGCTGGGCATGAGATACTGAGTTTTCTCGACACTTATTCCGGGTACAACCAAATTCAGATGGACCTGGTCAATCAAGAAAATACTTCTTTCATAACCAAATTAGGCACCAAATGTTATAACGTGATGTAGTTTGGGCTAAAGAATGACAGTGTCACATATCAACACCTAGTTAACTAGATGTTCGAAGAACAAATAGGGAAATCAATGGAGATTTATATTGACGATATGTTGGTTAAGTCCTCCATGAGCAGAGGACCATTTGAAACATTTATAGGAACCCTTCGACATACTAAGGAAATACAACATGAAGCTAAACCCAGAGAAGTGTGCTTTCGGGGTTAGCTCGGGAAAGTTCCTCGGGTTCATGGTATCCAACTGGGGAATAGAGATCAACCCAGATAAAATAAAAGTTTTAGAAGATATCACCGTTATTGACAACGTCAAGACAGTACAAAGAATGATCAGGCGGATAGCCGCATTGGGCCGGTTTATTTCGAGGTCGTCATACAAGAGCCACCAATTTTTTTGATTATTAAAAAAGAAGAACGACCTCTGCTGGACCCCAGAGTGCCATCGAGCTTTAGAAGAACTCAAGAGATATCTATCGAGCCCTCCCTTGCTGCACACTCCAAAGGCGGACGAACAACTATAACTTTACTTGGCAATTTCCGAGGTAGCGGTAAGTGCTGTCCTAGTCCAGGAAGAAGAATGTACGCAATTTTCTATTTATTGTTAGTAAAACTCTAGGCGATGCCGAGACAAGGTATCCACACTTAGAAAAATTAGCGCTTGCCTTATTAAGCACATCTAGGAAATTAAAACCGTGCTTTCAGTGTCAACCCATATGTGTCGTGACCTCATACCCGCTGAGGAATGTTATGCACAAACCCGAGATCTCGGTCCGGCAGGCCAAATGGGCCATATAAATTAGTGGGTAATATATCGAGTACAAACCCAGGATCGTCATAAAATCTCAAAATTTGGCAGATTTTGTGGCCGATTTTACGCCGACCTTGATCCCCGAGGTTGAGAAGGAATTACTGGTCACCTCGGGGATTAGCTCAGGGATATGGACCCTATTCACATATGGTGCTTCCAACGCAAAGTGGTCTGAACTGGGCATCATATTAAAACTACCTACGGGTAACGTAATAAGGAAGTCTATTAGAACTATAAAATTGACTAACAACAAAGCTGAATCTGAGGCTATGATTGCAGGTCTAGAACTGGCTAATATCTTGGGGGCCGAGGTGATCGAGGCCAAATGTGACTCCCTCCTTGTCGTCAACCAAGTCAACGGGACATTTGAAGTAAAAGAGGAACGGATGCGGAGATACTTGAATAAGTTGCAGGCGACGTTACACCAATTCAAGGAATTGTCTCTACAACACGTACCTCGGGATCAAAATAACAAGGCTGATGCATTGGACAATTTATGCTCGTCAGTTGACTCCGACGAATTCGACTCCGGAACAGTAGTACAATTTATGAACTCGGTGGTAGAAGAAGGTCACGCCGAGGTAAACTCGACAAGCTTGACTTGGGACTGGAGGAACAAATACATATACTATCTTGAGAAAGGAAAATTGCCATCGGATCCCAAGGAATCAAGGGCCCTACATATTAAGGCTGCCAGGTTCAGCTTGATCGAGGGAAAATTATATAGAAGATCCTTTTTCGGGCAACTAGCTAGGTGCTTGGGTCCGGGGAGACTGACTACGCCATGAGAGAAGTACGCGGGGGCACTTATGGAAACCATTCAGGAGCGGAATCCCTGGTTCGGAAATTGATCAGAGCTGGTTATTATTGGAATGAGATGGAGAAGGATGCGAAAGACTTTGTTCGAAAATGTAACGAATCCCAAAGGCACGCTCTGATGATTTATCAACCAGGGAAAATGCTTCACCTGGTCCTATCACCATGACCGTTTTTGAAATGGGGGATGGACATTGTCGGTCCTTTTCCATGGGCACTCAGTAAAGCCCAATACATACTACTCACGACCGATTGTTTCTCCAAGTGGGTTGAAGCACATGCGTTAGAGAAGGTTCGGGAGAAAGAAGTCATCGACTTTATCTCGAATCATATAATATGTTGATTCGGGATACCGGCCGAGATTGCTTGCAACAATGGGAAGCAGTTCATCGGCGACAAGGTAAGTAAGTTTTTAGAAGACCACAAAATTAAAAAGATCTTGTCAACACCTTACCACCCTAGTAGGAACGGTCAAGCGGAGTCAACAAAAAAAACTATACTCCAAAAATTGAAGAAGAGATTGACTGATTTGAAGGGAAAGTGGAAAGAAATTCTGCCCGAGGTCTTGTAGGCATATCGAACGACTTCGAAGTCAAGCACCGATACGACCCCGTTCTTTTTTTTTTCTATGGCGCGAAGGCTCTGATTCCGGTTAAAGTAGGGGAACCAAGTCTAAGTTTCCAGTACGCTACCAAGACGTCAAATGACGAGGCCATGGTCACGAGCTTACACTTAACAAACGAAAGGCAAGAAGCCGCCCTGGTCCTGTTAGCGGCCCAAAAGCAGTGAATGAGGAGATACTATAACTAAAGGGCTAACCTTCGACATTTCCAAGTTGGGGACTTGGTACTGAGGAAAGTTACGCTCGACATCTAGTACCGAACTGGGAAGGTCCGTACAGAGTTGCCGGTATAACCAGGAAAGATTCGTATAAGCTCGAGTTAGGGAACGGTGTATAGCTGTCGAACAACTAGAATTTGGCACTAAGGGTGGCAAGTGGGCCGGTCCAGGCCCGGGACCGGCTCGGGACCGCGGGCCAAACAGGCCAGGACCGTTTGGCCCGGTTTTAGTGGGCCTGGGCCGGTCCTATGATTTGGGCCCGCCAGGACCGGGACCATTTAGCCCGCCAGGGACCGGACCGGTCCCTTAGCGGGCCTAACGGTCCCAACGGCTATTTTTTAATATTTTTTTATTTTCTTTTTTTAAATATAGCCGTTGGGCTGTCAAAAATAGCCGTTGGGTATTTATAAAATAGTCATTTAACCCCTAGCCATTTAACCCTCCCCCAAACTTTGTTTTAATCCCAAACTTTTTATAATTACACTTTTTCCCTATTTTCAACTATAAATACCCCATCATTCTTTCATTTTTCTTACAAAATCATCAATCTATCACAATCTCTCTCTAATTTTCTTCTATAATTGCTACTATTGCTTACTTTATTGTTACAATTTGTGAAACAATTGTGAAGTTGGTGAATTGAAGTCTTCAACGATAATCAATTTTCAACAAGTTATTCGTCAATTCGGTAAACTCGTTCCAACTCTTAAGTTTTAATATTATAATTTTGTTTGTTTTATTTATTTTCTATTACTTTATTAATTAAGATGGCTTCCTTAAAAAAACTTTTTGGTAAAAATAAGGAAAAATTCAAAAGTGACGAATCTAGTGCTCAATCTGTTCCTCCTCCACTGCTCCGGGTTCCCCGAACCAAACTCCATATCCGTCCTACACTTGCTATTCTTGATAGCGATAATAGTTTATTACAATTTACTGAAAGTCAATTTTGCCATAATATTAGAGCTGGTGAACAATTAGACCATGAATTAATGAATGCTCTTTATTCTAATCCAACTATTGATGAAAATGATGACAAGGAAATAGATTTTGATGAAACTCAACCGGATGATGATACACCAACTAGTCCTACTCCTGATGTTAACCTAACTAGTGATAACCCTGCTAATCCAAATGATGCCCCATCTGGTACTCCTGTTACTACCCCTACTTTTTCTAGACAACCTAGCAAACAGATGGAAACATCTCCTGTTTGGCTATTTTTTACTCAACTAATTCCAAAAAATAAGGCTAAGTGTAAAACTTGTGGCACGGAGTTAGTTTTTAAATATTTTGGATCGCGGAGGGGGGGAGGGGGGAGGGAACTTTGGCTAGAGGGGGCGAGAACTTTGGCTAGACACATAATGAAACACCCTCAAGATAGAGTGAGATATCTTCGTCTGAAAGCTTTGGCCGAGGGGAAAAGTCTACCTACTCCTAGTCAGGTTGACCCTAGTACCGGTTCAAATCAATTTCAACCGGGAATTAACATTGTTACTGGTGGTATTTTATATTATGATCGAAAAAAAGATCGAGAAGAATTGACAAAAATGGTAACTGTTATGTGTTTACCCTATAGTTTTCCTTCGGACCCTAGCTTTGTGCATTATATTAAAAAAAAAATAATCCTACTTATAAAGGTTTTCCTCGCACAACCATAAAGAGCAATATTTATAAATATAAACATGAATATGAATAATATTTGCGCTATTTATTTACTCATATAAATTGTCGTGTTGCTATTACAACTGATATTGGTAGAAGTGGTAACGACTTTGATTACCTTACTGTTACCAGTCATTGGATTGATGAGGATTAGATAATGCAAAAGCGCATTATTTCTTATAGAATAATTAATGCACGTCACACATGACAGTTTATTGCTAGCATAGTTACAGATATTTATAGATATTTTTGTATTAGTGATGAAATAATGTCAATTTAAAAGGATAATGCTACTAGTAACACAAATGCTATAGCTTTGCTTACCACTACGCTAAATCCTGCATTTAGTGATATTTTTCATGTTAGATGTATTTGTCATATTTACCATTTAATTGTGGGTGATGGTATGAAAAATTTAAATATTGAAATTGAAAAGGTTAAAATGGCTCTTAACTGGCTTTTTTATTCAAACCGTAGAAGTAGACTTAGAGAATATTTTAAAAGATGCGATGAATTTGGCCTAAGAGAAAGAAATGTTCCTAAACCTTGTCCAACTAGATGGAATTAGATGTATGAAAGTTTGGTTGTTGCATATGAATATAAAAACCCCATAAACTCAACATTTAATGCACATGTAAGTGATGATGATGAACACCTTACAAATGGGGATTGGGCTAATGTTAAAATACTTGTAGATTTTTAAAAAAAAATTCATATTGCTACAAATGAATTTTCTGGGCAATATTATCCTACTATTTCTAACTGTTTAGTTTATATTGCAGAACTTGCAAATTTGTTTGCTCATTTTTCAGAGGGTGGGAAAATTTATAAACTTGCTATTGATTCTATGAGAAAAAAGTTTAAAAAGTATTTTTTTCCCTATTCCCCCTATTTATGATCTTTCTGCTTTATTAAATCCTTGTATGAAATTAGGAGGTCATCATTTTTGGTATGAAACTGTTTATAATAGTTTAGCACTTGAAGATGAGGAATTGTCTCAACTTTCGGAAGCAATAGACTCAATTAGAATAAATGCTCAAACTATTTTTAATACTTATCAAGTTGCATTAAATCATTCTAGACCAAATGTTCCAACTCTTTCTTCTTCTGATTCTCAATCATCTAAACGAACTGCGGGAGTAAGAGCACTTAGTGCTTGGGCGGGGTTTAGGGGTTCTCAAGGTTCTAGTAGTAGTAATTTTTCATAACTAAATGAGCTTGAAGTTTATTTGTCGCACGCAATTGAGGAAGTGAATCCCGACGGCTCCTTTAATCTTTTGGAACGTTGGAAGGACAAAGAAAAATACTTTCCGGTTCTTTCAAGGATGGCCCGAGATATTTTAACTATTCAAGCTTCAACAGTGGCATCAGAGTGCACTTTCAGTCAAGCAAGATTTCAACTCGGTGATTATAGAGCGTCTATGAGGGAGAGTTTGGAAAAATCAATACTTTTCAGAGATTGGATCCGGTCGGAAAGAAGAAATTTTGGACTTGCTGAATTACAACCAGATGAAGACGAAGCTTACGAAGAAATGCTAGTTGAACTTGCGGAGGATGTTGCTTCGCCCGGAAGTGGCGATGACCAAGCTACTTTTCCGCCACCACCAACGGAAATTCCTCTGGACCTTGATAGATTTATGAAGTTTGTAAGAGATACCATATAACTTGTATGAACAAATATTAGTATGTATTATGTAACTTATATTTTGGCACATCTTGATTAGTTTCTTTTTCTTCTCAATGGTGGTATTAGCACCTGGTTGTGCTCATTCCATAGGGGGATGAAGACTAAGAAAGATATTGCCATATTTTTTAATGCTATAATAAAATTACAAGGCATATCTTTTTGTAATATTTTTGTCTTTAGACTTAGATATTATTTTTAACATCCTTTTGTCTCTAATTTCTATTTAATTTTTTTTTAAATCTGTTGGGCCCACTTAGCCCATTTAGCCCGCAGGCCGGGACCGTTTAGCCCGGAAATAATGGTCCCGTCCCGGTCCCTACAAAAAGACTGTTTAGCCCGGGACCGTTTAGCCCGTTTAATTTGGGACCGGCCCGGGACCGGGACCAGGACCATTTGGACCGGACTACTTAGCCCGTTTAGGCCCGGAACCGGCCCACTTGCCACCCTTATTTGGCACACTTAAAGAGGTACTACTGCTAAGGTACGAACACAATTTCCTTTGACATTTGTTATTCTTTGGACCAACCCATGCAGGTATTCGATCGAAATCCTAGAGCCCACGGCCTCCCCGAGTCGGGGACTGTTGTCTGATAATAAGATTGGACAACGTGGGCTATCAAATCCCGGAGGCACCGAGCCTATTAGGCATGACCCGAATATGAAAGGCTACGACCAACTTAAAATGGCTCGGAGACTTCCAAGTCCATACGTAGAAAGTAAGGTCCTTACACATGATTAAAACTTATTAAAAAAAGGCCATCCTCGACAAAACATCATCGTGTCCGATTGAAATATTCAAGTATTTTAAAGACTTCATTTTTATTTAGATATTCTGAAGCCTAAGCAACTCAGGGTTGTTATCGAAACCGGGCCTCATTCGGGCTCTAGAGGAATGAGCACTCTAAATTATGTCTAATTTTATGCTAAGTCATTAATGATATACTTCAAACAAAGAGTTTCAAGTGGATGCTGAAAAGTAAAAGACACATTATAGCCAAACAAAATTTTTTATACATATAATCCAAAAGTATTTACAAAGGCACGGTAAAACAACCTTAAAATAAACAAAAATAAGATGTACAAAAGAAAAATAAAAAATAAACTAAGGCATCTCTGCCTAGTCTTCACTAGAGCCCGATTCACTACCTGAACCCTCGGGCTTGTATATCTCTTTGGCCTCGGCCTCGAGCCTCTTAGCCACTTCAATCTCGGCCGATAGATCGAACCCCCGAGCATGAATCTCCTTGAGGGTCTCCCTCCATGATAGCCACTTTATATATCTGGTCTTCGTTATTAAATGGGCCTCAACTATCTCCACGTCATTCTTATATTGGACCAGCATATCCTGGACCTCGGAGGAATCGGTCGAAGCCGCCTCCAACTTGGACTTCAACGCGATATACTCCCAACCGAGGGCATCCCGTCACAAGACTGTCGAGCCCAATTGTGCTCGGAGCTCATCATTCAGCCAAGACCACTTGTCAGCTTTATCCTTCATCACCTTGAACTGGTCCTTGGCCAATGCCAACTCCTCCTTAGTAGCCTCCATTTTGAGGACAAAAGATCCATCGTGCTCCTCAATGCCTCAGCGGAATCTTTGAGCTCATTCATCTTAGCCCGGAGTTGGTCGATCAGGTTTATCTTCTCTTGGACCTACGAGGTTGCGGCATTAGCTACTACACCTAGCCCCTCGTTATTAATCTCAAATATCCTTACCTTTTCGACCAGAACGACATGCTCTTGTTTCACCGATGAGGCCTCATTTTGAGCTTTTCCAGCTCGGCTTGGAGAATAGGGAGGTCCTTGAGGACCTCGTCTCTTTGCTCGTTGAGAGCTTTGTAGATGTCCTTTTGCCGGACTTGTTCCTTGAGCTCTAACTCGAGCAGGTTCACCTCCATCCGAGACCGATCAAAGCTCTCATGATGAAGCACCGAATTCTGAGAAACAAAATCGATGAGACCATAGGAATACGCTAAGGTTAAATGAACCCTTCAAAGGATACAAATAAAGAGAAGCATACCTAGTTCAGCGCCTGTTGTGCCTCATTGAAGAGGATCAGTGCATCCACCTCATTCATCTTCGCCTGATCCTTTTCAGTCACCAAGCAGCGAAGATAGCTGGCAACGCCATCTGGTCCGGATAGCACCCGGGTAACCGCCTGGATCGTAAACATAATCATTCATTTGCGGTCAGGATCTATGCTAGGGGAAGGGTACTGCTTCACCAGCTTTGGGATCGAGCTCAGCCCACTTAAATCTAGCGGCACATCTCTTTTTGGGATCTCTAGGTGACCGAACCCAGAGTAGTCCTCCAATGCACCGATGTCCACACAAATGGCGTTGGACATCGGTGCATTGGAGGACTACTTCAAAGAATAGGTTTAGGGCCTCGTCTACGACCCGTGATGTCTCTGTTGGTTTCTCTTTGATAGCCTGAGCCTCGTCAAATAAAGACTCCATGTGAGATGGTGAATCTATGATGTCAATGATAGTGACAGCTTCTCTCGGAGCAGGAGTAACTTCTCGATAGGCCGTAGCCGCTGGCTTTCCTTCGGTCTCCCTAGCTAAAGAGGGTTCGATCTCCCGGTCACTTCTCCCCGATGTTTCTCGCTCTTCTTCATCAACGGTCAGCCCATAGGCAAAGAACTCCAAGTCATCATCTTCAGGGTAGTCCCTGACCTGGTAAAGAGATTCGGGGTCCGGTACCCTGGCCCGGGTACTCTTCTTGTTGCTCTTTAGGACCCTAACCGCGACCCTCTTCTTCTTGGCCTTGACATCTGCGTCCCGGGAATCAGAAGACTTCATCTTTCTTCTCTTTTTTCCTCCTTCTTCACAGCGGCCTCAGGCTATCCCGAAGCAGAAGGTTTAGCATATGAGGATGAAGCCTCGTCCTCGTCCACTTCCTGGAGCTCAGTGGTCTTGGGCAAACCCGTGGAAGGAAGAGAAGGACTTAGTAAAGATGGCAGTTGAATAGAAAATGAAACTTGATTGGGGGGAGAACACTCACCATGGGAACGAGCCTCCCACTTTTCCTTTGATAGTTTGCGCCATTCGCACTTGAAGTACGATAACTATTTATAGATCCCCTCAACCCACTCTTTAAAGTGAGGAACTACATTGGGGACTCGGGAAACCGCTGCATGATAGTAGAACCAGGCGATAAAAAAGAAGAACAAAATCCAAAAAGTATTCTAAATACTCAAAAAGGAGAAGAACTTACGGGCTAGGTTCCACTTTTTAGGGTACGATAGGAACTCGGTGAGAATAAGATCCTCGGTCTTCACTCGAACGAATCTCCCCTACCAGCCTCGATCCATATCTTCATCAATGCTTGAGAATGGAGCTTTCTTTTCTCGACGGACAAGCTTGACTAATCCCCCTTGGAAGATTCAGGGACTGTAGAGGCAAAACAGATGATCGATGGTGAATCAAGGTACCTCCGTGTTATTGACGAAGTGACATAGGAAGATCACGATCCTCCAAATAGATGGGTGAATTTGCCGGAGGTAGACCTCGTACCTTTTGTAAAAGTCGATGATTATAGTATCCAATGGACCTAGCGTGAATGGGTATGTATAAACACTCAGATACCCCTCTACATGTGTGGTGATGCCCTCATCAGGGCCAGGGATGACCACTTCCTTGCCTTCCTACTTGTCGTCCTTCCGAACCGTCGGGAGTGTGTCCTCGGTGATGGAGCATATGTACCTTCATACCTCCTCGCCTCGATCCCCTTGACTGAAGGCTTGTTCGACCTTAAAATCATTTTCTATAGAACAGCCTACGGGGATGAAATTCTTTAGAGGAGGTTCTGGGGCCACTTCAGGTACGACCACCTTGACATCCGTGACCAAAGTGAGGAGGTGAAGTCTTTGTCATCGAATTCTAGAAATATGAATGTATGAAGATGGGTATAAAGGTTTGAAGATAAGGATGAAGGTTTGAAGGTCAAACTTGAAGATTCAACGATGTTGTATGAAGATTTGAAGATGGGAAGATGAAGATATGATGATATGAAGAACAATGTATGAAGATTTGAAGGGGTTAAGAGCAAATGAATGTTCCGGGGTAAATTAAGAAGTTTTGGAATCGGAAAGTAAAAAAGTGAAAAAAGAACCGAAGTTTTTATAGGGAAGAGGCAATTAATGCATGACGTTTCGCATTCGAGGACGGTCAACCGGCGGCTGACACGCGTCCGAAGTCAGAACGACGCGACTGATGGGACGTTTCACTAACCCATCGACCCAATTGCATCGTACGGAGAGAAGAGTTGTGGTCAATTAATTATTTCTCATCACTTCGATAAATATGCTCTCCGAAAAGTGAGGCGGCTATCTGTGTACGAGTAAAATTGGGGATAATAGTCACGACAATAACTATGGGGCCGCGACGGGCACCTGATGCCTTACACAACTGAATACCAACGTAACATATCTTTCTTATCATACCGTCATGGGTAAATGGGCCAGAAGGGCCGTCATAAGATAACCGAAATAAAACATAAGGTAATATTAGACATAGGATGACCTAACAAGATATAGAAACTTATATATGTGACATGCGGGCCTATACGGCCGACATGATAATTTGTACACTCAAAACATAGGCCGACAAGGCCATACAAGCATTCATATACATGACATCTGCCTACAAGCCTCTAGGAGTACATAAACGTCATAAAGGTCGGGACAGGGCCCTGCCATACCAATCAATACATCTCTAAATTATACTAACCAAATAAGTAACTCAGTGGAGTTCCCCAACACCTTCCACTGAGTTGATAGCCTACAAGGAGGACTCTCAACCTGTCTATCGGGATATGCGGGCATGAAACGCAGCGTCCCCAGGCAAAAGGGACATCAGTACAAATAAAGTACTGAGTATGTAAGGCATGAAAGCAGTATATAAAGACACAAAAGAAACATGGAGTAAAGAACTCAACATGTAAGTCTGAATAGCTATGTGAAACATGAAACATTTATAATATCATGAATATGCGTATAAATGGCATATCATGCATAGGTATATGCATACATAAAATCATCAAGCCTCTGAGGGCATCCCATCATATCATCTCGGCCTCTGTGGGTGAAATCATCAACGTATACCAGCTGCTCAGGTGGTGGTGGATATATAATGCCATAACCTTTCCCCATATCCCATATACATATACTATACGCGTATATAATGCCATCTGGTCGTGGGCCAATATACATGTATAAATGAATACAATGCAAAATGAACTAGGTCAATAAGATCTCACGGAATGTCATGAGATCAATATGCCTTCGGTTAATATCATGAAATAAATTTTATCAACCTACGTATTTTTTGAGACCCATGAACAGACGATATAAAAACAGGATACATGGGGAATCAAGAACATAGGCACCCCTAGTACTTCTAAGAATAGAGTCATTTGTGAAAGTTGCTTGTTTGCTGCAAACTATTGTATCATATGGATCATGCCAAAAGAAAAGAAGGGATAGCCTTAGCATACCTCAAGTCGTCAATGCAACTCAACAACAAGCTTACGACAACTAGCGCACTAACCCTATAAAAAGAAATACATGTACAACTTAGATGGCGCTAGTATATCACGTCTCTCAAACGATAACTCAATTCTAAAATAAAACGGGCAGCATTTATCATGCTTTTACTCCTCCCTCAAGCCTACTATAGGCGAGATACAAACACAATACAATCAGCAACTCAAAAATAATCCAACTACAATTCGGGACCTTCAATACAACAAAAATCCCAAATATACCATAACACACCCAATCCACAAGTTATCAATTAGACTGAAATTGCAACGACGAGCAACCAGCCTACTACCCTACCACATGTGGAGTTTCTCCATGCCCTTCATCCTTCCAAACTCCATAAATCAGTAGCACAATAGGCCAACACGAGTGGACTGCAAACAGTCCATTAAAAATAAAATAAATCAAACTCACAGCTTCCGATCACCATTTTCTAACTATTAGAAAATGAATTTATCAAACTTTATTGATATTTAAAAGCTTAAATACAGAAAGTAGACATTTTCTTAACTATGAAGTACCTTCCAAAACTCAAACTACAAAGAAAAAGAGAGGCGATATAGCGATACTTACGTCGTAGGAATCGTTCTAATGTTATCGCTTCTTCATTTCGTACTCGGGATGTTAATCTTATTTGAAACCCTAGAAGAGAGCTTAAAGGGTAAGTTTATGGGGGTTCTGTGGTCGTTTTCTATGAAAAATGAAGAGGTGCTAGCTTGGCACCCTATCATTGGCTCATATTCCGACACTTATATCGTTTTATACGGATGTCATATGAATGAACGGTTAAGAGCGTTGGAAACTAAATTCCAAGACCTTCAATTTTGTATATAATATGTCCCAAAAAAACCTCATATAACATAGGAAATGTATTGCTCAAAATGCTTCAGGGACACACCTATACACTCTGCGCAGTCTCGCAAAATTGCAAATATCTCTCTATTCTGATGTCGTATCGACAAACGGTTTAATGCGTTAGAACATAGACTCTTAGATCTTAAATTTTGTATGTGGATCATCCTGTAATTCCAAGTATATTAGGAGAAAATCTCTGCTACAATTGACCTAATATTCAGCACATTATGAATGTAACTTGTGATGACATTGCCAACTTTTGTTTCACAACTCGCTTGACTACAAAACGTAACACGTGACTATTATACGACTAAAATAACATTCTTACCATGTTAATAATCCTAGTCTCACCCAAAAATTACATGTTATAACATTCCAAACTTGTCGACTTTCGACGAAACTTATTTTCTTCAATTTGTTAGCATCTAAGCTTTCCAACCCTCTTGGTACTTGTTATCCATGATCTTAAATATTTGTAACCTCCAAGGTAACATGATTAACTTACTTTATGTACTTTCAAAGACGATCTCATTTATAAGATTATATCAATTGACTTATGACGTACTCTCACGTATGAAAGCATGGAGTGTGACATCATTCCCCCCTTGGAACATTCATCCTCAAATGTTGACTGATGCGCTTATCAGTCTCATAACTCATAGCTTTTACAAATACATTAATATTTTCCTTGCCATTAGGCAACTATTCTGTGAATAAATCCAAAGGCCAGGGCATTCCCGCTCTTCAGGCCTCTTTCTCACACCACAACTTGTTGTCGGAATTCTTTCAATCTCGTAACTGTTGCTACCTCCTGTCATGCAACCTATACGACTTTGTCCTTGTATATGCGCCTATGCGACCCTTCTCTCCCTCTTTATACATCTTTTAGCTAATCTCTAGGCCTCACTTTGGTAACATATACAGAACTAGACAAGTTGTCCCTCTGGGCATCTATAGGTGTACTGAAGTTCTTCGCTCGGTATTTTGTCGAACTTATGACTATTGATATATCTTATTTTATAGCCTAGGTTATATATGCTTATGGCTTTACTACAACTAGGTAGGTCATACTATACCATAACACTTACTTTGATTTATTATTACCGAGGTCTGCTACCCAACTCCAGGTTACTCTCTCACTTCTTATCCTATATATATAAATCTAAGTCCTTTAATGCTTCCTCATTACTGCTCATCTTAATAATGACGGCCTAATCTCATCTCATACTTTGTAACTTTTATCCATCTATTGTTGATTCACCTTAAAGTTGATCCATAATCTAACACTGATAACTTGAAACCTCTTACGTAATACATTATCACTAGGGCTCACATTGCATCGACGAACATTTGAAGTGATTTGACTGATCCACCTAGGTACAATACTATACTTCAATAATTGTATTTCATAGCATACCAATGCAATTCATCTTATGGGGGGTATTCTAATCCCGTGCAATTCATGAAATACCTTTTCTTTAAACCATTACTCGATCAAAGGCCTAAGCGTCATCCTCTTATCTATCACAATTACACCCTTATTCTACTACCAGGGAAGCATTCCATCTCTTCCAAATGCACTTAGTCTTATACTCCTCCGAGTTCATTCAGGCTATACTGAGCTTTCTATAACTTACAAAAACTATCAAATATCCTGTTGGGCTTAATCCCGAGGCCTTACCTATTCTCGCCAACTTCTCACTCACATTTTCTTATCTGTATTCCTATCTACCTAAAACCTTGTCACTCTACCATAATTTAGCTTGCGACCTACACATATCTATTTATACTACTCGCAATCTTTCTTTAACTTGCTAGCACCATAGATTTCCTTTTGTGCCTTATCAGTTGTCTTTAAATATAAGCAATTACTTTTCCTTGTCGTTCTGCCACTTGCTGCATGAATGCTTGTCTTATCTTAGTGCCCTCGAATACTGGAATTTCCTGTAACTTATATGATCTCAAATATCACCTTTGAAAAACAAATTCCGTTCATTAGCCACGATAGGTACCACTTTCTTATGGAGTGGGTTGCTCCGATGGTAAGCACCCTCCACTTCCAACCAAGAGTTGTGAGTTCGAGTCACCCCAAGAGTAAGGTGGGGAGTTTTTGGAGGGAAGGATGCCGAGGGTCATTTGGAAACAGCCTCTCTACCCCAGGGTAGGGGTAAGGTATGCATACACACTACCCTCCCCAGACCCCACTAGTGGGATTATACTGGGTTGTTGTTGTTGTTTAGCCACGATAGGTGCCACTTTCTTATGGAGTGTATACAATATTGTAATGAGACCATTGTTACAAGATCATTTATTCTTTAGGTCACTATGCTTAGGTTGAAACCTTCTTCCTTATTTCCTCAGCTAGTCTTTCTTTGTAGTAATTAAGGGAGACCTTGTGACTCCTGTAAAGCTGCGAGTTTATTACATCGTATACCCAAAAGAATTTTTGATGTTCTTACTCGCCTATAATTATCCTTAGTTACTTACCTCCGCGCCCTTGTGCTCGTAGAGTTGCTTTTGAACTTAAATTTTGGCTATCTCCCCTGTGGCACTTTCTTTTATTTCCGTAACACTTGTACGGTACCTTTAACTACCCCAACTCCTATCTGAATATTTCTCAAGGATCATGATGTCATCACATCTGCAAGACTGAATTCCCTATGTTGGATTTCACTATGTTTATCTTGCATGATCTATTAATTTATCTATGACCTCTTGTCTAGCCATAATTAGGCTATTCCTGAATCAACTACAGACTGCTCATTGGTCCATTCTCATATCTATATTCTATGTAATCTCGCTTGGGTTATGTCCTTTGTCTCAACTTACCCCTCGCACTGGCTCCTTATGTATCAAGTGTCCATTCACACTTATTTATTAATAACATCCTGGCCGGGAACTCTTATTGCCTCTCCCTGGCATCGTGCTTGCATAATGTTCTGGAGTCGTATCATATCTGTAGGATGTGAATAAATGCAATCTCATTCCTTTCGCATTTCTACCACATTCTTTCTTTACTATTCCATAGCTACCTCTTCATCTTTGGCGTCTTTTCATATCTTCACAGACTCTTACTCTCCTTGCGGTAACCCTTCTGTACCGGGGATAACTGAATTTCTTACGCAAGAAAGTGACACCTAGTGTAACTAGAACACTTAGTCCCTTAAGCTTAACTGTGCTCACAGTGCTTTCTTTAGGGAAGTGTCTTCCTGAATGACCTTTAAAGATTATTCTTTTGTTGCCCATTCTATTATTGCCGGAATGCGATCTCTTAAATTCTCACAATGCTGACTATTATCAAATCCTTCGGTCACTAATTCATGTTTAGTTTATCTTGTTCACTAGCACATACTGATGTCTATTACTCCGGGGTCTAACTTTTTCTTCTGGTAATCATGTTGGAGTCACCAACGTATTTCTCAAAGTGAGGACATGACCTTTGGCCTATACTATTTTATTGTCTCAAGGCCTATCACCTCTTGGTTTTTCCTTCACTTGACTATAGATTCTGTAATCCTGTCATATTTCGATTTACCGTTATCATCCATTTATCACATTTTACTCATAATGCTTCATTTACTCTATTCTTATTCTCCTGCTAATATTTTTGTCTATCACCTTATTCTGAAAACTTCAACAAAATATTCTTTTGCTTTTAGTTCCCCTTACACCATCTCACTCGCTATTCGGGTCACCTAACATTCTCTCTTTACTAGGGACGCGAGCCATACTAAGGTAAATATTTATCTCTTCTAGGATTCCAGTGCCAATCTTCTAAAAAAAAATTTGGACATTCTAGTATTTTATATCTAAATGTATTATTCTAGAGTGACCGTCGAGGTGTCACACAAGGAGAATTATTACCACGTTTGTAATATCCTTCGGAAATGTTAGTTAATGCTAACAATCCATCCACCATTATGAGTTATTCTAACCCTAATTGGTTCCTGATATCCCATCCTTCTCTTAAACTATATCTATTAACTCCCATAGGGCATAATTGAGATGGGCGTGGTCAATTGTATATATTCTATTAGTGTTGAAAGTAACTCAAAATGTTTATATTTCTCCGCCTGATTTGTAAAAACTGATAATCTTCACTAACTGGGTACCTCGTACCCTTCTTCACCTTTCTTCTTTTTGTTGTTGAAACTTGTATCTACCTTCCGATTCTCTCATTGCTTTTTACCATATGAGTGGATAGATATTCATGCCTTAGGGCTCCTTATCAAGAAGCTTAAACGTCTTAGTACACACATGATCTACTGAAGACATCACATTTACTCTCATAAGCATGTTGCAAAATCAATTTCCTTCTACTCAACTCTTCCACAACCACATTAAATCTCTTACCAGTTGTCTTGCTAGATGTAGGTATCGTTATATTACGAATAATGTAGAATTTAGGAGTGTAAATTCTTACAATTGAGCTCTACCGCACGATCTAGAGTAAGAAGAAAGAGTGACAATCCTAAATGCCATGTAGCCTCCTGCTTATAAGTGTGGTGCACAACACACCCATAAACATGACTCTACTAAACACTGTTGGTAGACTCCCTAGGAAAGAACTTCTCTGATACCACTTCTGTCACGACCCAAACCGCAGGGTCGCGACGGGCACCCAGTGCCTTACACAACCGAGTAATAACGTAACATATCTTTCTTATCATATTGTCATGGGTAAGTGGGCCAAAATGACTGTCATGAGATAATTGGAATAAAACATAAGGGAATATTAGACATAGGATGACCCAACATGATATAGAAACTTATACATGTGACATACGGACCTATAAGGCCGACATGATTGTTTGTACACACAAAACATAGGCCGACAAGGCCATACAAGTAACCATATATATGTCATCTGTCTACAAGCCTCTAAGAGTACATAAACATTATAAAGGTCGGGACAGGGCCCCTCCATACCAATCAATGCATCTCCAAATCATACTGACTAAATAGGCAACTCTGGAGCAAGTGGAGTGCCCCAACACATTTCGCTGAGTTGATAGCCTACTAGGAGGACTCTCAACCTGTCTATCGGGACATGTGGGCATGAAACGCAGTGTCCTCAGGCAAAAAGGATGTCAGTACAAATAAAGTACTGAGTATGTAAGGCATGAAAGCAGTATATAAAGACACAAAAGAAACATGGAGTAAAGAACTCAACCTGTAAGTCTGAATAGCTCTGTGAATCATGAAACATTTATAATGTCATGAATATGCGTATAAATGTCATATGATGCATAGGTATATGCTTACGTAGCATCATCAAAGCTCTGAGGGCATCCCATTATATCATTTTGGCCTCTGTGGTATAAATCATCAATGTATACTAGCTGCTCAGGTGGTGGTGTGTATATAACGCAATAACCTTTCCCCATACCCCATATATATATATATATATACTATACGCGTATATAACTCCATCTGGTCATGGGCCAATATACATGTATAAATGAATGCAATGCAAAATGAAGTAAGTCAATAAGATCTCTCGGAATGTCATGAGATCAATATGCATTCGGTTAATATCATGAATTAAACTTTATCAACCTACGTATTTTCTGAGACCCATAAACAGACGATATAATAACAGGACACACGGAGAATCAAGAACATAGGCACCCCTAGTACTTCTAAGAATAGAGTCATTTGTGAAAGTTGCGTGTTTGCTCATTTCATTGTATCATATGGATCATGCCAAAAGAAAAGAAGGGATAGCCTTAACATACCTCAAGTCGTCAATGTAACTCAACAACAAGCTTGCGACAACTAGCGCGCCAACCCTATAAAAAAGAAATACATGTACAACTTAGATAGCGCTATTATATCACATATCTCAAACGATAACTCGATCCTAAAATAAAACGGGTGGCATTTTCCCTGATTTTACTGGTCCCTCAAGCCTACTATAGGTGAGATACAAATATAATACAATCAGCAACTCAAAAACAATCCAACTACAATTCGGGACCTTCAATATAATTAAAAACCCCAAATATACCATAACATACCCAATCAACAAGTTATCCATTAGACTGAAATTGCAACGACGAGCGACCAGCCTACTACTCTACCACATGTGGAGTTTCTCCACGCCCTTCATCCTTCGAAACTCTATAAATCAGTAGCACAATAGGCCAACACGAGTGGACTACAAAACAGTCCACTAAAAGTGAAATAAATCAAACTCATAACTTTTAATTACCGTCCCGTGAGTTCTAACTATTAGGAAACGAATTTATCAAACTTCCTTGATATTTAAAAGCTTAAATACAGAAAGTAGACATTTTATTAACTATGAAGTACCTTCCAAAACTCAAACTACAAAGAAAAAGAGAGGTGATATAGCGATACTTACGTTGTAGGGATCGTTCTAATATTATCGCTTCTTCATTTCGTACCCGGGATGTGAATCTTCTTTGAAACCCTAGAAGAGAGCTTAAAGGGTAAGTTTATGGGGGTTCTCTGGTCGTTTTATATGAAAAATGAAGAGAGAGACGATTGTTAAACCTATATATATCAACTTTTGAAAAGTCAAAGAGGTGTTAGCTTGACACCCTATCATTGGCCCATCTTCCGACGCTTATATCTTTTTATCCGAATGTCGTATGAATGAATGGTTAAGAGAATTGGAAACTATATTCCAAGACCTTCAATTTTGTATATAATATATTCCAAAAAGACCTCATATAACATACAAAATATATTGCTTAAAAAGCTTCAAGGACACACCTATGCAGTCTGCACAGTCTCATAAAACTGCAAATATCTCTCTATTCCGGTGTCGTATCGACAAACGATTTAATGCGTTAGAACCTAGAATCGTAGATCTTCAATTTGGTATATGGATCATCTTGTAATTCCAAGTATATTAGGAGAAAATCTCTGCTACAATTGACATAATATTCAGCTCATTATGAATGTAACTTGTGATGACATTTGCCAACTTTTGTTTCACAACTCGCTTGACTTCAAAACGTAACACGCGACTATCATACGACTAAAATAACCTCATTATCATGTTAAGCACCCTAGTCTCACCCCAAAAGTACATGTTAAAATATTTCAAACTTGTCGACTTTCGACGAAACTTATTTTCTTCAATTTGTTTAGCATCTAAGCTTTCCAACCCTCTTGGTATTTGTTATTCATGATCTTACATATTTGTAACTTCCAAGGTAACATGATTATCTTACTTTATATACTTTCAAAGACGATCTCATTTCTGAGTTTACATTAATTAACTTACGACGTACTCTCACGTACGAAACCATGGGGTTTAACAATAATGTTACCTCCGACTTTCCGATAAAGAAACGAGAGGGAAGCATGATCTGACGCAACCTCGAGTATGGCTGAAAGGTTCCTCGTTTCCGAGACCGGAGAAGACGGACTATGCATCTAGGATCAGGTATGGCTGAACATTGGATTCGGGCAGAGTGATGTTCCGGGACTAAGGAAAGAGAGAAACGGTTAAGCACGATGAGCAGGGAGCCGTAATATCCGCCACCAACTGGATATTACGGCACAAATCCCGTCCGATATCAACTACATATCGACATTTATCGAAAAAAGAAGATTTTTACCTTATTTAGACTTGTACTAGGATTGCAATTCCCCAACTATATAAAGAGAAGAACTTTTATATTTTAAACCATTGTTGGCACGCATATAAACGCAATAAAGTTTATTTTTGTCTTCTAACCGTTGTTCAAAGTGTTCTTTGGTTCCTCTTTTCTTTAGTTACAATTGAGCCTGTATTGAGGGCTCACTCCGAGCCAGTTTTAGTGTTCAATTGAAAGTCAGGCTTAATTATTCCATTGCGTTTGGTTTGTTCGTTTTAGCTCTCTTTAATTTGATTATTTGTTGTTCTTTGATTATTCATGTTAAATTAAATCACGTATCCTTTAAATCGGGAATAAATTTAATATTTACTCATGTTTAATGGTAAACAATGTTGTTGGGAAAAATAAAAGAAAACAAACACATATGCCCAGTTATGATTCTAATTGGTGATTAAAATAAGTAGACTAATCCTCATAACATACACACTAAGATAGTTATAGGAAGAAGATTTTTTCAGTTTAAACAGCACCCGAAAGCACTTCTCCACCAAAACTATAATCTTGACGAACTTATGAAATTTTTTTGGTTAAACTTTACCCAAAATTCTTTCAATTTCAATAATTTCGTTGTCGAAATGCTTTGTTGTTTTTCCTTCTAGTTGTCTAAATGTCTCCTTAGGACCTTAACATTCTCATAAGGGTCTCTCTCCGAAAGTATCTCATTTATCAGGCAAAAAATAAGAAAATTTTCGTGTGCCATCTAGTTTTGCGCAACCCATTGAATTTGTACCTAACTTTTTAAAAAATATTTAACTGATATCTAATTTTTGGATAACTTCGTACATACACTTTTTTCTTCTTCTTTACTATTATTTTCTTCTTTTTTGTGCTTAGAGTTTCTTCCTCTTCTTCTTAGTTGCAAAATGACTTTGTTAAATTTGTTGTTGTTTTGACAATTTGATGATTGAGATTTGTTCTTTTTAATATCTGAAAGTTATGTTTCAAAGTTAAGCTCATTTAAAATAGATTTGGGCATTGAATTGTGTATCGAATTGTTAAAATTCGAAGAACAAGTTTATGTTTCAGAACTTAAGATTTGAAATCGGAAGTTGCATTCAATAGATTGAACTACTTAAGATTCGAATTTCTAAAGTTGCATTTGAAAGATAGAAGAACTTGAGATTTGATTTCTGAAGTTGCATTGAAGAAATTGAATTACTTCATATTCGAATTCTGAAGTTGCATTTGAAAGATAGAAGAACTTCAGATTTGATTTCTGAAGTTGCATTGAAGAAATTAAACTATTTCAAATTCGAGCAGGTATACTTTTGTAAATTTTTGTGCAATGCGGGTATAACTTCAATGGTGGCCCTAAAAATGGATATATATGAAAATATCCCAAAAAATAACTAGTTGCTTTACCAAAAATGGGCTATTAATGTAATGATCTCTTACAAGAAGTGTACCATCCCAGAAGAAAAGCCTACACTTGTTGGGCCATGGGCCACACTCATTTACAACGTTCCAACAATCATGGGCTAAAATACTTTGGGTCAGCCTCTAGGGCAAAGCTCTTTTGTCCTCCGTTGTCACGTAACCTTTTCTTCTTGAGGTAAGGTACTTTCCGTTAACATTGTAGGTAACTAATAAAAAAATATTTATATCAATATTACAATCTTTCAATTATTTCAATAATAGCATATTTTATAACAAATGTAGCATATTCAAACAAAATACTATCTCTCTTTAATATTACGTAACTGAGAACTCATTTATCTATCTTCCACAAAATTAGGGATTGCATTATTATCTTGTTCCTCTTCACATAGCAACAAAAATGACTATTTCCATTTCTTTTCCTTTTATATTATATTATTTTTTCTCCTTTCTGTTTTCTCTTATTTGGAGGAAGGGGAATTAGATCACGCTGCTTCAGTGATTTGAATCAAAGTGTTATCAAGTGATGACATACTTATGATTAATGTTGTTTCTATCGTTATATTTTTGTTATAAAAAAAGATAAAATTTGCATATTTATGGGATAAATATGTTAATGGAAAGTATATTTTTGATAAAAATATTTATTACATATAAAATATATATATATATATGAAGTATATGTATGGTCTAAATTCTTTTGTATCTAAAACATACCATGTATAATTACGATATAAATATGTTTTAGGGAATTTGTTTTTTTTTTTTTGGATATATATGAAGTAGCCTTCACCATGAATCATGATACCATAATTATATAATTAGTATCCCATGTATAACATTAGAAATTAACTTATATAAAACACATCTAAAAGCAAATTCCATTATTATACTAGCATAATACCATATATTATTATTATTATTATTATTATTATTATTATTATTATACCAAAAGTATACCATACATATAATTTGCAAATGCTGCACATAACACATTCAACAAAATACCGTTATTATACTAGCATTATACAATATATAAAATCTTCATATCATTTTCATAAACACATCAGAATGTCTAGAATACATTATTATATAACTATTAAACATTGTATATTTGTTATTAAAAAATACACATCATATCAAACTATGCATTAAATATGTTGAATTATCACCTTTTAACTATTTAAGAAGGAAAAAGTCGTTTTTATGTGTTTTGATTATAGATAGACATTCTATCTGATATAATAGAAAAGGAAGAGAGTTATGGAAGCTAAATTGTAGGAAGAAAGATTTAGGGAAAAAGTTATGGGACCTAGTTTTTAGGAAGAACGTTATGGGTTGGGCGAAAAGTAGGAAAGAGTTGTGTGGGGAATGCAAATATGCAGCTGCCACATTTATTATTTAAGTCATACTTCTAGAATTTTGTAAATTTTGTTAAAATATTACACAATTATGTTGTTTCCTCTTTCTTCTTTACTTTTAATTTTTGGATTTTTTTTTACAAATATATATATAATTTTGAAAGCGACTATACTATGTCATTTTCTTCCTTTTTAGTTATAAAATTACTGCTAAAATGCAAACTAATTTGAGAAATATATATATTTAGTCACTCCCTAAAACAATAGCCATATATGTGTGTGTATTATATATATGTGTGTGCGCGCACGTATTATATACAAATAATATACATATTTATACACTTTTTTATTATAGGCTCGAACTTAAGGTTTTACTTTAATTTATGTATTGAATTCTTCTGAATCGTAGACTCGCTGTTGTATTATATAACATATCAAATATATGATTTAGCTTCTGACAAATGTTTAGGAGAATTTTCGATAGAAAGTTGAAAAAATGTAAACTAATTACTTGGGAATATTTGATAAAGACAAAAGAAATTACTCGCTCATTGGACTTGTCTATTTTTTAAATTTCTGATACCTTATTTTTAATTTCCTTACTTTCTTTTCCACCTTGTCTGTTCTTCTTTTTTATTGATAAAACTAGTCCACCCTTTGGTGGGTATACTTTAAAATAGCATGGAGGGAATATAAACCTCACTTATACCTTTTAAATCGTCGGTATAGGTTCTCACACTCATATATGCATAATATGTACGATACTAATTAATTGCTCCCTCCGTTTAAAATGAATAATGTATGGGCCAAAATCTGCCCTAAGGGTATTTTGCCTAATATGACATTAAGGAAAGAGTCGGTCGAGGTCGACCAGAAGGCAGCAAAATTCGTGGCCGAGGTGTCAACCATGACCGAGGTCAAGCACTGCGTAAAAGACAATAATGGCTAGTTTTCAGAGTAGGATATTATAGAGAATATTCTACTCTCTACATTTGTACTATTAGAGTTTACTAGGGATATGTGTTGAATATATAAGGAAAAAAGAAAAGGCAGAAAAACATGTAATATTCATTTGCTAAGAACACTCTTCAGAAGAAGAATCCCTCACTCTTGATAAAAATACAAAGATTGTCTTTTGATAAAGATTCTTGCTCATATTATTCCACATATTTTCACGAGATCCGAGGATTGTTCAAATAAATCTTGGATATTTCTGTCACTCATCATTGTCAGGAGAAATATTCGTCCAGTCCATCTATTATTGGGTGAATCATTCTCGTTATTTACTCAAATGTCATTTATTGTTAGTTACACCCCCATTATTGCTCACACTTTGAGAATATTTCGCACTTATTGTCATCAATCATTCACGGGGCATGTCCCCTCCTCTCGTATGTTTTTAAGATCTGCATCTAGAGTTATTGTCCTTAACTAAAGTTAACCCATCATTATATAAATTTAACAATTTAATCGAAAGTTACACTTTTTGGTCAAACAATTTGGCGCCGTGTGTGGGGATTTTCTAGCTAAGTCTTTTAGTTAATTCCTTCTAGATCTACAATCGACACTGGTTACTAACAAAAAAAAAGAACCTTTTCCTCTTTGTATGCATAGATCTTATATGACAGGTAACAAAGAAGAAAGAACGAGAATAATGAGCGACTTCCCAACCAACCTCATGAACATCATCCACGAAAGCTATGAAGCAATGGACGAGGACACAATGCCCAATACCTTTCCTAGGCGAGGTGGATCACCCCTCCCCACTGCAGCATCACAAAATCTCTTGGTAAGACAGTCTCCACATCCATGGGAGAGGAGGCACCACCCGCGATAAAGAATCTCCTCAAGGCCTGGCTAACTGATACACTGACCAGCGTCCTCCACAAGCCCGTTCAGGACGCGACCGCAGTAAATGAGAGAACTTGTGCTACACCACCAGTGGACGCGCAACATGGTTAACCTCCCACGACGACAAGTATTACTCACAATGTTGTTAACAATGCAGGCGACATCGCTCTCACAACCATTCTGAAAAGGATGGAGGAAATGAAAAACGAGAACAAGGCACTTCAGGACCAAATGAGAGAACACCAAGAAATGATTGATAAAATACCGGGCGCTCCTAAGCTATTGCCGAAGAGAGACGCCGGTCAGTTCGTCGAACAGATATACAGTGATAGCGCTGCCCCGCATACCATACCAAAGACCCTTAAAATGCCGCCCTATCTGAAAATATACGATGGCACAACTGACCCCGAGGATCATGTGACCCATTACATCACCGCCGTGAAAGGAAATGACCTCGCCATGACGGGCAATGACCTCGCCATGTGACCCTGCCACTGTATCCTTATCTTTCCATGAAGAAGGCCCACCCCGATCAAGAAGAGGAACTCACCGGAATGAGAGAGGTATACCCATTTTACTATCCGCTCACAATTTTTGCGTGTCACCTACAGAGATCGTCTACGCCTTGGAGAAGCTCGGACCAAAGGTAAAGTGGCCACAAAAGATGAGGTCGGACTCGAATACTAGAAAATCAGACGCCCTCTGCGAGTTCCATCAAGAGCGAAGACACAAAACCGAAGATTGCATCGCCCTAAGATAGGAGGTCATAACCATGCTGCGACAGGGACACCTCAAAGAATTGCTGAGCGATCGGGGAAGGACTAACTTTTCTATGGGACGCGGACAACATCAAGGGTTGCCGAAATCGCCCTCGCTAGCCCGTACCATCCACATGATCATCGGTGGCGGGGACGACGCTTCCATCAACAACGTGAAGTTCACCACAACCCACAAGCTCAAACGGTCGATCACCCACAAACGGTATGCTGAACTCGAAGAAAGTATCTTCTTCGATAAGTCAGATACCAACGGTTTGGCTTTCCCCGACTTTGATGCCCTCGTTATTACTTTACAAATTTTAGATATCGACGTAAGACGGATTATGGTAGATGATGGGAGCGGTGCGTGTATTATTCATCCTCGAGTACTCGCACAAATGAAACTCAAGGATAAAATTATGCCCTGCTTTATCACACTAATAGGTTTTAACAATGTAGTTGAGCGAATGTTTGGCGAGATTACACTCCTCGTCCTAGCGGGTGGCGTCACTCTGGAGACCACGTTCCACCTCATGGACCAGGACACAACATACAACGCTATCATAGGGCGACCATAGATATACACCATGAGAGCTATCCCTTCCAGCTTGTACCAAATCATTAAGTTCCTAACTCCATGGGGGATATTCAGCATACGCGAGGAGCAACACACATCCCAAGAGTGATACCGCATCACCCAAGACTGCACGGCTACTCAACAAATGAGGGATAGAGAGAAAGAGGCATAGAAATCAACAAGGTCGAGGTTAGTAAGCGATGACATCGAAGACGTCATCAGAGACCCCGACACGGTCAAGGCAGCATGATCGACCATAGAGGACCTCGACCCCGTTTAACTAGACGGGAACGACCACAGCAAGAAAGCTTACATCGGCTACAAACTTCAGGAACCGGGTAAGTTTTGTGAATTTTTAACTGCTAACGCGGACATGTTTGCTTTTAGCCATGCAGATATACCAGGTATCCCAAAGGAGATCGCCACGCATAAATTGAATGTCGATCCACTCTACCCCTCGGTGAGGCAGGTTCGATATAAGTTCAACTCCACAATCAATGACGCAGTGCGCAAAGAAGTGGAAAAATTATTGGAAAATGGCTTTCTCAGAGAGTCGAAGTACCCTCAATCGGTCGCCAACGTAGTCATGGTGAAAAAGACGAATGACAAGTGGAGGATGTGCATAGATTTCACCGACCTGAACAAAGCTTTCCCCAAGGATTCATTTCCATTACCCCATATCGACAAACTCATCGACGCGACAGCCGGCATGAGTTTCTAAGTTTCTTGGATGCCTACTCGGGCTATAACCAAATCCTTATGGAGAAAGAGGACCAGGAAAAGACCACCTTCATTACCCACCAGGGGACGTACTGCTACAGGGTCATGCCTTTCGGATTAAAAAATGCGAGGGAAACTTACCAAAGGTTAGTGATGAAGATGTTCAAAGAGCAACTCGTAAAAAACGATGGAAGTATACATCGACGACATGCTAGTCAAATCCAAAAGGAAAGAAGATCACATCGACCACTTAAATGTGCATTCGGCATAGACTCAAGGAAATTCTTGAGTTTCCTAGTGTCTCAGCGAGGTATCGAGGTCAATCCCGACCAAATCAAGGCCATCGAAGGGGTACCAGAGCACTTGACCACCAAGAAGCAGGTCCAAAGGTTAACTGGCCGTATCGCCGCGCTTTCGAGATTCATCTCACGGTCCTCTGATAGGTTCCATAAGTTCTTCGGCGTACTCAAAAAGGAGAATGGCCTACAATGCACCCCTGAGTGCATCCAAGACCTGAAGGAGTTAAGGTGTACTTGTCCTCGCTACCGTTGCTTTCAAAACCATCCCTTCCTCGTCTACCTCGTCATGTCCGAAGTAACTGTGAGCGCAGTCCTGGTCCAAGAAAATAAAGGTACGCAGTCTTCCATATATTACATTAGCAAAACACTAGTCGATGTCGAGACAAGATACCCCCATCTTGAAAAACTGGCCCTGGCCTTAGTCGTAGCTTCATGAAAGCTTAGGCCATATTTTCAGTGCCACCCTATCTCGGTCGTCACGACTTTCCCCTTAAGAAGCATTTTACACAAACCCAAACTATCAGGGAGATTAGCCAAATGGACCATCGAACTAAGCGAGCGTGATATTACATATCAGCTGCGAACGGCGATAAAGTCACAGGTTTTCGCCGACTTCAGCGTGCAAATAATGCCCGAAGTCGAAAAAGAAGTCGTCCACGCTTCTTCCCAAACACTAGACCTCTAGATCCTGTACACTGATGGCACGTCTAACACGTCAAGGTCTGGGTTGGGACTCGTACTCGAAGTACCAACAGGAAAAGTGATTCGTCAGTCTATAAGGTGCCTAGACATGACTAACAACGAGGTCGAGTATGAGGCCGTATTTGCAGGACCGAGACTAGGACTCAAATACAAGGTGAAGCGGCTGAGGTTGCACTGCGATTCTTAGCTCGTGGTCAACCAAGTCACAGAGACTTTCCAAATCAAGGAGCAAAGGTTACAAAAATACCCGACCAAAATGTGCAAACTACTACCCGAGTTCGACGAATGTCAGATCGACAAAATTCCTCGAGCACAGAACATCAAGGCGGACGACCTTGCCAAATTAGCAGCAGCAACCAAAAACATTACAACCGGAGACCAAAATGTGGTCCACCTCCTCAACTCATCGATAGACCAAATCGAGGTAAGAACCATAAACTTGACTTGGGACTGGCGCAACCGTATCGTTACATATTTGCAGGACGACGTACTCCCCAACGATAAAAAAGAGGCCAAGAAGCTGCGAATACAAGCGGCCAGATACAACATCATTCACAACGAACAGTACAAAAGGACATATGGCGGCCCTCTAGCGAAATGCTTAGGCCCAAACTAGACACGGTGTGTCCTTGAAAAAGTACACGAAGTCCACTGTGGAGCTCACTCTAGCAATCGAGCTTTGGTCAAATGCCTTATACGAGCGGGGTATTACTGGCCCACCATGAAAAAGAAGGCCGCAGACTTCGTGAAAAAATGCGAACAATTCCAGAAGTACGCCCCAATGATCCACCAAGCAGGCTGACACTTATACTTAGTAACTTCCCCTTGGCTGTTCATCAAATGGAGAATGGACATCGTGGGCCCCCTCCCGGCAGGACGAGGTAACGTACGATTTCTTTTGGTTTTAACTGACTATTTCTCTAAATGGGTGGAAGCGGGAGCATTCACCCAAATACGCTAACAGGAAGTGATCGCCTTTATATGGAAAAATATCATATGCTATTTCGGTCTCCCCAAAGAAATCAGCTGCGAAAACGGACCTTAATTTGCAGGAAAGAAGGTCGCCGACGTTTTTGAAAAATGGCACATCAAAAGAATACTCTCAACGCCTTACCACCCCGCGGGCAACGGGTAAGTGGAATCCTACAATAAGTCAATACTGAACATCATGAAGAAGAAACTCAAAGATGCCAATGGACTATGGCCGGAAATATTACGAAAGGTACTCTAGCCTACCGAACAACGCCAAAGACGAGCACTAGGGAAACGCTATACTCGTTAGTCTACGGGACTGATGTAGTAATACCGGTCGAGGTTGGGGAACCAGGCTTAGGGTACTCCCACGAAGGTGGACCCTAGAACGACGACAGTAGAATGTAGGAACTCAACGAGGTCGAAGAGCGAAGAGATATGGCCTACATGAGAATGGTCACCCAAAAGCAACAAGCAGAACGCTATTATAACAAAAAGAAAAAAATCAGGCCACTTAAAGTCGGGGACTACGTGCTTAAAGCTAAAACACAAGCAAGGAAAGACCCGCGGGAAGCAAACTATGAACAAACTGGGACGCCCCCTACAAAATCACGGCGACGGCGAACAAAGGATCATTCACACTAGAAATAATGGAAGGGAAGCGACTACCAAACAACTAAAATATTACACACCTAAAGTACTTCAACTTTTAAGAAAAAACGTCTTCCAGGCCGTACTCTTTTTCCCTCACTCGAGTTTTGTTCCAATTGGGTTTTCTCAAGGAGGTTTTTAATGAGGCGACGATGGGGACACTTCAAGTTGAAATACAAACAAACAGACACAGGATGTCTAGTTCATCGCTCAACCTCTCAATACACTTCTCCAGGTCAACCAATGAAGGGACTAGATGAACTGGGACTGGAATGCCAGCCGACACTAGACAGACTGGGACTGGAATGCCAGCCCGGAAAATATGTAAATTTCTCTAGTGTATGAACAAAACACAAGTATATGAAGTTTACCCATAAGGCCCACGCCCATAGTTAAATAAAGGTTAAATTTGATCTCGCTCGAATCAACACCTATGCAGCCCACGACCATAATTAAATAAAGGTTAAATTCGACCTCGTTCGAATCAATACCTATACGGCCTACGACCATAATTAAATAAAGGTTAAATTCGACCTCGTTCGAATCAACACCTATACGGCCCACGACCATAATTAAATCAAGGTTAAATTTGACCTCGTTCGGATCAACACCTATACGGCCCACAACTATAATTAAATAAAAGATAAATTCGACCTTGTTCGAATCAATACCTATACGGCCCACGACCATAATTAAATAAAGGTTAAATTCGACCTCGTTCGAATCAACACCTATACGGCCCATGGCCGTAACTAAATAAAGGTTACATTCAACCTCGTTCAATTCAACACCTCGTCGTCCCTCGGCCATAACCAAATATAGGCTATACTCAACCTCGTACGACCCGCTTGAGCAAAGTTATTATGACTAAGGCAACAAAATCAAAAATAAGAAGAAGCACACAAACTCGAATAGAAGAAAAAGAATTAGGTATGAGTAGCAAAACTAGCATTTCATACTTAGAATATTATTTTTACAAAGGCTCGAAGAGACGCCCACAAAAATATATGAAAAAACAACTAATCGCCGCCTGACCCAATAACGACGTCAGCTTGATCGCCTAGGCCATCTCCATCTGCCTCTCCGCCATCACCATCAGGATACTCATCCTCATACTAGACGTCATGTTATCACCGGCCTCCGGTGTAGCAGGATCATAGACACAAGCAAATCGAGATCTACACGCCTTAGCACGAGCATCCTCGAAGTCAGCCTCCGAAACAGTCCCCGCCCCAATTAGATCTCTAAATATATCTAGTTGGGTCTCGGCATGAATCCATTCCTCGTACAAATCCCAAAGAATATCAGGAAAAGTAGTACGAGAAGAAGACGGCTGAGCCAATTACTGATCCTTCTCGTCCTCGAGAACAACAACTCGATCACAAAGGCCTGAAGCCTTTTTTCCAGCTTCCCTATCCGTTCGTCAAGGCACTCCTCCCTAAGCCTGGCCATCTCCAGAGAACTCTCCCACTCAGAATGAAGAACGCAGATCACAATCTCTAAAGCCTCCGCTTTCCTTGTAGCCCTCAATCGGGCCAACTCCGCCCTCTCCCAATTCGATGTCTTCACAACAACCTCGCCACTCAAAGAGTCCGCTTTGAGTTGACACTTCTCGAGCTCGGCGCGCAACGAAACCACCTGGGCTTGAAGATCGTCGCATTGGGCCTCGACCCCCTTGCTCACCTCAAGTGCTTCTTCTTTGTCCCTCAACGCCGCCTCAAGAACGCTGTATTTTTGGATGAACCTCACCAACTCGTCATCCTTCTCCTTCAGTTCGCCTAGGAAACCTTGGAAATTGTCACTCCCACTGAACCGCTTGCAGATCTCGTGGTGCTTATCACGGTATTCGCGATATTTCCACTCCATCTTCTAGAAAATAGCCTTACGCCTCTCCTCTAGACTGGCGCTCTCGATCTCCAAAATCACAGTCTGAAAGAAAGACAAAATGAGGAGTAAGAACAAAACTTTGAACTGTGACATAAAAAAAACGGAGATCGAAAAACTTACCCTAAGAGCGAGGCCGTCTATGTTCCTCGATAAAATGGTGTCCTTAAGCTTCTCAAGGGTTTTACCGTCCATATCGGAACAGAGGGGACCAAAAGAAGGGACCACGCCCTCCGTGTCAACCAGCAAATCTCGATTCAAGGAGATCACAATAGTCTGCGTGGTCCCCTCCAACCTCTCCTCAAGTCAGGTAAGTCCTTCCCCCATCATCCTCACTTCCTCGGCATCTATATCGGAGCCCGTCTTGTAACCTTCTTCGGCTACGCTTTTTCCTTTTGTGTCGACCCTGGAATATGGATCCTTGGCTGGTCGCGAGGCCGACGACTCATCCTACCATAAGTCGTCAGGGACTCTCGCCGACGGCCCTTTAAAATCCATTATGGTCTTAGGGAGAGACGTACCCTCCTCGGCTCTCGACGATGATGGAATCATGGGCGGTGATTCAACGTCATCTTCAAGCTCTATGGTCATCGTTTCTCGGACAACGAAACCCCCCATCGCCGAACTCACCGCCCGTATAGATCCTTCACCAACATCCACAGATCGCCTCTTACGGGAAAGCAAGTTACCACTATTCGACGATGATTCCTCCTAATCGTCCTCGTCTACTAGATGATGCAAAGGGGAAGCTGAGACTTGCTGCAGGTGTAGTCGAGGACCAAGCAGACCTCACCGCAATAGAAGGAACAGAAGCAACCTTCCTCTTACGAAACTCCGGATCTGGCGCCCTCGGCCTTCTCAAAGATCCTCGGGTTGAAAAATAAAAAATTAGAAGACTGTCACTTCTTGTACCAAACCGTAATGAGCAGGCAACCATGAGGTCAAAACGGTATAGATAAAAAATAATAATTATATATGTATAACTAAATACATATAGACGAACTCACTGGTCACAGAAGGCGCATACCCGAATTTCTTGATAAAGGCCGGCCATTCACGAATCCCCACTGTGTGAGGCAAGACCTGGCTGACCCAGTCATGAATGCCCCCGACCAAAGGAGGGGGCGAAGTCTCGGCTACACGAAGAAGGGATGGAATGTCAGATTACGACTAAAATGGGAAAAACAAATGCTTGGAAAAAAGATACTTACGGGAGTAGTTCCAAGCCTTAGGGAATCCGCTCGCATTGACCACCACGTCCTCGGTCTTGACGAAGAAATAGTTGAGCCAGAACTAGCAATTTGCCTTATCATCCATCTTCACAACAAGACTTTTACTTCCTTGGTGGCGCAGGTGCAACATCACCCCCTATAGAAACTGGGGGCGAAGAGATGCATCAAGTGACGAAGTGAGACCCCACGGCCAGCCAACTCCGCATATTTCGTCAACATACGGATAAGCTTGTAAATGTAAGGGGAGAGTTGGGCTGGGCAAAATCCGTAGTAGCGACAAAGTTTCTCCGCCAATGGGAGAAGAGGAAAGTAATAGCCGACATAGAACGGATACGCATAGAACGCACAATATCCGGGGTGGTGTATCTGTACCACATCGCGACCCGCTAGAATCAGATCGATATGAGCAAGAGTTTTGAACTTTGCCGTAAGCTCAGCGAGATCAACCTCGTTCATCACTGACTCTGAGGCCTCAGGGTCCTCTTCAGGAAACTTCGAAAAGTCGGATCTAGGCTTTTCGCTACAAGGGATTATTTCCTCCACCGTAGGAAACTTCTCGTCTTCAAGGGAAACAGAAGCACCGTCGCCGTGAAGAGGCATACGAACCATCAATGGGGTAGGGTCAGTCATTATGCCGGAACCATAGGGTGCGTTAACCATATCTTTGAGAGAAGAAGTTTTAAGCGCAGAAGGGTTAGAAGCAACTGAAATCACTGGAATCAGGGAAGTGGATATGTAATGACGAAGTAAAAAGGAGACAAGGATTCAATATGGAGAATGGAGAAGGAGACACATGGATTCGATATTAGGAGTTTGCAAAACAAACACGAATGGCCTCAGGTCCTTATTTATAAGAGTTCAAGCATCAGGACCAAAAAATCACGCCATCATTATCCAACGCAGGTATCGAAACGGTAGAGGCGTGGGAAACGACGCAAAGCATCAAGAAAATACATCATAATGACGCATGATGTCGTGATGTCATTCCGAAACAATGCGGCCCTAAAGCTTGCGGCTCACGAAAAGTCATGTTGCCACCTCGTATGAAGCGCCACTATTATACTTGCTCGCCCAATTTTGTCAACCACGATAAACATAGCCCGCTCATCAAGGTCGTCTAAGCTCGGCCTCGATAAGTTGAGGGATTAACTGTATGGGCCAAAATCCACCCTAAGGGTATTTAGCCTAATATGGCATTAAGGAAAGAGTCGGTCGAGGTCGACTAGAAGGCAGCAAAATTCGTGACAGGGGTGTCAACCATTATCGAGGTCAAGCATTGCGTAAAGGACAATAACGGCTAGTTTTCAGAATAAAATATTATAGAGAATATTCTAATGAATATTCTCTACATTTGTACTATTAGAATTTACTAGAGATATGTGTTGAATATATAAGGGAAAAAGAAAAGGCAGAAAGGCATGTAATATTCATTTTCTAAAAACACTTTTCAGAAGAGGAATCTCTCCCTCTCATAAAAATACAAAGATTGTCTTTTGATAAAGATTCTTGCTCATATTATTCCACATCTTTCCACGAGATCTGATGATTGTATATTATTTATTGCTAGTTATACCCCCATTATTGCTTACACTTTGAGAATATTTCGCACTTATTGTCATCAATCATTCACAGGGCATGTCCCCTCCTCCCACATATTTTTAAGAGTTGCATCTAGAGTTATTATCCTTAACTAGAGTTAACCCATCATTATATAAATTTTATAGTTTAATCGAAAGTTACACTTTTTGGTCAAACAATTTGGCGCCGTCTGTGAGAATTTTCAAAAATAATTTTTTTAACAGCTTGTTTGGACGATTGTTATCCATTGTATCGTATTATATTGTTATCCCAAAATAATATTTGTTTTAATTACTTATTTAAAATTGATTGTATTGTATTATTAATTCATTGTTCGGAACAATGAAAAGTCTCATTTTATGAAATAATCGATTTAATGTGGTGGGATTGTTTTCAACTTTTCTTTCCAATTATGGCCTTACTTATTACTCCATAATTTTATTTAATTTTTTATCTTTTTATTTATTTTACTCCATCCAAATCCCATACTTTGTCTTCCTTCTTCCTTCGTCCAACTTTTTGGTTCGTTTTTTTCTCTTTTTCTTTTGTATCATCTCAATCTATGTTCTTCGAATACTTTTGTTGATTAACAACTTAATTTGTTCAGGTTTCTGCCCGTATTTTGAAACTACAGGTACTTTTTTGTTGTTCGTGACCATATTTTTTTTAGTTCTCTATATTGTCTAGTTTTGAAGATTTTTATTTTTTATTAAGTTGTTTATTCAGGTAACACTACTAGAAATTCGGCAAAAATCGATCAACTTTGGTCGGTCAAAAAACCGGCCAAAAAACTGACCAAAGTTGGTCGGTTTTTCAAAATATTTTATTTTTTAATTTTTTTTTACGAAATCGACCAACTTTGGTCGGTTTTCTTTTGCGCAAAAATACGGGAAATTATTTTTGAGTCCCGCGAAATTTATTTTTCAAGAAACCGACCAACTTTGGTCGATTTTTCTATTAAAATAAATAAAAATTAATATTAAAAAAGTCGACCAATTTTTGTCGGTTATTTTCGTGCGAAAATACAATTAAAGAGTATAAATCAAATAAAAGATAGTCTTAAAACAAAATGCACCAATGGTCTAGTGGTAGAATAGTATCCTGACACGGTACAAACTTCGGTTCGATTCCTAGATGGTGAATCTTTTGATTACATAATTAAAATACTGACCAACTTTGGTCGATTTTTGTTGCAATATTTATTTTTTGAATTTAATTGACCGACCAAAGTTGGTCGATAATTTCCGATTAACTTTGGTCGATATGCCTTTCCGACCCATAAAATACCGTCCACACGTAAATGGTCGCGTTTTGGACGGTTATTGGCCATTACCGACCAAAGTTGATCGGTTCTTGATCAGTTTTTATCGAATTTTTAGTAGTGTAATGTAATTTACCAAGTTAAAATCATGGTTTAAAGTTTAGCACAAGCTTATCATGTTTGTTCGCAATTACATCTGGTTCGAAGATCTATATTTACGTGTATTTGATTACACAATATAATTGGAAATTTGTGCTATGGCGTTTGAGGGTATTTAATAAATTTATTAGTTATAGTACAATATGATATATTTAAATCAAACATAAAACTTTTATGTAACAACAACAAACAATACTATCTATCCAAATGTTATATTCATAAAACGATATATAATGCAATACAATATAATATATTGTAAAATAATAGCTATCAATGATCCAAACAAAGTGTAATTTCGTGTTCAGTGAAACTATGTTACATAAATGAAATAGAAGAGTTGCATTTTCCCTTGATTTTCCACCCTCTGCTTAGTGCTTACCCGAGACTGCATACATGGAAGTACAAGCAAATTTTGAATGAAGCTGAAATTTCACCCTAGATGCAGTTGAAGAGCCAAAGCTCCATTGGCTAGTCAATTATGCCTAGGCTCTTTTTTAATCCTAGACAGCGACCAGATCATGAGTTTCTCTGTTCAGAAAGGACTGGTTTATTATTCTTGGACACACATTTGCATGCATGATTTCAGATGCAGTCTACTGGTTTTGATTACAGCTCTTCATAGTACTCTGCTTAGAAAACGTGTCTCCACGGCATATATCTAAATTTGGGTGCCCCCAATGGCCACCCTCTCTCTTTCTCATTCTTTAGCTTCACTGCCATAATACACGTGGCCCAAGGGATAAGGAAAACAAGTCTTTTTTTGGGTGGGTGGGAGTGGGAGAGGGGGCTATTAACCCTTATTTGTGCCGAAAGTCTCACTTTGAGGGTAAACCGTTTCCTATAGATGACAGCCTCATATTTAGAATTAGAACCCGAGATATTTGATTAAGAATGAATAATTACTTACAACTCCATCACAATTTTTGGTGTTAAGTGAAAAACAACTCATGCATGATCGGGAAACGAAAGATGTTTGCCAATTGACAGAAAGTAAATGACAGTACGGTATACGAAGTATTCCGTATTCACGTAGGGTCTAGAAAATAACAACACTTTAAGGGGTGTGATATAGACGGTCTACCCTTACGCAAGCATTAGTGGTTGATTACACGGTTCGAACCCCTGACCTATAGGTCATACAGAGATAATTTTGCCGCCGCTCCAAAACTCCCCTTCAATTTATAGAAGTCTTCTAATTAATTATTCCCTCCGTTTCAATTTAAATGACACACTTTTCTTATTAGTACGTTCCAAAAAGAATGATACATTTTTATATTTAGAAACAATTTAACTTTGAACTTTTTATTTTATCCACTTTATCCTTAATGAGAAGCTTATATAGCCACATAAGTAGTATGACACCACAAAAATTTTACTTCATAAGTTTTTAGGATCACATATTTCAAAAGTCTTATTTTTTTTATTAAATTACCTTTGTAACAAATCAAACTATCTCGTCTAAATTGAAACGGAGAAATATTCAAAACTGTGAAGGACTTTGGGTCATACCCTTTTGTTTGAAGATATCTCTTTGATGGGGATACGTTACCTCATCAATCCTAGTGCTAGTTGATTGGCTCTAGCTCCTGCTATAACATTGCAGTTATTGGTTCATCAAGTACAGAATTATGTGGTCGTGGATGTTATTCCATTCTCAATAAAACTACCTCCACATACCATTCATAGATAGTTTGACATAATACAATGGTTAAAAGCAAGTACACAAAATTTGCTTGGTGGAAAAGCTGATGGTTTCGGATATTTCTCCAACATTCGAATTAGTAATTAATTACAGTAGTACGAACTTCAGGAGTGTGATAAGATAGTCAAAATTTCTCAACCTTTACTAAAGATCTCAAATTCAAATCCTAAAAATAAATAATCACTCGGCAAAAAGTATGTTACCGCATGGGTTTATCAGGTGCAAATCCAAATGGTGAGACAAGTGAGTTTCGGATACCAAAAGAAAAATAAAAGAATTGATTACTATATAGTCACAAAAAATATATAGGAGAAGATAGGAGGGGGCAATGAAGGCCAATGTCATGCATCCTCTGTCCATTTTCTATAACTTGTTATGTACTTTCTTTTATTTCAAATTTAATTAGGTGAATGAATCCAGATGAGAACTGCTACATCCAAGAAGAGACACCTTCTATCCAAAAAACATACTCCATGTGGTAGTCAATTGATTTTCCAATTCAAGCATAGCTAGTTCAGGGAAAGGACATGGTACAAGATTTCTACGAGAGAATCTGTAGGAGTCATAATTAGTAAAAAGGGAAGGGGGGAATCAAATCCGGAGGAAATTATGGAAACAAAAGAGTTGCATATAAATAGGTAAAGACCTAAGACCTAAGACCTAAGACCTGTCGGAAGAAAAACCTCAACATGACATTATATTTGACAGCTTTTGGATAGAGTTTAAGTTCTATGTATAGATGATATAAAAAATTATTTTGCATATTTAAGTCATGAAAAGATATCAATGATATGACCTACTATAATAAACTAAGCTACACTGATGGTATCAAAATTATTACACTATCATCAGTGTATAAAAGAATTTATTACACTATGATGGTTTTGATTTTGGATTCAACACTTTGAAAAGTTATTTTTGAAGGATTTAAGTTTGACGTAAAAAATAATTACACCTTCACTGTGATTTTAAATATCGTTTCATGTTAGTTACCATACTTATCAAATTACTAATTAATGTGTATAATAGAGAATTATATGTAATTACTTTATAGAGTATGTGATTTGATTGTGTTGCTTGAAATTTAAGCTTTTCCAATTGGTCAAGAACCTTATACAAATTCCAAAGGCAGTATAAGAATTTGGGATTTGATAGTAATATTGAAGACTAAAGCCATCAACCAGAAAAAAAAAAATGAAGAAGGAAAACAGTCTGTAAAACCAGTAACTTGAAGTAAAACATTTTGCATACTCTTTTAATATTCTCTATATTGTTTTAGGTCTGGTGTGTGAGTACTGATAATTCTCTATACAAACATATTTCGTAAGCCTAAAAATAAAAGAGAAAACAATCTTCTATAATAGGTCAATATACACTGATAAATGTAAAAAAAATCACACTATAGTGCATGTAACTCAAAAGTAAAAAGTTATAGTACTAATCAAATAGGATCCAAATTAAAAAAGAAAAAAACAATCTTCTATAATAGGTCAATATACACTAATAAATGTAAAAAATATTACACGATAGTGATAGTGCATGTAACTTAAACTCTCTGAGTAAGAAGTTATAATCAAATAGGATCCAAATTGTATTTTGCAATATGTTTCAAAAAGATTATGCTAAAACAGCTTGGAGGATGGATACTAGAACTGCCCTTCTGAATTTTATACTGCTGTGAAGAATATTAGGGAGATTCACTTCAGACTAACAATACTAATAAGCCTTTGATCGAAATGATTGGTTCAAGGTAGTTTAAACTTGGTTTATATTGAAGTGAAACAGAATAGCTAGTTTAAATTGATTAAATCCAGGTGACATTCGAAAAGGGGAAAAATAATCCAGTTGACTCATTAAAATGTTACTATGATTTCTTTGGAAGAACGAGAATAGCGTTACCCATTAATTAATCACTTATCAGGCAGAAAATCTTTTTTGTTTTAATTTCATATAATCTTTACATTAGCATGGTTTATATATATAATGAATTCTAACTTACGTCATGAATAAATATGCCTTCAGAAGTCTTTGTGTAGGAGAGTTAGTCAGGTTTAATACCGCATTTTCCCAAACAACTAATGGCATAACCATGAGTTTTTTAATCACTTTTGAGGTTTCGCCCTTCAATTGTGCAATGTCTGAGTTCAAAATTTCCACGTGATCACTTGGAAATCAATGAAGTCTGAAAAAAAATCATGGGAGACCAGGATCCAGATCTCAACAAAGGAAAAAGACAGTACTATATTAGTGATTTTTCCTCATCTTTTTTAAGCCTCGATACCTGTAACGATGAAAGGTAGGACTATATTGCGCAAGCTGACCACAATACAAATATTATTAAAAAGAAAAAGAAAATGATAAGAAACAAGTACAAAACACACATTCATACTATTAATTAGGTCAAACATTAATTTACAATGATGATATTACATGCTGTCTTGATCATGAAAGTACATTCTTACTCACGGGTCTTATTCAAGCATGGCACTCCAACATTACATTACATATATCTCTGAGATTCTTGTAAGATCAGTAATACATGCACTGCATATCTTGGTTGAGTACCTTACTGTAGAGTAACGAGAACAACAATAACCAATAAACAGTAATGATATATCGCACATCTTCTTCAACGCCTTCTGGCAGCAGTTTCCCTCTGGCAATTGAAGAAAACTGCTGCAACAGGAGACCCAAGCTCATTTTCTTCTGAGAATTTGCGCGTATTAAATCGATCCCTGGAGAGAGGTGCACTCAATAATGTTTGCCTCTTCTTCTGCTTGAACAGCAGAAATACAAACCTGTGGATTCCAATATTTGGCCTTGGCATTTCATACCCAACTATTTCTCTCCCTGATCAAATTTTTTAGATCAGTATTATTAGTAATTGGATTTGATTGTGCGATATACACATCGATGAATTAGTAAACTCATTGCTGATCTTCTGATTTCTAGATATTGCATATAAATCTAAGTGTAGAAAATCAATTCTTTCTTTTTGTACTCTTTTTTTGTTGAACAATAAAAATTAAATACGAATCAATACCTGATCCCGTTACCACTAGGCGAATAAATTTATAATAAGGAAAATATGTATTTAAGACAAATAAAATATTAAAAAGAAAAGCTGTTACTATTTCGAAGCTTGAACTTTGGATTAAAGATACATACCAAACGAGCAATCTGTAGTGCCTGGAATGTCTGTGACAATCCTGTAAGGATGGTCAAATTCGTTTTTCAGGTATTTGCCAATTATCAAAGCAACAAATATGTCACTTTGATTTTATCATAAAATCGAGTACGTTTTTTTCGTTACTACATGATATGACCATTTTGCAGTGTTCTTTTGGGTTCTGTTTAGTGAATGAGGCACTATAATGATAAGAGGAACAAGTAATTATTAATGCAATTATTGGACATATTTATAATTTGCTAAGTCTAGTCAAATTCCACAAGATTGTCGAAATATTATTATTCATGCTTAATATGCGTCATGACAAAAATACAAGAATTGTCTCCTATTGGATTATTACTACTCATGAGATTAACTATCCTATCTTTGTACGGGATAGCTAATCCTATCATTTTAATTTGAAAGTTATTCCTCAATTAGCTAATACTTCAAATTAAACATGGGATAAAGTTAATCCTAAACTTTATTCCGAAATTATTATCCTTATTTCATGTATTAAACCGCCCCTAACTTATTTTAGGTTAAGTGCATCCTCATAACAAACATTATCAAAAGATTTCTTCTTTGCTCCTTTCTCAAGCAAATCACAGTATATCGACCATATTTTCCTGTGTTGCTGATGGCATTGACATAAGATTAATAACATATGTTTTTTTCTTTTTTTTGCGTTCCCAAATACAATTTTTTAATTGTCTCAGTGGTGTCTTTAATTAATATATAAAGGTAAAAAAAACCCAAAAAAAGAAGAAATGTTTTTTCCAAGAAGCACAAACTCAAGAGTCAAGGCGGAATTTTTTTTTAAAAAAAAAGAAAGTATGCGGACCTTTTCACAAAATAATTCTTGTCCGAACACTATATGATCGTTCCTATTTAGTCAAATACCTAATAACAAACTTATATGTTATTTTCAAAACGGTATTTTTGTCAAAATGGTATTTTTGAACAAGTTCCTAGATAACAAGCCTGGAGATTTTTGTTCTTGATTAGATCGTATTATTTTCCCTCCAAGTAAACAAGGAAAAGAAGGGACGATAAAATTGAATGAGTTAGTCTTTACCAGTGTAGATGTTCCCTGAGATATGGATCACTAGGACCAGGAACATCTGGGTCTATCATGATCTGTCAATTAAGGTAAAAAAGAAAAAATAAGGGGTCAATATTCACATACACGATATAAGAGAAATGCATAAAAATTAATTTAGACGCAAAGTCACTATTTTGAGTTTATGAATTCTAAATTCTAAAAAAGACAACTTAAGTGGACTTCTTAATACAATTACAACCAACCCGTAACTAGAACTCTAGCTCCGCCCCTAATAAATTAAAAGTAGTGAAAATCGAAGGAAGTAGTATGTACCAGTGTAAAAAAAGATCTCAAATCACCTCCATGAACTTCAACCCTAGGTTTAGAGGTGACTGAGGAAGGAAAGAGTTCATGTCCATTATAGACATGCTTGCTGCTGTTATAAGTAACAGACATCTTAACACTTGGAGTGAAATAATCAACAACTTCCCCTATCACTCTACCAATTACAAGGGGATCAGACATTTTTGAACCCATATATAAGAAATCTATTTATTTAAAGTTAAGAGTAATATATATGAAGAGTTCGACCGATTTGTATTTTGGAGTTGCAAAAAGCCAATATTTATAGTGGCCATTAGATCACTGTAGAGTCAGGTGTGTTTGGACTAAAATATTGATAGTTCAAAAAAATGGGAACCAAAGAAAAGAAAAGAAAAGCCCAAAAAGTTTATTCTCCTACTCGTCGTGGTACCAATGAGTTAAAGTTATAGCTTAGCAGCTAGAGAATATGTGTTTTAACTTGTATTAGGGGCTTTTGCACCCCAAGAAAAAAAGAAGTACTCCTAATAATGTTTTTAAAGAGGGATAAAGATGATTTGACATGTTAATACACTGTTGTCTATTTCTCTTCAGCCCAACCTGCCCACCCATCTCCCAGACCATTTTCCCTCTTTTTATCATAAGCTTCCGTTTGGCCATAAATTTGAAAGCTTTATTTTTCAAATTTTGTTCTCAAATAGTATCTATTTGTTTATAGATTATAACCATTTTATGCCAAATTTTGAAAATAAAATCTTCAAATCTCAAAAATAATTTTTTGAAGTTTTTGAAATTTTTAACTCACAAAATTTTAAATTCTTTTCAAGTAAAATGCATGTCCAAATACAATTTCAACTTTAAAAAATTATTTTTCATCTCATCTTCAAAAACTCATTTGTTTTTCAAATTTCAACCAAATCTATATCCAAACACTAACCAGATTTAAAGCCAAATTGTTTGAGCAATATCGGTGGTTAACTAATATATAATCAGATATTGTAACAATCAGAGACTAAAGTTAAACATGTCAAATATAAATTATAAGTCAACTTCTTCAGAACAGTACACCCATTATCTTGAAATATTGTAATTGCAATCCCCTATAAAATATAAATACCCCCAAGTGTTTTACAAAACCTACAGAATCATAGAAGTTAAACTTTCAGATAGTAGGTAGTACATTATTTTATTAAAAAGGAAAAGCAGATGGAATTTGCAGCTACCGTCTTGGAGCTACCTAAAGCATCAAGGTCTTTTTTATTTAAGGTAATAAAAAGTTGAACTTCCTTCGTAAATTTTCGTTTTTTGTTAAAAATAAAAACTTGAATAACCTAATCCTATGGTTCTTAGGTAGGAGAGATGAGGGTATAAAGGGACTCCACCACCAGCCTGCAAACAATGGTGGAAGCTATGGTCAGGTCATGTCAAGAAAAAGAAAATTTCTGCAGCTTTAACCGGTAATAGAAAGAAGAGGATTACTACTTATAGAAATCTGAATTTAATTTATTATTTTTCTCCATATTCCATTCTAGAACAGTGGCTGATTGCTTCCTCTTCCCTCTTCCTCTTTGGCCTACTTCTAATGTTTTCTCTTTTCCTTTCTTTTGCATAACTTGCTTGCTCCTACTAATTTCCATTTGTAGAATATATGCATCTAAATTAATTGCTTTCTTACGTTAGGTTGATCAGCTGATCATCAAAAGTTGCTTGGATTAATGCTCATAATTTAATTTAGCTGTAAACTAGGTTAATCGTATATGGAATCAACTACCACTCAGCGATGTAACGAGATGATCAGATCCCTCAGAGGTCTAAATCTCGGGTTTGAGTTCTTGAAAATAGAAAAGCTCCCGAAAAGACGTTTGTCCTTTAGTTACACGGCTATCTAGGCCCCACGATGGACATCAAACTGTTCACCCGTAAAATGATATAATTGAATTTATACGTGGTTTCTATATAAGTGAATTAATTTGAATCTGAAATAAATAAATAAATAAATAATTGAAGAATTATGTAACACTTAGCCTTAAGATATGGACGAAACAGTAAAAGCAACAATTTCAAGAACAAGGTTTTCGAGCACAAAAACAAAAAGAATCGAGAAATTAGAAGCTAAGATTGAATTGAGTTTTGTATAAAATATTGTATAAGTTTGCCAGAATAGTCGTTCCATTTACAATGAAACCTGAGCTTTCTATTTATAGCTATGAAGAAGGTCCTAGGGTCGTACCCTTCTTTAATGTTAATTATGAGGAGCATTGATGAAGATGTAACGGTGGACATAAATGCCAAATTTCTTGTAACGGGTAACTGCTCTTAATGTCATGAATATTCCCTATTTAATGCTACCGGAAAAAAAAATATTTATCACATCTTTATGAGCATTATTCTTCTCGGTGACAAACAAAACAATTGTCTTCAGTCTTCAGTCATCCCCACGTCTTGGGTTCCACGTGTCCCTTTCTCGGACGGTCACGTGCCATAACATATTTTACCCGATACAGATAGTCCCCCTACTTTTCGGTGACATAACTTTGTGTTACGGGAAAGTTGGTAGAAACACTTTTTTAGCGGAAATTACTATAATTCCATCTAAAGGCTATTGACGGTTGATTAGACACATGTCTCTCCGCATTTAATGCCCCAAACACGCGTCTTCCTAAGATTCAACACATCTTTTACCTATTATCGAGGTAATTCTGGCCATGAATTTAGAGCCAAAACTTTACTTATACGTATCCACTTCCAACCTTACACTTCATAACTTCCTTCATCTAATCTTGTATATTATTTATTTATTTTTTTATCTTTTTTCTAATTCTTTTCAAACGAAAAACCCTTTCTTTCCTACAATGGCCTCTTCCTCAAAACGTACCGGTTTCTCAAAAGTCAAGAACAAAGCCGAGGGCTTTGTTCCTCCAACAGTGGGCTACATCATCCCTAGAAGTCTTATTACCACAAAAGATTTCGAAGAGAAATTTCCTACCTCTAATTCTCGTATATTGGCCGTTAGCAGGTATCCTTCTTCCATATGTCCTTCGAGCATTCCTACTGTGAAGGAGGACGGTCGCTGCCATGACTTAGAAATTATCGCTCCCTATCTATCAGAGCGAGTCAACCTTCCCAGGGAAGGTTTTACATATGTTTACACATATCCCTTTACTTTGGGTGCGTTTTCTTTTAGCGAAGAGCTTGACTCCGTGATTGCGTAGTTTTTCCTCTGTTACCAGGTGTGTTTGGCACAAGTAAGTCCTTCTGTATGGAGAACGGTTGCTTGTCTCCGGCGTTTGTGTCAGGAAACTGGGGAGGAGCTAATCTTAGTTCACATGATGAATCTTTATTCTCCTAAAATCATTTGCGGGGGAATGATAAACCTCTGCAAGCGTGGCCGCCATGCCTTATTGTCTAGCATGGATGATGACAACGACTGTGGATGGATGGAATGATTCGTTACAATTGCCACCGATAATATCATTCCAGCAACGACTTCATCCTTTTCGACCGCTTGGAACCGCACTCGTAAGCTCTTTATTTAATATTTGCTTTTACTAAAAAATCTTTAATAGCCGTATTGATCTTCCATTCTTCGTCTATTTCAGTAACTTGATGGGTCCTGCCAGTGATTGAAGGTTTGGACTGGTGGGTACAAAAGATCTTGGATGTTATGACACCAGAAACTCCCTTGTGGAAAGAATTGGACCCTAAATATAGGTGGAAGTCCAAGAATCATGATAATTCAAACTTATCTTGTTTCAATTTTTCATATAAAGAAATTGATTGATCTCTTCTAACCTTTCTATGAAAGTAGGTCCGCGAGCTCTGTTGCTGTTCCCGAGAAGGATGTCTTGGCTGATCCCGCTGATACAGCGAGGCTATTTCAGGAGGTGCTTACTCGAACAGGTAGCTCCGGGCCTGCTTCGAGAATAAATGCTTCTTTTCGAAGTCCCCGACTAGAAGACAAACAACCAAAGAGAAGACGCTCCTCTACAGCCATGGAAAAGAATAAAAGGGAAAAGATCGATGCCCCCGAGTCATCTCTGGTAATGATGTTGACTGGCCCTCCTTTCAGGCCGGTCATAGACACTGTGATAATCGATGATGAAGAAGAAACTAGTGATGAGGGATCTTCTCTACATAGAAAACGACGATCCTCATCATCTCAACAGGATGATCAACCTATTAAAAGGGCTACACCAACCGAGGACGATGTCTCGACACTTTGGGGAGAATTTGATTTAGTAGATAATGTCGACTCCCGTTTTAGGGCCCCAATTGTTGTGTCCAGTACTGTGGAGCTGAGTACCGGACCCTTGCCGTCTTTGGTTGGTGAGCATCCAACAACCAGCACTACGTTTGACGCAGCTGTTTCTCACTCTTCAACTCCATCAGCTTCATCTCCATCTTCACCAACAGTAGCAATTGCTACCTCACTTCCATCTTCATCCATTCTTCTACCAGCAATTGCTACACCTCCTCCGTCGGCCGCGTCTGACCACAAAGAAGGTATTCCTCTTCCACAGGCCCCAGTTCATGGGAATTTGGGATAAAATTATGCTGCCCCTTCTGAAGATCCACAAAAGAGGAGGAACGTTACTCTTTCGGTCTCTACCGAATGCAACTTCCTATCCCGGCCGGTGGAGCTTGCTAATTATCTGAAGCATTTGGCTTCAGAGAAAGATTAGGAAAATATTCAAGCACTCTCGGGAGAGTATTTTTTGAACAATGCTATGCACAACGCCACAGCGGTAGTTCCTTTCTTCCTTTATTACTTCTTTTATTTTCGGGTGCGAACATCTCCTGGATTTTACTCTTATTATCTTGTAGGCCAATTTTCTTGATTCCGAGGGCCTTCAGAGTTTGATTCGTGAAAAGGAAGAGATTACCTCTACACGAGATCAACTTTTTGGAAGAACAGAAATAACATGTCGCTCGCCTTTCGGGAGTGGAAGCCAAAGCCGATGAGGTTGTTGTATTGGAAGCTCGTTTACGGCAGAGCGAGCAAGAAGTAGTAACCTTTAGCCAAGAAATTGGCCCTCTCAGGGTTAGATTTGACGAAGCTTGGGCCAAATGGGTTAAAGTCCATAACGTCGTTCTTGCTGCAACTGAACATGAAGCTGCCTCTGCTGAAAGAGTGATTACCTTAGAGGCAACCTTGAACTCCAAATTTGAAGATCTTGCTGTTGTGGGGGTGAAACATGCCTAGCTAGAAGAGAAGTAAAGGAAAACTATCGAGCATAATAGGCTCTTTAGTTCAATTGTCCATGACCTTGATGTCAGCCTCAAATCTGCTAGGTCCTCCTGGGAAAATCTTTCTGCCGAGGTAACCTAACCCAAAGAAGAACTCAAGCGCCGAGCGACTTCCCTCGTTGTTGAAAAACCTTAGTTAAATACAAGTATATGAAGTTTACCCATACGGCCCATGACCATAGTTAAATAAAGATTAAATTCGACCTCGCTCAAATCAACACCTATGCGGCCCACGACCATAATTAAATAAAGGTTAAATTCGACCTCGTTCGAATCAATACCTATACGGCTTACGGCCATAATTAAATAAAGGTTAAATTCGACCCCGTTCGCTTCAACACCTATACGACCCATGACCATAATTAAATAAAGGTTAAATCCGACCTCGTACGAATCAACACCTATGCGGCCCACAGACATAATTAAATAAAGCTTAAATTTGACCTCGGTCGAATCAACACCTATACGGCCCACGACCATAATTAAATAAAGGTTAAATTAGACCTCGTTCGAATCAACACCTATACGGCCCATGCCATAATTAAATGAAGGTTACATTCAACCTCGTTCGATTTAACACCTCGTCGGCCCTCGGCCATAACCAAATATGGGCTATACTCGACCTCGTACGACCCGCTTGAGCAAAGTTATTATGACTAAGGCAACAAAGCAACAAAATCAAAAATAAGAAGAAGCACACAAACTCAAACAGAAGAAAAAGAATCAGGTACGAGTAACAAAACTAGCATTTCATACTTAGAATATTATTTTTACAAATGCTCGAAGAGACGCATACAAAAATATATGAAAAAATAACTAATCGCCGCCTGACCCAACAACGACGTCAGCTTGATCGCCTAGGCCATCTCCATCTGCCTCTCCGCCACCGCCATCAGGATACTCATCCTCATACGAGGCATCCTGTTCAATCCGATCCACACCCGCAGTTATCACCGATCTCCGGTGTAGCAGGATCATAGACACAAGCAAACCGAGATCTAAGCGCCTTAGCATGAGCATCCTCGAAGTCAGCCTCTTAAACAGTCCCCGCCCTCATTAAAACTCTAAATATATCCAGTTGGGTCTCGGCATGAATCCATTCCTCGTACAAATCCCGCGGAACATCAGGAAATATAGTACGAGAAGAAGACGACTGAGCCAATAACTGCACCTTCTCGTCCTCGATAACAATAACTCGATCACAAAGGCCTGAAGCCTTTTTTCCAGCTCCCCTATCTGTTCTTCAAGGCCTCCTCCCTAAGCCTGGCCGTCTCCATGGAACTCTCCCGCGCAGAACGAAGAACGCGGACCACAATCTCCAAAGCCTCCACTTTCCTCGCAGCCCCCAATCGGTCCAACTCTGCCCTCTCCCAATCCGATGCCTTCTCAGCAACCTCGCCACTCAAAGAGTCTGCTTTGAGTTGACACTCCTCGAGCTCGGCGTGCAAAGAAACTACATGGGCTTGAAGATCGGCGCATTGGGCCTCGACCCCCTTGCTCACCTTAAGTTCTTCTTCTTTGTCCCTCAACGCCTCCTCGAGAATGCTGTATTTTTCGATGAACCTCACCAACTCGTCATCTTTCTCCTTCAGTTCGCCTCGGAGAGCTTGGAAATTGTCACTCCCACTGAACAGCCTGCAGATCTCGTGCTGCTTATCACGGTATTCGCGATATTTCTGCTAATTTCTAGAAAATAGCCTTACGCCTCTCCTCTCGATAGGCGCTCTCGATCTCCAAAATCACGGTCTGAAAGAAAGAAAAAATGAGGAGTAAGAACAAAACTTTGAACTTTGACATAAAAAAATAGAGATCGAAAAACTTACCCTAAGAGCGAGGCCGGCTATGCTTCTCGATAAAATGGCGTCCTTAAGCTTCTTAAGGGTTTTACCCTCCACATCGGAATAGAGGGGACCAAGAGAAGGGACCACATCCTTTGTGTCAACCAGCAAATCTCGATCCAAGGGGATCGCAATAGTCCGTGTGGTCCCCTCCAACCTCACCTCAAGTCGGGTAAGTCCTTCCCTCATCATCCTCACTTCCTCGGCATCTATATCGGAGCCCGTCTTGTAACCTTCTTCGGCTACGCTTTTTCCTTTTATGTCGACCCTGGAAGATAGATCCTTGGCTGGTCGCGAGGCCGACGACTCATCCTACCGTAAGTCGTCAGGGACTCTCACCGACGGCCCTTTAAAATCCATTATGGTCTTAGGGAGAGACGTACCCTCCTCGGCTCTCGACGATGATGGAATCGTGGCTGGTGATTCAACGTCATCTTCAAGCTCTATGGTCGTCGTTTCTCGGACGTCGAAACCCCCCATCGCCGAACTAACTGCCCGTACAGCTCCTTTGCCAACATCCACAGATCGCCTCTTACGGGAAAGCAAGTTATCACCATTCGACGATGATTCCTCCTTATCGTCCTCGTCTACTAGATGATGCAAAGGGAAAGTTGAGAGTCTTGCTGCAGATGTAGTCGACGACCGAGCATACCTCACCGCAACAGAAGGAACAAAAGCAGCCTTCCTTTTACGAAACTCCGGAGTTGGCGCCCTCGGCCTTCTCAAAGATCCTCGGGTTAAAAAAGAAAAAATTAGAAGACTGTCACTTCTTGTACAAAACTGTAATGAGCAGGCGACCATGAGGTCAAAATGATATAGATAAAAAATAATAATTATATATGTATAACTAAATACATATAGACGAACTCACTGGTCACAGAAGGCGCATACCCAAATTTCTTGATAAAGGCTGGCCATTCACGAATCCCTACTGTGTGAGGCAAGACCTGGCTGACCCAGTCATGAATGTCCCCGACCAAAGGAGAGGGCAAAGTCTAGGTTGCACGAAGAAGGGATGGAATGTCAGATTACGACTAAAACTGGCAAAACAAATTCTTGGAAAAAGATACTTAGGGGAGTAGTTCCAAGCCTTAGGGAATCCGAAGAGGAGGAACGTTACTCTTTCGGTCTCTACCGAATGCAACTTGCTATCCCAGCCGGTGGAGCTTGCTAATTATCTGAAGCATTTGGCTTCAGAGAAAGATTAGGAAAATATTCAAGCACTCTCGGGAGAGTATTTTTTGAACAATGCTATGCACAACGCCACAGCGGTAGTTCCTTTCTTCCTTTATTACTTCTTTTATTTTCGGGTGCGAACATCTCCTGGATTTTACTCTTATTATCTTGTAGGCCAATTTTCTTGATTCCGAGGGCCTTCAGAGTTTGATTCGTGAAAAGAAAGAGATTACCTCTACACGGGATCAACTTTTTGGAAGAACAAAAATAACACGTCGCTCGCCTTTCGGGAGTGGAAGCCAAAGACGATGAGGTTGTTGTATTGGAAGCTCGTTTACGGCAGAGCGAGCAAGAAGTAGTAACCTTTAGCCAAGAAATTGGCCCTCTCAGGGTTAGATTTGACAAAGCTTGGGCCAAATGGGTTAAAGTCCATAACGTCGTTCTTGCTGCAACTGAACATGAAGCTGCCTCTGCTGAAAGAGTGATTACCTTAGAGGCAACCTTGAACTCCAAATTTGAAGATCTTGCTGTTGTGGGGGTGAAACATGCCTAGCTAGAAGAGAAGTAAAGGAAAACTATCGAGCATAATAGGCTCTTTAGTTCAATTGTCCATGACCTTGATGTCAGCCTCAAATCTGCTAGGTCCTCCTGGGAAAATCTTTCTGCCGAGGTAACCCAACCCAAAGAAGAACTCAAGCGCCGAGCGACTTCCCTCGTTGTTGAAAAACCTTATGTCATGTACAACATGAGGATAAAAACCTTGGAAGAGGCCAAATCTGGTGTCATTTACATTGATGCCGAAATTGCAAAGGCCCGCGAGCTTGAGTTAGCTGCTAAAAGTTGACTCCCTTCGAGATCTGATGCACCTGGTCCTTCTGGTTCTGGTTCTGGTTCCGAGTTTTCGACAACTGAAGAAGAATCGGATGATGATGATGCCGAAGAACAAACTGATGGGTCCGTCTACTTGTTTAGGGGGCACGGGCACTTCTCTTCCTTCTGGTTCCGGAGACAATGCAGGTTAGCTTTTCTTTTCTTTTCCAATTCTTGTATCTATGCCATTTTGTCATGTTTACATAAATAAAAACATCTTTTGCTCAAGTATTGTCTAAGTCTTCTCATTATTAGAATATGCAAGCCTTTAATCTTTGCATTTTGTTTAAGAATTTTGCGCAGATTATTTTGTATCTTACTACGTGAAACTTTTAGGTGTATTCTCCTCGAAAGCATTTTTGGCTCCGTGTATCAGCCATTTTCCGTGAGGGCTCTAATAAGTATTTGCGCAACTTTACTTTTTGCGTCCTTTTCATATGCGGCTTTGGCTGTATTTTTCCCCAATGGCATTTTTTATTCCGGGCATAAATTCTTCCAGGACCAACCTTTTAACATGAGGATTTTTATAAGAGAGGGCCCTCTTATGTTTACGGTGCTCTTGAAGAGGACGTCTCTTGTTCATTATGGCACTAACATTTGAATTACTTGTTTAACTTTCAAATGATAAAGTCAATTCATCTTTCAGACAAGAAACAAGATAAAAACAAAAGGATTTCATTTTATTCCCTCTATTTTCAAAAAATACATAAGCATTTGCTATGCTCAAAAGAAATTGCCATTACTTGTGGCTAACTTGTACAACTTGTTTCTACGGATCTGTTCGCGTAGTCCCCGGTCCCGATGATATAATTATATTTCTGTTTTTTCGATCCCGGTCGACATGGTAGTCATTATTGCCGTATTCTCATATCATTCCCCCCAGTATTCCAATGCGAAGAATGCGAATTGGAACACTGGAATTTGTGCTCGTGTATGATCAGATAAACTTTGCTCAATAGCAAACTTAACTTCCGGTGGGAATTTGCTATAGAGCAAAAGATTATCTAACCATCCCCGAGTAGATCTGTGCTTGTGTGCCTTGCTATTAAAGGTCTTACTAATGTTGTCTTCGTAGTATGCTTTCTGTTGTTGCCTCGTTAAAAACCTTGCCAGAAAAATCCAATTGGGATAAAAACTGAACGAAGGGAAAAAGAGTGCAGCACATACTTTCTGATTGCATAATGTTCATCAACAATAATATCTTTTGAGGTGTGCCACATTCCAATTGTTGGACAACTTTTCTTTATTTTGGTTTTCCAACAGGTATGAACCTTTTCCGGTGATAGCTGAGACCCGGTAGGGGCCTTCCCACATTGGACCTAGCTTCCCCGCGTTGAGATTCCGGGTATTGTGAGTTAATTTCCTTAGGACCAAGTCACCTATTCGATTATAATATTGCTCTATTCTTTTCTTTTGAGCTACCATTCTTACATGTGCCAATTCCCTCCATTCATCGAGCAGTTCCAAGTTAACAAGCAATGCTTGATTGTTCGATTCTTATTGTGCCTTGAAGTATCTCAAGGTCGGTTCCCCTACTTCCACTGGAATTAAAGCTTCAGCACCGTACATGAGGGAAAAATGGGTTTCCCTTGTGCTTGACTTGGCCATAGTTCGGAATACCCATAGAACTCCGAGTATTTCCTCGGGCCAATTTCCTTTAGCCGCTTCCAAACTTTTGTTGAGGTTCTAAATAATCACTTTATTCGTCGACCCCGCTTGACCGTTTGCGTTCGGATTATAAGGAGAAGACGTGATCCTCTTTATTTTCAAATCTTGGAGGAACTTTATAACTTTTGCGTCGATAAATTGTGGCCCATTGTCGCATGTTATCTCTTTTGGTATTTCGAACTTGTAAATTATATTTTTCCTCAAGAAATCCACCACTTCCCGTTCTCCGATTTTCTGATAAGGACCTGCTTCCACCCACTTAGAAAAATAGTCAGTTAAAATTAAAAGAAATCTTACTTTCCGGGAGTCGGCGGTAATGGTCCGACGGTGTCCATCCCCCATTTAATGAACGACCATGGAGATAAGACCGAATGTAAGGGTTTTGCCGGTTGATGCATCAGTGGCGTGTAGCGTTGACACTTATCACATTTCCGCACGAAGTCCTTGGCGTCTTATTCCATGCGGGGCCAGTAATATCCTGCCCTTACCAACTTCAACACCAAGGAATCTGCACCCGAGTGGTTGCCGCATATCCTTTCGTGAACCTCTCTCATGACATAGTTAGATTTAAACGCTCCTAAGCACCGGGCCAACGGGTATTGAAAAGATTTTCTATATAATTGGCCTCCCTTGAAGCTATATCGCGCTGCTTTGGCACGCAGCAACCGTACATTTTGGGGTCTTCAGGTAGCTTTTCATGTTCGAGATAATCGATAATTTCATTCCTCCAGTCCCAGACCAGACTAGCTGAATTTACCTCGTAATAACCATCTATATCCAGGACTGAGTTCATCAGTTGTACTACCGACCCTGACGCTGATCCCTTTGTTTCTGTTGATGATCCTAGGTTTGTTAATGCATTTTCTTCTGCATTTTATTCCCTTGGGATATGAATAATTGACCACTCTCGGAATCTTGCCAGCAGAGCTTGAACCTTTACCACGTATTGTTGCATGTGCTCCTCTTTGGTCTTAAAGATCCCATAGACCTAATTTACCACCAGCTGTGAGTCACATTTGATTTTGACAACCTCTGAGTCAAGTCCACGAGTCAACTTGAGTCCTGCAATTAAAGCTTTATACTCTGATTCATTGTTAGTTAAATGGACCGTCCTGATGGCTTGCCTCATGATTTCCCCCGAAGGCATGATTAAGACTATACCAAGCCCAAACCGCTTTACATTGGAAGCTCCGTCCATAAATAAGGTCCAAACCCCTGATGTCGATTCCGACATCATCATTTCTTCCTTGGTAGCCTGAGGCAATAATCTCGAACTGAAATCGGCCACTAAGTTAGCCAAGACTTGTGACTTAATCGCAGTCCTCGGCTTGTATTCTATGTCGAACTCACTCATTTCAACGGCCCATTTGGCCAATCTACCTGAGATCTCGGGTTTATGGAGGATGTTTCTCTAAGGGAAAGTAGACACCACGGCTATCGGGTGGCATTGGAAATAGGGCCTCAACTTTCGAGCGGCGACTACGGAGAGCTAAGGCTAGTTTTTTCAAATGTGGGTAATGAGTTTCTGCTCCCGTTAAAATTTTACTAACATAATAAATGAGAGATTATGTACCTTCGTCTTCTCGAACTAAAACCGCACTAACTGGAACTTCCGAAACCGCAAGGTAAACCAGTAATATTTTCCCTTCTTTTGGTTTTGAAAGCAATGGAGGGCTTGACAAATACTTCTATAAATCTCTCAAAGCCTATTGGAATTCCGGGGTTCATTCGAAATTAGTTTTCTTCTTGAGCAGTGCGAAGAAACGATTTCAATTTTCAGACGATCGGGAAATAAATCTGCTCAAAGCTGCCAATCTCTCCGTAAGCCTTTGGACTTCATTCACGCTTGTTAGTTAGTCTGGGATATCCTTTATGGCCTTGATATTATCGGGGTTTACTTCAATCCCCCTTTGTGATACCATAAATCCCAAAAACATATCTGAGCTAAACCCGAACGCGCATTTCTCGGGATTAAGCTTCATATTATGCTTCCTAAGGATGTCGAAAGTCTCTTGCATATGTTTAAGATGATCACCTGCATTTGATGACTTAACGAGCATACCGTCTATATAAACTTCCATAGTTTTTCCTATTTGATTTTCCAACATCTTGTTCACGAGCCATTGATAAGGGGCTCCGAAGTATTCCAACCCGAAGGGCATCACATTGTAACAATATATACCGAAATTTGTTATAAAAGAAGTTTTTTCCTGATCTTCCGGGTTCATCTTAATGTGGTTGTACCCGGAATAAGCATCGAGGAAACTCATTAACTCGTACCCGGTCGTGGCATCAATTATTTGATCGATGTTTGGCAGTGGGAATGAGTCTTTCGGGCACGCCTTATTAAGATATTTATAATCCATGCACATGCAAAACGTAATGTTCTTTTTAGGAACTACTACTACATTAGCTAGCCAGCCTCGATATCTTACCTCTCGGATTTAACCGATACTAAGTAAGCAGGTAACCTCTTCTTTGACGAATTTATGCCTGGCTTCGGCGATCGGGCATTTCCTTTGTCTTACCAGAGGTATGTTACGATCCAAGCTTAACTTGTGTACGGCTACCTCTGTCGGGATACCTATCATATCCTCATACAACCATGCAAAACAATCGGCATTAGATTTAAGGAATTTAATGAAGTCGGACCTGAGTTCCGGGTGCAATCCTGTTCCCAGGTGGAATTTCCTTTCTAAGAATTCCTCGAACAATGCCACTTTCTCCAACTCTTCCGTTGTGGACTTCGTCTCATCGGTCTCTTTTGGAACTTAGAAATATCTCGGCACCTGATTATCTTCCGACGCTTGGCGAACTTCATCTAGTTCAGGAGTAGGTGTCGGGCCCTGTAATTGCTATGCCATGTGTTCCTTTTCTTTGCTACTTGATACTGAAATTGCATTCATCTCCCTTGCTGCCGGTTGGTTACCACTTATCTGCTTAATTCCCTCGGGTGTTGGAAACTTAAGCAATTGATGGTATGTTGATGGTACAGCTTTCATCTCGTGCAACCATGGCCTTCCTCGAATGATGTTGTATCCCATATCACCATCTACCACTTCGAAAAGAGTTGTTTTCATTACTCCTTCAGCATTTGTGAGTAATAAATTTTCTCCCCGAGTTATCACACTTGCAAGGTTGAATCTGGAGAGGAGCTTTGTGGCAGGAATAATGCTTCCGGTGAGTTTACCTTGCTCTAATACTGTCACAACCCAAAATCTCACCCGTTGTGATGACGTCTATCTCAATACTAGGCAAGCCGACAATCTCAATAAACCACCATTTCTTTTAAGTTTGAAAACATAATATCTAAATCGGAAAAAAAAACTCACAAATATATATATATATATATATATATATATAAACACTCCAAAAATCCGGTGTTAGTGAGTACATGAGCATCTATTACGAATACAAATCGGGAAAATACGGTCTATAATAGTCTAAGACTAAATACAGTAAACAAGGAGATAGGGAATGAGAGGCAAGGTCTCCGAAACACGGCAGCTACCTCAAAATCTCCGGAGAAAATCAACTGCACGAAAGAATCAACACCTGCTATATCTGGGAACACCTGGATCTGCACACGAAGTGCAGGGTGTAGTATGAGTACAACCAACTCAGCAAGTAACAATAATAAATAAGAAACTGGAGATAGTGATGAGATACACAGTTATAGTTCACTTTCAGTATCTCCAGCAAGAATAGACATGCTTTCAATCCAGCAGTTTAAGTCAAATCAATTTATACAGTTCAAGTTCATGTAATCCGGATATAAAATCTTTCAGAAAATTTCACAGTTCAACTAAGTGAAACAACAAACGCAAAGTAAGCATAGCCTCTCAGGGCAACAGTCACTCCACTCGTCACAACAACTCAACCACTCGGCTCTCAGCCCTCAGCACTCACACTCAATGGGTACTCGCGCTCCCTGGGGGTGTTCAGACTCATGAGGGGATCCTACAGCCCAAGCGCTATAATCTGCACGGACAACTCACGTGTTGCACTGACAACTCACGTACCATACTATAAATATCTGGATCTGCATGGACAACTCACGTGCTACAGTATAATATCTGGATTCGCACTGACAACTCACGTGCTATAATAATATCTCATAATCAGGCCTTCGACCTCACTCAGTCATAAATCTCTCCAGTCTCTCGAGCTCTCATAAATCATGAAATCAGCCCAATAACAATGATATGATACATCAATAATGAACAATAAAGACTGGATAACATAATCAAGTAAACTGTGACTGAGTACAAAACAACAATTAAGCAGATAGTTCAACATGTACACGACCTCTGTGGGTCCTAACAGTACCAGCATATAGCCTAAACATGGTTTCTAACATGACTTATAGTCAAATTTTTACAACATATAGAGAGCACATAGCTAACAACAAGTTATTCAACTTTACAGTTTTCACGGGACGGACCAAGCATGTGCGTCACCTCCAAAATAATCACATGATACAAAGTCTGGGTTTTCATACCTTCAGGATCAGATTTATAACTGCTACTTACCTCAATCCGAGCAGATCTCTACTCCGCAATGCGCTTGCCTATCGAATCGTCCTCTGAGCATCCCGAATCTAGCCACAAGCAGTACAATACCATTAATATATGCTAAAGGAATCAATTCCACAAGTAAACTACTAAATTAGACTCAAAACCCGAATTCGACTCAAATTCGACCCCTGTACCCACGTCTCAAAATCCGACAAAAGTCGCAAAACCCGAAAGCTCATTCACTCACGAGTCTAACCATACAAAATTCATCAAAATCCAACATCATTTGGTCCTTCAAATCCTCAAATTACACTCTCTAAAATCCCAAGCTCTAACCCCTTATTTCACTTCAAATATCCTACTAATTAGGTAGGAAATCAATGGGAAAAAACCATGGCTAAAGATAATAGAGATCAAGCAACTTACCTCAGTGAATATCCTTGAATTCCCTTCAAAAATCACCCCAAAAGCTCCAAAGTCCGAGTTAAAAATGGTAGAAATGAGCAAAAATCACGAAGTCCTCCATTTATACATTCTGCCTAGTGAAACCGCATCTGCGATCACCTTATCCGCTTCTGCGATAGCGCACATGCGAAAAATCCCATCACAGGTGCAGAACTCAATTAAAATCCCAGGTTCCGCATCTGCGACCAACATCTTGAACCTGCGCATCTCCCTCCGCTTCTGTGGAGCCAGCCAATTTCCTCCTTTCCGCATCTGCGCCCCAGGTTTCGCACCTACGGGCTCGCAGATGCGAAAGCCTTCTCGCACCTGCGGTTCCAGTCCAACTCAACACTGCCCGCATCTGCGACATCCCATGCGCTTCTGCGGTCTCGCACCTATGGCTCCTTCTCCGTAGGTGTGGAAGACACCACCAGCAGCAGTTCTGCTGCATTTTCCAAGTTCCAAACCTTCCGTTAACCACCCAGAACCACCCCGAGGCCCTAGGGATCTCAAACAAACATACCAACACATCCCATGACATCATACGAACTTAGTCGAGCTTTCAAATCACTCATAACAATATCAAAATACCAAATTACCCTCGGATTCAAGCCTAAGAACTTCTAAATTTCTAATTCTACCAACGATGCCGAAACCTACCAAACCACGTTCGAATGACCTCAAATTTTATATACACATCACAAATGACACCACGAACATACTCCAATTTCCGGAAATTCATTCTGACCCCGGCATCAAATTTTTCAATGCCGACCAAAAATCGCCAAATTTCTAATTTTTGCTAATTCAAGACTAATTTTACTACTAACCTTAAAATCACATTCCAGACGCACTCGTAAATCCAAAATCACCTAACAGAGCTAATGGAACCATCAAAGTTCAAATCCGAGTTCTTTTACACATAAGTCAACATCGAGATGACTTTTCCAACTTAAGCTTCTACTTTAGAGACTAAGTGTCTCAATTCACTCCGAAACCACTCCGGACCCGAACCAACTAACCCGGTATAACATAATATAGCTGAAGGACACAAAAAAAGTAGAAATAGGAAAAACGGGGCTATAACTCTAGAAACGACCGGCTAGGTTGTTACAAATACACTCTATTGTATGATATTAGCCGAACTCCCTGGATCTACTAGAACACGTTTAATCTCAAAATCTAGCACATTTAAAGAAATTACCAGTGTGTCATTGTGTGGTAGTAGAAATCCATCTGTGTCCTCCGTAAAAGTGATATCGTCTTCCCGGAGCCTTTTGCTATGTGTTATTAATACTTTCGTCTTCTTTGCTGCTGAAAAAGTGATCACGTTAATCTCGTTCCCTCCGAAGATCATGTTATTGTTTGACGCGGGAATCTTCTCCTGCTTTCAAGGGTTCCACGTTGTCTCGGTTACGCCCATAGTTGTTCTTAGATCGGTCACTCAAGAATTCTTTGAGGTGACCATTCTTTAGTAACGTTGCCACTTCTTCCCGGAGATGTCAACAATCCCCTGTTCGATGGCCATTCATACCGTGGTATTCACACCACAAATTGGGATCCCTCTGGTTAGAATCATATCTCATCGGTCTCGGGAACTGCGCTTCTTTGATGTTTCTCATGACAGATACTATTTCTACTATGCTGACGTTGAAGCTGTATTGTGATAATTTGGGGTAAGAAGGATCTCGTGACCCCGTCACTTCTTTATCTTGTAGTGATCAATTATTCCAACCGTGATCAGTCTTCCTATCGATCGTGAACTTGTCCGATGTCCGGAAACCTCTGCTGCGGCCTTCGGTTTGTTCGTAAGGCAAAAACCAGCCCCTAGAAGTTCGCATGTCCGCGTCATAATCATCCTTTGATTTTTCCTTATTCTTTTCTCGTCCTTTGGTCGACGATGGAAAACCAACCTGATCATCTTCAATCCTTATTTTTGATTCGTACCGGTTGTGGACATCTGCCCAGGTAGTTGCTTGAAAATCGAGTAGGCTCTCTTTCAATTTTTGGGAAGCGTCTGAACTTCTTGTATTCAATCCTTTGGTGAATGCCTCAGCCACCTATTCATATGGGATAGCCAGGAGCAACATTCTCTCCTTCTGGAATCGGGTAACGAACTCTCGTAGCAACTCGGACTCTCCCTGTGCTATCCTGAATATGTCGGCCTTTCGGGCCTGTACTTTCCTTGCTGTGGCATGAGCATTGATGTAAGAATCCGCAAGCATTTCAAAGGATTCTATGGAGTGCTCGGGTAACAACGAATACTACATCAAGGTCCCCCTCGTGAGGGTTTTCCAAAATTTCTTTAGCATCACAGATTCAATTTCATGAGGAGCTAAATCATTTCTCTTTATTGCTGTTGTGCAGGTGGTAATATGCTCTTGGGGGTCTGAAATTCCGTCATACTTTGACATTTCAAGCATTTTGAACCGCTTCGGGATCAACTTTGGCGCCGAACTTGGCTTGTACGGCAATTGAGTATACTTCTTTGAGTCTGGGCCTTTCAACGCTGGTGGTGTGCCCGGGGATCTGGTCCATGCAGGCGTTTACTTCCCTTATAAACCATAAAAGTTCATTCTTGAAAGAATCATTCTCGTTGTTGAGACCTGACCCATTCCCTCCTGCCCCATCGGAGCCAATTTCACCCCTGGGAGTGTTGTTGTCGATCCTTCTTGTTGTTTGATTCGTGGGAATCCCAGGAGGGATCGAATCTCGTCTGTTTGCATTATTTGAAGCTCCTGACAACGCTTGCTTCAACTCTGTTATAACTTTATCCTATCGCGTGAGGTGGCCTAGAATGATCGCTTGTTGCTCTGGCAAGACCCTTACCGCGTCGACGACATGCTCCTCATCAGCGTCATCGGGTAGTGGTCCCCCGAACATGTCGAGGGTACTGCCTGTCATGCACTAGTGTAGCGTCATTCCCTTCATTATGGGTGTCGCTGATTGAGTCCTCATAATGAGGCTGATCCCCTCGTATCTCGGGGTTGTGCGTGTCGTTAACAATGTTATCTGTCATTTCTTATGACTTTTTCTAAGACAAAACGGATCAAAACACGTTAGTAAAAAAGGCAAAGATCAATTTAGTTACACGGCTATCTAGGCCCCACAGTGGGCGCCAAACTGTTCACCCGAAAAATGGTACAATTGAATTTATACATGGTTTCTAGATAAGTGAATTAATTTGATCCTGAAATAAATAAATAATTGAAGAATTATGCAACACTTAGGCTTAAGATATAGACAAAACAGCAGAAGCAACATTTCCAGGAACAAGGTTTCCGGGCACAAAAACAAAAAGAATCGAGAAATCAGAAGCTAAGATTGGATTGAGTTTTGTATAAAATATAGTATAAGCTTGCCAGAATAGTCGTCCCCTTTACAATGACACCTGAGCTTATTATTTATAGCTATGAAGAAGGTCCTAGGGTCGTGCCCTTCTTTAATGTCAATTATGAGTAGCATTGATGAAGATGTAACAGTGAACATAAATGCCAAATTCCTTGTAACGGGTAACTGCTCTTAATGCCATGAATATTTCCTATTTAATGCTACCGGAAAAAGAGCATTTATCACATACTTATGAGCATTATTGTTTTCTGTGACAAACGAAAATAGTTGTCTTCAGTCTTCAGTCATCCCTCGTCTTGGGTTCCACGTATCCCTTTCTCGGACGGCCACGTGCCATAACATATTTTACCCAATATAGAAAGGTTATACTGAAAAAAGTATATGGAACCAACTGTGTCGTACTGTTCTTCTTATTACTTTCCAATATAGATGAATATCAACACTGACCTTTCATTTTGGATAAATTTCAAATTTCTAGTATTAGAACTAAACATGACAAAGCAAACTTTTTTGTCATTAAGGAATGCTTTGTAGTTCACACAGAGGTGATATTATAATCACCTGTCTGTGTATTTTGGTTAGGAACTTAGGATAGCTTCCCTGTGTTGTAAACCCCCCCCCCCCCCCCTCTCTTTCAGTGAAGATAAATCCAACACCCCCAGATATACTGGGGAATTCAATAATTACAAAAAGCGCAGCGTAGAAACTGCAATTGAGACAGTTCTTTTGATGCATATAAAGGCACCTCTATGCAAAAATGTGGCTGTTGGGAACTGAGATATAAATTGTATTCACAGACAATGTAATTTTTTCTTATACTATAATATGTAATAAGTGGATGTTAATTCATGATACCATATTAGTTAGTACTATTTTTACCCTTTCATTAAGTAATATTTATTACTGAAATTAACCTATAATTACACACACAAAATTAATCACCGTCACAGAACTTAATTAAGGGGCCGTTTGGCCATAAGAATTTTTTTTTATTTTTTTTCGACAAATGTTCGTTTTTTTCGGAATAAGTGTTTGTCCGTGAAAATTTTAAATATCACTTGAAGTTGAATTTTGAAATTTTTTGAAAAATTTAAAAAATTTCAAAAACTTTGTTTCAAAATTTTCACTTCAAATCACTCACAAAAATTCAAAAACAACTCCAAATTGTATTCATGCCCAAACACAAATATAATTTTTAAATAAAATTTGTACTTATTTTTTTTTTTTTACTTTTTTCCTGAATTTTACAATTCTTATGTCCTAACGCCCTCTAAGTTCAGGAATCTGTTGCATCTATTTTATGCATACATGAATGAAACAACCAAGATAGTTGAAATTAAATTTGCACGGTCGCTTGATATGTGTGCATTTTGCATTCTTTTCTTTATTTTTCAGAATTCACTTCTGATGTAAGGATACATTATTCTTTACTTCATTTTTTGCCTTTTGTTTTGGGCAAGGGTTGAAACTTAGAAAAATTGGTCAAGAAGACTTGCTAGAGCTTTTGACAAGTAATTAATACTCGTAAATCGTAATGGTGTCCAATCTTCCACCACATAAGCAAGTAGCTAAGGTTCTCGCCTAGAAATGATAATAGGCATATTTTATATTCTACAAATCACTATCCCATTAAAAAGTATTTGATTTTTTATATGTTCATTTCTACCATTAATTGTTGCACTAGACTAGAAATTTAGTGACAAGTTAGATATAGTAATAATCAATAGGGTTAGACCTAAAGAAACCCATGAAGTAGACTCAATCAAGAATCTTTCCTAAATGAAGGAACGAAACCATGTAAGTTACACTAACTGAATTCTTCCCAAGATATATAATAACTCCTACTCCTTCCAAACCACACAATGAAAAATTTATGCTCCACCATTTGAGCCAAGATAATAAAAAAAACGTCATCGTGATTCCTCGTACCAAATCCTTTTTTTCCTTGGACATCCTTGTAGTATATGACTTCTCGCATGTTGAAATATTCTCGCCCATTGTACGCTTAAAATGGTGAGATGCTCTCAATAGCGGGTGTCAAACGGGTGTGAAGGGTTAAATTTTTGAGCGAATAGAAATGAATTAAGTTAACTAAGCGAGTTAGGTCAAACGTTATCAAAATTTGATTGGGTTTAGATGAGCTAGTCAATTTGAACTAGGCAATGAGCTAATCATAGCCCAAATCGCCTAGTCCAACATCATTTTCATATGTTTGTTCTTTTATAATTTGTTTAATAAGCAAACCAAGCTAACTAACAAATTTGTCATAAATTTATCATCACTATATCTAACCAACCAAACAAAAAGTATTACTAGTATCTTTTATGTTAGTGATAAGTTTTGTTGTGAGTCAATTTAGGCTACATATATAGATTTTCGAAAGGGGCCCATGATTGTAAATTGGCGAATTTGGGTTGTAAACATGTCGACCCACACTCATAAACTTTGTGGTAGAAATTGCACGGGCGCCCTCATTTAACCTATACCCATTTTTTAAAAAGTTTTAATTTGTACCCAATGTTTAAACAACTTCAGCTCCTCCTTCATTTTCTGAATGCTGAAAATTTCTAATTTTAATTGCTACTGAAACACGAAAGCACGAGTTGATTCCCTGTGCTTTTACTAATGGTCTTGTTTTATATGAGTATTGCTTTTCAAATTTCCTGATAATTCCATTACTCTAAGGCTAAAATATATAATAAATAGTATTTAGCAACTGGATCTTAATGACAACTTGTCATTGTTGTTTTAGAACTTCAGCTCTAAGAATGCTGAAGTTCAGCAAATATAAACAAAAATTTCAGTTCCTAGAATGCTGAAGTTCAGCAAATACAAAATAAACTTCAGCCCTGAAGTTCATCACAAACATAACAAAGTTTCAGCTAAAACATACTGAAGTTCAACAAATATAAAATAAAAGTTCAGCTAAAACATGCTGAAGTTCAGCAAATATAGAACAAAACTTCAGCTAAAACATGCTGAAGTTCAGCAAATACAGGACAAAGCTTCAGCTAAAACATGCTGAAGTTCAGCAAATATAAAATAAAAGTTCAGCTAAAACATGCTGAAGTTCAGCAAATATAGAACAAAACTTCAGCTAAAACATGCTGAAGTTCAGCAAATACAGGACAAAGCTTCAGCTAAAGCATGCTGAAGTTTAGCAAATACTGAACACAACTTCAGCTGCTAGAATGCTTAAGTTCAGCAACATATGATGTTGTTTTATTGAACTGAAGTTTTCCATTTGCACTATGAACTGAAGTTTGCGTGATTGCCTTTGCAAGTCAGGCCAAACTTCATGCAAAAATATCTGAAGTTTTGCTACACTTCAGGCAAAATTTTTTGCTACTTCAGGCCCGTCTGCCTGAAGTTACGCGAAAAGTGGGTACGCTTGCAATTATTTTTGCAAAGCAAGTATAAGTTAAAACATGACCCAAAAAGCGGGTATAGATGCAAATGTCCCAACTTTGTGTTATTAGGCTCTGTTGTGTAGTTCATGTGCTCTGGCCCAACCCCTAGGAAATGGGCTTTCCTAAATGCATCAACATTCAGGTCCAAACCATTTCTTTGCTGATTTCATGAAACTGGTCCTAAGTTGATAATGACATCATTTGCAATATTAATTTATACGAAAGGGAAATAGGAGAACTAGGTTAAATTACTATAAAATTCATAGCTCAAGGTCAATTATTAATTTATAACACTTTTCTTAGGGAACTTTACGTAACTGTCACAGTTTAAAAGAAATATAACAAATTCTTAGCATGAAACACAATATTACAGTTGTGGAAGGAAAATATTTATATTTGTAGCACACAGTTCCATTAAAATAGGAATATTAATTATTAATCCTTAAACATAAGCAATTTGAATGGAAAATCAATAATTATTTGTACAAAAATTATGCCTTTTTTTTTCTTTATCTATTAGCTTTCCTTCTTTTTCTTCATCTTCTTAATTTTGTTTTCTGCCGAAACCAATATATTTTCTAAATTTGTTCCATTCGTTTTCTTTTTAATTATCTTTCTTAAATTTTTCTCTTCCTTCTTTCTTCCTTTCTTAACATAAAGATATTACTTCGATAATAATATATGTTAATATATACAAAACATATATATATAAAATATACATTGAATTAACACATATAAAATATACATAACATATACATAAAATATACATAACATATACATAAAATATACATCTTCAATTAAGATGACACTTAGACATGTGAAATATACATAAAAAAATATATCTTCAATTTAATTAAGATGGCATATAAATATACAAAAAAATATACATAAAAAATACATCATGAATTAAAATGGCACCTGACATATAAAATATATTTGAAATATACATTAAAAATACATCTTAAAATAAGATGGCACTTCACAAATAAATATACAATAATTATATACATATAAATACATTTTGAATTAAAGTGATACTTGATATATAATGTATAAAAGACGTATAAATCAATACATCTTGAATTTAGATGGCGTTCACATATGCATAAGATTTTCAAAAATGGAGTGAAGAAGATGAATGTTGGAAAGGGAGAATGGAGATGGACAAAAAAAGTACTTAGTGTGATTAGTGAGTCAGTTAACTTATTAAATGTTGAGCTTAATTTTTATAATATGCTAATAATGAAAAAACAAAGTGCTCTTTATAGAATAAACAATAAATGATGCTATTTTTTTTAAAATAATAGTTAAAAAAGGATCAAGCGTGTAAAAAACAAGGATTGGAAACAAGGTATTTCAGTTCAACATTAAGGATTGAAATCAATCGGTCCAGTTTTGAGTATTGCTAAGGAAAGTCGCTAATGAATTGGTATTTCGCCTTTAAAGTTATGTTTGCAAACTTTGGTTCTAACACACTTTTTATAATTACACATTAATTTTTTTTAATTATATATATATAATTAAAGCACGAATGTTTCACGCTAAATATTGAACGACTAAAATATTCCTAAAATATTGATCGACTTTTATACCTTTTTAGTCTTATTTTACTATATTTCTATTGGTTTTTTGGTAATTTAAAAAATATCATAGTTACTTTCTAGAATAACAAGGATTCGTAATATAAAGTCAAATTTATTTTGTGTAACGACCCGACCAGTCGTTTTAAAAGTTGTAGTCTCGTTTTCCCATTTACTGCTCATTTTGCACTTTATAACTGTTATGTGACTTGCCGGGGTAATTGGTTCGGGTCCGGTGAGCTTTTGGAATGAATTGGAACACTTAGTTCCAAAGTTTAAAACTTAAGTTGAAAAAGTTGGTTGGATGTCGACCTATGAGTAAATGACCCCAGAATAGAATTTTGATGATTCCAATAGCTCCGTATGATAATTTTGGACTTAGGAGCGTGTCCGGATATTTATTTGGAGATCGGTAGTTAAATTAGGCTTGAAATGGCTAAAATAGAAATTTAAGTTTGGAAGTTTGACCGGGGAGTTGACTTTTTAATATCGGGGTCGAAATCCGATTCTGGAAATTTGAATAGGTTTGTTATGTCATTTATGACTTGTGTGCAAAATTTGAGGTCAATCGGACTTGATTTAATAGGTTTCAACATCGAATGTAGAAGTTGAAATTTTTAAGTTTCATTAAACTTGAATTGGAGTTTTGGACTAGTTGGTATATTCGGGCGGGGTCCCGAGTGGCTCGAAAGAGTTTCGAACGATGTTCGTATTGTTTGGCTCAATTTTTGGCTAAGGCAGTTGGTGGCCGGATCTGGTGTGATCGTACCTGTGGATGGTTTGCGTAGGTGCGATGGTCGCAGAAGCGACAAAGGAGTCGCAGAAACGAGGTGAGAGCTGGGTGAGGAAGATCACATAGGCAGAATGATGGGCGCATCTGCGCGTCCGCAGAAGCATAGTTTTGAGCCGCAGAAGCGGCGTGTGGCGCAGAAGCGTGAGTTGTTTGTCGCATCTGCGTGTGCGCAGAAGAGGGAAAAGCTCTGCAGATGCGGAAGTCTAGTCTTCAGAGGTCTTCGCAGAAGCGATAATTGTCCGCAGAAGCAGAGGTCGCAGATGCGACAATGTGACCGCATATGCGAAAATGCTGGGCAGATTCTATACATATCGAGGGTTGGCCATTTTTATCATATATTGAGGTATAGACTTCGGAATTGGCGATTGTTTAGGCGACTTTCACCACAAGGATTGGGGTATGTGTTTTATACTCACTTATGATTATATTTTGTGATTCTATCTTCGTTTTTATTAATTGGATTATGAATTTTAAGGAGAAATTAGGGGTTTTAGCTTAAAGTTTAATAAAGTGAGTTTTTGAGTTTTGAACATCGATTCGGAGTCGTATTTTAGCGAAACTAGTATAGTTGGACTCATAATTGAATGGGTTGTCAAATTTTATAAGTTTTGTCGATTTCCAAGGCGCGGGCCAGGGTTGGACTTTTGGGTTGATTTTAGGCTTTGATTATGGATTCGACCTTTATCGATTGGGTTTGTTTTCTTTGGCTTTATTTGATGTATTTGAGTTGCTTTTGGCTAGTTTCGAGATGTTCGGAGGTCGATACGCGCAGGATGGCATTTTTGTAGCATTGCTTGGCTTATTCAGTATTGGATTTGGCTTGTTCGAAGTAAGTAACACTTCTAAACTTGGTGTTGAGGGTATGAACCCATGTATATACGTGATATGTGTTTAGGTTGAGGTGAAGCACATGCTAGGTGACGGGCAGGGCGTGCACAGTGTGAATTGTGACTCGGTTATTTCTGTGGTACTGTGTAGTTACCTAATTTTATTTGTATCCATAAAATCTCTATGTGATAGAGTAATTGAGCTATGATCCGTGTTAGAAACCATGTCTAGGCTATATGCTTATCCTGTTGGGACCTACTGAGGTCATCTCTACTGTTGAGTTATTTGCTTACATTACAATTACATACTCGGTCATACGCATTCATTTGCATATCATATCTCAGTCTTTGTTACCATTTATTGATACATCACATCATCATTTTAAGTTGATTTTGCATGACATTGTGAGCCCCAGAGACTGGAGAGATTGTTGATTGAGTGAGGCCGAGGGCCTGATGGTGAGTATATTGATGGTATCAGGCTGCACACCGCAGCATGTGTTATTGATTTATTGATGGGATTAGGCTGCATGTCGCAACACGTATTATTGATTTATAATGGGATCGGGTTGCACATCGCAACATATGTTATTGATTTATGTCGTGATTGGCTTGTTATAGTGCTTGGGCTGAAGAAGCCCCTCCGTAGTCTTAACACACTCCAGTGAGCGAAAGTACCTATTGAGTGCGAGTGCGAGTGCCGAGAGCGAGTGTTGAGAGCGAGTGCGGAGTGATTAGGAGGACTGAGCGACTGTGAGGACTGAGTGACTGGCTGGACTGAGTGACTGGCAGGACTGAGTGAATTGATACTCTGAGAGTATACATATGGTGTTATCACTGAGTTGCATTGCATTTGACATGCACACTTGACATACATGCATAGAGATGCATTTTTCTAATGTTGTACGACATTGCGCCATACATGACTTCACATACAGATTGACATGTAGGCATAAAGATTTACTTTTCTCATGTCATTTGAAAATGAAACATTTACATGTTGAAAGTTTTGGGAAAAATCACAGTTTTACAAACGTACTCATATTTTGGTGATTTCAGTAAAAGATTTGGGTTTTCACTGACATGCTTGGAAAACATGCATATTTTTCGGAATTGTGAATGAGCTGAGCACTATATCTCTGAGTTACTTCTTTTATCACTTTTAGTATGTTGTTATGAACTGTTGTTGGCTATTGGTGTTGGACTCCGACTTTTGTTCCAGATCGTCACTACTTTCAACCTAAGGTTGGGTTTGTTACTTATTGAGTACATGTGGTCAGTTGTACTTATACTACACTTCTGCACCTTGAGTGCAGATGTTGGATGCTGATGTTGATGTGCACGGCGGGAGCTGGATTTGAAGATGCACCTGCGTTCTGGTCTTGGATGCCTCTTGATCTTGGTAGCTTTAAAATTTAATCTGTTCATGTATAATTCAAATAGATGATGTACATTATTTCATACCATCTTTGAAAATTCTAAATCTTAGAAGCGTATGATTTGTACTACCAGTCCTTGGAAAATTTTTATATAAAAGAGGTGTATTATCATTTCTTTTCTTAATAAATATCATTAAATTGGATAGTTGTTAATTGGCTTACCTGACGAGTTGTGTTAGGTTCCATCACGACTAGGTGGATTTTGGGTCGTGACAAGTTGGTATCAAAGCTCTAGGTTCATAGGTTCTACAAGTCATGAGCAAGTGTCTAGTAGAGTCTTGCGGATCGATATGATGACGTCCATGCCTATCTTCGAGAGGCTACAAGGTATTTAGGATATACTTCCCATCTTTATTTCCTTATCGTGCGACATTGATTAAGCTTTAAACATAACTCTTTGAGTTCCCTCCATACATTCGTGTGCGCACGTGAGCGCTCGATATCAGCTGTGCATCGCCGGTTTGTGATTCCATGGATGAGGTGCGAGATGTGATTTCTATGTATTGATAAAGGGGCAGTCTGGAGGACTTGAGGCCGAGTTATGACTGTAGCTTGAGCACGTGAATTTTGATTGTGTGAGCACGTGCTTTTGGACTTATATGTCTGGTAGCGTCCATATGAGTGGAATTTGTGACTCGATTAGTGGTTAGATGGTATGATGAGTATGATGTGACTGCGGGATGTGTTCAAATGATTTGAATGTGATGAAAAGAGTTTGCTTGAGATGTAAAAAGGACTATTGGGTGCTAGATTGTTGTTTTGATGTAACGTATAGTCTGGAGTTGAGTGTGTTGAAGATTTTTTATGTTGTTCAATTGTGGAACGGAGTAGATTTTCATGTTTTGTGGCGAGTTCAGACTCAGGAATATTAAGTGATGGCGTAGTAATCGCAGCTGCAAAAGGGTATAGCAAGATGCCAATTTGAGGCTAAGCAGGTGGGTTATCTCCTGTGGAGTAATCTACGGAGGTGTGATCCTTATAATATTGTGTGGAGAGTTTCCTTTCTACCAGCGGGGTATATGTGTTGAAATTTGAATTTGAATTTGGTTGAGAAAGTTGACCTGATCGTCATGTGGATATATGCGAGCTTAGTAAATGATTTGAGGTACTATATGTTTTGTGTTATGAGAGCTTATAAAGGATTTAGTAGAATCTCCCTACGACATTATGGCAGTAATAAAGTATGGGTATGTTGAGTTATCAGATATTCTATTCTATGAAATTAAGCTAGGTATGGGAGTCTGCTATCGACGATTTGATTGCATGGTTACGTGTTGCATTGATGTTGGTCTGAGGCATACTTGTGGATCGGTTATAACTTACAGAGGTTGAGATCAAGGATGACTCGAGTAAAGAAATTTCTGGATACGAGATGTGTTACACTTTATGGGTATATAGATGACTCTCGAGAAGGATCTAATGGATTCAAGAATTATATATAGTAATTGAGAATTTTTTTCGGATTTGTATTTGGATAGGATATGAGATTTACATTGGATGGTTATTGATTTTACATTTTGGTATCAGAAAGGTGGAGAAAACAGCTTCAGATTCATAAAAGGTCACTTCAGAGTGGGTATCTCGGTTGAGGTACATTTGGGGGTGCTTAAGAGGGAATACAACGGCTTATGGGCTTTAGAGCGGTATGGTTTTATGCTAGGATCTCTTGTGGTGAGATTTGGGGTAAGGATTGTGGTATTCTAACAAGGAGAAGTGTCAGCTTGAGGGCAATTCGGAAGGAACTCGGAGAAATGGGACAACTTGGTAGTAGGTTGGATAAGTACGGTAATAGATATGATTGGTTCTTTGGGTACTGTCACAACCCAAAATCCATTAAGGGTCGTGATGGCATCGAACACCGCTGTCAGGCAAGCCAAAAATAAATACTAAATTTGGTTCTCATTTTAATATTTCTGAAATCATATTTCCTTCAATTAAATAGTAAAATATGGAATTTACAGAATAAATAATAATATTTTTAACAGTTTCAATACAGGACAACCTATAATCATCCAAAACCCCGGTGTCATAAGTGCATGAGCATCAACTAGGAAGTAAAATAAAATACAACATCTGTCCGGAATACAAACTGGATAGAAAAAATATAAATACTCTGAAGGAGACTCTGTTGGCTGCGGATCGTGGTATAGAGTGCAGCTCTCCTAAGTCTCCACAATAACCGTGTCTTTGCGCCCACAAGGCCACCAGACATATATGTACCTGCACAAAAATGTGCAGCAAGTGTAGTATGAGTACATAAATCAACGCGTACCCAGTAAGTAAGCCGCCTTACCTCGAAGAAGTAGTGACGAAGGGTCGACTCCGACACTTACTAAGGGCTAATAATAAATACCGATATTATAATTAAGCGTGGATTGAATAGAATGGCTGTAAACTCAATAACATGAAGTAAGTAAACAATTCTTTTGTTAATAGGAACTTTTCAAATTTATTTTCGTCATCTAACATTTTTTGTATCTCGGGCCAATGAAAGCAATATCCATTATTATCAATTCCAAAGATATATCATGCGCAAATCATGTAGAGGTCGTACGGCCCGATCCAACATAAATATTTAAACTGTGCACTGCCGAGGGTCGAACGACGCGAACCATAGATGCATCTATCTGCTACCGAGGCGTTCGGCCCACTCCACAAAAGAGGAAAACACATTAAACAACCAATTCAAGATTTATTAAAGGGAAAATATTCCAAGAATTACAAATTCCCATTTAACGGTCAAGTAAATGAAGTTTAACCTTTTTAAAATTCCTTTATCGAGTTTCTAAAAGTTTTAAACAATTAAATTAACAAGTAGGGTACAACATCGCAAGTACAACATTATATGGGTCCTAGACTACCCAGACATAAGCATAATAGTAGCTACGTACGGATTCTCGTCACTTCGTGCGTACGTAGCCCCCACAAATAGAAGCACATAATGATTTGATTCACTTATGGGGTTAATTCCCTCTTACAACGTTAGAAAGGAGACTTACCTCGCTCCGAAATTTCATAACCGGCTCCCAAGCCCTTCCAACAACTCAAACTGATGCCCAACGCTCCAAAACTAGTCAATAAATGTGCAAACCCATAAATATATACTCTAATACTCATTATAATTCAATTTACAACAAATTTTCAACTTCGTTCGAAAAGTCGATAAAATAACCCTCGAGCCCGGATTCCGAAAACTTTCGAAGATAAACATTACCCATAGCATCACGAACCCAAATATATAATTTATTCCAAATTCCACATCCAAATTCGTGGTCAAAATTTAAAAATACCAATTTCTAGGTTATTCTTCAAAATCCCAAATTTTCACAAATTTTCAGGTCTAAATCCTTATATAATCCAAGTATTTAACTTGCAATAGGTGTGAATCACTTACCTTGACATAGATGACGAAAATCTCCCTTCCAAGAGCTCCAAAAATCGCCCAACCAAATAAAAAAATAGAGGAAAATGTCCAAATCCCGTCTTTAAAACTCCACTGCCCAGGTCTGCCCTTCTTCACGATCGCGGAAAGACCATCGCGATCGCGAAGGCCAAAGAAACACTGCCTCCAATTTCCTCTTTATGTTCGCGCCATCCTGGTCGCGTTCACAAACATTTGAGACCACCACCCTTCACGTTCGCGTTCCACCAGCCGCGTTCGCGAAGGCCAACTGCTCCAGGCCCTGCTCCTTCTTCCTTCTACACGTTCGCAGCAGCTCTCCCGCGTTCGGGTAGGCTGTTTTAGACCCTCTTTCGCATTCGCGGGCCCTATACCACGTTCGCGATGAACAACCATCAGCAGCCCAAAAATCCTCCCTTCGCGATCGCGGGACTCCTTTCGCGTTCGCAAAGACAACATCAGAACCAGCAACAGTAGCAGCCAAAACAACCCGAATTGATCTGAAACCACCCCGAAACACACCTGAGGCCCCCGGGACCCCTTCCAAGTCGCACAAACCAATCCAATAACATAACATGGACCTTCTCGAGGCCTCAAATCACATCAAACAACACTAAAACCATGAATCGCACCCCAAATCAAGCTTAATGAACTTTCGAACTTCAAACTTCTACCTTCGATGCCGAAACCTATCAAATCACGTCCGATTGACCTCAAATTTTGCACACAAGTCATAATTGACATTATGAACCTACTTCCACTTTCAGAATCGGAATCCGACCCCGATATCAAAAAGTCCACTCCCGGTCAAACTTTTCAAAAACCTTTAAATTTTCATTTTTTGCCAAATGACCCCGAAATGACCTACAGACCTCCAAATCCACTTTCGGACGTGCACCCAATACCAGAATCACCATATGTAGCTATTCCCAGACTCGAAATCCCAAACAAACATTGATAATATTAAAATACACCTCAACCTAATTTTTATGAAGTTATTCCAAAATGCCAGCTTCCACAATAGGCGCCGAAACGCTCTCGGGTCATCCAAAACCCGATCCGAACATACGCCCAAGTATAAAAAGCATCATACGAACCTGTTGAAATCTTCAAATCCCGATTCCGAGCTCGTTTACTTAAAAATCATACTTTAGTCAATTCTTCCAACTTAGAGCTTCCGAAAGGAGAATTTTCTTTCTAAACCAACTCCAGATTTTCTCAAAATTTATATCCGACCACACATGCAAGTCATAATACCTGAAGTAAGGCTGATCAGTACCTCAAACCGCTGAATGACGCGCTAAAGCTTAAAATAGCCGGTCGGGTCGTTACAGATACTTATGATGTGGTGAGGCTCTTCAGGTGTTTTGGTGTCAATACTCTTAGGTTTGGCAACCTGCGGGGCTTGGTTGAGATAGAGATACTCAGTTCTGATGGTTTGGTTATGGGAAAATGGGTTTCGAAGAGTTCTCAATGGTTTCTATCATGGCTTGAGATGGATATTTACTACCGGCGTGAGGAACATGTTGCATATTGTGATTTTCTCCTGGATGAGATCAAATGGAAGGTTTCTGACTGATCGGGTATGTATTCTACTGGTGACTCAGAGTTGATTATGAGAGTCTTGTACTTTTCATATGATGGCATGATAGATGCGTTATGTTGTGTAGGATTGAGTTTTATATGTACAAGGTCATGGTTCATATTTGGAGGAAAGGTCATGAATTTTGGACAGCATGGACAATTTCAGATATACAGACGAATGTTATATCTGCTTGGTAATTCCTGAGAAGGGTGCGCATTTCAGAAGACGCGCTATGTGTTGACTTACGAATGCTTCATTGGTATTGCGGTACTCGCCTAGGTGATTGGCTGTTGATATTCATATTTTTTCTATATGGCACGAAAGAGTTTTAGAAGTATTCCTAATGGGATGATGGTGTATAAGAGATATGTTAGACATTCGGGCGGTGGAGTTGGGACCAGATATGGTGATTCGTGTGTTCTATGTATTTGGAGACCGGGAATTCTTAGAAGCAGATTGTTTCGTGGTTGTGGGCTGTGAAGATGTGGCTAAAGCTAGCCAGATGATAGTATGTGCTATGGTTAGGTCATTGTGGACCTTCTGAGGGTTATTTATTTATTTATTTATTTATTTGTGGATGACCAGAGTTGATTTGGGGCCCATTTGGTAGACCCAATAAAGATTTGTATTCTACACCGGGTCGGATGGTTGACTCCGTACTGCTATTATTAAAGGATGTGCCATTCAATGGAGTTGAGCTTATTTGTGTTCTGGTATGATCTATGTGCTACTCCTCTATGCTATGAGGGGTTGTGATTTGCTGGTTATAAGCACACATGGTGCGGTTCTATTTGGGTCTTATAACAGAATTTGAGCGAGATGGATATTAAGATATTGAATGATTGATTTGCGCATTAGTTGTGCTCTTTATGGACTATGGTATTGTGTTATTCGCTTCTCCATGGTTATGGTCATGCACTTCCGGTACTAGACGTCAAATTGTACGGGGTTGTTGATTTTGAGCATTGTGACTTGAGGCCTTTCATGTGGACCAGTGTTTGGATGGGGTCACGCATTGCAGCGAAGTTATATTGGGATATGATCCTTTGTGTTAGATTCGAGGGTCTTGGTTCTACCATGTATGATGGGTTCATAGCATTGCGATTGTGGTGGTACTTGTTGAGTTTGCGGGGCGGTTCTCTCATTTGAGTCATTTTCTATTTTGGGTACATTTGAGTTGTTGCTTATTGGTGCATGGATTGCACATGTTATGATTCTAGGTAGTATTGGTATGGCATATCAATAGGATAGTTGGGCTTGATATAGTAAGGTCATTGGACCTAGAATGGGTGCTATCATATCTGATTTGCGGTATATTTAAAAAGATAATGTTGTTGACCGGCTTAGAAATTGCCTATAATTATTGTCGAAGGAGAGAGAGCTCCATGGCTTGTTGATTTGATAAGTGGTTATGAGTTTCTACGTGTTTCTTCCATCATTGGCAGTGTACGAAGGTTTTAGAACGAGGTTTGTTTGATACGAGGTTTATTACCGGTACCGAGTTTTCTTCGAGCAGTTATTATGGTCGAAATTATTATTATCAATATTTGAGTTATGTGGTATATCATGTGATTACATCTTGGGTTATGGTTATGGCTTGATACAACTTGTTTACACTTATATAGTGTGTAGATGCGAGATTTAGATCTTATAAGAAATTCCAGATGTTGGGAATTGGATTATGTGGTTTACGGGCTAAGGTTAAAGTAATGATCTTCAGTTATGTTGCGTTGTCAGGCCTATATGGAATAGGGTGACGTGAGATCACCCCCAGGTATGTGCGCGGTAAGGTTACACGGCGGTTTGATGGCTTTGCAATGACTCTTGGCACGTTCGAGGATGAACGTATGTTTAAGTGGGGGAAGATGTAATGACCCGGTCAGTCGTTTCGAGCATTTGCAGTTCGCTCGGTAGTTTGAGCGCATGACTAGCTCCGTATAATATATTATGACTTATGTGAATAGTCGATTTTGGTTTTAAGGTTATTCAGAATCGATTTGGAAGAATTAATTTCATGATTTAAGCTTTAAGTTGGAAGTGTTGACCAAGTTTGACTTTTGTGAATTTGACCCCGGAATGGAGTTTTGATGGCTCCATTAGGCTCGGATGGTGATTTTTGACTCGGACGTATGCTTGGATTTGCATTTGGATATTTCTAAAAGGATTCGGCACTAATTGGTGAAAGTTAGAAATTTGAAGGTTTGGAAAATTCATAATATTGACCAAGAGTTTACATTGTGGATATCGGGTTCGGATTGTTGTTCCAGGAATTTGAATATCTTTGTTATGTAATTTGGGACTTATATGCAAAATTTGAGTTCATTCCGAGTTGATTTGATATGTTTCGACGAAAGTTTTGGAAGTTGAATGTTCAAAGATCATTTAAGTTTAATTTGAGGTGCGATTCATCTTTTGATGTTGTTATACGTGATTTGAGGCCTCGAGTAGGTTCGCGTTGTGTTATTGGACTGGTTAGTATATTCGTGTGGCGTTCTGAGTAGCTCGGAAGACTTTCAGACGAAGTTCAGATCATTTGGAACAATTTTTGGCTAAGGCAGCTGGTGGCAAGATCTGGTGTGATCGTACCTGCGGCTTGTTTGCGCAGGTGCGATAGTCGCAGAAATGATAAAGGAGTCGCAGAAGCCAGGTGAGAGCTGGGTGAGGAAGATCGCAGAGGCGGAATGATGGGCGCATCTGCGCGTTCACAGAAGAAAAATTTTGAACCGCAGAAGCGCCGTGTGGCACAGAAGCGTGAGTTGTTTGTCGCACTTGCGTGTGCGCAGAAGCGGGGAAAGCTCTGTAGGTGTGGAAGTATGGTCTTTAGAGGGCTTCGCAGAAGTAAATTGTCCGCAGAAGGGGAGGTCGCAGATGTGACAATGTGACCGCATATCTGGAAATGCCGGGCAGGTCCTATACATATCGAAGGTTGGCCATTTCTATCACATATTGAGGTATAGACTTCGAAATTGGGCGATTCTTTAGGCGACTTTCACCGCAAAAATTGGGGTATGTATTTTATACTCAGTTATGATTATATTTCGTGATTCTATCTTTGTTTTTGTTAATTGGATTATGAATTTTAAAGAGAAATTTGGAATTTTAGCCTAAAGTTTCATAGAGTGAATTTTTGAGTTTTGAACATTGATTCGGAGTTGGATTTGAGTGAAACTAGTATGGTTGGAATCGTAATTGAATGGGTTGTCAGATTTTATAAGTTTTGCCAAGTTTCCATGGTGCGGGCCCGAGTTAGACTTTTGAGTTGATTTTGGACTTTGATTAAAAATTCGACCTTTTATCGATTGGGTTTGTTTTCTTTGGCTTTATTTGATGTATTTGAGTTGCTTTTATCTAGTTTCGAGATGTTTGGAGGTTGGTACACACGTGATGGCATTTTTGGAACATTTCTTGGCTTACTCGGTATTGGGTTTGGCTTGTTCGAGGTAAGTAACACTTCTAAACTTGGTGCAGAGGGTATGAGCCCCTGAATATACGTGATATGTGTTTGGTGTGAGGTGACGCACATGCTAGGTGATGAACGTGTGGGCATGTACAGTGTGAATTGAGACTCGGTTATTTCTGTGGTACTGTGTAGTTACCTAATCTTATTTGTATCCATGAAATCTCTACGTGCTAGAGTAATTGAGCTGTGATCCATGTTAGAAACCATGTCTAGGCTATATGCTTATCCTGTTGGGACCCACTGAGGTCATTTCTGCAGTTGAGTTATTTGCTTATATTGCAATTACATACTCAGTCATACACATTCATTTGCACATCATATCTCAGTCTTTGCTATAATTTTTTGATACATCATATCATCATTTTGGGCTGATTTTCCATGACATTGTGAGCCCAAGAAACTGGAGAGATTGTTGATTGAGTGAGGCCGAGGGCCTGATGGTGAGGATATTGATGGGATCACGTTGCACGCCGCAATATGTATTATTGATTTATTGATGGGATCGGGTTATACGTCGCAACATGTATTATTGACATATAATAGGATCGGGCTGCACGCCGCAACATACGTTATTGATTTATGCCATGATTGGCTTGTTATAGTGCTTGGACTCAAGGATCCCCTCCAGAGTCTTGTACACACCCTCAGTGAGCGTAGGTACCTACTGAGTGCGAGTGCTGAGAGAAAGTGTCGAGTGATTGGGAGGACTGTGCGACTGTGAGGACTGAGTGACTAGAAGAACTGAGTCAATTGATAGTTTGAGAGTATGCATATGATTTTATCACTGAGTTGCATTGCATTCGACATGCACACTGGACATACAGGTATAAAGATGCATTTTCCTCATGATGTACGACATTGTGCCATTAATGACTTCATATACACATTGACGTGTAGGCATACAGATGTACTTTCCTCAAGCCATTTGAAAATGAAACATTTACATGTTGAAAGTTTTGGGAAAAACCATTGTTTTACAAACGTAATCATATTTTGCTGATTTCGGTAAAAGATTTGGGTTTTCACTGACATACTTGGAAAGCATGCCTATTTTTCGGAATTGTGAACGAGCTGAGCACTATATCTCTGGGTTACTTCTTTTATCACTTTTATTATGTTGTTATGAACTGTTGTTGGCTATTGGTGTTGGACTCTGACCTTTGTTCCAGCTCGTCACTACTTTCAACCTAAGGTTAGGTTTGTTACTTATTGAGTACATGGGGTAGGTTGTACTCATACTACACTTCTGCACCTTGCGTGCAGATGTTGGATGATGATGTTATTGTGCACTGCGGGAGATGGATTTAAAGAATTACCTGCATTTATCTTAGCTGCCTCTCGATCTTGGAAGCTTTAGAATTTTAATCTGTTTATGTATATTTCAAACATATGATGTATTTTATTTCATACCAGCTTTGAAAATTCTAAATCTTAGAAGCTCATGATTTGTACTACCAGTCCTTAGGAAATTTTTGTATAAAAGCGGTGTATTTTCATTTCTTTTCCTAATAAATCTCATTAAATTAGATAGTTGTTAATTGGCTTACCTAACGGGTTGGGTTAGGTGCCATCACGACTAGATGGATTTTGGGTTATGACAATAAATGAGAAATGATTATCATTGTGTGGGATCAGATTGCACACCGCAACAGATATGATTAATGTTGTATGGGATCAGGTTGAATGACGTAACAAATATCATTATTATTTTGTGGGATCGGGTTGCACGCCGCAACAAATATACAGATATGAAATTATTGGAATATTAAGTTTAATTTGATTGTGATTGTCATGATGTATTTCATGCTAGGACAGTTACTGTGATTTCTTAAATCACATTATTGTATTTTGATCATAATTAATTAACCGTCAATATATTAAAAATGGAGCAATATGGACTTCTTGTGTGAGTCATGTATCCTATGTGATATGTTAAGTTGCTGAAAATTTAGCAGAAGTAAATGAAAGAATTTTCAAGCTCTTCCACTTGCAAGTCTTTCAAAATAAAACTCATATCTTATTCCGAGTTCTACTAATTTAAATAGTGATTATATTTTTACTCTAATTGGCATTTCAAATTCACTCATCATCTTATTGTCGTGTAATTTATGTGAAAAATTGTTATTTTGTATCACCTTAATAAACCCCATATTTATCTCGTTAAAATTTGGTTGATGTCCTATTTTTGTATAAATACAATATTTTTATTGGATCTCATATATTTCTAAACTAAACTCAATTAATATTCTATTTGCACAACCTCTCCATTATTTTACGTTATTTAAATCCTAAATTAGCTTAATAACTCATATTATGCTTCACTGTATTCAATTTGGAAATTGTATTTAATTGTGTTTAAATTATTCATTGGTCATCTTGGTTGATATTGATACGGAAACTATACACATGGTAGAACGAGGATTTTGCCATGCAAAAGTGATTCGGAAAGATGTGAGCACAAGATGCCAAATGTGTAAGAATTGGAAGTTGTGAATCATAATTTGAGATTTCGAGGAGTGATACCTTTGGTAATTTATGTTGAAATTCATGCATTATAAATAATTTAATTGATTGATTTGTCATATGATTCCTTACTTGAACCCATTTATATGTTATTTATACTCTGACTATGTTGTTTCTTATTTACTTGATTGTTTTCTCGCTGCCATCCGTGTTCTCATTGTTCCCATTGTTGATTTGAATTGAAAATTCTTCTGTTATTGGCCTTACATTGATATTCTTCCCTTGTTAGCTTTATGTAATATTTTGTACATGTTTATATGTCTAGTAGGTGTCTTGACCTGGACTCGTTACTTCTCTACCGAGGTTTGGCTTGATACTTATTGGGTACTGCCGTGGTGTACTCATGCTACTCTTCTGTACATTTTTGTGAAGATCCAGGTACCTCAGATTTGTTGATATTCCTATTATTTGATCAAGAATTTCTATGGAGACTCAAGGTACACCTGCTGTAACGTTCGTAGGCCTCAGAGTCACCTTCTGATATTTTCTTTGCACTGTTTGATTCTATTCTGGAATAGTTATATTTAGAGATTTTCTAGTAAACTTTATAGAGCTTATGACATGTACTTCCGGTTTTGGGATTGTAGAAAATTTCTATTTCATATTTAATAATTGTTGGTTGAGTTTCCACTAATTCAGTAAGTGTTAAACTTACCTAGCCCCTAAGACTAGGTGCCATCACGACATCCTATGGAGGGAAATTTCGGTTGTCACAAGTTGGTATCGGAGCTCTAGGTTCATAGGTGCTACAAGTCATAAGCAGGTTTAGTAGAGTCTTGCGGATCGGTACGGAGATGTCTGTACTTATCTTCGAGAGGCTACCGAAACTTTTAGGAAATTCCACTAGTTTTATTCCTTATCGTGCGATATTGGTTCAACTTGAAGAATATATCTTATATTCATTTATATCCACTCATATATGACATTGCACACTCGGTATCAGCTGTGCGCCGACGGTTCTTGATGCCGCGAATGGACTAGGAGGGAGTCAGGGATGCTCAAACATCGTCTCAACTTGTGGTTCCGACTGAAGATGTACATGTATTGAAGGATCACTCAGTGATTTACGTGGGGGTGCAATGGATTCTGACATCTGGTTGATGAGTACGAGCTGTGAAGGTTAGTATTATAGATCATCGAACATTGTGTCCTATGGCTTCATGCCAAGTGGGAGAGTCTACTATAGACGAACATGTTACGGGGTCATGTGTTATATCAGTTCTGGCAGGAGATGTATATATGTGGTACTGAAAGGTTCCCCAAAATTTGCACATGTTTAAGGCTTAAGATTTTACAGGTGATAATGTTGGGACTTGCGGTATGTTTGCGTCCTTAATAATCCTATACTTCAGTACGAAAGGAGTTAGAGAAACAACTTCAAATTTACAGAAGGTCTACTTAGCGTGGGCGTCTCGGTTGTGGTAGTATGGGGTGCCTCAAAGGAAGTACGATGGTTGATGAGCTTATGGGCTACGTGGTTCGTGCCAAGATTTGCTTGTACGCAGCTTTACTTTTGGGATCGTTGTGTACAAGTAAGGGGAAGTGTTACTGTAACGCTCTGATCGGTTGTTTTGAGTATTACAATCCCGTTTCCCCATTTACTGCTCAAATTGGGCTTTACAGTTGTTGTGTGACTTGCCGGGGAAATTGGTTCGGGTCCGGTGAGGTTTTGGAATGAATTGGAATACTTGGTTCCAAGGTTTAAAGCTTAAGTTAAAATAGTGACCGGATGTCGACTTATGTGTAAATGACCTCGGAATTTAATTTTGATGATTCCAATAGCTCCGTATGGTGATTTTGTACTTAGGACCGTGTACGGAAAATTATTTGGAGGTCCGTAGTGGAATTAGGCTTGAAATGCAAGTTGAATTTTTGGGAAGTTTGACCGGGGGGTTGACTTTTTGACATCAAGGTTGGAATCTGATTCTAGAAATTGGAATAGCTTCGTTATGTCATTTATGACTTGTGTGCAAAATTTGAAGTCATTCCGGATTGATTTGATGTATTTCTGCACAAGATATAGAATTTGAAAGTTTAAAGTTCATTAGGCTTGAATTGAGGTGCGATTCATAGTTTTAGCGTTGTTTAATGTGATTTGAGGCTTCGACTAAGTTCGTATGATGTTTTAGGACTTGTTGGTATATTTGATTGAGGTCCCGAGGGGCTCGGGTCAGTTTCAGACCATTTTAGGCCATTTTTAGTTGCTGGTTTCTGCCTACAGAGGTGTGCATCGCGATCGCAAACATTTGGTCGAGTTCGCGAAGAGCAAACAACAGTTTGGAACCTTGTGAATCGCGATCAAGGAAGCTCATTCGCGATCGCGTAGAAAAAAATCTCTGCTGCACTGACCCGACTTTGAAAACTTATATCTCGCAATATATAAGGAATTTAGAGATAATCCAAAAATAAAAGTTGTAGCCCTTGATGTCTAGTTTTCAGAAATGTAAACCATTTGTCATTTGGAGTTGTGTACAAAATGTTATAGTGGATACACTATAGTCTATATGGAAAGAGTTTGGAGATCTCTGTTGCACAAGGCTGACTTTGGAAGCTTATATCTAGAATTATATAAGGAATTGAGAGATGAGAAACAAATGAAAGTTGTAGCACTTGGTGACTAGTTTTCAGAAAGTTAAACCATTTGCAATTTGGAGTTTTGTACAAAACGTTATAACCAATATACTAGAGGCTGTCTGGAAGAGTTGGGGGAGTTTGTTCTTCGCGATCGTGAAGAGCAATTTTGGGGCTGAAATATTTTTTGCTTCGCTATCGCGAAGAGTAAATGCCTGGACAAAAGATATATTTTGAGGTTTCGGCCATTTTAACACATTTGGAGCTATGGAGCTCGGATTGAAGCGATTTTTGAGGCGATTTTCACCATATGGATTGGGGTAAGTGATTCTAACTCGATTTTGGTTAAATTACATGAATCTATTATTGTTTTTATTGTGAGCACCTAATTATTGACTATATTTGAAGTTTTACCACCTTCTACTATGTAAATATTTTTAGAAATTTAATATATATTGTTTTAGCTTTGTTATATTTTTTTAATATAGGGTAAGAATTAAAAATAATTTAAAAGGAAAATTATTACTATTAGTATTATTTTTATTTTTTTATCTTTATTTTAAAATAAAATAAATGAAAAACAACGAAAAAAATAAATACTTTTTTTTAATTTTCGGATAGGTATAAAAAAATTAAAAGTATGGAATAAAAAATTAAAAGTAAAAGTAGGTGGAAATTGTTTTTTTTAAAAAGTAGAAGAAAGTGGAAAATTTTGAAATAAAAGTAAAAGAATGTGAAAATTTAAAAAAACTGAAAAGTAAAAGAAAGATGAAATTAAAAAAATAAAAGTAAAGGTATCTAAAAATGTTTTAAAAAAAGTAAAAGAAAGTGGACATTTAAAAAAAGAAAAGTAAAATAAGTGAAAATTAAAAAAAAAAGTAAAATAAGTGGAAAATAAAAAAAAAGTAAAGTAAAAAAAGTAGGAAGTTAAAAAATAAAAGTAAAGAAAAGTGCGGAATTATTTAAAAAAAGAAAAAAGAAAAATGGGAAGTGTGAATTTTTTTAATTCAAAAATAATAAAATAATAAAAACAAATCTACAACAATTCCAAATTGTTTTCTTATAAATAGAATTCGAGCTTGTAATGTGATCTATAGTTGGCTTTTTTGATTGTTGATATTACTGTGTTTGTGGTCCTAATGTGTTAATTGCCGCTCATTTTCCGCTTTGATATTATTTGAACAATATAAACTGCCTTCTTACGCCTTCCTTCTGAGTCTTCTGAATTTATGGTGCACACGTGCGCGTGGCCCACTATTCTGTTAGAGGTCATCCCAAATAGAACGAGGCTGGATCTGTATCTAGGCCAGGTAGACTTTCGTGCTCCCTGTATTTTGCCCCCACCTCGGCTCGAGCTGTCCGCTTGGGTAAGCCAGGTCTAAAATACCCCCCCAGGATTTTAAACCTAGAATAACATAGCCTCATGTCGGATCCCTAGTAGGAACGTTTGTTTCATTACGTGCATTTGACTTTGGGGACTCAACACAGGGGTTGAATCCGTCTAGGACAAGTGTACCAAAAAATAAAAGACCATCATGATGCATACTACGCGCTATTTGTGCTTTTGTTTGATCTGATTTGCATGTTGACCGGCTGCTAGAATAAATACAGAAAATTGAGAAAAGGCAGAAGTGAGAAGTAGGAGAGAGAAAATTCATCCGGTTTTCAAAAATTTCGCTATTTGAAAAATTTAGAAACTCTGCCCAAATTTTGGAAAAACAAAAAAGAGAAAAAGAAAAATCATTTCAAAATGAGTCAAAAAATCATGTTTTCCCTGTTGTGTCAAAACCGACCGAACTACGCAGGTCTGATTTTCACCGGATGCGAGATAAGTAGGCAAACCTCAGCGGTTCCGGCCCCAATTTTCAAAAAAAGAAAAATTCAAAAATAGTTTCCCTTTCCTTGATTCCCTCTCTAGAATTCTTTCCTTAGAAAATCTAAAAAAAAGAAATTTAAATCCAAAAATATTTTTTTTTTCCGAAGTCTTTTATTCGAAAAAAAAGAACAAAAACAATTTTCAAAGCAAAATCCAAAATATTTTCTTCCTTCTTTAGAATTCATTCTTTTAAAAAATAAATTCTAAATTTCATAAAAAGAAAAACAAATCAAAAAAAAATATTTAAAAGTCTTTATATAAAAGAAAAAAGAAAAGAAAAATAAAAATTTGTCAGTCTAGTCCCGATCTCCCTGAACTACGTAATGTTCTGATTCATGCGGCGTCATGATACGTAAGCAATCCCCATCATATTCGATCATAGCCATAAACAAATTGAGTGAAAAAATAAACCGAAAAAAAAGAAGAAAAATAATTGAGTGAAAAAGAAAGAAAAGAGTGAAAAAAACTAACAAAGAAAAACAAAGAGCGAAAACAACAAAAAGAGAAAGAAAAAAGAAATCAAGGTATGAAAAAAAAAAGAGAGCCTCCCAAGAAGGAATCAGTTCATCTCTTTGGTAAATCATACTCGAGCTTGTTCAAAAAAACTAGTCAGGCTAGGTCTACTGCAGCCAGTAGCCCCGAACCGGTGCACCGGGCTAATGCTAGATGTGAATACCACTCTCGAGCAATGGGACATGATACAGAAGACTGTTGGATTCTTAAGAGAGCAGTGGAAGACCTCATCGAGGTCAAGACAATAGTGCTTAAGGATGAAGAGGCCCTTAATATGATGAACAATCCTCTGCGTACTCACACTAATGGGCCAGTAGTCGGAATGATCTGTGAAGATGAGGAATTTGATCTAGCACTAAAAGCCACAGTAGCCATTTCCGCGGCAGAAGCGAAACCTAAAAACGGGCGCCAAACTTGAAAGGTTCTCTGTCAGATGGGAGTCTCGGTAGCCTGTCTTGCTATCTTTTCTGCGTTCGGATTATTTCAAGGTGTAATGCAGACGTTTTACTTTTATTGTCTTACTTTGTGATGTAAACCTTTCTATCTTTAATTTTTTTTTAAAAAAACAAAAAAATCAAATCAAATGAAATTTTGTCTCTTTTCTTAATCTTGTCACCTTTCTTATTCTCTTTTCAGTTCTGTTAATAAAAATTTTAATGACATGACATGAATGCGAACTTCATGCCTAGATCCTAAAATGATGCCAGACCTCGAAATAATGAATCAAGAAGTAGAATGTGTTGAGGATAAGGCTTGTGAGAAAATAAATAAAGAATTGGAACAGTAGGCCTAGGCCAAGTCCGAATGAAACAAGTTGAAATTCCCTCTCTTCGGATTATTGTTGAAGCCGAGATTGAGGATAAAGATTGGGTCAAGAATTGATTGGAACAATTGACACTGATTGATGAAAAACGATTGGCCGCAGTTTGTCACGAGCAGTTGTACCAACAAAGAATGACTAGTGCCTACAACAAGAAAGTGTGGCCCAGGAAATTTGAAATGGGGCAACTCGTTCTGAGATATATCCTCCCGCATCATGAAGAATCTAAAGGAAATTGGCTCCAAATTGATGCAGTCAAAAAGGTACTATGTTTGACCCTTCACGCACCTTTAATGCTCTTTGATTGAGATAATGAAGGCTTTCATTCTCGCTACCCAAACACCATTAACCCTTTTGCCAACCCTTTGAGCCGGTTACCTTTCTTTGATTACCCTCTTTGGAACCTGAAGGAGTTATTGAAAAGAAAAAAAAAACAAGAAAAAAGGGAAAAGGAAAAAGAAAGAAAATAAAACAGACAGAAAGACAAAAGAAAAAAAAACAGTTCATGTTATATTGAACTACGTTTGACTTGATTCCGAAAGGATACGTAGGCAGCCTCTCTCTGGGGTTCAGTCACACCAAAACAAAAATTCACATTTCCCCAAAAGTTGAAACTGGGGCAGATGTTACAATGGTTCGGCGATGGTTTTGCCTGAAAGGTTCCAAAGTCGTAACTCAATCCAAATCCCTTTTACCCAAATCCTTTTCAAGTCTTTCCGATCAATCAACTAGAATGTTCAAGAATTGGAGGATACAATCACTTGGATTTGGTGCAACCAAAATGAGAGAAATAAAATGAGAGAGTCTTATTGGTGAAAACCCTCATGAGCACCGTAGGGCAATGGTGAGTAAAGAAACTAAAATGTGAGAGTCTTGTTAGTGAAAACCCCGAAAAGGCACTATAAAGCGGTGGTGAGAAGAAAAACGAGAGAGATTAGCCGGTGAAAACCCACAAAGGGCACTACTGATCGAAAAGAGAATCTTCATAGCCATTGGTATTGACAGTCCTGGGCAAGGTTTCTCGGTTTCGAGGCAAAAGTTGTGATGATTTTCTAAGAGTCGGACGGTTTACATATATCAGGCATCCAGTCCAAAAGGCATGTCATGTTCATTGAAGTCTGCATGTACTCCAGATAAGTCCTTCTTTCCTTCCCCCGAAAGGGATACCTCTTGTCTAAATTCATTGTCCATTCCATTGTTTGTTTCTCTTTGAATCCCTTTCGGTCTAACTCTGTTCCAAAACTATGGCAAAGAAGGGGTAGCAAGACTGATTTACATGGCTTTCGTTTGATACAAGCTAATATTCAAGAGGCACCCAGCCTTGGCAAGTTCATCAAGTCAACCTCGATTAGCCGTGGTGGTTGATGCTTTGAAATCAAAAAATCTCGAAAGGAAGAAATCAAATTGAAAGTGCCTACAAGGCAAAATGAAGTTGAATATGTTAAGTATCATGTGCCTAACTATTTCGGCAAAGTTTGAAAAGCCAAATGTTCCCCAATGCTCTAAAATTGAAAGTTTTGGAGGAAAGAAGTCGAAAGTGAAATGCCACAAAGGCAAAATAAAGTTAAAAAAGTTAAATCCCACGCGACTAACCGTCATGTAAAAGTTTGAAAAGTCAAAGGCTCTCTAGGGCCAGAAATGCAAGTGGTATTCACGAAACATCTAGTGGAAGGTTGAAATCATCATCAAAAGAAGATATGCACAAAGCCAAGCTGCCAAAGACATCAAGGCCACAAACCGACCACCACCTTTAAAACTCACAATTTTTCTTTGTTTTGAAGCAGGAACAAAGCATCGCAGAATGGCGATTCTTAAAGGACGAATGTCACCAAAGGTAAGTTTCCGTAAAATCTCCAATTTCTCTTATTTTCAGGATGCATCACTATTGTTCATACATATCATTTTGGTAGCTTAACCCAAGTAGAACCTTTTCCCCTACGGGGATCCAGCTCATAGTTCCGGGTAGAAGTACTCTTCGCCCAATCTTGTTTTCCTTAGCTTAACCTAGGTAGAACCTGTTTGCCTAGGGGGATCTGGCTCATAGTTTCCGAGTAGAAGTACTCTTCGCCCAAGGTATTTTTTGTAGCTTAACCCAGGTAGAACTTTTTCGCCTAGGGGGATCCAGATCATAGTTTCCAGGTAGAAGTACTCTTCACTCAGGATGCTTACGTAGCTTAACCCAGGTAGAACCTTTTCGCATAGGGGGATCCAGTTCATAGTTCCGGGTAGAAGTACTCTTCGCTCAAGTTATGTTACGCAGCTTAACCCAGGTAGAACCTTTTCACCAAGGGGGATCCAGCTCATAGTTCCGGGTAGAAGTACTCTTCGCCCAGGCTTGTTTTTCGTAGCTTAACCCAGGTAGAACCTTTTCACCTAGGGGGATACAACACATATTCTGGGTAGAAGTACTCTTCGCCCAGGCTTGTTTTTCTTAGCTTAACCCAGGTAGAACCGTTTCGCCTAGGGGGATCCAGCTCATAGTTCCGGGTAGAAATACTCTTCGTTCAGGTTGTTTTACATAACTTAACCCAGGTAGAACCTTTTTGCCTAGGGGGATCGAGCTCATAGTTCCGGGTAGAAGTACTCTTCGCTCAGGTTTGTTTTTCTTAGCTTAACCCAGTTAGAACCTTTTTGCCTAGGGGGATCCAGCTCATAGTTCCGAGTAGAAGTACCTTTTTCTCAGGATGTTTTACGTAGGTTAACCCAGGTAGAACCTTTTCGCCTAGTGGGATCCAGCTCATAGTTTCCGGGTAGAAGTACTCTTCGCTTAGGTTGTTTTACGTAGCTTAACCCAGGTAGAACCTTTTCGCCTAGGGGTATCCAACTCATAGTTCCGGGTAGAAGTACTCTTCGCTCTGGTTGTTTTACATAGCTTAACCCAGGTAGAACTTCTTTTTCTCCTAGGGGGATCCAGCTCATAGTTCCGAGTAGAAGTACTCTTCGCCCAGACTTGTTTTTTGTAGCTTAACCTAGGTAGAACCTTTTCGCCTAGGGGATCCAGCTCATATTTCCGGGTAAAAGTACTTTTCGCCCAGGCTCGTTTTTCGTAGCTTAACCCAGGTAGAACCTTTTCTTTAGGGGTTCCAGCTCATAGTTCCGGGTAGAAGTACTCTTTGCTCAGGTTGTTTTTCGTAGCTTAACCCAGGTAGAACCTTTTTCTCCTAGGGGATCCAACTCAGAGTTCCGGGTAGAAGTACTCTTCGTTCAAGTTGTTTTTCGTAGCTTAACCCAGGTAGTACCTTTTCGCCTAGGGGATCCAGCTCATAGTTTTCGGGTAGAAGTACTCTTCGCCTGGCTTGTTTTACGTAGCTTAACCCAGGTAGAACATTTCGCCTAGGGGGATCCAGTTCATAGTTTTCCGGGTAGATGTACTCTTCGCTCAGGATGTTTACGTAGCTTAACCCAGGTAGAACCTTTTCGTCTAGGGGGATCCAACTCATAGTTCCGGGTAGAAGTACTCTTTGCCCAAGCTTGTTTTTTGTAGCTTAACCGAGGTAGAACATTTTCGCCTAGGGGGATCCAGCTCATAGTTCCAGGTAGAAGTACTCTTCGCTCAGGTTGTTTTACGCAGCTTAACCCAGGTAGAGCCTTTTCGCCTAGGGGGATCCAGCTCATAGTTCCGGGTAGAAGTACTTTTCGCTCAGGTTGTTTTATGTAGTTTAACCCAGGTAGAAACTTTTCGCCTAGGGAGATCCAGCTCATATTCCGGGTAGAAGTACTCTTCGCCCAGGCTTGCTTTTCGCAATTTAACCCAGGTAGAACCTTTTCACCCAGGGGATTCATTTTCATTTCAGTAATACAGGGCACCAACCCCTGGTTATATTTCCTTTTCAGTAATACAGGGCGCCAACCCCTGGTTACATTTCCTTTTTAGTAATACAGGGCACCAACCCCTTATAACATTTCCTTTTCAGTAATACAAGGCTTCAACCCTTGGTTACATTTCTTTTTCAGTAATACAGGGCACCAACCCCTGGTTACATTTCTTTTTCAGTAATATAGGGCGCCAAACCCTAGTTATATTTTCCTTTTCAGTAATACATGGCGCCAACCCCTAGTTACATTTCTTTTTCAGTAATATATGGCGCCAACCCCTAGTTACATTTCTTTTTCAGTAATACAGGGCGCCATCCCCTGATTATATTTCTTTACCAGTATAGTGTACACCAATCCCTGATCTCCTTACCAGTATAGGGTACACCAATCCCTAGCTGTGTTCTCCAACATAGGGTACACCACTCCCTAGTTGATTTGATTTTAAATGCAGGATACAACACTCCCTGATATCATTGCCAATATAGGGTATCCCATTTCCTGGCCACATTTTTCCAACATAAGGTACACCAATCCTTAGTTGAGACATTCTTTAGGAACAATAAAAAAAATCATCATGACCTTTTCAGGGTACACCATTACCGTTTTATTTTGCTTTCAATAAAGAAGTAGTTTATAATTTTGTTACAATAACTCACGAGATTTTTCTAGTGAAAACTGGGGTAGAAAATTTTTATTTGTTTGTTTGTTGTGATGTCTGAGCAGGTTTTACCTCAAGGCACAGGGTTCGAGATGAACAAAAGAAGAAGTCTCAATCCAGAATAAAGAAAAGAAAAGAAAAAGAAGTGAATCCAAATGGAGAAGCAGATGGAAAGGATATGGACTGCTCAAGACATGACTAAAGTTACGAGCTTCACCTTTCCCATTTTGCTCAGAAGAACCTGTAGAAGAATGAACTAGAACCTACAGCTAGCAAGCATCAAGGTTCAGATCAGAGTCTGCGTGAACAACCAGTCAAGACTCAAGATTAAACTTCAAAAGACTTATAGATAGGAATCTTGTAACTCATAGTTGATAGGCTTGTTTAGTTTCTTTCGATTTTGATGTAATAGCAGGACCACAGATCGGAGCCTCGACGGAACCTCACTTGACTCTCCAACTCATAAATTCACCATTCTCCTTGAACTACACGTGACTTGATTCCTCTATAACCCGGGATATGTAGGCTGTCCAAAATCAGGACTCGGTTACACCCTATATTTTATTTATTTTCCTTTTGAATAACGGTTTGGTAAAAAACTAGTCACATGGCTCACCTAGTCTTTGCCTGAAAACTCTTCATATTTCCAAGCAAAGAGGGGTAGCTGTGAGCACCTAATTCTTTATTATAGTTGAAGTTTTACCACCTTCTACTATGTAAATATTTTTAAAAATTTAATATATATTTTTTTAGCTTTGTTACATTTTTTTTAATATAGGTTAAGAATTTAAAATAATTTAAAAGGTCAAATTATTACTATTAGTATTATTTTTATTTTTTATATTTATTTTAAAATAAAATAAATTAAAAAAACGAAAAAAATAAATATATTTTTTAATTTTCGGATGGGAATAAAATAATAAGAAAATAAAAAGTATGGAATAAAAAATTAAAAGTAAAAGTAGGTGGAAATTGTTTTTTAAAAAAAGTAGAAGAAAGTGGAAAATTAAAAGAATAAAAGTAAAAGAATGTGAAAATTTAAAAAAAATGAAAAGTAAAATAAAGATGAAATTAAAAAAATAAAAGTAAAGGTAGCTGAGTTTTGTTTTTAAAAAGTAAAAGAAAGTGGAAATTTAAAAAAAGAAAATTAAAATAAGTGGATATTAAAAAAAAAAAGTAAAATAAGTGGAAAATTAAAAAAAAGTAAAGTAAAAAAATGTGGGAAATTAAAAAATAAAAGTAAAGGAAAGTGGGTAATTATTTTTAAAAAGAAAAAAGAAAAATAGAAAGTGGGAATTATTTTTAATTAAAAAATAATAAAATTATAAAAACAAATCTGAAAAAATTCCGAATTTGTTTCCTATAAATAGAAGAGAAATGTGAGGAGAAAAGAGGAGAAGGAAGGAAAAAATAGAGGAGAGAATTGAGAAAAAAAAATTCTTCTTCTACGCGAAGTAAATTTCTACTCGTTTCATTATTTCTTTCAAACATTCAAACAATTCATCACCCTGTTTAAGACCCAAAAATGCCTCAAATTCAATCCTAAAAACACCTTGTGAAGCTCCATTAATAGTCACCTCTCTCACGCCAAAAACCAGCAGCCTCACGAGGTACAGTCGAGTTTCGGTCCGAGCTCGAATTTTAGAAGGTTCGTCGCTAGATTTTCTGCTCATCTGTCGATCTGCCCTTGGTTTGGTGTATTTGCTCGGCTCAGAATTGTTTTTGCATTAATCAAGTTCCGAACGAAATATTTTGTTTAAAGGTTCATTGCTTATCCTCCCTTTGTTAATTATCTCACTGTTTGTGTGATGTTCTTATAGAGGTTCATGTGATAATTTTTTGTGTTGTTTTATTTATACACATTATCATGTTGTAATTTCTTTTTACATGTTTCAAGCGATTTGTCAACAAATTATTTGAATAGGATTTCATCTTAATGAGATTTGCTATTTAGAATTAAGAATGAAGATCTTTCCATATTAATGGGTCATGCGTTGGAGTTCAAGTAAGTGATCAGAAATGAGTTACCACATTTAATAGGAAAGAAAGAATTAGACATGGGTTGGATTGAGTATAAATCATTCAGGCCCAATAATTTTGTCACTAGACTAATAATTAGCTCATTATTCCATAATGGATAAATGTCTCCTAATTTCAAAGATACAGTAGTAAGTTGTAAATATTTCTAAGTGTGGATGACTTTTCAATACTTTAAATAACTAATATATTTCCCGACTTTCAAATAATTTCCTATCCATAAACTCTTGGTCTTACAATAATTTCAAATTAGTTTAGGAAAATAATACAAGTGCGCGTTCACATGACTTGACCAATCAACTTCGAATAATAATAAATATGTTATTTATTGTGTACACGTACGCGTGACATGATTCTTGACGCCAAACAAAAATTAGACACGTACGCGTGACTTATTTCAAGATAATTTTCATAAATCTAATCAAGCAATAAAAGCGGACATAGGTAAAACATGAGAACTAATAAAACAAAGGTTATCCAAAAATAATATAAGCCAAATGTAGTCAATAAAGCGACTGTGCTAGAACCACGGGACTCGGGGAATGCCTTATACCTTCTCCCCGGTCAACAGAATTTCTTACCCGGACTTTGTTTTCGCAGACCAATAATAATAGAGTCAAACCTTCCTTTGACTAGGGATTCAAATAAAAGGTGACTTGGAACACCCAAAAAATCAATTCCAAGTGACGACTCTATAAATAAAATAATTCCTATTCAAATTTGTCACTTTAATTGAAAAAACTCTTTAACCCACAACAATCCATAACACATATATCTTTTTGTGGGGTAAAACGGGGTGTGACATTTATCAACAAATTAGTGTTTTGGGTTGAAAATAGTAGAAAAATTCATAGACTTTAATTGAGGATTTGAAGGCCGAGTTGTGGTCGGATTTGAGTAATTTTAGTATGGTTGGACTCGTGGTTGAATGGAGGTTCGGATTTTGTGAGTTTTATCAGATTCTGAGACGTGGGCCCCACAAGTGATTTTTGGGGCGTAATTTCGAATTTTCGGAAAATATTAGTAATTTGATATGAAATAAATTCCTACAATTTTTGTGAGTTGAATCAAATTAATTGTGACTAGATTCGAGCTGTTTGGAAGTTGATACGCGCATAATGGAATTTCTGGAGCATTGCTTAGCTTGCTCGACATTGGATTTGGCTTGTTCGAGGTAAGTAACTCTTCTAATCTTAGAGTTGAGGGTATGAACCCTGAATATATGTATTATGTAAATCGTTGGGAGGTGATGCACATGCTAGGTGACGGGTGTGTGGGCGTGCACTATAGAAATTGTGACATAATTGTTTTTGTGAAATTTTGTAGTTAAATAATCTTGGCATTTTCCATGCAGTTTTATGTGTTAAAGAAATTGAGCTGAAAAACATATTAAAAATCATGTTGAGGCTATGTGCCAGTATTATTGGGATCCACAGAGGTCATATTGCTGTGAATTATTTGTTTAAATTGAAAATTCATACTCAGTCATATTCATTTCATTGCATATCATATATCAGTCTATGTTGTTATTTATCGATACATCATATCATCATTTTTGGGCTATTCTTATGACATTGTGAGCCCATGAGAGAGAGACTGGAGAGATTGATGACCGAGGGAGGCCGAGAGCCTGATTGTGAGGATATTTTTGGGATCGGGTTGCACACCGCAGCAGGCCATGTTGGCTTTATATATATATTATTACTATTATATGGATCGGGGCTGCCCGCCTACAGCATGCCTTATTGGCTTATTATGGCACGTGAGTTGTCCGTGAGGATTCTGATATCATATTATAGCACGTGAGTTGTCCGTGCAGCACGTGAGTTATCCGTGCAGATTATAGCGCTTGGGCTGAAGGAGCCCCTCCGAAGTCTGTACACACCCCAAGTGAGCGCAGGTACCTACTGAGTGCGAGTACCGAGTATCAAGTGTCGAGTGCTGAGTGACTGGGAGGCATGAGAGATGGTGAGGCATGCCCGGGAGCTGTTTACGAGTGATTGTGAGGTATGCCCGAGGGGCTGTTTACGAGTGATTGTGAGGTATGCCCGATGTGCTGTTTACGAGTGATTGCGAGGTAAGCCCGAGGGGTTGTTTATGATTTAATCACTGAGTTGCATCGCATTGGCATGCACACATGACATAAAGGCATAGAGATGTATTTTCCTCATGCTGTACAACATCACATCATTCATGATTTCTCTCACATTTTGACAGATGGGCATAGTGATGCATTTGTTTTTACACGGGATATCTAGAAGGAAAATGAAACATCTTATTTATTATTGAAAGGATTTTTGGGAAAAATTATTGTTTTCAAACTTATTCATTTTTTTGAAAACTTCGGCAAACGATTTGGGTTTTCACTGATGTAATTGAAAGGAAGAACTATTATTTTTGAAATCATGATTTGGCTGAGCATTTTATCTCTGAGTTACTTCTGGTATTATTTGCTTTATGTTGTTATGGACTGTTGTGGACTAGTGGTTTTGGACCCGACCTTGGTAGAAGCTCGTCACTAGTTTCAACTTAAGGTTAGGTTTGTTACTTACTCAGTACATGGGGTCAGTTGTACTGATACTACACTTCTGCACATTGCGTGCAGATGTTGGTTGCTGTGCTCGATGGTTGCGGGATTTGAAGATGTACCTGTGTTCCTGCTGTAGCTGCCTCTTATTCATGGTAGCCTTAGATTTATAAAAGCTTTGTTTATGTATTATTCAAACAGACTATGTAATTATTTCATTTACGCTTTGTATACTCTATTCTTAGAAGCTCATGATTTGTACTACCAGTTCTTGGGTGATGTGTAAGATTAAGATCTTTATTCACTTAAATTGCTTTAATAATTGTTATTGGAATTGGATAATTGAAAGTTGTCTTACCTAGCGGGTTGGGTTAGGTGCCATCATGACTAGTTGGATTTTGGGTCATGACAGTTACCCCATGGAAGAATCGAGGAATATATGAAGAAATGGGTCAGCTCGACGGTGTTGGGTCAGCATAGCAAAGGAAGAAATTGGCCTTTGGAGAGGTAATTCTCCACCGGTGTCTGTGGCAAGTTTATAAAGAGGGTAGACCCGCCGATGCAACACCACCTACTTGGGCTCAGTTTCAGAAATGTTTTTGAGGGAGTTTGTTCCTCAAACCCTCCATAATGCATGGCGCACAGAGTTTGAACGGTTGCGTCAGGATATCATGACGGTGTCAAAATATGCCATCTGGTTCAGTGAGTTAGCCTGTCATACTCCTACTTTGGTTCCTACAGCCAGAGAGCGAGTCTACAGATTTATTAAAGGACTTAGTTATGATCTTAGATTCTGAATGACTCGGGGGCTACAAGCTGATACTTCATTTTAGCAAGTGGTGGAAATATCCAAGATATTATAACGTATTTGGGGTGAGGAAAAGGAAACTAAGAAGACCAAGGGGTATCGAGGTTATATATGATTCAATGGATTATACTCTACATCTATAACTCATTATGGAGTAGACTCGGGCAATCGGTCAGCCCAGTCCGCACATCAGATTACTCGGGGTGCTCCAGTAAGTTCTTTTAATGCACCACCGGTATGAGGTTCCTACAATGGTTATTCCAGTTATCCGGCACAGACTCAATATGAGTAGTCCAACCCGCGGAAGGGTTTTTATGAGTATGGTGATACTAGGAACATCATGAGAGATTGTCCCAAACTTGGGAAAGACATATTTCATTAGAGCACTCCAGCTACGGGACCCATTTCAGTTACTACCCCACATACATATCCAGTTAGGTGTAGAGGACAAGTGGGTAGAGGGTTCCATAGAGGGGGAAGCCCGACCCGTTGATATATTGCCATGATATGGATGAGGTCGCTACTCCAGATGGTGTCGTTACACGTACAATCTCAATTAATTATGAAGGAATATTTTTCCTTAATTTTATTCAGTTCTGAGTATCGAGGCAAGTCCTCCTATTATGCTCCACTTATATGTGAGCTTCGTAATTCTATAAACTACTTATGTGTCTACTCATGTTGGGAGATTCTATGGAGATAGTCGATCATTCTACTTTAGTCACTAAAGCGAGCTGTGAGGCTGAAATGACTTTTTGTTACTCATTATGATAAGTTTTGATGTAATATATGGATAATTGATTACAATTTGTAAATTATATGCCCTACCGGTATGAGGGTTCATTATGTGTTGTGATTTTATTTAACGGGAATTATTTTTCTTAAAGAAGAAAATGGAAAGATTTCGATTAGCACGACGTGCATATTACTTGTGATTCAGAGCTGAGGACGGAATACTTGCATTTTAACATGATTTGATATGTTTAAACCGGGCTATGTGCCACAGTGGAAGTTATATCAGGATGAGATCCTTGTAACAAAAATTTATGTGTTTAAATTCTCCCTTATGAAATTAAATTTGTACTATAGTACTGATAGGGAGTCATGTCTGTTAGGATTATTTGATAATTCTTATATGTGTTTCTCTGTGCATAATTTGCCATATTCGTGTTGTAATTATTGAGTTTTACCTTATGAGGTAGGTGCCCAGGTGACATTAAATGTGACTCGTTAATTCGGGTAAATAATTATAAGGCATTAATGCCTCATGTCTCATTGTCAGTATTGTGAAGGTTTTAAACGAGATTTTTGTTAACATGATTGACGATGCTGTAACTGGTTATGAACAACTATTATGACTAAAAATGTGGTTATGGGCGTATGCATATTGTGATAAGTTATGTGGTTATATCGTGCGAGTGTAGTCATGAGTTGGTACAGCCGGTTGAGGCTAATACCGTGTGTCAATATGAAAATCAGACCTTTTGAAAATGTTTGGAGTGTAAGAAATTTGGTTCTAAGATCTATAAGGGTAAACATGAGAAATAATCTCAATGGATATGGTGATGCCAGACTTATGTCGATTGGGGTGACGTGGGATCACCCGCGAGTATATGTGTAAGAGTAAAATCAGCAATCTGATAACCTCAAAATAATTCTTGGCACATTCGAGGACGATCTGACTTGTCGTTTTAAGAATTAGCATCCCGTTCAGCGGCTTAAGATCTCTAGTAGATTCATAATATGTATTATGACTTACATGTGTGGTCAAGTTTTGTTTTCGGACGATTCGAGATCAAATTGGAAGAACAATTCTTATTTAAGAGGCTTAAAAGAAAAGAGTTGACCGGAGAGTTGACTTTTGTATAAACGACTCCGGAATAGAGTTTTGACAATGTCAATAGCTTCGTATGGTGATTTCGAACTTAGGTATATCTCAGGATTTGGATTTGGAAGCCCATAGGACAATTCGACGCATTTTGGCAAAAATTGGAAAGTTAAAGTTTTTGAAACATTCATAAATTTGACCGTAAGTCGATTGGTTGATATCGAGGTCAGATTTCTATTCCGGAAATTGGAACAGCTCCATTATGTCATTTAAGAGTTGTGTGCAAAATTTGAAGTCATTCTGTATTGATTTGATACGTTTCGGCGCAAATTATAGAATTTGGAAAATTGATAAACTCATAATTCGATTCGAGGCGCGATTAGTAATTTCGATGTTGTTTGACGTGGTTTGAGGCCTCGACTAAGTTCGTATCGTATTTTGGGACATGATGATATATTTGGTTAAGGTCCCGAGGGCCTCGGGTGGATTCCGGGTGGTTAACGGATCGGATTTCGAACTTAGGAAAATGTTGGAAATTATGATTTTGCTAGTACAATTTCTTCTGGGAACTTTGGTCGCAGAAGAGACCTCACAAAAGTGAGGCATTCATAGAAGAAGCGACATTGGGCAGGGCTGGCATTTGGCTACAGAAGCGGAAGAAAATGCGCACCTGCGACACCGCAGGTTCGATGCCTGGAACGCAGGAGCGATGCTAGCACATAAGCGGAGTTCCTATTCACACTTGCGTGACCGCAGAAGCGGACCTTCTGCCGTAGGTGCGATGGGGTTAGCTGGACAGCAGAAGCGAGATTTGTCTCGCAAAAGCGAGCTCACAGGCGCGTAAAATCTGTCCGCATAAACGAACTGGACAGAAACATTTAAGGATCGGATTTGGTCGTTTTCGTTTGGGATTTTGGAGCTTGGATTTTTGGCGTTTTTTGAGGAGTTCTTCCTGACTTTGACTTGGATAAGTGTTCTATATCCGAAAGTGATTATATTTCATGATTCTATGGTTATATCTATCAATATTTAGTGAATCAATTATAAGAAAACGAGATTTTTGCAAAATTGTTCAAAAATGAAAATTTAAGATTTGGAGGTAGATTCGTTATCAGAATTTGATAAAATTGGTATGGTTGAACTCTTATCGGAATGGGTGTTCGAATTTCGTAATTTGTTATCGGTTTCCGAGAAGCGAGTTCCCAGAGTTGACTTTGTGTTGACTTTTTGGAATAAAATTTAAAGTAGACGTTTTATTATCTGGAATTATTTTCGATGAATTTTAATGATGTTATGTAATTTATTTGGCTAGATTTGAGTCGTTCTGAGGTCATTTCACGCGAGAAGGCTATTTTGGAATATCAGACTAATTTCGTTAAGGTAAGTATCTTGTCTAACTTTATAGGGGGAAATCACCCCTTAGGATTTGAGATAATTGTGTCATTCGTGTTCTGTGAAGTTCGTGTACGCGAGGTGACGAGTGGGTACACGGCCTATATGTGGTATTTGACCGGTTTGGACTCTTAGGCTTCCTTCATGTAATTAATTATAGTTATTGTTTCATGACTATATCTTTTGTTGTTAGAATTATTTTGTCACGACCCCTTAGAAATAGTTGATTTTTAATTATTAAATAAGTAAGAGGTGAGAAATTCAATAAAATAAAGTGTAAACATTTATAAGAACAATTGTGGTGAAATGAATACTCAAAATTATCAAGTGTCTACTAGCAAAATTCCAAGACTTGGTGTCACAAGTGTATGAGCTACTAGTAGAATATACAAAAATACTAATTTATTGTCTGAATGGAGTAGATAGCAAATAAAAGCAAAAGAGAGACTTCAGGTGTTGCAGGATGGACCCGGAAAGCAGCTCACCACTAGGTCTCGAAGTATCAGGGGTGTGCGCCGGAATAACTACCAGATGCAACTGCCTCAGAACCTGCACGATTAGTGCAGAAGTGTAGCGTGAGTACATAAATAACATGTACCCAGTAAGTATCTAGTCTAACCTCAAAGAAGTAGTGATGAGGGATCGACACCGACACTTACTATGGGCCAACAATAAAATACAGAAATTCTAAATAAGCATGGATCATATAAATAATAAATAAAACTCAGTAACAAGCAGTGAATAATAATTCTTCCACTAATAATAAATTACAAGTCATTTTCTGTCATTAAGTAATTGTAACCGCTCAAGCCATAAAATAATATCAAATGTAATTGGGCTTCGAGTATTATCACGCACCATTTATGCCGAGGTCGTACGTCCTAATCCAGAAAATATACCGTGTGCACTGCCGATGGTTGAACGGCACGAACCATAGATACATCTATTAACCTGCCGAGCATGAGAGTAGAGGAACTTTACCTCGCTCGCGGAAATACTTGCGACGCGAGTGAACATAGATTTATCAGAGTTATTATAAAATTCTTCAATTCTTCCCAAACATAAGAAATCCAAACTGAAGACTTTATATCTTAGAATCCTTAATCTCAACTCTATTTAAGAAAATTAATATGCATAATCAACATAACAGTGCAATCAACGCATGATGTAAATCTAAGACTACCCGGACATCACATGGGATTTAGCTACGCACGACCTCTCATCACCTAGTGCGTACGTAGCTCCCCACACAAGTAATTCACAACAAATACACCTAAGGGGATGAGTTCCCTCTTACAAGGTTAGGCAAGAGACTTACCTCATTCTCAAGCTCACTTCCGATCCACAAATATGCTTTAAATCCTCAACTCGGTGCCAAACGACCCAAAACTGGTCAAATGTTATATAAATTAGTCAATATGCGTCCAAAAGTTCATAATTTAACTATTAGAGTAATTACCCAACCAAAATGGGAAGATTCCAAAAGGTCAACCCCGGGCCCACATGCTCGAAGTCTAGAAACTTTCAAAGATAATTGTTACTCATAACCTCACGAACTCAAATATATAATTTTTACCCAATTCCATAACCATTTTTGTGGTTAAATCCCATTTTTATCAAAACCTAGATTTTTTTATCTAAACTCAAAATTCTCACAATTTTACAAGTTAAAATCTACCCATAATCTATGTATTTAACTTACATTGGATAGAAATTACTTACCTCGAATAACTAGTGAAAACTCCTTTCTAAAAGCTCCAAAAAGTGCCCAAGGAATGTAATAAATGAACCCAAAATTGCCTAAGTCCCGAAGTTGGGTGCGATTGCACCAGAAGTTGGGTGCTTCAGCTATTCATCCAACATCAAATGACTTCCGCGCATCGTCCGAATGGAAAACAAACTTGCTTAAACCCTCAGAATACGGAAAACAACACCAAAACTAAGAATCACACCGCAAACCAAATTGAATCAACTTATGAACTTCAAGTTCTTCCAACATGCTCCGAACGCGGTGGATCATACCTAAACTACTCGGAAAGGCACCAAATTTTGGGTGCAAGTCTTAAATCACCATACGGAACTATTACCAGGCTCGGAACCTCAAACATACCTTGATAACACCAAAACCTACTCCAAATCAAATTTAAAGAACTTTAAAACCTTCAATGCGCCAACTTTCAACTTTATACGCCGAAACGCTCCCGGGTCATCCAAAACCCGATCCGAACATACTCCCAAGTCCAAAATCATCATACAAATATATTGGGACCGTCAAATCCCGGATCTGGGTCATTTACTAGAAATATTGACACAAGTCAAACTTAACCCTTTAAAGCCAATATTAAGGAACTAATTGTTCCGATTTCAACCTGAAACCTTGCAAATCCCGAACTAACCACCCTCGCAAGTCATAAATTAGTAAACGCACACATGGGGAGTCTTATTTAGGGGAACAAGGATCTAGGAAGCAAAAATACCGGTTGGGTTGTTACATTTTCCACCATTTAAACAAACCTTCATCTTCGAACGAGTCTAGAATCGTACATGGAGTGCCAAATATATGTGGATATCTACTCTGCATGTCTTCCTCGGCCTCCCAAGTCGCCTCTTCAACTGGTTGGCCCCTCCACTGAACCTTTACCGCAGAATTCTTCTTGGAACTCAACTGGCAAACTTGCCTATCAACAATGGCAACTGGCTCCTCCTCATAACCCAGGCTCTCATCTAGCTGAACTGTGCTGAAGTCTAACACATGCGACCTGTCGGCATGATACTTCCAGAGCATAGACACGTGGAAAATTGGATGAACTCCAGATAGACTGGGAGGTAAGGCAGGCTTATAATCAACCTCCCCAACTCGTCACAACACCTCAAATGAACCTATAAACCTTGGGCTCAACTATCCCTTCTTCCCGAACCTTATGATTCCCTTCATCGGCGAAATATTCAAGAGAACGTTCTCATCCACCATGAATGATAAATAACGTGCATTCTAGTCCACATAACTCTTCTGTCTCGACTGTGCTGTGCAAAGTCACTCCTGAATCAACTTTACCTTTTCCAATGCATCCTTCACTAAATCAGTACCATATAACTTAGCATCGCCGGGCTCCAACCATCCGATGGGCAAACGCCATCGCCGACCATATAGAACCTCAAATGGAGCCATCTCGATGTTGAACTGATAACTGTTGTTGTAAGCATACTCGTTCACAGGAATGAATTGATCCCACTGCCGTCTGAAGTCAATCTCACATGCTCTGAGCATATCCTCAAAGATCTGAACCGTTCGCTTCGACTGCCCGTTGGTTTATGGATGAAAGGATGTGCTGAGCTCTACCAGGGTCCCCAACTCACTCTGTACTGTCCTATAGAAATGCGAAGTAAACTGAGGGCCTATATCTGATATATTAGAGATAGGCACACCGTGCAACCGAACAATCTCCTGAATGTAAATCTGGGCCAATCTCTCTAAAGAATACGTGGTCACAACCTGAATGAAGTGTGCCAACTTGGTCAACCTATCGACAATGACCCAAACTGCATCAAACTTCCACAAGGTCCATGGCAACCGGAATACGAAGTCCATAGTAATGCGCTCCCATTTTCACTCAGGTATAGTCATCTGCTGGAGTAGGGCACCTAGCCTCTGATTCTCGTATTTAACCTCCTGGCAATTAAGGTGTTACATCTCACATTTTCGTACGTTAAAGTTTCGTCTTCAATTAATCGACGTAGATTCGGGGATGAGATTATCTTGAGGTTAACGTATTTATGCTATTTATAACAAGCGATAAGTAAGTGCCATGAAGGATAAAGGGTATGCGAATAAAAGAAAATGAGTTTCATTGAAGGTTGTCGATTTGGGATAAAATACGGTTTGAGCTATAATACTCGATATTTATGGACTAGTACCATACAAGGTACCATGTGACCGTGATAGTATGATGTATAAAGTATATTAAAATGATTAGTATTTTAAGTAATTTGAGATAATTCTTAATTATGCGGATAATTAGTTAATTATCGGGTAACGGGACATTACCTAATTACCTAATAAGTGGATAAAAATTTAAATTTTCCACCCCCACCCCCACCCCCACATTGCAGTAAGACACTATTAATACATATGACTAAGTAGTCATATGAGCTTAGGTGGCTATCTAAGGTGAATAGGACTTTAACGTGTAATCCATTCAAAGTCTATACAAAGTTTGGTTTCAATACAAAGTTGGTCTCATTTTGGACATAGAATAAGAATGTAAGAATCAGATACCTTTCCTCCAAATTCTAAGCAATTCAAAAATAGACGCTAAGGTTCAATCCAACAAAGCTTCCAATGAAAATTCAGCGAGATTTGGTATGCTTCACTTGATCCGAAGCTGCTTTCTATTTTGGTACGATATGCTTGTATACATATATGGGTATGAAGTGGCTCAGTCCTGTTTTTGTACAGTTGTATTTCTATTAGAGGTTTGTAGACAGTTATGTATAGTCGGATAGTATGCGGCCTTGTCGGCTTCCAGTTTTGGGTATATAGTTATTTATAATAGCCTCGCCAGCTCGTCCCACTGTATTCCGTATGTATATGTATATATATCTTTTGGAAAGGTTTACCTCACGTATGTTATTCATGTTTATATCTTAAACGCATGCTTAAGGGTGTTCGACAGGTAAGACTCGGGCACCCGTCGTGGCCCATCCGCTTGGGTCGTGACAAAAGTGGTATCAGAGCAGTTCTATCCTAGGGTTGTCTACAGACCGTGTCTAGTAGAATCTTGTTTATGGGTATGTTGTGCACCACACTTATAAATAGGAGGCTACAAGACATATATGATGTTATCCTCTCTTTTTATCTTAGATCGTGCGATATAAGAATTCATGTTCCTAATGATATGTTATATTTTCAACAATGCCTTCAGAGACTACATCCACCTAGAAGGGAAAGCCCGTGGTTGGTGAGATTACTAGTCGAGTGCCACGAGTTACCAGGGCTCGGGGGGGAGTCTCATAGTGAGATTCCATCTCAGACTTCACATACCCCGCCCTCTCGAGGAGAGCTCCGAGGGGCACTAGCTCTAGCGCCCGCCCCTGTACGTTCAGCCCCTCAGCCGGATGCACCAGGTCAGGATATGAGAGATGCTATTCAGCTATTAACTCGATTAGTAGCCGCACAGGCTCGACGCTAGGAAGTAGGTATTGGTCATGCAGATAGGTATGTCAGTGCGAGGGTTCGTGGTTTCATTAATTTAGATCATCCGGTATTCACGAGGGCAAATCCAAACGAGGACCCTCAGGTATTTATTGATAGAATGCAGAAAACGTTGAGGGTAATGAAGGCCGCTATGATTGAGCCAGTTGAGCTAGCTTCCTATAGACTCCAAGATGTTGCAGTTAATTGGTACGAGTCTTGGGAATTTTCTAGAGGTGAGGATGCCCCTCCAGCAGTATGGCAGAAGTTTACAGAAGCTTTTCTTCGACATTATCTGCCACCAGAGCTTAGACGGGCCAGAGTTGATAGGTTCTTGACCCTTCGGCAGGGTAACTTGAGTATTCGAGAATGCAGTCTTCAGTTTGATTCGTTGGCTAGGTATGCTCCCACTATTGTATCTAAGATGGAGGATCGGGTTCATCGATTCGTGATGGGATTAGATCCTCACTTGCTTAATGATTGTACGTTGGTCTCATTTCAGCCAGACATGGATATTTCTCGTATTCAGGCATACGCTCAGGGTGTAGAAGAGCGTAAGCAGAAGCAGAGGGCCGATCGTGAGCATGATAGGGCCCAGAATAAGAGAGCGAGGTCTTTGGGTCCTTCTGGTGAGTTTTAAGGTAGTCAAAGACCAAAATACCTGAGGTATCCAGTCTAGCCATCGGCTAGCGCGCCCCCTCTATTTGGCGATAAGAGATTTGATCGTTCCACATATTCAGGGCCTGGTCAGAATTTTAGGGCCTCAAGTTCTCAGTATAGGGGTGACTCAAGTCAGATGAGGCCGCCCTTACCACGATGTGCTCAGTGTGGTAAGCAACATGCCGGGCAGTGCCGTATGGGGTTGGGTGTTTGTTATACTTGTGGTTATCCGGGCCACGTCATGAGGGATTGTCCGACAAGAGGTGATGCAAGCATAACTCAGCCAGCGGGATCTGTAGCTGGTTTGTCATCATCAGTACGCCCCCCTGGTCAAGGTTCACAAGCACCAATGAGTCATCATAGAGGTAGAGGTGGAGCATCTAGCTCGAGCGATCCTCAGAACCGCATTTATGCATTGGTAGGACGACAGGATCATAAGTCATCACCTGATGTTGTTACAGGTATATTATCAGTCTTCTCATATGATTTATATGCACTGATTGACCCAGGTTCTACCTTATCATATGTTACTCTGTTTGTTGCTAGTAAGTTTAGAATAAAACCTGAATTAGTTAAATCTTTTGAGGTATCTACACTTGTTGGGGACTCAGTGGTAGCTAAGCGAGTATATAGGGGTTGTATAATATTGGTTCATAGTCGATCTACTATAACAGACCTAATCGAGTTAGATATGGTAGAATCTGATGTTATAATGGGTATGGATTGGTTGGATTCTTGTCATGCCAACGTTGATTCTAGAATAAAGATAGTCTGATTTCAATTTTCAGGGGAGCCCGTTTTGGAGTGGAAAGGTAATACGGCGTCGCCGAGAGGTAGATTTATTTCCTATCCTAAGTCAAGGAAGATGATCAGAAAGGGCTGTATTTATCACTTAGTTCGGGTTCAGGATGTGGAAGTAGATTCACCAACCATTTAGTCCATCCCTGTGGTTAATGAGTTTCCCGATGTTTTTCCTGATGAACTTTCGGGTCTTCCGCCAGAGCGAGAAATTGAGTTTGCTATTGACCTACTACCATATACTCACCTAATATCTATTCCTCCATATAGAATAGCCCCCGCAGAGCTAAAGGAGTTGAAGGAACAACTAAAGGACTTTCTTGAAAAAGGCTTTATTAGACCTAGTACATCACCGTGGGGAGCACCTGTGTTATTTGTGAGGAAGAAAGATGGTTTCTTACGGATGTGTATTGATTATAGACAGTTGAATAAGGTGACGATCAATAATAAGTATCCCCTCTCGAGGATTGATGATTTATTTGATCAATTACAAGGTGCCAAGTTTTTTTCAAAGATAGACTTGAGGTCCGGGTACCATCAGGTAAGGGTTAAGGAGGAAGATATTCCGAAGACAACATTCAGGACCAGATACATGCACTTTGAGTTTCGTGTTATGTCGTTCGGTTTGATCAATGGCCCGGCAGTATTCGTGGATTTGATGAACCGTGTGTTCAAGCCCTTTTTATATCTGCTTATAATTGTATTTATCGATGATATCGATGATATATTGGTGTATTCTCATTCAGAGGCTGAGCATGTAGATCATTTGCGTATTGTGCTCAGAGTTCTACAAAAAGGAAAGTTGTATGCAAAATTCTCTAAATGTAAATTTTGGTTAAACTCTGTAGCTTTCCTTGGGCATATCATTTCGAGTGAAGGTATCCGGGTTGATACACAAAAGATTGAGTCAGTAAAGACTTGGCCTAGACCCACGACACCGACGGAGGTTTGACAAAGTTAACTCATAGGGGAGCAAAGCTTCAATGGGATGATGCTTGCGAACGGAGTTTCCAGGCATTGAAGGGACCGATGGTTATGTTATTTATTGTGATGCTTCAGGTATTGGATTGGGTTGTGTGTTGATGCAGCATGGTAAGGTTGTAGCTTATGCTTCTAGACAACTAAGAAAGCACGAGAAGAATTACCTGACCCATGATTTAGAGTTAGCCGCAGTAATTCATGCACTAAAGATGTGTAGGCACTACTTGTATGGAATTCATGTTGATATCTATACGGATCATAAGAGCCTCCGGTATATGTTCAAGCAAAAGGAATTGAATTTACATCAAAGGAGATGGTTAGAGCTACTTAAAGACTACGTCGTTGATATTTTATACCATTCGGGGAAGGCGAACGTAGTAGCCGATGCCCTCAGCCATATATCTATGGGTAGCCTGTCATATTTACAGCCAGAAAAAAGGGGAATAGCCCATAAGATTCATCAACTAGCTAGTCTTGGAGTTCGGTTACTGGACTCAGGTGATATTGGAATTACTATTCAGGATACGGCAACATCCTTTTTAGTAACTGAAGTAAAGGAACACCAGTACGAGGATCCTGTGTTAGTTCAATATAGGGATACCACCCCTCAGAAGGGGAAGACACTGTTTGAAATTACAAAAGATGGGGTCCTCAGATATCGAAGACGACTATGTGTCACTAATGTTGCAGGGCTGCGTCGGCAGGTTATGGGAGAAACTCAATATTTTCATTATTCTATCCATCCAGGAGCAACAAAGATGTATCATGATATCAAAGAGGTATATTGGTGGGACGGAATGAAAAAGGATATAGCGGAGTTTGTTTCTCGGTGCCCTAACTATCAGCAGGTTAAGATTGAGCATTAAAAGCCCGGTGGGTTATTGCAGGCTATGGAGATTCCGACTTGGAAATGGGAAGCAATTAATATGGATTTCATCGTAGGCTTACCTCGTACCCAGCGTAAGTTCAATTCTATATGGGTGATTGTTGATAGGCTTACAAAATCAGCCCATTTTCTGCCCGTTAGGAATACATATTCCGCAGTGGATTATGCAAGGGTTTATATTAAGGAGATAGTACGACTACATGGTGTCCCTGTCTCTATTATCTCGGATCGAGGAGCTCAATTTATATCTAACTTCTGGAGGTTCTTCCAAAAAGGATTAGGGACTCAGGTAAGCCTTAGTACAACATTTCATCCCCAGACAGATGGACAAGCTGAGCGTACTATTATGACACTTGAGGATATGTTACGAGCTTGGGTGATAGACTTCAAGGGTACTATTCAGACACTTGAGGATATGGCTCCATACGAAGATCTTTACGGACGGAAGTGTAGGTTGCCTATAGGGTGGTTCGATGTTGGGGAAACTACGTTAGTAGGACCAAAACTGGTACATCAGGCAATCGAGAAAATTAAGCTTATACAGGAAAGGCTATTAGCAGCTCAAAGCTGTCAGAAATCTTATGCGGATAATCGACGGTGAGACTTGGAATTTCAGGTTGACGATTGGGTATTGCTAAAGGTATCGCCGATGAAAGGCGTTATGAGGTTCGGAAAAAGGGGAAAAACTTAGCCCTCGGTACATTGGACCATATAGGATCATATGCAAGGTAGGCCAGATAGCATATGAGTTAGACTTGCCTTCGGACTTGGAGTCTGTACATCCAGTCTTTCATGTGTCTATGCTCCGTAAATGCATCAGAGATCCTTCCAGAGTTGTGTCAGTTGACGACGTTCAGGTCACAGAGCAGCTATCATATGAAGAAACTCCCATTGCTATATTAGACAGACAGGTTCGAAGATTAAGAACTAAAGATGTAGCTTCGGTGAAAGTACTTTGGAGAAACAACAATGTGGAAGAAATGACTTGAGAGGCCGATGAAGACATGAAGTCTAGATATCCCTACTTATTTCCTCCTCCAGAGAAGGGTCCGACTGAGATGTCATAACCTTAAGATACGTGTATAGATTCTTGTGTTAGTTATTGTCATGGGTCGTGTAAGGCCATTATCGTTATTGATGATTGTGGTCCTATGTGGCATTGAATTATTGAGTTTCTACAGGAAGAGTTGGTAGTAGAGTTGTTACAAAGGCGACTCTGCCAAAATTATATAGATCATGGGGAGTTAAACATTCGAGGACGAATGTTTTTAGGGGGGGGGGAGGATGTAACATCTCGCGTTTTCATATGTTAAAGTTTCGTCTTCAGTTAATCAACGTAGATTCGGGGATGAGATTATCTTGAGGTTAACGTATTTATGCTATTTATAACAAGCGATAAGTAAGTGCCATGAAGGATAAAGGGTATGCGAATTAAAGAAAATGAGTTTCATTGAAGATTGCCGATTTGAGCTAAAATACGGCCCGAGCTATAATACCCGATATTTATGGACTAGTACCATACAAGGTACCATGTGACCATGATAGTATGATGTATAAAGTATATTAAAAATGAGTAGTATTTTAAGTAATTTGAGATAATTCTTAATTATACGGATAATTGGTTAATTATCGGGTAACAGGACATTACCTAATTACCTAATAAGTGGATAAAGCTTTAAAATTTTTACCCCCACCCCCACGTGGCAGTAAGCCACTATTAATACATATGACTAAGTAGTCATATGAGCTTAGGTAGCTATCTAAGGTGAATAGGACTTTAACGTGTAATCCATTCAAAGTCTAAACAAAGTTTTATTTCATTACAAAGTGGCTCTCATTTTGGACATAGAATAAGAAAGTAGGAATCAGATACCTTTCCTCCAAATTCTAAGCAATTCAAAAACAGACGCTAAGGTTCAATCCAACAAAGCTTCCAACAAAAATTCTTGCAACCAAACAATTCCAACGAGAATTGTTAGAACCGTAGCAACGTAAAATTTTGCGGTTCTAAACGAGTACGGTGTAATCTTTTCCAAGAATATTATACGGATTTTTCCCTACTCTAGGTATGTTAAGGCTATCCCTTCTTTCTTTTTGGCATGATCAATACGATACAAACGAAACGAGCAAATGCACAATTTTCATGAATGACTCTATTCATAGAAATATTAGGGGTGTCTATATTCTTGATTCTCCATGTGAATTATTATTATATCTTCTTATCATGGGTCTCAGAAAAATACGTATTTGATAAAATTTATCCGACGAGCATATTATTTTTATGACATTCCGAGAAAATCTTATTAACGTATTTCTTATGCATTTCATGCATTTATACATGTTCATTGACCCATGACCAGATGGTGTTATATACGCGTATATTATATGTATATAGGATATGGGAAAAGGTTATGGCATTATATACGCACCACCACCTGATCAGTTGGTATATGTTGATGATGTTGCCCACAGTGGCCGAGACGATATGATGGGATGCCCTCAGAGGCTTGATGATGATATATATACACCTATACATATGCACGACACGGCATTTATATGCACGTGAATGACACTGTAAATGTTTCAAAATTTACAAAGTTATCTAGACTTACAAATGGATTTCTTTATTCCATGTTTCATCTATGTCTTTTATGTACTGATTTTCATGCCTTACATACTCAGTACATTATTCGTACTGAAGCCCTATTTCTCGAGGCCTACGTTTCATGCCCGCAGGTGTAGGTAGGCAAGTTGATGGTCTATCTTCTTAGGATCCTTGATCAACGAGAGTTGGCGTGGTCCACTTGATCCGAAGCTGCTTTTGATTTTGGTACGATATGCTTGTATATATATATATGGGTATGACGTGGCTTAGTCCCGTCTTTGTACAATTGTATTTCTATTAGAGGTCTGTAGACAGTTATGTATAGTCGGATAGTATGCGTCCTTGTCGGCTTCTAGTTTTGGGTATTTAGTTGTTTATAGCAGCCTTGTCGGCTCGTCCCACTGTATTCCGTATGTATATGTATATATATCTTTTGGACAGGTTTCCCTCACGTATGTTATTCATGTTTATATCTTAAATGCATACTTAAGGGTGTTCGACAGGTAAGACTCGGGCACCCGTCGCGGCCCATCCGTTTGGGTTGTGACATAAGGCACTCTGCTACATACTCAACTATGTCCTTCTTCATCCGCTGCCACCAATAATGTTGCCTCAGGTCGGCACGTGGATGAATAGAATACTGAGAACTGTGTGCCTCCTCTAGAATTGTTTCCCTCAATCTATCAACATTAGGGACACATAGGTGACCCTGGAGTCGTAGAACACCATCCTTGCCGATAGAAACCTCCTTGGCACCACCCTGTAGTATTGTCTCTCTGAGAACCGACAAGTGCAGATCATCAAACTAACGAGCCTTTATCTGCTCGAATAGTGAATCATGGGCGACGACGCATGTAAAAACTCGGATGGGCTCTGAAATATCCAACCTCACAAGTCTGTTAGCCAAGGACTGAATGTCCAAAGCTAGGGGCCTCTCCTTTGCTGAAATAAATTCCAAACTCCCCATACTCTCCGCCTTTCTTCTCAAGGCATCCGCAACTATATTCGCCTTGCCCGAATGATTAAGGATGGTAATATCATAATCTTTTAGTAACTCAAGCCACCTACGCTGCCTCAAATTGAGATCCCTCTGCTTGAACAAATTCCTACAAATTAGGATGATCGGTGTAAACCTCACACGACACCCCATAAAGATAATGCTTCTAGATCTTAAGAGCATGAACAATCGCTGCCAACTCCAAATTGTGTACAGGGTAATTCTTCTCGTAGGGCTTCAGCTGACGTGAAGCGTATGCAATAACTCGCCCCTCCTGCATCAATACACACCCCAAACCAACAAGTGTCGCAATACACTGTATACATCCCTGAACCAGAAGGCAACACTAACACCGGTGCTGAAGTCAAGGCGGTCTTGAGCTTCTGAAAGCTCGCCTCGCAATCATCGGACCATCAGAACGGAGCATCCTTCTGGGTCAATCAAGTCAAAGGTGTTGCAATAGATGAGAAGCCCTCCACAAACAGGCGATAATAGCCTGATAACCCCAAGAAGCTCCTGATCTCAGTCACTGTAGTAGGACGAGGCCAACTCTAAACTGCCTCGATCTTCTTGGGATCTACCTTAATACCCTCGCCTGATACAACATGTCCCAAGAATGCCACAGAATCTAACGAGAACTCACACTTGGAGAACTTAGCATATAGCTTCTGTTCTCGCAAGGTCTGAAGCGTCACTCTCAAATGTTGCTCGTGCTCCTCCATTCTATGCTAGTAGATCAAGATCTCATCAATGAAGACAATGACAAACGAATCAATATATAGCCTGAACACCCAGTTCATCAAATCCATAAGTGTTGCGGGGGCGTTAGTCAAACCAAAGGATATCACTAGGAACTCAAAATGGCCATATCTAGTCCTGAAGGCCGTCTTCGGAACATCCGAATCCCGAATCCTCAACTGATGGTACCCCGATCTCAAGTCGATCTTAGAGAAAACCCTAGCACCCTGTAACTGGTCAAACAAATCATCAATACGCGGCAACAAATACTTGTTCTTAATGGTAACTTTGTTAAAGTAGCGGTAATCAATGCACATCTGCATAGTCCCATCTTTCTTCTTTACAAATAACACCGATGCACCCCAAGGCGACACACTCGGTCTAACAAACCCCTTTGTTAGCAACTCTTCAAGCTGTTCATTTAATTCCTTCAACTCTTTCGGAGCCATGCGGTACGGTAGAATAGAGATAGGCAGGGTACCTGGAGCCAAATCAATATAGAAATCAATATCACGATCTGGTGGCATGCTTGGAAGATTAGAAGGAAACACATCAGAGAACTCCCGAACCATGAGCACTGAATCAATCGCCAAAGTCTCTGTAGTAGTATCCCGAACATAAGCTAGATAAGCATACAACCCTTCTCGACCATGTGTCGAGCCTTTAGACACTACTGAAAATTAGGCCTATGGCAACGCCAGGAAAATCGTTGCAACAGATAGGTCAACCGTTGCCATAGAGCTTTTGCAACGGTTTTGGGCCCGTTCCATCTGTCGTCGTGGCAATAGAGCTAAAGCAACAGTTCTTGTAACAGTTCACATAACCGTGGCTATAGTACCGTCTATCGTAACGATTTTTCCTCTCCCTATTGGAATGATTATTCTTTCCAACTGCAACAGTTGAAATCCGTTACCATAACATTTAATGCAACTGTTATGTAAGATATTGTTACGGTTATTAATTTGATATAACAACGATTTCTTTAAGCTATTGCAACGGTTTTGGTAGGCTATAGTAATAGTTTCATTCAAATAATAATATAGCCATTATTGTAAATAAATATTTACATATACAATAAATAGTAAAACAGTAAAATTTATATAAATATCAAAATGAAATAATTCATAATCCAAATTGTCCAACAACCTAATAATATCTATAAAAAGTAAAATATTTTGACATAAATGTTAATAACAAACACTCGTAGCTAGACCATGCATCTATAGCAATTCAAAATTCTTTTTAAGTAAGGTTTAGATCTTCACTGCCCCCGTCTTTCATTTCTTCATCTACAACACCTACAAAAGAGAATAAATAAAGTCATTATCCTTCAAGAGAATCGAGTCTAAGAATGCTGTTAGTCCAAAAAACCAAGGGAAAATAAAGAACATGACATTAAACTTGTTCATTTGCAAGAGATCAAATAAGTACAAGAAAGGCTCCAAAATCGATTGATATTAAACTTGATCAGTTTAGAATATGGTATTGAATATTACTATCAACTGTCTTCACAGGGAGTACATAGGCATTTCACCAAATATAGGCATGTAAATCTAAAAAGCAGAACAGTATATTCTGCAACATCCCTTAACCTCCCATTAATAAGTAGAAACCTCAAAAAATGCAGCTGAAAAGCTGCTCAAAAGCACAGCAAAACAGCTGCAATTATCCTTCCCAAACCAACCCAAAAACATACCAAAACACAACCAAGAACCCAACTGAAAACCAACAAGAACCCAACTGAAAACCAGCGTGAACCCCATCTAGAATCGACCCCGAAACAGCTCCAAAACACAACCAAAACTCCCATAAAACGATAAAGTGCCGGCAAGGCATCAGCAAGACAACCATAAAATTATGCAGTGACAAAGTGCCGTTGGCAAAGTAAAAAAAAAAGAGAAGAAGAAAGAGGAGGAGAAGAAGTGTAAATGCATCAGCCTACAAACCAAATGCAAGAGAAAATAGTTAAGTAAATAAAATTGAGTTAATAATTAAGAACAAATAAACTTAATAGAGTATCCGAAAGGAGTAAGCATGTGATAATGGACATCAACTAATTACTCATTGTTTTCCTATCATCTTTATAAACAAAATGGAAGAAATGAAACGTCAAAAGTCAAAATGAATAAATGACATTAAACGTCAATATTCAAACTTCTAAAGCTATTTTTGCATAAAGAGAGTACACAAAACAAGACCTTGTGTTGTCCATTTCTTCCAAGTAGTTGGATCTAAATCCAACTTAAATGACATGAATATTTTTTCAACGGTAACCATGTACATTGCAGAACATTGATGGAAAATGTACATGGCAGAACTTTGATGAACCACATATTTCACTCCTTCAAACAAGTGTGCCTTCCATGTGGCAAAAGTTTGCTTAAAAGATGTAAATTTTGGGGGCAGAGAAAGAAACCAGAACTTGGGAAGACCTTATACTTTTGGTGCTAAGAATCCTCATATAGATTAACATTTTTGTCTAGCAGGCTTCAATTATACTTATTGTACGCAAGATCTTTTACAATCACTGTTTGCCAAAGACAATAACATAAAGGTATTGTACTACTATAGCATATTAGTACAAAGGTGGTGTACTACTATATCTCTGATTTGAAGACTCAAAGACATACTTCTTTAACAACGACCTTCATTTAAGTTTTACTCTAGCTTTTAATATATTTGTCTGAACCGTCGACTGAGCACAATACATGTGATGTCCAAGTAAATTCCTATTTCAAAAGTCTTAATATGTGGATATTTCTATCACAATACATATGATGCAGATACTCAAATTCTTTTACTCTGTCAAGTGTCAAATTATAAGATTGTTGAAGACTATAAGAACCAGGAAATCCCTTCGGTTTAGACTTAAAAGGCAATTAGTATGTTATAATCCCTCAACAAAGATTTTGGACTTTAAGACCCTATTCTAGCTTTTGAAGTATTTGGAGCTCCACATTTATTTTAATAAAACTCCAAATTCAAAATATGCAACAAAAGGATCCAGAGACATCTGTAGTGACTGCAATCTATAGCTCACCTACATTACATATACCAATTGGTGTATTACAAGCTTTAGGCATCTTTATATTGTTTAAAATAAATAAAAAGTTAATAACTTAACACATAAAATATTAGTACAAGATATTGTACAATAATCTAAATCTTAGTTCCTTTAATTTCAGTGGTTAAATTAAAATCCTTAAACTACTTATCTTTTTCTATCTTTCATCCACAATCTGAAATTTATAATTTTTGTTTTATAAAACAATATGTAAATTTTTCAATCTCATAATGACCTGTATTTATGGTAAATTTCAGTTTATAGTTTATTGTTACTTCGTGCTTCCAAATGGTATAGAATCAACTAATATTGTATAATAAAATCTAACCCGATAAAAGTGAAAGCACCAAAAAATAAGATATATATAACATATCAAAACTTACTTTAGTTCAGCATATTTTGCATCATAGTAGCCAAATAGTTTACTATGCCACAAAATTAAATCAATGCTTATTTAAGGAAAAAAGAAAAAAAAAAGAAAAGAAACGCTTCGAGTTGTTTATGTATTCAGTAAGCACAAAGAAGTATAGAAAAGAATATGCTATTCTTTTCTCTTCACCTTAACCATCAGACAATATTTTCTTCCTCATTTAATTCTTTTTTGATAAGGAAAACCAAAGCCAATCGTATGTTATTTGTGGTCTTGTTCTTGTTCCTGTTACTACATGGGCAACTTTTGAGAGCTGCAGCTCGAGATTGTTGTGGTTCTATTTGAGGACATTGGGCTTGTTCTATGACAAGGGAAGGAACAAAGTTCAATAGGCACATTATTGGTCAGAGATTTGAAGATTAAATTTCTGGAAAATTAAGACAACAAAGGATTATGCAAGTAACTTGGAAGAGAAATGGAGATGTCTATAGACTCGTTTAAAATTTTGCAAAACTTGGAAGAAAATGGAGATGGAAAAAGCATAATTGTTTATAGCAAATAACTATCTTTTAATTACTTTGCTTTAACACAATGTGTCATAAATCATTCTTCCAACTTGATTTGCATTGTCTGTTTTTCCAAATGCATAGCTCTTCAGTTAAGTGTACACAATTCCCTGATTCTAGAGCTAGGATCTTTTGGTACTTATCAATCTTTTTTTTGGAAAGGTACTTAAGATAATTTTTTAAGATGATAATGAAATCCACCCCTCCTTCTTTTCCCGCTGACACTCTTCTTGATTCTTTGTATGCAGTTTAGACTATATATTTCTAGTTGAAGTCCATACACTTTAGATTAAGATTTTCTGGAGGAAAAAATTCATACATCTCAACATGAGTAGAATGCAGAAATGGTCCTTTTTAACAATACATCTCAGCCATTAAAAAATCTGAACAGTAATTAAGCATCCAAAATTCTTTTACCACATAGGAATATCCATAAATTAGATACTAACCCAGCAATTTTATTACTATTTAGAGGCATAAAATTTAATAAACAAGAAGAAACCCACAAAAAAATCTAAAATAAAACTACAGTAAATCATTTAAATTTATTTGGATCCAAACCATTTCAATACATTTATTAAATGAAAAATGAAGAAATTTTCTAGTATTACTACTTAGAAAAGAGGACAACAGTACTAACCTTTGATAAAAATTTGTCTTTTTCAATGATACCTTTACGATGAGGAGACAGTCTTTGCGCTTATCGCACCGAAATTGCAACTTCTCCACCCCCTACTACTACCAAAATCTCTTCACCTACTAATTTTATCAAAAACACAAAGGAAATCAGTGTATCTTGTTGTAAATCTGCAGAAAAAAATTAATACTCTTTGGACATTACTATCAATATTACCTTTGCAGCTAAAGAAAAATTAAGAGACTTCTCCTTCTCCGGTGGCTAGGGATTGGGTATCTTCAGATTTGCTTGGATCTAGGGGGGGGGGGGTATTTTTCATGGGTTCTGGAGATAGAAAGAGTTCTTCTATTTCTTTTGCTATTAGAAATTAAAAAAAAAGTCCATGGTTTCGTAAAATAAGGAGGAGGGAAAAAACGAAAATAAAAATAAAAGTGGGTAAAGTTAGGAGGGAAACTGAACCGTCTCCACAGACCCATTTTACAAAGAACCGTAGCCACAGGTAATCCTATCGTTACTGTTAAAACAACTGTCGCAATAGAATGCCCTATGGCAACGATTATTTCACTCTTGTAACGGTTTTCTTGCAAAAGTGTGCCAGTTGGTCTTATACCCTTTTGGGACGGTTATAACCGTTGCTATAGGTGTTATATAGTAACGGTTATATAACCGTTGCGAAAAATACTGTTGCTATAGGTCCATTTTATAGTAGTGAGAAAAGAGATAACCCGGCTAGATGTGCTGACAGACGAACCTTTCCACTCCAATATAGGAAGCTCTGGCATCGCCAAGGCAACGGTCTTGGCATGGCAATCAAGGATGGCGTGATATGGGAATAACCAATCCATGCCCAAGATGACCTCAAAGTCGGTCATATCAAGCAACAGAAGATGTTCCCTAGTCTCATAACCACAGAAAGAAACAATGCGGGACCGGTAGATCCGATCCACAACAACAGAATTGCCCACTCGAGTGGACACATAAACAGGAGTACCCAAGGACTCACGAGTAACACCCAGGAAATGAGCAAACATATATGAAACATACGAATACGTAGACCCTGGATCAAACAGTACCGAAACATCCCTACCTCGGACAGAAATAATACTTGTGATCACGGCATCTGAGGCCACTGCATCTGGTCTGGCCGGAAAAGCATAGAATTTAGCTGGAGCGCCACTTGTCTGATCTCCACCTAGGACGGCCTCTACCCACCTGCCCTCCGTCTCTGGGTGGCCAAACGACTGGTGTGGCGGTTGGTGCTGTAATTATAGGCTAGTGACCCTACTGTACTACCTTATCCCGAAGTCTGGGACAAAACCTCTTCATGTGGCCAGGATCCCTGCACTCGTAACAACTCCTAGGAACAAGGACTGCTAACCGGAAGTCTAACCCTGATGGCCTGATTACCCACTGGAGGAACCCTGAATAGCTAGTAGCCGGTAGGAACTCTCTGGCATGGTGCTTGATGTCGCCCAAATTCACACCACTGATTGGGATTGTGAAGCGGTCGATGCAATTATAATTACCCAACTTTGAGTCGGGGTCGATTCCTCAGAGAGCTAATATTGGATTAGGTATATACTTAGACTAGGTGTATGCCGTACCTAAATTGCACTTTCACATACTTGGCTGTTTCTTTCTACTTCTAAAACATATGCTATTGTTTGTAAATGTAAAGCTAAAGAACAATATTTTTGGTGTTGTTGTTTTTCAAGTTTATAAAAGATCTAGGGCTGTAACTTCCACCTAGGTGGTTACCTAACGGGTTGGGCTTTAGGCCATATTCCATTGGTTGGGTTGATTATCCACTCGATACCTCTAGGAAGTTAGAGTGGTTTTGCCCAATTTGGCTCTCTCAAGTCCAAATGCGAAATTCACAAAACCGTTGATATATGCTCAAGTCGGGTCTTACTATCTCTAGACTTAACCCTTTAATTGAGGCTATCAATTTCTTGAGTTCACCCCAATTTTTTGTTAGCCAAGTTTTCCTAGACTTAATCTCTCTTTCTCATGTAGAAACTAAGTCAATTTGGCATGAATTAATGTTTGCAACCATTAATTCCTAAATTCAAGTAAGAACTAGACTAAATATCATACACCCAACCTTAAACAAGCCTTAAATCAAACACCCATTAGGTACCCACACTAGGGTTGGGTCACAACCCTAGCTAGAGATTTAGCTACTCATAGGCAATAATGAAGAAACTAAAGAAGAAAATAAGATTAAACTCATAATAGATGATAAAGGGATGAAAATCCAATGTTAAAATGATAAACTAATACAAAGTTTCCCAAAGAAGTAAAGGAAAAACGGCTATCTACTTTATGGAGTTCAAACCTTAACCTAAATTTCACAAAAAGAACTATTTATATACAGTTGAAATTATCGGACAAAATTGCCCCTGCGGAGGTTCTGTGATCGTACAATTCTGTGTACGGTCCGCACTTTGAAGTTGGGCTTGACAAGATGGACTTCTGTGACTGCACAATTCTGGGTTGCAGCTACACGTCTTCAGATTATGCGGACCACACATTTCTAAATGCAGCTGCACTCTTGAATTCTATGGCCGCACACAATAATAGTGCGGTCCGCACTTTTTCATGGAATTAGAACTCCATCTCTCTGAACCTCATCTTCTGCGGCCGCACATTTTTGAGTGCAGCTGCACTCTTGAATTCTGCGGCCGCACAATAGTAGTGCAGTCCGCACTTTTTCATGGACTCAGGACTCCATCTCTCTAAACCTCATCTTCTGCGACCGCACAATAATTGTGCGGTCCGCACTTTGTAAAGGCATTCTGTTAGAGGTCCTTCATAGTTTGCGTCCGCACTCAATATTATGCGGTCCGCACTTTGCTCTTTTTGCTTGGTTTTAGTCCTTGTCCAAAAATACTCCTTCTTGAGTTGAATTTCATCGTTTTGGCTCTTTTTCCAATGCTCCTGCAAGTAAGCACATTTTATCAGTTCTCGGGAATACGTTTAAGCATTTTTGAGCTAAAACTAAAGTAAAAGAGTGCAAATAAGGTAATTCCCACCTCCACAAGAAAAGAGTTATTTCAGCTGGCCTAAGTTGCATCAAACACACATCAATTGGGACCAACTATTACCCACACACTCATGAATTATCAACAAAGCCATGTTTTGAATGTTAAAGCACAAATAGCTCTAATGTAATACTTGAGCATCAAGAGTTGACTTTACTCATCAAGTAAGTTCGCACTTTTATGTAGGTCATTGTGGATCCCAAACTTCTCCTCCTATACTCTCCGTAAGCTCATCTCACTCAAGAATGTAGCACTCAATTCAATGATTAGTGAAAGGTTCGCTCATCACTCTCAAAAGAATGTCACAAGTACGGCTCTAAGTACCATATGCTTGCCCCTCATGTAGATCACCACTAATGTAAGCTTACTCGGCTTGAAATCACGTAGGGCTTTTTCGGCATGTAATATAGGCTTTTGGAATAAGGAGGGAAATGTTGGAATGGAACGGGTTCATCTTTCCTTTAGCACTCCATTTTCTCTTTTTGGCTCATTCTTTGCCAACTCTTTGATTCATTTTATTTTTCCTTAGGGGAACTAGAGAGACTTGACATCACTCTTTCTTGGTCATGATATTCATCTTCTCCTTCTTTGTTTTCTCCATGATTTGCACTTTTGCTTTCTTTTGAATCCTTTTAGCCCTTCAAATTATTCACTTTCTTTTTGTGTTTTTCTTTTGTTCTTTCTTTCTTTTTCTTTGCCTTTACTTTTCTTCATTTCTTTTCTCTTCTTGTTCCTTGATACCACTTTCAAACTTCTCATCTCTCCCCCAAACTTATGTTTTCGTCATTTATTTCTCATGAGTGCTAAGAAAAGCTCGGGTACCAAGAGAGGGTCACTTTAAAACGGGTAAAGGCTTGTAACATGATTATCGAATGAAAAAGGCTTTAGTCTCAAGGAGAGCCTACAATCACTTCACACGGGTACTTGGACTTATAACAAAATATCTCACATCTCACACAATTGGATTGTTAAAGAGGATAGAGTTGAGGGCCCACAACAACCGTATTCAAGATTGAAGATTGTGAATGGTTCAACTAAACCGCCCGATGATTGCCTAAGTCAACACAAGAGTCACAAGGTCACTAACGAGCCATTTCTTTCCAAAAGCTTGTTTTTAACCATAAGCGTGTAGTTAAGTGTATTAGTACCAAGTGAAGCATGCTTGACCCTTTTTTATTCATTAACACTACTGTTTCTACCTAAACATCAAAAACGGACTCAATCCCTTAAGAAGGTTGTCACGCCATCCATCATTGGGAAGAGCCACCCGGTTCACACAAAACCCACCTTTAGAAAGAACCATGGCATTAAGAAAACTAAACACTTATTGCTCACTTAAACATAAAAAAAAACCTATCGAATCAAAAAGAACCTATTAACATAAATAAGAAGCTAGACTACTAAGAAAACAAAATAAAGAAGTTATGAAATAAGCTACTGAAAGTAAGACAAATGAATATACAAACTGAGGAGAATATAATATATACATCAAAAGAGAGGGAGGAATATATACATAATGAAAGAGAAAATAAAGATAAAAGAAAAATAGTATTAAAGTTATTACAGGCCAATGTCATCAAATCAAACCCACCAAAATAGCCCACCCCCTGAATAAAAATAAGCATTGTCCTCAATGCATAGCAAAATCAAAATAAGGGAGGGTAGAGAGTAAAGAAAACTCTGTATGTGGCCTCAGGATGCATGGTAGCATCACCACCCTCGGGCTCCTCCAACTGGATCTCATTATGAACAACGGGGTTGGTGAGCATCTTAAGTACCTCCTCGGTAGTATGGGCAGCAAGGTCTGGCTCGTCAGACTGGCCAGCTGGTACCTCTGCTGATGGTGCTGTTGGGTCTACTGGTACTAATGGATCTGTTTGCATCAGTAGGTCAAAAGGTAAAACACCAACTTTTGCAATCTTTGTCACCTCCTTTCTCAATCTCTCCACTAATTTCTTCGAGGTCTGTGATTTCCTCATCTTCTTCACCTGTTTTCCCAACTCCTCAATAGCTCCCCCATGTGCCACCAGTGTATCCATAATGGTCTTCTGGTTGTCCATGATCTTTTTTAATATTTCCTCCAATGACTGAGGAACCTGTGGTGCTGCTGGTGTAGAAGACTGTGCTGTAACAACACTGGATATGTCAGACAGCTTTGAAGTAGTTGTCTGCATCCAACTGTTGAGACTCGCCAATGTTTGGGAGACTCGCAGTACAGTGAGTGGATATGTGGATGAGGCAGGCATTAGTACTGATGCTGATGGTCTAGAAGATCAAGGTGGTGGCATGTTAGTTGTCTAGTTGGAAGGACCGTCCGCTGTAGTAGGCATGGGAGCTGTAGATGGCTCAGTAGCAGAATCTGTAACCACCACCGATGGCTCATCAGACTGGCCAATGGTGGCAGTTGCCTTACCCTTGAACTTTGTGTTTCCTAGACCTTGCAAGGAGTACAATTCCTCACTTGCGCATTCCACACACGACACTCCTGACATTTTAAGAAATATGCTCTCAACAATACACCCAGATTCTTTTTATTATTTCACTCCAAGCAACCACCTTATAACTATAAATACATAAAGACCTCAACTAGGGGAAGGACACGAAAAAAGCCGAACCTGGAAAAACAGAGAGAGCGAAGGAACGAAAGAGCAGCGACAATTTCTCCTTCTTCACCGAGTTGTAAAACCTCCATTATAGCCTATAAAACTCTAGGAAAACACCTTTGTTTGCACCCCAAAAATATAGCAGCCTTCTCCCATAAACTTTAATCAAACGCCCCCTTTTTCTTCATCGATAAATCATCACAAAATCAGGGCTTCTTGGCCCGCACTTTTGTATCAAAACTCCTCGGCTCCACCTTTGCATCTATGAGATATTCTGTGAGGGTGTTGGGATATGGGTAGGAGCTTTCACCTTTCCGGACAACCACTGACATGTTGTCCGACATGATGGCACCCATATTGATTGGATACTTGGCCATGATAGATGCCACCAAAACTGCTCAGAGAATCGGAAGATTGTTCTAATTTTGGCTTGGGTCAATACGGCTACACACAAACGTTTTCCACCCCTTTGCTTCAAAGTTGAGGGTGGCCAATTCAATGGGAACCCCTGCTGTGATCCACGGTAGTGGTGGTCCTGGAGGAGCCAAAATCTCTGCTAACCAAGGGCGAGATGCATCACCCATAGCAAGCTTCTCCAAGTACTGGCTTGCCTCTACCTCGTCGAATCCCAGGTAAGTGTTCAGAGTGCTTGGGTTGAATCTGACTTTCAAATTTCTCACTTTTGTCACGTTGGTACCCTTCTTGATGCGTGCCACATTGGCATAAAACTCCCGTACCAAGTGCTCTTTGGAATCCATAACACTCTGGGTGAACCGAATCCACCCCTTGCGCTCTCTGAACTGCTTAAGGACATTTGGATTGTATTTATCCAAATCCTTCAGCAAGAATTGTCACTCAAGTGTGAGAGATCTCTAGGGCTACCACTCTCTAAACGTTGTGAAGGCAGTCAAACTCACGAACCTATCTTCCTATATTTCCTTCTTCTTCAACCTCTCTAGGCCGCCCACTCTAGTGTCACCTCCCTTACCATCATCAGGAACATCATCATCATCTACTGCAATTGGTGCATAGGGAGTGTGTGTAGAGGAGGGCTCTGAACCCTGGCTACCGGCATCGGAACCCGTAGAAGAAATTGTTGTGGTGGAGGGTTCATTGCGCAGTTGGTATCTCCTAGTGAATTATAGTGGTTGGGACTGGGCCTCAGGTTGTACCTCTACTGAGTGACCCTCGGAGGCTTCCCTATATGGGACATACGATCTTGATTCTAAGGGATCTATGGACCTACCTCTCCCAGTGGTTGGCGTTTTGGCTATTGCTTTGGACTGCACTCCCAGAGGTTGAGTGCCCTTTCCTTGGCCTCGGGAGTGTTCACCCCTCCCTTTAGATGTATCACCTCTACCTCGTGATCAAACCACTGTCTTCAATAAGAAGCACATAAGTTAGTTAAAGTTCAGAAGCATGTTGACAGTTGCGGGAAATCAGTGTACAAAAGAGACAGTGCGGACCGCACAATATTGAGTATGGTCTTAGACTGCCTTGTGTGGACCGCACAATTTCAAAGTGCGGATCGTATAATTTTGAGTGCAGCCACACAAAACCAGGTTCAGACTACTGGTTCTTTGAAGTTCCAAAGTGCGGCCGCACATATTTTTCCGTGGACCGCACAATTTTGAGTGCGGTCCTCACTTTTCATGTATCATATTCTGCCCTAACTCAAGATCTGTGGACCGCACAATTTTGTGTGTGGCTGCACAATCAAAAATAAAACGGCAATGACTTAGGTTTTGCAATTTTTTGCATAATTTAAACATGGTATTTGCAAATTAAACATGATGAATGATCTACCCAGTCCCTCATGAGCACACATGAACTTACCCACATAATTTCAAGCACACATGAAGAACATTTGACATTTTAGGCCTAAAAATAACTATACTAATTAAGAACAAAAACAAAAAAAAAATTAAAAAATCTAAACATGGATTGAACATACTAGTGATGAAGGATGTAGGTAAGAATCTACACTAATGAAACGAATGTGGATTTTGAGGTACTTTGTGTGCACTGTGCTTGCTTAGGTCTCAAAAGTTTAGAGTGTGTAAAGTTGTGAATAGTGCAATGAGGTCCTATTTATAGGTTGACCAAAGTCAGTCAAAATTGAAGTTGAGTGCGGCCGCACAATTATAAGTGCGGTACGCATTCTTTACCTTAAGCTTGCTGAAGTTCTGCGGTCTGCACAAAGTGAGTGCGGCTGCAGACCGCACAAATTTCTGCAATTCAAAACTTCAGAGAGTTGGATTTTTGGGTCTCCAGTTGTGCGGTCGCACAAAGATTTGTGCGGCCGCATTTTCTTCTCTGTTGTGGAATACAAAATTGTGCGGTCCGCATTGTTTCAACACTTGGCCAATTTTGTCGAACACATTACCTGCAATGCACACTCATTCCTGCAATTCACTTCAAAACCAGTTAGCTCAATACAAAACCTATCTAAAAAAGAAGAAAATAAAAATAAAAAAAATGAAAATAAACATGGGTTGCCTCCCAAGAAGCGCTTGATTTAACGTTGTGGTACGACGCAGATTATCATCAATCATTTGAAATGAATTAATGCCACGACATGGCCATCATCAACTTTTCCAAAATAATGCTTTACCCGGTGACAATTGACTCTAAATACTTCATCATTTTTGTTCTTCAAGTCTAATGCACCAAAGGGTGTCACATTCACAATCTCAAACGGACCACTTCACTTAGACTTCAAGTTTCCCGGGAACATTCGTAACCAAAAATTGAACAATAACACAAGATCACCTTCTTTGAACTCCTTGTTCTGAATGTACTTGTCATGGAGGTACTTTATCTTGTCCTTATATAAGGACGAACTTATATAAGCATGTTACTGGAATTCATCAAGCTCATTCAAGTGTGCCACCCTTAAGTTTGTGGCGACATCCCATTCAAGATTAAGCTTCTTCAATGCCCACATAGCCTTGTGCTCAAGTTCGACTGGAAGGTGACAAGATTTTCCGAACACTAACCGGTATAGAGACATACCAATCGGTGTTTTGTAAGCCGTCCTATAAGCCCAAAGAGTATCATCAAGTTTCTTTGACCAATCCGTCCGGTTGGCATTCACTGTCTTTGACAAAATACTCTTGATTCCCCGGTTGGAGACTTCCGCTTGCCCGCTTGCTTGAGGATGATAGGGGGTCGAGACTTTGTGAGTGACACCATACTTGGTGAGTAAGGTATCAAAAGCTTTGTTGCAAAAGTGCGGTCCCCCATCACTAATAATGGCCCTTGGAGTACCGAATCTTGTGAAGATGTTCTTTTTCAAAAATGCCACCACACTTCGAGCTTCATTGTTGGGCAAAGCCACAGCTTCAACCCACTTTGACACATAATCCACAGCTACCAAAATGTAAGTGTTCCCACAAGAGCTCACGAATGGACCCATGAAATCAATGCCCCACATATCAAAAATGTCAATTCCCAAGATGGTGTTGAGGGGCATCTCATTTTTCTTAGAAATCCCACCGGCCCTTTGACATTCATTACAATGCTTGATGAGATTGCTAGCATCCTTGTAAAGAGTAGGCCAATAGAATCCACAACTCAACACTTTTGTTTCCGTTCTAGCTCTACCATGGTGACCACCATATGGTGAAGAGTGGCAAGCCTCAAGAATTTCCACTTGTTCTTCCTCCGGTACACATCGTCGAATCACACCATCGGTACAAATCCGGAAGAGATACGGCTCATCCCAATAATAGTAAAGGAAATCCCGTTTGAGCTTCTTCCTTTGGTTTGAAGAGAACTCATTCGGTACAATACCACTTACAAGATAATTTGCTAAGTCGGCGAACCATGACATCCTGGTCATTGAAATGGCTAGAAGTTGTTCGTCGGGGAAGGAATCATTTATCTTAAGGCCGTCATATGGCCTCCCCTCCTCCTCCAAATGAGACACGTGGTTCGCCACTCGGTTGTCACTACCCTTGCGGTCTTGAATCTCTAGATCAAACTCTTACAATAGAAGCACCCACCGCATTAACCTTTCCTTCGAATCCTTTTTTCTTATTAAGTACCAAAGCGCCGCATGATCAGTGTGGACAATCACCTTTGTACCCATCAAGTACGGGCGAAACTTCTCCATAGCAAAGACAATAGCAAGTAGCTCTTTTTCAGTCACTGTGTAGGTGACTTGGACATCATTCATGGTCTTGCTAGCATAGTATACCGGATGGAAAATTCTATTGATACATTGCCCCAAAGCTGCTCCAACCTCCACATCACTTGCATCACACATGAGCCCGAAAGGCAAGCTCTAATCCGGTGCAGTGATAATAGGAGTATAGTCAATTTGAACTTGAGCAATTAGAATTCCTTCATACAGTCCTCGTTGAAATGGAATTTGGCATCCTTCTCCAACAGTTTACACAAGGGGTTCACTACTTTGTAAATATCCTTGATGAATTGGCGATAGAACCCCGCATGACCCAAGAAGCTCCTCACTCCCTTCACGGATGTAGGGGTGGGAATTTAGAGATCACCTCTATTTTGGCCTTGTCGACATCAATACCATGCTTTGAAATTTTGTGGCTGGGGACAATGCCTTCCTCGACCATAAAGTGACATTTATCCCAATTCAAAACCAAGTTTGTCTCCTCACATCTTGCCAAGACCTTATCCAAGTTGTTCAAGCAATCATCAAAAGAATTTCCGACAACGGAAAAGTCATCCATGAAGACCTCAAGAAAATCCTCCACCATGTCGGTGAAGATGGCCATCATACACCATTGAAAAGTCGCTACTGCATTGCATAACCCAAATGGTATTCGCGAGAATGTGAAATTCCCATAGGGACAAGTGAAAGTAGTTTTCTCTTGGTCCTCTGGAGCAATAAGAGTTTGATTGTATCTGGAATATCCAGCAAGGAAACAATAGAAAGCTCGACCGGCCAACCTATCAAGCATTTGATCAAGGAATGGGAGTGGGAAATGATCTTTCCGAGTGACTTTGTTGAGCTTCCGCTAGTCCATACACACTCTCCACCCGGTCACCGTTCTTGTGGGTTTCAACTCATTCTTGTCATTTGTGACCACAGTCATGCCCCATTTGTTTGGGACACATTGCACCGGAGAGGTCCATGAGCTATATGAAATGGGGTAAACAACCCCGGCATCCAACCATTTTATGATCTCCCGCTTCACCACCTTTTGCATTGCTTCATTTAATCTTCTTTGATGTTCAACGGAGAATTTGGCATCCCCTTCCAAAATAATCTTATGCATGAAAAAGGCGGGGCTTATACCCCGAATGTCCGCCAATGTCCATCCTGTAGCTTTATTCCTCGTTTGTAGCATCGCCAAAGTAGAGTCTACCTGCACATTAGTCAAACAGGAGGAAAGAATAACCTACAAAGTAGAACATGGCCCAAGGAATTCATACTTGAGATGTAGAGGCAATAGCTTTAACTCCAAAGTGGGAGGCTCCTCGATTGAGCGCTTTGTTGGAGGAGTCTTCCGGTTCTCAAGATCTAAGGACAATTTTCGTGGTTCATAAGTGTACGACCCCATTCCTTGCAATGCATTTACACATTCCAAATATCCTTCCTTCTCATAATCATCATCATCATGATTAAGCAATACAGCCTCCAAAGTATCATCAACATTCATCATGGCACGAGCATCATCAACATTTACCTCGGTCACTAAATCCACAAACGAACAAACTTTATTGCTATTCGGTTTCCTCATAGATTTGCATACATGGAAAACCACCTTGTCATTGGCCTCCCGGAAGGTGAGCTCACCGACTTCCATATTAACAAGAGCCTTCCCCGTAGCAAGGAAAGGTCTACCCAAGATAATAGGCACCTCACAGTCCACTTCGCAATCAAGAATCATAAAGTCAGCCAGGAGGATGAACTTATCAACATGAACCAACACATCATCAATAATACCCAATGGTCTCTTCATTGTACGATCCGCCATTTGTAACCTCATAGATATGGGTCTTGATTTCCCAATTCCCAAAGTTTTGAACACCGAGTAAGGCATCAAGTTGATACTCGCCCCTAGATCACATAGAGCTTTGGCAAAGGCGGCGCTCCCAATAGTGCAAGGGATTGTGAAAGTGCCAGGATCTTCCAATTTCAGAGTCATTGAGTGAACAATAGAACTCACTTGATGTGTCATCTTGATAGTCTCACAATTTATTGACCTTTTCTTTGTCACCAAATCCTTCATGAACTTTGCATAGCTGGGCATTTGTTCCAACGCCTCAACCAATGGCATATTAATGGATAAGCTCTTCATCATGTCAATAAACTTCTTGAATTGGTTCTCGCTATTTTTCTTAGCAAGCCTTTGAGGGTATGGAGGAGGAGGCCTTGGCATTGGTGCCTTGGCCTTTGGCACTACCAGTTCCGATATGTCAATCACGTGTTCCCTAGACAGGTTCACTTCTTCTTGAGTCTCCTCCATATTTTTATCAATATCAATTCTCACTTCTTCATTATCTTGAACCACATTTCTTGGAATTTCATCATCTTGAATCACTACATCATCATCCTCAATTCTTCTTTGGTTTGAGGTTGTTGCCTCCCCACCCTTTTCACTCCTTGTGGTTACGGCCATGACATGTCCCATGTTGTTCCCACCCTTCGGGTTCACCACCGTGTCACTAGGTAGTGCCCTCTTAGGACGAGTGTTTAAAGCTTGCGAGATTTGCCCTAATTCAACCTCCAAATTGCGGATTGAAGTGTTGTGAGAGGCTAGTTAAGCATCGGAGTCGGCATTTTTTTCTCCATCATTTATTTGAACATATTTTCAATCCGTCCCATCTCATTATTGGAATAGCTAGAACCATGAGATGGATACGAAGGTGGGTTGCTTGGTTGTTGATACATCGGGGGCCTTTGAAAGCCCGACCCCCGATTCCCTTGGTTATTATTCCAACCCTCTTAGTTGTTGCCTCCCTAATATCCTTGATTGTTGCCACCCCAATTGACTTGGTTGCCTTGGTTATTTTAATTTCCTTGATTATTGTTATTGTTCCAATTACCTTGATTGTTGTTACCATCACTCCAATTGCCTTGGTGGTTTTGATTATTCCAATTTCCTTGATTTCCTTGAGATCACCATTGTTCTTGATTCGGGCCTTGAGGGTTGTTTCTTTGCCCTTGGTAGTTGTTCACATATTGCACTTCTTCCTCTTGCTTATTGTATGATTCGTCTTGGTCAAACCCACTATCATCTTGCACAAATTGTTTCACACGGGTTTTGCACTTGTTGACCCTTTTGCCTTCGCTTGTTCACCATCATGTTGACACCTTCCATTGCATTTACTTGCTTAGGACCTTGAACTTGTTGAATTTTAGCTTTGGCTAATTGATTCATTGTTGTAATCAACTCGATAATTGCTTGCCCATGATCATGCAATTCTTTGTGTAGGTGAATCACATTTGGATCACCTTGAGGAACATTAGCTCTACTTTGTCATGCCAATGAGGTATCCGCCATTTCATCTAAGATCTCACAAGCTTCGGCATATGGTGTTGTCACGAAATTCCCACGAGTAAGTTGGCTGACCATGCATTGATTGGTAGTATTGATCCCCTTGTAGAAGGTTTGTTGAATCATAGCCTCAGTCATGTCATTATTCGCGCACTCTTTCACCATAGTACGGTACCTCTCCCAAATCTCGTGCAAAGGCTCATTGGGTTCTTGCTTGAATGCTAGAATCTCGTCTCGAAGAGTAGCCATATGCCGGGGAGAAAAGAACTTGGCAATGAATTTTTCCGCCAATTCATCCCACGTATGGATAGAATGGTTTGGCAATCTTTCTAACCAATCCAATGCTTTCCCCCGTAGAGAGAAGGGAAATAGCCTCAACCTTAGAGCATCCTCGGAGACATTGGTCTGCTTACTCCCCCAAAAAATGTCCACAAACCCCTTCAAATGTTTGCATGAATTTTGACTCGGAGCCCTGGTGAAGAATCCCCGTTGCTCTAGCAATGTGAGCATAACATTGGTTATTTGGAAGTTGACCGCCCTAATGCGGGGCGGGACTATGACACTTGTGTATACTTCGTTTGGCAACACCCGGTGTGGAGCCTCTCATGAGGCTGTCGGCCTCGCCTATTTGCTTGAGGTTCAAGAGGAACCTCCTTACCTTGGTCATCGTCCTCTTCCTCCCCCAAAGGCAAGTTTCTAGGAGGATCATTGTTGAGAGCCATTTTTGTACCTACAATCGATTCACAAAAAGGTTAGTAACTCGGAAGGAAAAGAAGACAAGTCACACACAAAACCAAATATATAGCTAAATCTATTTTTATCTCCCCGGCAACAATGCCAAAAATTTGATGTCGCCCAAATTCATACCCCTGATTGTGATTGTGAAGTTGTCGATGCAATTATAATTACCCAACTTTGAGTCAGGGTCGATTCCTCAGAGAGCTTATATTGGATTAGGTATATACTTAGACTAGGTGTATGACGTGCCTAAATTGCACTTCCACATACTTGGTTGTTTCTTTCTACTTATAAAATTTATGCTATTGTTTGTAAATGTAAAAGCTAAAGAACGAAATTTTTGGTGTTGTTGTTTTTCAAGTTTATAAAAGATCTAGGGCTATGACTTCCACCTAGGTGGTTACCTAACGGTTGTGGGCTTTAGGCCATATACCGCTGGTCGGGGTGTAATATAGCAATCAACAAGCGATTACCCACTCGATACCTCTCGGCAGTTAGAGTAGTTTTGTCCAATTTGGCTCTCTCAAGTCCAAATGTGAAATTCACAAAACCGTTGATATATACTCAAGTCGGGTCTTACTATCTCTAGACTTAACCCTTTAATTGGGGCTATCAATTTCTTGAGTTCACCCCAATTTCTTGTTAGCCAAGTTTTCCTAGACTTAATCTCTCTTTCTCATGTAGAAACTAAGTCAATTTGGCATGAATCAATGTTTGCAACCATTAATTCCTAAATTCAAGCAAGAACTAGACTAAATATCATACACCCAACCTTAAACAAGCCCTAAATCAAACATCCATTAGGTACCCACACTAGGGTTAGGTCACAACCCTAGCTATAGATTTAGCTACTCATAGGCAAAACTAAAGAAACTAAAGAAGAAAATAAGATTAAACTCATAATAGATGATAAAGGGATGAAAATCCAATGTTAAAATGATAAACTAATACAAAGTTTCCCAAAGCAGTAAAGGAAAAACGGCTATCTACTTTCTGGAGTTCAAAACCTAACCTAAATTTGACAAAAAGATTTATTTATACACAACTGAAATTATCGGACAAAATTCCCCCTGCGGAGGTTCTGCGGCCGCACAATTCTGTGTGCGGTCCGCACTTTGAAGCCGGTCTTGACAGGATGGATTTCTGCGGCCGCATAATTCTTGGTTGCGGCTGCACATCTTCAGATTCTGCGGACCGCACATTTCTGAGTGTGGCTGCACTCTTGAATTCTGCGGCCGCACAATAATAGTGTGATTTGCACTTCTTCATTGAATTAAACCTCCATCTCTCTGAACCTCATCTTCTGCGGCCGCGCATTTCTAAGTGCAGCTACACTCTTGAATTCTGCGGCCGCACAATAATATTGTGGTCCACACTTCTTCATGGACTCAGGACTCCATATCTCTGAATTGTGCGGTTCGCACTTTGCAAAGGCATTCTATCAGAGGTCCTTCATAGTCTGCGGCCGCACTCAATATTGTGCGGTCCGCACTTTTCTCTTTTTACTTGGTTTTAGTCTTTATCCAAAAGTACTCCTTCTTGAGTTGAATTACATCATTTTGGCTCTTTTTCCAATGCTCCTGCAAGTAAGCACATTTTATCAGTTTTCAGAAATACCTTTAAGTATTTTTGAGCTAAAACTAAAGTAAAAGAGTGCAAATAAGTAGTCAAAATCCCTACTTATCAGCACTGGAATTGGGCCGCACTGGAGCACCCCGATGAGGCGGCAGTGCTAGATATTTGGGCCTGCTAGACTGACCCCTCACGAACTGACCCCTGCCTCCAGTCGGGGCACCACTGAACTCTGCAGAATATCAAAATCGCTTATCCCTCGTTGCCTGGTCTCGGCCCCACTGACGGACACCTTCGATCCTCCAAGCTATCTCCATAACTAGCTCGTAAGAGGTCCCCATCTCAAACTCTCGGGCCATTGTGGCCTATGTATCAGAGTACAGACCTGCAACAAACCTCCGCACTCTTTCTACATTGGTCAAAAGTATCATAAGTGCATGGCGAGATAACTCAGAGAATGTCGCCTCATAGTCGGTCACTGATATTTGGCCCTGCTGGATTTGCTCGAACTGAAATTGCAACTCTTCCAACTAAGAGTGTGGAATATATCTGTCCAAGAAGAGATGTGTGAACTGTCCTAAGTCATGGTAGGAGAACCTGCTGGTCTTCCGTGAAGATCGGACTGCCCCTATCTACGAGCACTACCCTCCAGCTGAAAGGTGGTAAAGTCCAGCCCGTGGGACTCTAATATCCTCATGTTGTGCAGTCTGTCCCTGCATCGATCAATAAAGTCCTGGGGGTCCTCATGCCACTCATCTCCAAAGACAGAGGGATGTAGTCTGGTCCATCTGTCCAATAACTTATGCGGATCGCCAGCCGCAGCTGGTCTGGGCTCAGGTATAGCTGTTGTAACTGGATGAGCTACGCCCATGGGTTGTGCGCCCTTAGTCTGATATACGGCAGTTGCATTCCCTGGAGCCTGAGCAGTAGGGGTTTGTGCTCTCCCTCGCACCTGGGATGTGGCTGGGTCTGCTGGAAATAAACTAGCCCGAGTCATAGAATCAATGAACCACAGCATACGACACATGGCCTCCTAGAATCCTGTCGCAGACATGAAATCCGCTGGGGCTGGCTCTGCTGCAGGTACCTCATCCTGATCCTCAATAATACGATCCTCTACTGGATCCACTAGTGGCACAAATGTGGCAACTATAGGATTCCCTCGTCCTCTACCACGAGCTGGAGCCCTCCCTGGGCCTCTGCCTCTAGCAACAGGGGGAGAAGCTCCCCCATGATCGGGTACATCTGTCGCGCGCGTTCTCACCGCATGTGAAAGATTAAGATAAAGAAACTTAGTACAACATCAACTGCACGATAGGAGATGAAGAAAGAATAGTTTTCTAACACCCTATAGCCTCTTGAAAATAAGTATGGACGTCTCCGCACCGATCCGCAAGACTCTATTAGGTCTGCTCATAACTTATGATACCTATGTGAACCTAATGCCCTTATACTATGTTGTGACGACCTAATTTCCCTATAGGCTGTGATGGCGCCCAACGTCGCCGCTAGGCAAGCCAACGGTAAACTAGCCATGATCTTCATTCTTTTAACATTTTAGAAATAGCTAATTTTTAATTATTAAATAAGTAAGAGGTGAGAAATTCAATAAAATAAAGTGTAAACATTTATAAGAACAAGTGTGGTTAAATAAATACTCTAAATCATCAAGTGTCTACAAACAAAATTCCAAGACCTGGGGTCACAAGTGTATGAGTTACTAGTAGAATATACAAAAACACTAAGCTACTGTTTGAATGGAGTAAACAGAAAATAAAAGCAAAAGAGAGACTCCAGGTGCTGCAGGATGGACTCGGAAAGCAGCTCACCGCTAGGTCTCGCAGTATCAGGGGTGTGTGCTGGGATAACTACCAGATGCACCTGCCTCAGAACCTGTATGATTAGTGCAGAAGTGTAGCGTGAGTACATAAACAACATGTACCCAGTAAGTATCTAGTCTAACCTCGAAGAAGTAGTGATGAGGGGTCGACATCGACACTTATTATGGGCCAACAATAAAATACAGAAATTCTAAATAAGCATGGATCATATAAATAATAAATACAACTCAGTAACAAGCAGTGAATAATAATTCTTCCACTAATAATAAATTCCAAGTCATTTTCTGTCATTAAGTAATTATAACCGCTCAAGCCATAAAATAATATCAAATGTAATTGGGCTTAGAGTATTATCACGCATGATTTACGCCGAGGTTGTACGCCTCGATCCAAAAAATATGCCGTGTGCACTGCCGAGGGTCGAATGACACGAACCATAGATGCATCTATTAACCTGCCGAGGCGAATGGCCCTCTCATATGAGAGTAGAGGAAATTTACCTTGCTCGCGGAAATACTTGCGATGCGAATGAACATGGATTTATCAGAGTTATTATAAAATTCTTCAATTCTTCCCAAACATAAGAAATCCAAACTGGAGACTTTAAATCTTAGAATCCTTAATCTCAACTTTATTTAAGATAATTAATATGCATAATCAACATAACGGTGCAACCAAAACATGATGTAAATCTAAGACTACTTGGACATCACATGAAATTTAGCTACGCACGGACTCTCGTTGCCTAGTGTGAACATAGCTCCCCATGCAAGTAATTCACAACAAATACACCCAAGGGGATGATCTCCCTCATACAAGGTTAGGGAAGAGACTTACCTCGTTCTCAAGCTCACTTTCGATCCACAAATATGCTTTAAATCCTCAATCAGTGCCAAACGACCCAAAACTGGTCAAATGTTATATAAATTAATCAATATGTGTCCAAAAGTTCATAATTTAAATATTAGAGTAATTACCCAACCCAAATTGGAAGATTCTAAAAAGTCACCCATAGGCCCGCGTGCCCAGATTTCGGAAAGTTTTAAAGATAATTGTTACCCATAACCTCACGAATACAAATATATAATTTTTACCCATTTCCATAACCATTTTTGTGGTTAAATCCCATTTTTATCAAAACCTAGGTTTTTCATCTAAACCCAAAATTCTTACAATTTTACATTTTGGAATCTACCCATAATCTATGTATTTAACTTAAATTGGATAGAAATTACTTACCTCGAATAGCTAGTGAAAACCTCCTTCTAAAAGCTCCAAAAATCACCCAAGGAATGTAATAAATGAACCCAAAACTGCCTAAGTCCCGACTTAAATGAAGCTTCTGCTCAACGGTTTTTCTGCTTCTGCGGTTCCTTGGCCGCAACTGCCGAAGATTCATCGTAGATGCAGTACTCCCTTTGCCGGCCTGAATCGGCATCTGCGGAAGAATGGCTCGCTTCTACGAGCCCGCTCCTGCGGCGTAAGATGCGCACCTCCGCTTCCTCCCGCTTCTGCGATCCCTTGACCGCTTCTGCAGTCGCGCATCTGCGCCCACCTTGTCCGCATCTGTGGTTTCTCGGCTGCCTACACTGGGCCGCTTCTGCGGCTTCTGGCTCACTTCTTCAAGCTCGCACATGTGGCTGGCCCTCTGTAGCTGCGATTGCACTAGAAGTTGGGTGCTTCAGCTATTCCTCCAAGGCCAAACGACTTTCGTGCACCGTCCGAATGGCATCCAGGGTCCCCGAGGCCCCACCCAAATATGCCAACAAGTTTGAAATCATGAGACAGACTTGCTCGAACCCTCGGAATGTGGAAAACAACACCAAAACTAAGAATCACTCCCCAAACCAAATCGAATCAACTTATGAACTTCAAGTTCTTCTAACTTACTCCGAACGAACCGGATCATACCTAAACTATTCGGAATGGCACCAAATTTTACGTGCAAGTCTTAAATCACTATAAGAAACTATTCCCAGATTTAAAATCCTAAACAGGCCTTGATAACACCAAAACCTACTCCAAACAAATTTAAAAAATTTTAAAACCTTCAATGCGCTAACTTTCAACGTTATGTGCCGAAACGCTCCCGGTCATCCAAAACTCGATCCGAATATACTCCTAAGTCCAAAATCATTATACTAACATATTGGGACCGTCAAATCCCAGTTCTGAGGTCGTTTACTAGAAATGTTGACCCAAGTCAAACTTAACCTTTTAAAGCCAATATTAAGGAACTAAGTATTCCGATTTCAACCCGAACCCTTCGAAATCCCGAACTAACCATCCCCGCAAGTTATAAAATAGTAAAAGTACATACGATGAGTCTTATTTAGGGGAATGGGGATCTAGGAAGCCAAACGACCGGTCGGGTCGTTACATATTTGTACGTGCTTTACTTGAAATTGTTAGCACATGTTCCATCTTTATTGTCAAGGTTATCCTTATATGTCAATTGTTGATTGTAGTTACTTGTTGAATTTATGCTTTATCTGCTACATACCTTAATTGTTAATTGATGCTCATAAATTGTGCCTTGTATGCGGGTTGCACGTTGCAACAAATGTGTTTGATGTTTATATTGAGGAGCGGGTTTCACGCGGCAACAGATTTGTTAAATGTTTATAATGGGGAGTGGGTTGCACTCCACAATAGAAATGAAAATGATCATGATAAATTATAAATGATAAATGATTATCATTGTGTGGGATCGGGTTTCACGCCGCAACAGATATGATGAATGTTGTATGGGATCGGGTAGCACACCGCAACAGATATGATTATTTATAATGACCCGACCGGTTGTATTGCTTTCTAGAACCTCGTTCCCCTAAATAAGACTTCCCCTATATGCTTTTACTGTTTTATGACTCGCGGGGATGGTTAGTTCGGGATTTAGAAGGGTTCGGGTTCAAATCGGAACACTTGGTTCCTTAAGTTGGCCTTAAATAGGCTAAGTTTGACTTCAGTCAACGTTTTGAGTAAACAACCTCAGAATCGGGATCTGACAGTTCCGATAAGTTGTATGATGATTTTGGTCTTGGACGTATGTCCGGATCGGGTTTTGGATGACCCGGGAGCGTTTCGGCGCCTAATAGTTAAAGTTGGTTCTTTTAAGGTTTTTGAAGTTTTTTAAATTTGGTTTGAAGTAGTTTTGGTGATATCGATGTCCAAATCGAATTCCGAGACCAAGAATAGTTCTGTAATGTCATTTAAGACTTACACGCAAAATTTGGTGTCATTCCAAGTAGATTAAGTATGTTTCGGCGCGTTGGGAGTAAATTGAAGAACTTGAAGTTCATATATTGATTCGATTTGGTTTTGATGTTGTTTTATGCATTTTGAGAGTTCGAGTTAGTCTGTATTTTGTTTATAGACTTGTTGGTATGTTTGTACGGGGCCCCGGGTGGCATTCGGACGATGCATAGATTGAGTCAAGACTCAAAAGGGGCTGCTGGTGCACCAGTTCTGGTGTGCCCGCACCTGCGAGCTTTTGGCCACAGGTGTGAGCCCGTAGATGCGTGGATCGTGCCGCAGAAGCTGCTGGGAGCATTTGGCCATGGACCGCAGATACATGCGAGTTTGCACACCTACCAACGCGCATGTGAGATTGGGGGAACCGTAGAAGCGGTTGTGTCTGCAGGCGCGCGTCAAAGATCGTAGGAGCGATCGCGCATGAGCCGCCCCAGCTCCGCATATGCGAATGTTAGCCAGCTAGGGGAGGACCGCACCTGTGATATTTTCTCCGCAGAAGCGGCATCGCAGGTGCTGCAGTGGCCTCGCAGGTGCGAGATTCGCTCGGCAGTGAGGTTGTTTTAAATACGGGACTTAGGCATATTTGCTCACTTCTTACACTTCTTTGGGGGGGGGCGATTTTGGAGCTGGTTAGAGAGGGATTTTTGTCAGCTAATTGAGGTAAGTAATTCCTATCAAATGTGAGTAAATACATAGTTTATGGGTAGATAATAACATGTAAATTAGTAAAAATCTTGGGGTTTAGGTGAAAACCTAGGTTTTTGACAAAAATGAGATTTAACTACAAAATTTATTATGGAATTTAGTAAAAATCATATATTTGAGTTCATGAGATTATGTGTAACAACTTGCTTTAAAAATTTTCGGAATCCGGGCACATGGATAAATTTTAGGAATCATGTATTTGGGGTTGGGTCATCCCTTCAATAGTTGGAATATGAACTTTTGAACATGTATTGATTTATTATTAAACCATTTGACTAGTTTTGGATTATTCGGCACCGAATTGAGGGTTTGAGCACAATCTTGGACCGGAAAGTAGGCTTTGAGACGAGGTAATTCTCTTTTCTAATCTTGTAAGAGGGAATTAACCCCATAGGTGAATTAATTAACGTGCGTTTTCTATTTGTGGGGGGGGCTACGTACACACGAGGTGTCGAGAGTTCGTATGTAGCTACTAATTATGCTATTGCCCGGGTAGTCTAGGACCCATATCATACTATACTTGAGATGTTTTCACCCTTAGTTGTTAATTTAATTGCTTAAGTCATATTGGAAATTTATAAAAGAATTTTTAAAAGGTTAAATTTCACTTACTTGAAGTTGTGAATGGAACACTTGACTGTTATTGAGAATTTGTGTTTCTTTAGAGTATTTCCTATTTGTGGAGTGGGCCAAACGCCTCGGTAGAAGATAGATGCATCTATGGTTCGTGTCGTTCGACCCTCGGCAGTGCACAATTTACATATTATGTTGGATCGTGACGTACGACCACGACATGATTTGCATGTGATAAATCTTTGGATCCAATTATAATTTATATTGCTTTATTGGCTTGAGATGTAAATTGTAAATGATGGAAAAATGAATTTGGGACTTAATATTTGTGAAAGGATTAATTACTGCTTCCTGTTGTGGAGTTTTAGTATTTTTCATGTAATCCATGCTTAATTATAATTTTGACATATTATTGCTAGCCCATAGTAAGTGTCGTAGTCAGCCCCTCGTCACTACTTCTTTTAGGTTAGACTGGATACTTACTGGGTACATGTTGTTTATGTACTCACGCTACACTTCTACACTTAAACGTGCAGGATCTGAGGCGGGTGCACTTGGGTATCAGTCCGGCGACGCTTGATCCCGGTTACGAGACTACATGGTGAGCTGCCCTTCCGAGCCATTCTGCAGCAGCCGGAGTCTTTATTTTGTTTTGTCATTGTTCTGTCTTCTCATTTTAGACAGTAGAGCAGAAATCTTTTGTATATTCTACTAGTAGTCCATACGCTTGTGACACCAGGTCTTGGCACACACTAGTAAACTTGTGGTTTTGGCTTTATTTCTACGGTTATGATTACATTTAGCTGCTTTCATTTTAATTATTCTAAATCTATTATTTATTAAATCTTTTAAATTAAGGAAAGTTATTTACTTGAAAAAATTATTAAAATGGGAAATCACTAGATTGTTCATTGTTGGCTTACCTAGCAACGGTGATGGGTGCCATCACGGCCTAAAATAGAATTGAGTCGTGACAATATGGTATCAGAGCACTAGGTTCACGTAGGTCTCACAAGTTATGGGCAGGCCTAATAGAGTCTTGCGGATCGGTGCGGAGACGTCCGTACTTATGTTCGAGAGGCTATAGGTGTTAGCAAACCACTCTTTATTCATCTCCTATCGTGCAGTTGATGGTGTACTAAGTTTCTTCCTCTTATTCTCTCACAGATGGTGAGAACGTGCACGTCAGACATTCCTGACCCGGGAGGGGTTGCTCCCCCTGTTTCTAGAGGCCGAGGCAAAGGTAGGGGGAGGGAACCCACCCGAAGTAGGGGACGAGGATGTCCCAAAGTTGCCCCAATTGTACCACCAGCGGATCCAGTAGAAGATCCCATTGTTGAGGAGCAGGGTGAGGTGCTCGCAGCAGAGCCAGACCCGGTCGATTTCATGTTAGCACTAGGCTTTCAGGAGGCCATGGGTCGTATGCCATGGTTCATGGATACTATGACCCATGATGGTTTATTTCCAGTAGACCCAGCCACATCTCAGGTGGGAGGGGGAGCACAGACCCCTACTGCTCAGGCTCTAGGGCATGCGGCTACTGTATATCAGACCCCGGGTGCACTACCCATGGGCGGTGCCAAGCCAGTTGCAGCAGCGGCACCTGAGCCTAGACTAGCTGCGACCAGTGAGCCATAGAAGCTATTGGACAGATGGACTAGGCTACACCCTCATGTCTTCCTAGGTGAGCGAAATGAAGATCCCCAGAACTTCATTGATCGGTACAGGGACAGACTGCACAACATGAGGATATTGGAGTCCTATGGGGTGGATTTCTCTACTTTCCAGCTGGAGGGAAAGGACCGTAGGTGGTGGCAGTATTATCTTCTTGGCAGACCAGTAGGTTATCCTCCCATGACCTGGGACCAGTTTACACGTCTATTCTTGGACAGGAATATCCCAATCTCTCAAAGGGAAGAGTTGCGGTTCCAGTTTGAGCATCTCCAGCAGGGTCAGATGTCAGTGACCGATTATTAGGCGAGATTATTTAAGTTGTCTCGCAATGTACTTATGATACTTTCTACTGAGGCGAAGCGAGTGCAAAGGTTTGTTGCGGGGCTGCACTCAGGTATTCAGGTTACTATGGACCGGGAGGTCGAGATGAGGACTTCCTATCATCTAGTAGTGGAGATTGTTTGGAGGATTGAGGGTTACCGTCAGAGTGGTAGAGAGAATATGCAGCGGAACAAGAAGGTCCATTATTCCGGAGAGTTTAGAGGTGCCCCGGCTGGGGGAAGAGGTCAGTTCATGAGGGGTCGGCCCAGTAGGCCCACATATCCAGCACCACCGCCTCCTCGATGTGCTCTAGTGCGGCCCTATTTCTATGCCATGCCGGAGAGTTCTTATCGCCCACCAGCCATTCAGGGTTCTTCCAGTGGGTATTCAGTCCATCAGGGTCAGACTTCAAGACAGCAGATCACTGCACCGAGAGGTTGTTTCGAGTGCGGAGATCCTAGTCATATGTGAAGGTTCTGCCCCAGCTTCGGGGCAAGGCAGTACAGTAGGGTCATCAGCCCATGATTTCAGCACCAACCGTCCGACCGCCCAGAGGTGGAGGGCAAACGGGTAGGGGTCATCCTAGAGATGGAGTCCGGGCAGGGGTAGGTCAGCCAGATACTATTTAGACAAGCGGAGGCCAGCCAGTCGGTGCTCCAGCTAGGTTCTATGCTTTTCCGGCCAGACCAGATGTAGTGGCCTTAGATGTCGTGATCACATGTACTATTTCTATATGTGGTAGGGATGCTTCAGTATTATTTGATCTAGGGTCTACCTATTCTTATGTGACATCTCTGTTTGTTCACTTCCTGGATATTCCTCGTGAGCCCTTGGGCACTCCTGTTTATGTATGCACTCATTTGGGTGATTCTGTTATTGTGGATCTGATCTATCGGTCCTGTGTGGTCATATTCTATGGTTATGAGACTAAATTGGATCTCTTATTTCTCGATATGACCGACTTTAAGGTTATCCTGGGCATGGATTGGTTATCTCTGTATCATTCCATCCTTGATTTCCATGCCAAGACTATTACCTTGGCGATGCCGGAGTTGCCTATACTAGAATGGAAGGGTTCATTCGTCAACATGCCTAGTTGGATCATCTCTTTTATGAAGGCTCGACACATGGTCGAGAAGGGTTATTTAGATTATCTAGCCTATGTTCGGGATACTACCACAGGGCCTCCGGCGATTGATTCAGTACCAGTAGTCCGGGAGTTCTTCGATGTGTTTCCTTCTGATCTTCCAGGCATGCCACCAGATCGTGATATCTATTTCTACATTGATTTGGCTTAAGGTACCCATCCTATATCTATTCCATCATACCGTATGGCTCCAAAAGAGTTGAAGGAACAACTTGAGGAGTTTCTAGCAAAGGGGTTCGTCAGACCAAGTGCATCACCTTGGGGTGTACCAGTGTTATTTGTGAAGAAGAAAGATGGGACTATGCGGATGTGCATTTATTACCGCCAGTTGAACAAGGTTACCATTAAGAACAAATACCTGGTGCCACGTATTGATAATCTGTTTGACCAGTTACAGGGTGCTAGGGTGTTCTCTAAGACTGACTTGAGATCGGGGTACCATCAGTTGAAGATTCGGGACTCGGATGTTCCGAAGACTACTTTCCATACTAGATATGTCCATTATGAGTTCCTAGTGATGTCCTTCAGCTTGACTAATATATCTATTCCATCATACCGTATGGCTCCAAAAGAGTTGAAGGAACAACTTGAGGAGTTTCTAGCAAAGGGGTTCGTCAGACCAAGTGCATCACCTTGGGGTGTACCAGTGTTATTTGTGAAGAAGAAAGATGGGACTATGCGGATGTGCATTTATTACCGCCAGTTGAACAAGGTTACCATTAAGAACAAATACCTGGTGCCACGTATTGATAATCTGTTTGACCAGTTACAGGGTGCTAGGGTGTTCTCTAAGACTGACTTGAGATCGGGGTACCATCAGTTGAAGATTCAGGACTCGGATGTTCCGAAGACTACTTTCCATACTAGATATGTCCATTATGAGTTCCTAGTGATGTCCTTCAGCTTGACTAATTCCCCAGCGGCATTTATGGATTTGAAGAACAAGGTGTTCAAGCCTTACATTGATTCGTTTGTTATTGTCTTCATTGACGATATTTTGATCTAGTCATGTAGCATGGAGAAGCACGAGCAGCATTTGAGAGTGGTTCTTCAAACCTTGCGGGAACAGAAGTTATATGCTAAGTTCTCTAAGTGTGAGTTTTGGCTAGATTCTGTAGCATTCTTGGGGAATGTTGTATCAGGCGAGGGTATTAAGGTGGATCCCAAGAAGATTGAGGCAGTTCAGAGCTGGCCTCGTCCTACTACGGCGACTAAGATCAGGAGCTTCTTGGGGTTAGCAGCTATTATCGCCGGTATGTGGAGGGCTTCTCATCTATTGCAACTCCTTTGACTAGATTGACCCAGAAGGGTGACCCATTCAGTTGGTCCGATGATTGTGAGGCGAGTTCCAGAAGCTCAAGACAGCTTTGACTACATCGCCCGTTCTAGTGTTACCTTCAGGCTCGGGGATGTATACTGTGTATTGCGATGCTTCACGCGATGGTTTGGATTATGTATTGATATAGGAAGGGCGAGTTATAGCATATGCTTCTCGTCAGCTGAAGCCCCATGAGAAGAATTATCTTGTGCACGATTTGGAGTTGGCCATGATTATTTATACTCTTAAGATATGGAGGCATTATCTTTATGGAGTGTCTTGTGAGGTTTACACTGATCATCACAGCTTGAAGCATTTGTTCAGGCAAAGGGATCTCAATTTAAGGCAACACAGATGGCTTGAGTTACTGAAGGATTATGATATCACCATCCTTTACCATCCGGGCAAGGCGAATATAGTCACGGATGCCTTGAGCAGAAAGGCAGAGAGTATGGGTAGCTTGGCATTTATTTCAGCAGAGGAGAGGCCACTAGCTTTGGACATTCAGTCCTTGGCTATCAAACTTGTGAGGTTGTATATTTCAGAGCCCAGCTGAGTTCTTGCATGTGTCGTTGCTCAATCTTCACTATTGGAGCAAATTAGGGCCAGACAGTTTGATGATCTGCACTTGATGGTTCTCCGAGAGACGGTACTACAAGGTGGTGCCAAGGAGGCTTCTATCGGCAAGGATGGTGTTCTGCGACTCCAGGGTCGTTTATGTATTCCTAACGTCGATGGCTTGAGGGAGAGGATTCTATAGGAGGCACACAACTCTCGATATTCCATACATCCAGGTGTGCTACGAAGATGTATCGCGACCTGTGGAAGCATTATTGGTGGTGGCAGATGAAGAAATACATAGTTGAGTATGTAGCTAGATGCCTAAATTGCCAGCAGGTTAAGTATAAGCATCAGGGGCTAGGTGGCCTACTCCAGCAGATGACTATACCTGAGTGGAAGTGGGAGCGCATTACTATGGACTTCATAGTTGGTTTACCGCGGACCTTACGGAAGTTTGATGTAGTTTGGGTCATTGTTGATAGATTGACCAACTCGGCATACTTCATCCCATTTGCGACTACGTATACTTCATAGAGGTTAGCCAGGATTTATATTCAGGAGATAGTTTGGTTGCATGGTGTGCCTGTTTCCATCATATCAGATAGAGGCCCTCAGTTTACTTCGCATTTCTGGAGAGCGGTACAGAGTGACTTGGGGACTCGTGTAAATCTCAGCACAACATTTCATCCACAGACTGACGGGCAGTCGGAGCGGACAGTTTAGATCTTGGAGGACATGCTCAGGGCATGTGTGATTGACTTTGGAGGTCAGTGGGATCATTTCTTGACTTTGGTCGAGTTTGCTTATAACAATAGTTACCAATCCAGCATCGAGATGGCTCCATTTGAAGCTTTACACAGTCGGAGATATCGTTCACCCATCGGATGGTTTGAGCGCGGTGAGGCTAAGTTATATGGTACTGATTTGGTGAAGGATGCCTTGGAAAAGGTAAAGTTAATTTAGGAGCGACTTCGTACAGCACAGTCCAGGCAGAAGAGTTACGCAGATCAAAAGGCATGTGATTTATCATTTATGGTGGGAGAGAAATTTCTCCGGAAGGTCTCATTGATGAAGGGAGTCATGAGGTTCGGGAAGAAGGGTAAGTTGAGCCCAAGGTTTATAGGCCCATTTGAGGTGTTGAGACGAGTTGGGGAGGTTGCTTATGAGATTTCTTTGCCTCCCAGTCTCTCAGGAGTTCATCCGGTTTTCCACATGTCTATGCTCCGGAGGTATCATGTCGACAGGTCGCATGTGTTAGACTTCAGTACGGTCTAGCTAGATGAGAGCCTAAGTTATGAGGAGGAGCCAGTTCCCATTGTTGATAGGCAGGTTCGCTAGTTGAGGTCCAAGAGGATTTCCGTGGTAAAGGTTCAGTGGAGGGGCCAACCAATCGAGAAGGTGACTTGGGAGTCCGAGGAGGACATGTGGAGCAGATATCCACACTTATTCAGCCCTCCATGTATGATTCTAGACCCGTTCGAGGACGAACGTTTGTTTAAGAGGTGGAGAATGTACCGACCTGACCGGTCGTTTTGCTTTCTAGAACATTGTTCCCCTAAATAAGACTCCCCTTATTTGCTTTAACTATTTTATGACTTGCGGGGATGGTTAGTTCGTGATTTGGAAGGGTTTGGGTTGAAATCGGAACACTTGGTTCCTTAAGGTTGGCAAAAAGGGTTAAGTTTGACTTTGGTCAATATTTTGAGTAAACGATCTCGTAATCGGGATTTGACTGTTCCAATAGGTTCGTATGATGAAGTTTGACTTGGACATATGTTCCAATCGGGTTTTGGGCCACCTGGGAGCGTTTTGACGCTTAATAGTGCAAGATGACTATTTAAAGGTTTTAAAGTTCTTTAAATTTGGTTTGAAATAGGTTTTAGTGTTATCGAGGTACGTTTGGAATTCTGAACCTAGGAAATAGTTTCATATGGTGATTTAAGACTTGCCCGCAAAATTTGGTGTCATTCTGAGTAGTTTAAGTATGATTCGGCGCGTTCGGAGTTATTTGGAAACTTGAAGTTCATATTGTGATTCAATTTGGTTTTAGGGTGCGATTCTTAGTTTCGTTATTGTTTTATGCGTTTTGAGAGTTCGACCAGGTCTGTATTTTATTTATGGACTTGTTGGTGCATTTGGACGGGGGCCCGAGTGGTTCGAGTGGGTTTCGGACCGCCCAGAGCTATGTTAGAAAAACCAGATTTCCAGTTCTGGTTTCCTTCTTCGCGAACGAGGAAGAACCCTCGCATTCGCGATGAAGGAATTGGGCTGGGGGGAACTTTTTGCTTACGTTAGCGGGAGGGGGTACGCGTTCTCTAAGAGTAAGGCGAGCTGGGTAAGGGGTGACACCATTTACTCTTCGCATTCGCGAAGGTCCCCTCGCGTTCGAGTAAGGGAGGGCTGGTAAGCCTCCGCGTTCGCGAGGCCCTGATCGTGTTCGCGAGGCCCTAGTCGCGTTCGCGTAGGCCAAACATTTTTGGGCCTGGGCCGTTTACTTTTGCGAACGTGAGGCATGTTCCACGTTCGCGAAGAAGGGGGCAGTTGGGCAGTGTGTTTTAAATTGGGACTTAAACCATTTTTGGGTTCATTTACTACACCCTTGGGCGATTTTGAAGCTTCAAAGAGGGGGATTTCAATCTAGATATTGAAGGTAAGTAATTCCTACCCAATGTGAGTTTAATCCATTGATTATGGGTAGATTTTAACATGTAAATTTGTAAAATTATGGGTTTAGATGAAAAAACCTATATTTTGATAAAAAGGGATTTAAATATGAAAATGGTTATGGAATTTAGTGAAAATCATATATCTGAGTTCGTGAGGTTATGGGTAACAACTTTCTTCATAAATTTCAAAAATTCGGGTACGTTTGCCCGGGAGTAAATTTTAGGAATTCTTCAATTGGGATTGGGTAATCACTTTAATAGTTAGATATGAACTTTTGAGCACGTATTGATTATTTTATATAATATTTGACTAGTTTCGAGTCGTCTGGAACCGAGTTGAAGTTTTAAAGCACAGTTGTGGACCGGAAAGTAAGCTTTGAGACGAGGTAAATCTCTTTTCTAACCTTGTAAGAGGGAATTAACCCCATAGGTTAATTAAATTATAATGTGCTTCTATTTGTGGGAGACTACGTACGCACGAGGTGACGATAGTCCATGCGTAACATCTAATTATGCTTATGTCCTAGTGGTTTAGGACCCAAATCATGTTATACTTGTGATGGTTGCACCCTACTTGTTAATTTAAGTGCTTAAGTCATATTGATACTTGATAAAGAAATTGTAAAAAGGTCGAATTTCATTTACTTGAGTTTTTGACGGGTTACTTGACCGTTAATAAGAATTGGCGCTTCTTTGAATATTAGCCTCTTAATAATCTTTGAATCAATTATTTATAAAGTATTTTCTATTCTTGTGGAGAGGGCCGAACGCCTCAGCAGTAGAATAGATGCATCTATGGCTCGTGCCATATGACCCTCGACAGTGCACAATATATATTATATTTTGGATCGGATTGTACGACCTTGGCATAATTCGTGCGTAATAATACTGGGAGCCCAATTATACTTGACATTGTTTTATTAGCTTGAGAGATTAAATTATTTAATGATGAAAATTGATTTGGGATTTACTATTAGTAGAAGAGTTGTTTATTTATTTCTAGTTATTGAGTTTCAGTTTCATTTATGTAGCTCATGCTTAATTATAAATTTCGGTATTTTGATGTTAGCCCATAGTAAGTGTCGAAGTCGATCCCTCGTCACTACTTATTCGAGGTTAGGCTAGATACTTACTGGGTAGACATTGTTTATGTACTTACGCTACACTTCTGCACTAATCATGCAAGATCTGAGGCAGGTGCATCTGGTTATCATCCCGACGCGCACTTTTGATTCCACGAGACTTTGCGATGAGCTGTCTTCTGAGCCCATTCTGCAGCACCCGAAGTCTTTCTTTTGTTTTTTTGTTCTTTCTTTCTTTCTATTTCACTTCAGACAGTAGTGTAATATTTTTATATATTCTACTAGTAGCACATACACTTGTGATACCGGGTCTTGAAAATTATGCTAGTAAACACATGTTGATTTTGATTACTTATTTCCTCTTATTTACTCTTAAATTGTCTATTACTCACTTTTATGAATTTTTTTCACTTCCTAATTGTTTCATAATTAAAAATCAACTATTTCTAAATTGTTAAAAGAAATAATCACATAGTTAATTCACTGTCGGCTTGCCTAGCGGTAACGTTGTTAGTTCACTGTTAGCTTGTATAGCGGTATCGTTGGGCGCCATCACGGCCCATGGGAGAAATTGAATCGTAACAAAAAGCACGAATGTTGGATGCTAAATGTTGAACGACAAAAATATCCCTGAAATATTAACCGACCTTTATGCCCTCTTTTAATATAATTGAACCGTTAATTTATTGGTTATTTTAGTAAATAAAATAAAGACATAGCACGATCAAAGATAGAGTTCTAAACAAATAATGCTTCTGGATTTTGGTTCCAGATCAAAGAGTCCTTCGAGACATTCACCACTAAAAGCTGGCTTCCTTCATGACATTCACCACTGAGAAAAATCTGAATTCTTCTTAGTTCTTATCCTTGAACCAGACGCTGAATTTAGATATTTAATTTATTTTGTTTATGGTATTTTTATCACATTTGAATTATCCATTAGATGTCACTCAAGTGAAAGTAACAATCATGATAAACTTGATATGCCTCTCAGTCAAATTTGCAAGGGATTAATCTGCTCCGGTATCATTGGTCTGCCAAAAGGTTTGTGGGTCAATTCTTAAAATAATTTTATATGATGCCTGTAATTTTAGCCTTACATTTTTACTTTTTATCCTAGAACTTTAATTTGGTATGTTATTTGTTATATTCATAAGTGCTTAACATATTTGTTTTCCTCTCTGCTATTCTTAAATTATTGTTTGTATGTTAGTTTTTATTTGTTCTAATTTCGACTTCCGTTTATAATATTCTAAGTTACAAATTTAAGTACATTATTGTGTTGGGGAATAAGTTCTTCAAACAAGCATTCTTAACGTAACGACCTGATCGGTCATTTTGAGTTCTAGTGCGTCGTTCGACGGTTTGAGACCTTGAGTAGCTTCACTTCATGTTTTATGACTTGTACGCGTTGTTGGAATCGAATTTCGGGAAGTTCAGAGTTGATTCAAATGGAAAATTCTAATTTCGGAAGTTTTAAGTTGGAAGAATTGACTGAGGTTTGACTTTTGAGTAAACGACCTCGGAATTGGGATTTAAAAGTTCCAATAGGTTCGTATGATGATTTCGGACTTGGTCGTATATTCGGGTCGAGTATCGGATGGTCCGGGAGCATTTCGGCACTTTATATGGAAATTTAGCATTTTGAAGGTTTAAGAATTTTCTAAGTTTGGCTTGAAGTGAATTTTTATGCTATCGAGGTCTGTTTGGAGTTCCGAGCCTTGAAATAGGTTCGTATCGTGATTTAAGACTTGTGCGTAAAGTTTGGCGTCATTCTGGAATGTTTTAATATGATTTGAATGCATTCGTCGAAGTTTGGGAGTTTAAAATTTTAAAGATGGATTTTGATCGTCGATTCGTAGTTTTGATGTTGTTTGGTGTGATTTGGGGCCTCGAGCAGGTTCGTTTCATATTTTGGGACTTGTTGGTAAGTTCGGACTGGGTCCTGGGGGCCTCGGGTGTGTATCGGACAAGTCGCGGATCACTTTGGAGCTTGGATGCATTGTTGAAAGGCCTGGGTACTGATGCAATCGCACCTTCAGAATAAGGGCCGCAGATGCGACTTCGCAGAAGCGGATTTGCCGGGGGAAGGCTGGGACCGCAGATGTGGTCGAGTTTTCGCAGAAGCGAAACCGCACCTGCGGATAAGGCGTCGTAGAAGCGCTGGAGGGGCCGCAGATGCGGCTGGTGACCTTGGCTCGATTCTCGCAGGTGCGAGCTTGATGCCGCAGAAGCGTCTATCACAGAAGCGACCATGGGATCGCATATGCGAGGCAGCGCTGGGCAGACTTGATTTTATATGGGATTTGGCCCATTTTCTTTTATTCTCTCTTAGCTTGGGCGATTTGTGGGAGAGCTTCAAGGGAAGAGTTTGATCAACCATTGCAAAGTAAGTAATTCCCACACAATTTTAGAGAAATACATGAATTATATGTGAATTTAAACATGGAAATTAGTAGAAATTGTAAAATTTTGAAAGAAACCAAGAAATTGGTATTTTTCGATTTTAACCACGAAATTGGGGATGTAACTTGGAATAAATTATATATTTGAGTTCGTGGTGTTATGGGTGAAGTTTATCTTCGAAAAATTTTGGAATCTGGGCACGTGGGTCTGAGGGTTGACTTTATTGACTTTTCGAGCGAAGTTGGAAATTTTTATAAATTGTTAAATTGTAATCATTGGAGTATATTTTGATTGTTTTGCACGTTGTTTGACTAGTCTTAGAACATTTGGATTTGAATTGAAGAGTTAGAGAGGCGTTGGAGCCGGTTATGGAACTTCGGAGCGGGGTAAGTCTCCTGTCTAACCTTGTGAGGGAGAAACTACCTCTAGATGATGTAATTGTTATGTGCTACTAGTTGTGAGTACTATGTACGGATGAGGTGACAAGAGTCCGTACATGGCTAAAGCATGTTTATATCCGAGTAGACTTAGAATTTTATCATGTAATATTTGAATTTTTTGAACTCATTTTGCTGGCTTAATTAATTGAATTTATAATTGGAATTGATTTGGAAATATATATATTAGGCCGAGCCTTATCACCTTGAGTTGTTGGCAAGTTATTTGAGAAACGGTAAAGGTTATATTCACTTTGTGCACATGTACTATATTGTAAGCATGTGTCTCGTAATTCAGTAATTTCCTTTCTTTCTTGTAGAGCGGGCCGAACGCCTCGACAATATAATAGATGCATCTATGGTTCGTACCGCTCGACCCTCGGTAGTGTACATATTATTCTGGATCGGGCCGAATGACCTCGTCATAATCGTGCGTTATTTCGCTGGCAGTCCTAATATTCACGAGATTATTCTTCCACTGATGCCTTGTATTTTATGGTATCTCTTATCCGTTTGATATTGCACTTGATACATCTGAGCTGTTGAGGTAGAATACAAGATTGAGAAATTCATACGTTTAAAAGAAATTTTTTGAAGATTATGTAACTTACATATTTATCCCATTATTCTTGTGTGCTTCATATATGCTTATGATTTATTATATTGCTTTATTGGACCTCTAGTAAGTGTCGATGTCGACCCCTCGTCACTAATTCTCCGGCGTTAGGCTAGATACTTACTGGGTTCGCGTTGATTTACGTACTCATGCTGCACTTCTGCACTAAATGTGCAGGATCTGACACGTTTAGTTGGTGGTCACATTGGCGCATAGGCGCTGTAACGACCCGACAAGTCGTTTTGAGCTCACACGCATCGTTCAGCGGTTTGAAGCCTTGAGTAGCTTCACTTCAGGTATTATGACTTGTACGTGTGGTCGGAGTTGAATTTCGGGAAGTTCGGAGTTGATTTAAAAAGAAAATTCTAATTTCAAAAGCTTGAAATTGGAAGAATTGACTAAGGTTTGACTTTTGAGTAAACAAATTCGGAATCAGGATTTGAAGGTTCCAATAGGTTCGTATGATGATTTCGGACTTGGGCGTATGTTCGGGTTGAGTATCTGATCACCCGGGAGCATTTCAGCGCTTATTGTGGAAAGTTGGCATTTGGAAGGCTTTAGAATTTTCTAAGTTTGGTTTGAGGTGGAATTTGGCATTGTAGATGTCCGTTTGGGATTTTGAGACTTAGAATAGGTTCGTATTATGATTTATGACTTGTGCGCAAAGTTCGACATCATTCTGGAATTGTTTTATATGAATCAGACGCGTTCGTCGAAGTTTGAAAGTTTAAATCGTTGATTCGTAGTTTTGATATTTCTTGGCGTGATTTGAGGCCTTGACTACGTCCGTGTCGTGTTTTGGGATGTGTTCGTATGTTTGGATGGGGTCGCGGGATCCCCGGGTGCGGATCGGATCGAAAACGGATTGAGTTTTGGCTTGGAAAAAGTGCTGAGGCAACTGGGATCTGGTGCAATCGCACCTACATGGAAAGGGCCACAGGTACGAGATTATTTCCGCATCTGCGAGCCCGCAGATGCTACGAATGTTCCGCAAAAGAGGAAAAGGCTAGCTGGGAGAAGGGCCACATGTGCGGAGTTTGGGCGCGCAGATATGCATCCGCAGAAGCGGAGGAGGCACCGCAGAAGCGGGGGCTAGGCCTTTGGTGCTGGAACGAAGGAGTGGCCAGGGCTCCGCAGAAGCGGACTTGGATGGGCTTAGTGGGAAACGCACCTGCGATGGGAATTTGCGCAGGTGCAGAGCCACAGAAGTGGCTAATAGACCGAAGGTGCGACGGTCGTTGGGCAGTGAGGTATTTTAAATCCGAGACTTAGCTCATTTCTCTTATATTTTCATTTGGTTGAGCGATTTTTGGAGCTCTTGGAGGGGTGATTTTCATCATCTGTGGCAAGGTAAGTTATTTCCACCTATTGTAAATTAAATGCATGGATTTTATAAGGATTTAAACATGGAAATTTGTAGAAATTGTGAGATTTTGGTAGAAAACCTAGAATTTGGTATTTTTGAAATTTGACCACAAAATTGGACATGGAAATTGGAATAAATCATATATTTGGGTTCGTAATGTTATGAGTAAAGGTTGCCTTTGATAAATTTTGAAATCCGGGCACGTGGGCCCGAGGGTTGACTTTATTGACTTTTAGAGCGGAGTTTGGGATTGTTATGAATTGATTAATTATGGGTAATAGAGTATATATTTATGGATTTGCATATTTGTTTGACTAGTTTTGGAGAGACAGGCATCGGTTTGAGGTGTTTGAGAGGTGTTGGAGCCGGTCATGGAACTTCGAGCGAGGTAAGTCTTCTGTCTAACCTTGTGAGGGAGAAACTACCCCTTAGGTGATAATTATTGTTATGTGCAACTAGTTGTGAGTGCTACGTACGCACGAGGTGACGAGAGTCCGTACGTAGCTAAAGCATGTTTATGTCTGGGTAGACTTAGGACCTTATCATGTAATATTTAAATTGTTTGGACTCATTTTTGCTGGCCTAATTAATTGAATTTACAATTGAAATTGATTTAGAAATAAATATATGTATACTAGGTCGAGCCTTATCACTCTGATTTGTTGGCTAATAATTTGAGAAACGATAAAGATTATATTCCCTTTGTGCTCATGTATTGTATCTCAAGCACGTGTCTCATAATTCGGTAACTTCTTTCCTTTCTTGTGGAGCGGGTTGAACGCCTCAGAAGTATAATAGATACATCTATGGTTTGTGCCGTTCAACCCTCGGCAGTGTACACATTATTCTGGATCGGGCCGAACGACCTCGGCAGAATCGTGTGTTATATCGCTAGTAGTCCGAATATTCACGAGATAATCTTTCCACTGATGCCCGGCATTTTTTATGGTATTCTTTATGTATTTGATATTGGCACTTGACCTTTTTTGAGTTGTTACAAGATTGAGAAATTCATACTTTAAAAGAAATATTTGTAAGATTATGTAACTTACAGATTTGCCTCACTATTATTGTGCACTTTGTATCTGTTATGGATTATTATATTAATTTATTGGACCTCTAGTAAGTGTCGATGTCAAACCCTTGTCACTACTTTTTCGGGGTTAGGCTAGAAACTTACTGGGTACACGTTGATTTGCATACTCATAATGCACTTCTGCACTAAATGTGCAGGATTTGACAGGTTCATTTGGCGATCATCTTGGCGCGTAGGCGCACCTGTTGAGGGGACTTTATGTGAGCTGCATTTCAGGCTACGCATCGCAGTCCACCGGGTCTCCATCGTACTATGTACTTATCTTAGAGAAGCTACAAGGCTGTTAGGAGCGCTTCCCTTCTTGATTCCTCCTCGTGCGGTTGATTCTTTCGAGGCATATGCCGTTATTTCCTTCCTACTCAATCTTATGAGACGTGAAGCGTTTGTTATCAAATGGGCGTCGAGTAGTTGTGGTGGTACTGCAGACGTGGTGCAGGATGTTTTTCCCTGCGTGTTCCGACGGGCTATTATCGTCGCCTTGCGGAAGGATGTTCTGTCATTTCAACTCAGTAGTTGTATTTTCGATGGTTTTCAGGCTATACACAGATTGCTATGATGTTCACACATTATTCTCGCACAATGTTGGTGTAATGCTTGGGTGCTCGTTTATGTGTTAAGGCAGTGAATGACTTGAAGGGAGGATTTCTCAGTGCATGATTTAGGGGTTCGTCATTTAATTCTAGCAGAAGAAAGGCAATCGGATTATAGATGTCCAGGTTTGGTTGATGAAGTAACGAGACTTGATATTTTGAACGTGGTGGAGTTCTCATTTATGATGGGGTGTCGTCATCCTTTTTGAACGCATTAAGGTTCGCCGGTGTTATCATCTTCTTTAATTTTCCTTCGGGGCAGAGTGTGGTGGAATAGTGTCTAAGAAGCGATTGTTAGAGAATGGCGATGTGTAGCGATTTCAGAATAGAATCGGTGCGTCGGAAGCTGATGGCTCAAGAAAAATGATCTTATAGGAGGTTTAGAGTTGGTAGTAATTCATTAGTTCAGGTGCTACAGATATGGATTGATTTGGGGCAACATTTGGGCAGCAAGGTATGAGGAAGGCATGGCGGGAGGTGTCTCGCGGTGGTTGAATTACTAGCAGGTCAAGTATGAAAAACAGAGGTGGAGAAATTGCTTAAAAAGATGGTTTAACCGAATTAAGAGTGGTTGATTAGCATATGGATTCCGTTGAAGGATAGTCGCGTGCCTTGAGAACGCTTAGGTCGGTTTGGGAATCGTGATGGAAGGTGATTTGGTCTAAGGGTTTTATTTAGGATGGTGGCGACTGTATCGAGGAAGATTGGATATGGCAAAAAAAGAGTTTGCTTGAAATGAAAAGGGGTGTGAAAACTTGATTATCGTTGGGATGCAACATGTCTTCGAGTTTGGGATGTATTGTCGCTCTTTTAGTTGATGTTAATGGGGAATGAATGTACTTGTACTGCTGTGGATAAGCACGGGCTCAGAAGGTTTTACTGATCTCGTGGTAGTTATACCCAGTGCAGCGTCGTTGGGAGATGTTGGTATGGAATTCCACAGGTGGGCTATCTCCTGTGAACAGGTTAGCGGTTGCATGATTTTGATAAAGTTTCTATGAAGAGTTCTATTTACTACCCGACAGAAGGTCAAATCTACGATTGTGGTTGATAATTTGGAATGTTCATGAAAAGTTTAACAAGAGACTACAATAAATTTGATGGGTTGATGGTGTGAGATCATGGTAATTGAGAAGGAGGAATCTTGGTGGGTTCTAGGTTTATGTGATTGTAGTTTAAAGCTAAGTGGGGGAGCCCACCGTCTATGATTAGATCACGTGGTTGTCTTCTTGTGCAGCTTCTGGTTATCGGTGCATTGGTGGATTATTTATGACTAAGAAAAGGAAACATCAGGGGTAATTCAGGAAAGGATATTATAAATGTGTGCTATATTTTGCCTCATCAATTCATGTGTAGATTTTTGGGAGGCTTGGAGTTTATGCTTCTGGTAGATGTGATGTACAAGGGAAATAATTCATCTGGTTGCTTCTTTGGGGAGTATTCATGTGTTGACAGCGCACTAGAGTTTGACTTATATTCGGGACCAAGTAGTGTGGGTGACACTCAACAGTGGTTCTAAGGGGTTCGTTATGTGGCTGGAGACCGGGATTTTGCAGCAGAGTGTGAAGAATAATTTTCTATGTTATCATCGGGTCTACGGGGAAATTTTTGAAAAATGGGAGAAACAATTACAGATTTACGGAAGGTATTTCAGAATAGGTATACTGGTTGGAGAAGCTATTGTGCGCATGAGGAAAGTATGAGATGGTTCATGGGTATTGAGACAATGTGGTCTCGTGAAGTGGGCCACTCGAGAGGAGTGTTGTGAGTTTCGTTATGATTCTTGGATGGAGCTGCTATTATTTCTAAGGCAAGTTAAGAGTGAATTGGAAGAAGTTGGTTCGGTTGCTAATGGTTGAATCAACAGGATTATGACAATGATAAGTTTCTTCGACATGTTAGTGTTATACATATGATTTGTGGCGATACATGCAGGATTAACAATCGGCGTAATTTATTTGATTTGGGGAGGTATTTGATTCTAATGGCCTCATTATGTGTAAATGTATCCTAGAAGAGTTATGACGGTTTAGACCATGACTCGAGGTTTGTATTTTTTGCGGTTTGGGAATTCGGTTACGTGTTGCAATGGTCCTTCTGGAGTAAGTTAAGTGAAATGAATATAACAAATGAAGTGTTTATTCTTCTAGTAGTTCAGGTGTTATGATGAATTCTTGCACCCTTGTGTAGCAGCATGATAGGTGCAGTGATCGGCATGGGAATTTGAAGTTGAGGATCAAGGTTGCGGTTCGGAGTAAGCAGGTATTTTCTTTAGTGTCACCTGAGAACGGTGTCCTGTGTAACAGGCTTTGTGTATTAAATTGCGGACTCTTGGTTGGCTTTTCATAATTAATGCGGTTGGTGGTGTGGAGGTGCACAGTTTTCTACCTGGTGCGAAAGGTCGTGGGAGAGTATCCCACGGGGAAATCTGTATAAGTGTGACATGTTAGTCACTTGATTGTTAAAAAGATTGAAACCAAGCATGGAGATAATGGTACTATCGTTAATGTGAGAGTTTTTGCCTGGAAGGCCCTCTATTCCTTTGGTTGTGAACTGTGGGAGATTGGTCCGGAGTGAACGGCTGCTCGTGCGTGTCATGAATGGGGCCATTATGGATCATTGGAAAGTTATTGGCCCAGTATGGGATGCACGGAATTGGCTTGGGGTCCATTGGTGGTTCTAATGTGAATGTGTGCTCTACATCAGGTTGGATGTGTTCGTTCGGCATAACATTGCTTGAGGAGGAGTCTTCGGGCGTTGGATGTTATTCCTGTCATCAGCTAATCCATGTAATACTCTGTTGTGCCATGTGGGTTATGAGACGACTTGATTATTAGCACATGTGTTGTGATCCCGTGTAGTTTATGGTGTTACATGAGCAGGATGGATCTCGAGATGCAGGTCATTTATTGCACCTTAGTTGTGCTTGGGTTCATAGCGTATGGCGCTATCTGTCTACCCAGGATTTGTATTATGCACTTGGCGTACTTGTGGTCGATATTCGAGTATTTCATAAGTATAATCGTTACGACTTGATGTGTGTGTTTTCTTCTTGATTGTTATGTGCAGATCGGGTGGCACGCCGCCACGGGTATATTATTTGGATCGGGTGGCACGCCGCCATGTGCATGTTGTGTGGATCAAATTGCACGCCGCAACAGATATTGGATCGGGTTGCATGCTGCAACAGCAAGATGTTGAGCATAGTTCCTTATGCTTATTTTGTGTGCCTTGTTTTTCATCCCTGAGGTAGGTTCATAGAATCTATTCTGCCATTTTATTCATTGCGCAGGCTGGGTAATTCCCTGTCAAAGTTTGTTCTTCCTTATTAGTTATATTCGAGTTTGTAGCTTGTCGGTGCATTCTGGGAATCATATGATATTTTTGGCAGTGTTTGAGATGGCTCATTGCCTGAGTAGCTTGTACTGGGTGAGACGAGGTTATTGGACCTGGGATCAGTGCGATCAGAGTTATGTAAGGTATATTAAAGAGCAAATATCGTTATTCGGTTCAGAACGAGGTAATGGTCTAGTCAGAAGGAGAGACTCCATGATTTATTGATTCGGTGGGTGGTTATGAGTTTCTACACCTCTCTTTCATCGTGGCAGTGTCGGGAGAATTTGGAACAGGGATCACATGTGTTATGAGGCGTATTGCAGGCATCAGATTCAGGAAATTTCAGCTATTGTAGTTGGAAGATATATTATGGGTATGTGAATTATGTGGTGCATGGTGTGAATTCAGCAAAGGTGTATAATCATGTTTTGGTACAGTGCGTAGTGATTGATACGGTGTTCACATGTTAGAATCATGTTTTGTAGAGAAATACGAAGGTTTGAATTTGGGCTCTAAGGCTTATTGACTAAATAAAAGGGAGGATATTCAATCTAGCTCGAACTAATGGGATCAACTGAGTTGTGGTGGCACCGGTAGGTGCACACGGTGTTGAACGGTGATTTTGAGGCAACTCCGGAGTAATTCTTAGCACGTTCGAGGACGGACGTATGTTTAAGTGGGGAAGAATGTAATGACCCGGCCGGTCATTTTGAGATCTAGTGTGTCGTTTAGTGGATTGAGGCCTTGAGTAGCTTCACTTCAGGTATTATGACTTATACGTGTGGTCGAAGTTGAATTTTCGGATATTCGAAGTTGATTTGGAAAGAAACTTCTAATTTCGGAAGCTTTAAGTTGGAAGAATTGACTAAGGTTTGACTTTTGAGTAAACGACTTCGGAATCGGGATTTGAAGGTTCCAATAGGTTCAAATGATGATTTTGGACTTGGGCGTATATTCGGGTTGAGTATCGGATCACCCGGGAGCATTTTAGAGCTTATTGTGAAAAGTTAGCATTTGGAAGGCTTTAGAACTTCCTAAACTTGGTTTGAGGTGAAATTTGGTGTAGTCGATTTCTGTTTGAGATCCCGAGCCTTGGAATAAGTTCGTATTGCGATTTATGACTTGTGCGCAAATTTTGGCATCATTCCAAAATGTTATGATATGAATCTGATGCGTTCGTCGAAGTTTGAAAGTCTGAAAGTTTAAAGAAGGATTTCGATCGTCGATTCGTAGTTTCGATGTTGTTTGGTGTGATTTGAGACCTCGACTAAGTTTGTGTCGTGTTTTAGGATGTGTTCGTATGTTTGGACGGGTTCCTGTGGTCTCCGGGTGCGGATCGGATTGAAAACAGATCGAGTTTGGGCATGGGAGGTGTGTTGAGGCAGCTGGGATCTGGTGCAATCGCACCTGCGTGGAAAGGGCCTCAGGTGTGAATCCGCAGAAGCGGCATCGTGATCACAGAGGAAGCATTCGAACTGAGTTAGGATGGCCGCATATGCGAAGTTATTTCCGCATCTGCGAGCCCGCAGATGCGATGAATGTTCCACAGAAACAAAAGAGGCCAACTAGACGAAGGGTCGCAGCTACGAAGTTTGGGCGCGCAGAGGCGGAGGAGGCACCGCAGAAGCGGGGGTTGGGCCTTTGGTGCTAGACCGCAGGAGCCGTCAGGGCTCCGCATAAGCGAGACCGTAAGAGCGATCAGGGCTCCGCAGAAGCGAAACCGCATGAGCGGATTTTTGTCCGCAGAAGCGGACTTGGCTGGGCTTAGTGGGAACCACACCTGCGATGGGAATCTCCGCAGGTGCGGAGCCGCAGAAGCGGATAATGGACCGCAGGTGCGACCGTTGCTGGGCAGTGAGCTACTCTAAATCCGAGACTTAGCCCATTTCTCTCACATTTTCATTTGGTTGGACGATGTTTGGAGCTCTTGGAGGGGAAATTTTCATCATGTATGGCAAGGTAAGTTATTCCCACCTATTGTATGTTAAATACATGGATTCTATAAAGATATAAACATGGAAATATTTAGAAATTGTGGAATTTTGGTAGAAAGCCTAGAATTTTGTATTTTTGAAATTTGACCACGAAATTGGAATAAATCATATATTTGTGTTCGTAATATTATGGGTAAAGATTACCTTCGAGAAATTTCAGAATACGGGCACATAGGCCTGAGGGTCCACTTTATTGACTTTTAGAGCAGAGTTGGGGATTGTTATGAATTGATTAATTATGGGTAATAGAGTATATATTTATGGATTTGCACAATTGTTTGACGAGTTTTGGAGAGACGGGCATCGGTTTGAGGTGTTTGAGAGGTGTTAGAGTCGGTCATGGAACTTCGGAGCGAGGTAAGTCTCATGTCTAACCTTGTGAGGGGGAAACTACCCCTTAGGTAATAATTATTTTTATGTGCAACTAGTTGTGGGTGCTAGGTACGCACAAGGTAACGAGAGTCCGTACGTAGCTAAAGCATGTTTATGTCTTGGGTAGACTTAGGACCTTATCATGTAATATTTGAATTGTTTTGACTCATTTTTTATGGCCTAATTAATTGAATTTACAATTGAAATTGATTTAGAAATAAATATATGTATACTAGGCTGAGCCTTATCACTTTGAGTTATTGGCTAGTAATTTGAGAAACGATAAAGACTATATTCCCTTTGTGCTCATGTACTGTATCGTAAGCACGTGTCTCGTAATTCGGTAACTTTTTTTCTTTCTTGTGGAGCAGGCCGAATGCCTCGGCAGTATGATAGATGCATCTATGATTCGTGCCGCTCGACCTTCGGCAGTGTATACATTATTCTATATCGGGCCGGACGACCTCGGCATAATCATGCGTTATATCGCTAGTAGTCCGAATATTCACGAGAAAATCTTTATGCCCGACATTTTTTTATGGTATTCCTTATGTATTTGATATTGGCACTTGACCTTTTCTGAGTTGTTAAGGTAGAATACAAGATCGAGAAATTCATACTTTTAAAGAAATATTTTGAAGTTTATGTTACTTGTAGATTTTTCCCACTATCGTTGTGCACTTCATTTTTGTTATGGAATATTATATTATTTTATTGGACCTCTAGTAAGTGTCGATGTCGACCCCTCGTCACTACTTCTCCGGGGTTAAGTCAGATACTTACTGGGTACGTGTTGATTTACGTACTTATGTTGCACTTCTGCACTAAACGTGCAAGATCTGACAGGTTTATTCGGCGATCATCTTGACACGTAGACGCACCTGTTGAGGGGATTTTATGTGAGCTGCATTCCATGCTACGCATCGCAGTCCACCGAGTCTCCATCATACTATGTATTTTATCCTGTCTATTTATATTCTGGACAGATTTTGTATTATTATTATTGAACTCCTTAGAAAATACTCATGCACTTGTGATACCGGGTTTTGAGGTTATACTAGTTGATGCTTACAGTTTCGTATACTATTATCGATTTTTATTTCTTTTATAAACTTCAAATGTTGTACGTTTCCGTGGATTTAGAAGTGCAAATCTCCTTCCTTATTAAAATCTATGTTTTTGAAATTAATAAAATGAATAATTTAATTGGTAAATCATTGTTGGCTTGCCTGACAGCGGTGTTAGGTGCCATCACGGCCTATAGTGAATTTTGGTCGTGACAGGCGCAGCTACTGAGGGGACTTTATGGTGAGCTTCAAATTCCATACTACGTATCGCAGCCCACAGTCTCCATCGTATTTCTTACTTTATCCTATCTTATTTACATTCCAAACAGATGTTGTATTATTATTGTATTCCTTAGTAAATGTTCATGCTCTTGTGACACCGGATTTTGGGATATTATGTAAATTATTTTTTTGGTTTTGCGTAGCATTGACACACCTTTATTATTTATTCTATTTAAATTGTAAGTTCCCGTGATTCTAAAGCGTTGATTTCTTTATCTAATAAGATTCACGATTTTGAAAGTAAAAAATGCATAGTTAAAAAAATTGGTAGTTCACCGTTGGCTTGCCCAATGACGATGTAGGGCGCCATCACGACTTATAGTGGGTTTTTGGGTCGTGACACTTCAGGCTCAACTTCAAGCAATTCTTCGTGTACTAATCAAATTTAAGTACTAAAATTCAACATGAACGAAAAGCTAAAGTTATTTTTGTAATCTACCCACAATATTGACAAAGTTTCAATTTATTTTTAAAAAAACAATACTACCACTTTAAATAAACGAGTTTTCCACCATTTGATTGGTATTACGGTGGTTGTATCACGATAAAATATTGATTGAATTCCAATTTGAAATTGTATATATAAAATATGCAATGTTATAAAATATTGATTATGAAGCTCAATTCAAGGTATTAGATAAAAACTAAAGAGACCTACGCATTATAACTCTTTTTAAGATCAGCAAGAATTTTTTACTCAAGGATATGTTTTTCAGAAGAATTTGAACAAAGAAAATGTGAAAACATTATTTTTACCAGAATTAAGTTTATTTGATATAGATGGTCAATAGACTACTGGAGCTTTCTATTTAGGCATTGAATTCGTACAAGGATCTCAAGCATTTTCAAAAGGATTCCTTATACCACTAGACAAACCCTATTAGTTAATAATTATTTTAGTGGTATATGATCTTTTTCATGACATGTTTAATTGTTAGGTGTTATTGCTTTATTAAAAAATTTCATCAGAGTTTTATATGTTTTCATACTAAGGTTATAGCAATGTGTTATCATGACATTTTTATTAATGAATCAAAATGTAGAGAAAGGTTATTGATTTCGGTGTCAATTCTATTAGCGAAATAGCAATATTAGGCCTCAAGATTTTTTATAAATCTTAGTGTCACGACCCGAAATTCCCTCCTTCGGACCGTGATGGCGCCTAACATTTCACTTGCTAGGCAAGACAACGTTAGAATAATATTAACAAATTTTTAAACCATTTTTAAATTATTAATAATCAAGGAAACAAAAGCGAAAGCAAAGTTTGAAACATAGTGAAATAATCCATAAAAACAATGGTGTCTAAATACCATCCCATAATTGGTGTCACAAGTGCACGAGCTTCAAGAATAATTACAAATAAAGGTCTGAAATAAATAAAGTTGTCTGGAAATAAACACACAGCTAAAGTAAAATAGATGGGGACTTCAGAACTGCGGACGTCATGCAGTTATACCTCAAGTCTCCTCCGAATAGCTTAAATCTGAGCAAGTCTATGACACGCCGCTGGGACCAACTCCGAAATCTGCACAAGAAGTGCAGAGTGTAGTATCAGTACAACCGACCCCATATACTGGTAAGTGCTGAGCCTAACCTCGACGAAGTAGTGACGAGGTTAAGGCGATTCACTTACATTAACCTATACGCAATATTAATAATATCAACAAATAATAGAAATAAATTGGGTAACTCATTTATAATAATTGAAGCCAACTCAACAGTCATAATCCATTATTATTTCACCCAATTTTGTTGCAGCGTACAACCCGCTCTCACAATATATTCACATTCAATTTTGTTGCAGCGTGCAAGCCGCTCTCCCAATATTGACTAAGTCTATTACGGCGTGCAATCTGATCCCCCAATATTGACTTTTAATAAGTCTGTTGCGGCGTGTAACCCGATCCTCTAACATGGACATTTTAATAAGTCTGTTGCGGCGTGCAACCCGATCCTCCAATATTGGCTTTTAATAAGTTTGTTGCGACGTGAAACCCGATCCTCCAATATATCCATTTCAATCAATTCTTATAGAAGAAATTTCTCCAATAAATGCAACAATTAATATAAAATTATAAAACAACAAGCATACAAAAATTATGATTTAATTATGAAACAAACATTGACAACTAGCAAATTATTATAGAAATCGGGGATAAAATAGGCAGTTTAATATTTAATATGCTAAATGTCAAATAACAATTAAAACACATAATACAAATAGCATGTAACAATTAATGCAGGAATTAAAAAATTAATATTTGACAAAGAATAGGAGAGAAATAATTTTTATAATAATTAATTTATGATTTAAAATAATTTATGATTTTTCAAGTAAGCAGGCAAACAATTAATTTGACGACGTATAGACACTCGTCACGTCGCCTATACGCCGTTCACATGCAATTCACATAACAAATAATTTAAGGGTTCTATTCTCTCAAGTCATGGTTAACCACGACACTTATCTCGCTTTGCAAATTTCAATCAATTATTCAACCATATTTTTTCCTTTTAAATTTGACTCTGAAAGCATCAAATCTATTTACAAATAATTTGATATATTCAATACTAATCATAGGAATTAATTCCATATGAATTTACTAATTTTTCGAATAAAAATCCGAAATGCATTAAAATATTCGACAGTGGGAACCATGTCTCAAATCCTAAAAAAAACTCACAATATCCGAAAACTCGTTCCGATACGAGTTCAACCAAATAAAAATTGTCCAATTCCGATATCAAATGGACCTTCAAATCTAAATTTCTCGTTTTTTGAATATTTTAGAAAAATCTGATTTTTCTTCCATAAATTCACGGATTCATGATATAAACAAGTATGGAATCATGAAATATAATCAATATAGGATAAGTAACACTTACCCCAATATTTCCCGTGAAAATCGCACAAACATTCGCCTTAACCGAGCTCAAAATGACCAAAATGAGTAAAAATATCGGACTCTTCAATATATACACTGCCCAGGCATTTCCGCACCTGTGGTGCCTGGGCTCGCACATGCAAGCTCGCATCTGCAAAATGGGGCTGCCAGGCGAGGCCTCGCACCTGCGGAGGAAAAATGCGCACATGCGCTGCCTTCGCTTCTACGATCATTTGGTCGGCTTCTGCGGACGGGCGGGTGCGTGCAGGTTTTCGCACCTACGGACTTTTTCCCAGCCATACTCGGGCGCATCTACGATCGAAGGCTCGCTTCTGTGAGCTCGCACCTGCGAGAAAAATCCGCAGGTGCGATTACAATAGAAGGAAAAATATAGATTTTGCTTTAGTCCAATTCTTGATCCGATTTCAATCCGTATCACTCTCGGGGTACTCGAGACCCCGTATGAATATACCAACAAGTTTAATAATATAATACGGACTTACTCGGGGTCTCGTATCACGTCAAACAATACTGGAATTATAATTCACACCCCGATTCGAACTTTGAGTTTTAAACTTTTCAATTTGCAAATCTCGTGCCAAAACATATTAAATGAATCCAGAATGACTTCAAATTTGGCACACAAGTTATAAATGGCATAAGGGAGCTGTTCCAATTTCCAGAAACGGATTCCGGCTCCGATATCAAAAAGTCAACCCCGTGGTCAAATTTAGAAATCTTTAGCCTTTAAATTACTAGTTTCCGTTAAATGGTCATAACATGATCTAGGGACCTCCAAATTAAATTTCGGGCATACGCCCAAGTCCCAATTCATGATACGGAGCTACTTGAGCTATCAAAATACTGATCCGGATCTGTTTGCTCACATGTTTGACCAAAGTCAACTTAGTTGAGTTTTAAAGCTCTATTTCACATTTTAATTCATTTTTCACATAAAAACTTTCTGAAAAATTTTACGCACTGCGCACGCAAGTTGAGGAATGATAAATTGTATTTTTCGAGGTTTTAAAACATATAATTACTTATTAAATCGGTACCCAATAACCAAGCCTCTCCCGGTTCAAACTAGCCAACTGGCGAATGACATCGCCTTCTGTATAATGCCTCATATGGAGCCATCTGATTTCTCGACTGGTAGCTATTATTATAAGCAAACTCCGCAAGTGGCAAGAAATGATCCCAAGAACCTCCAAAGTCTATAACACAAGCGTGGAGCATATCTTCCAATATCTGGATAGTGCGCTCTGACTGTCCGTCTGTCTGTGGATGAAATATTGTACTCAACTCCACCCGCGTGCCTAACTCACGTTGTACAGCCCTCCAGAAATGTGAGGTAAACTGCGTACCTCGATCTGAAATAATAGACACGGGCACCCCGTAAAGGCGGACAATTTCACGAATGTAAATTTCAGCAAACCTATCTGAAGAATAGGTAACTGCTACTGGAATGAAATGTGCTGACTTGGTCAACCTATCCACAATGACCCAAACTGCGTCAAATTTTCTCTGAGTCCGTGGGAGCCCAACAACAAAATCCATAGTGATACGCTCCCACTTCCACTTAGGAATTTCTAACTTCTGAAGCAGACCACCAGGTCTCTGATGCTCGTACTTAACTTGCTGACAATTCAGACACCGAGCTACATATGCAACTATATCCTTTTTCATTCTCCTCCACCAAAACTGTTGCCGCAAATCTTGATACATTTTGGCAGTACCTGGATGAATAGAATACGTGGAACTGTGTGCTTCTTCAAGAATTAATTCACGAAGCCCATCCACATTAGGCACACAAATATGACCTTGCATTCGTAGAACTCCATCTTCCCCCACAGCAACTTGTTTGGCATCACCGTGCCGCACCGTGTCCTTAAGGACAAGTAAATGAGGATCATCATACTGCCTCTATCTGATGCGCTCATATAAAGAAGACCGAGCGACTGTGCAAGCTAGAACCTGACTGGGTTCTGAAACATCTAACCTCATTAACTAATTAGCCAAAGTCTGAACATCTGCAACTAATGGCCTCTCACCAACCGGAATATATGCAAGACTGCCCATACTCACAGCCTTTCTACTCAAAGCATCGGCCACCACATTAGCCTTTCCGGGGTGATACAAATGGTGATATCATAGTCTTTCAACAACTCCAACCATCTTCTTTGACTCAAATTAAGATCCTTTTGTTTGAATAGATACCGAAGGCTACGATGATCAGTAAATACCTCACACGAGACACCGTAGAGGTAATGCCTCCAAATCTTCAACGCATGAATAATGGTTGTCAATTCTAAGTCATGAACAGGATAATTCTTCTCGTGAAATTTCAACTTTTGCGACACATATGCAATTACCTTACCATCTTGCATTAATACTGCACCAAGCCCAATGTGAGATGAGTCACAATATACCATATACAATCCTAAACATGTGGGTAATACCAACACTGGCGCCGTAGTCAAAGCGGTCTTGAGCTTCTGAAATCTCAACTCACACTTGTCTGACCATCTCAATAGGACACCTTTCTGGGTCAATCTGGTCAATGGGCTTGCTATAGATGAAAATCCTTCCACGAACCGACGATAATATCTTGCTAAACTCAGGAAACTCCAGATCTCTGTAACTGAAGTAGGTCTAGGCCAATTCTGAACAGCCTCAATCTTCTTAGGATCCACCTTTATGCCTTCTGTCGATACCACATGCCCCAAAAAGGCAACTAAGTCTAACAAAAACTCACATTTTGAAAACTTGGCATATAACTGATTATTCTTCAAAGTGTGAAGCACACTTCGAAGATGCTGCTTATGCTCCTCTCGACTACTGGAGTAAATTAAGATATCATCAATGAATACAACTATAAAAGATTCCAAATGAGGCTTGAACACCCGATTCATCAAATCCATAAATGTCGTTGGGGCATTTGTCAACCCAAATGACATCACTAGGAATTTGTAATGCCCATACCGAGTTCGAAAAGCTGTTTTAGAGACATCAGAGGCCCTAATCTTCAACGGATGGTAACCAGACCTCAAATCGATCTTCGAAAATACCTTGGCACCCTGAAGCTGATCAAATAAGTCATCAATTCTTGGCAGCGGATATATGTTTTTGATAGTGGCCTTGTTCAACTACTGATAGTCTATACACATCCGCATAGAGCCATATTTCTTCTTTACAAATAATACCGGTGCACCCCAGGGCGAGACACTGGCCTAATGAATCCCTGGTCAAGCAAGTCTTGTAACTGTTCTTTCAATTCTTTCAACTCTGGCGGGGCCATACGGTATGGTGGAATAGAAATGGGCTGAGTGCCCGAAGCCAAATCAATACAGAAGTCAATATCTCTGTCGGGTGGCATCCCCGGAAGATCTGCAGGAAATACTTCTGAAAATTCACGAACAACTGGTACTGAGTCCATATAAGGAATATCCGTACTGGGATCGCGAATATAAGCCAAATAGGCTAGACACCCTTTCTCTACCTTGCGCCGAGCTTTCATATAAGAAATAACCCTGCTGGCATAATGGCCAGGAGTTCCTTTCCACTTTAACCGAGGTAACCCCGGCATAGCTAGGGTCACTATCTTGGCATGACAATCCAATATAGCATAATAAGGAGACAGCCAATCCATACCCAAGATGACATCAAAATCTACCATATCAAGAACTAGAAGATCCACACTAGTCTCAAGATTATCAATAGTAACCACACAAGAATGATAGACATGATCTACTACAACAGAGTCTCCCACCGGTGTAGATACACACACAGAAGCACTCAGAGAATCACAAGGCACAACCAAATATGAAGCAAAATAGGAGGACACATAGGAATAAGTAGATCTTGGATCAAATAGAACTGAAGCATCTCTATGGCAAACTGGAATAATACATGTGATCACAACATCAGATGACTCCGCCTCAGGCCTAGCTGGAAAATCATAAAATCGGGGCTGGGCCTCACCACTCTGAACTGCGTCCCTGGGACGGCCTCTAACTGGCTGGCCTCTACCTCTAACGGTCTGACCTCTACCTCTAATGGCCTCACCTCCACCTATAGCTTCCTGACCCATACCAAAATTACCTCTGCCTCTAGATGAAGCATCACTGAAACCACCGAACTGACAAGGCCTCTTATCGGACCTCTGCCATCTCTCCTGTGCAAGAACCATCTCGATCCTCCTTGCAACATTAGCAGCTGCCTGGAAAGAAATCTCACTTCCGGTCTCCTTGGCCATCCGAAGTCTGATAAGGTGAGTGAGTCCCTCAATAAACCTCCTCTCTCTCTCTCTCTCTCTCTCTCTCTCTCTCTCTCCCTCCGTAGGTAGTAAAAGGAGAGCATGACGGGCCAAACCCACAAAATGGGACTCATACTGAGTAACAGTCATACTGCCTTGCTGTAGACGCTCAAATTTCTTGCGGAATTCCTCTCTCAGTGTGATAGGGAGGAACCTTTCCAGAAATAGCTGAGAGAACTGATCCCATGTAAGTGCAGTCAATCTGACTGGTCGGGTCAATGTATAATCTCTCCACCACCTCTTAGCGGAACCTGTCATCTGAAATACAGCAAAATCAACCTCATTGGTCTCAACTATACCCATGTTCCGCAGCACCTCATGGCAGCGTTCAAGATAATCATGTGGGTCCTTAGAAGGTGTACTACTGAAGTAAACTGGAAAGAGCTTAGTAAACTTATCCAGTCTCAATAGAGCCTCAAAAGACATGGCGGGCCTATCACCAATCTGTGCCGCAACAACTGGCTGAACTACTCTAACTGGAGGGGCTGCTGGAGCCTGATTCTGGGGAGCCATCTACTCCGGAGCAGGAGTAGTGGGACTTTGTACTCCTCCCCCAGCCTGTGAGACAGCTGGTGCCACTGGCAATGTACCATTCTGGGCCACGCCGTCCATAAGACTTACCAAACGGACTAGAGCGTCCTGAAGTACTGGAGTGGCTATGAATCCTTATGGGACTTGAACTAGCCCAACTGGTACATTCTAAACTGGAACCTCCTCATGAAGGTCCACCTGAGGTTCTTCAACAGGTACAGCTGCTCGAGCTCTAGACTGAGCTCTACCTTGGCCTCTAGCACGACCTCGACCTCGACCTCTACCCCTGGCCATAGTTGCCACCGGGAGTTCTGGTCCTTGTCCTTGTCCATCGGTAGAGGTATTACGTGTTCTCACCATCTGCGAGAGAATAAGAGTAGAATGGTTCAATCATATAGAATAAAATCGCACGACAGAATAAGAAAGAAGTGATATTGTTCCTAAACTTCATAGCCTCTGAGAGATAAGTACAGACGTCTCCGTACCGATCCTTCAGACTCTACTAAGCTTGCTCGTGACTCGTGAGACCTATGTAACCTAGTGCTCTGATACCAACTGTCACGACCCGAAATACCCTCCTTCGGACTGTGATGGCGCTTAACATTTCACTTGCTAGGCAAGCCAACGCTAAAATAATATTAACAAATTTTTAAACCATTTTAAAATTATTAATAATCAAGGAAACAAAAGCGGAAGCAAAGTTTGAAACATAGTGAACTAATCCATAAAAATAATGGTGTTTAAATACCATCCCAGAATTGGTGTCACAAGTGCATGAGCTTCTAAAATAATTACAAATAAAGGTCTGAAATAAATAAAGTTGTCTGGAAATAAACACACGGCTAAAGTAAAATAGAAGGGGACTTCAGAACTGCGGACGCCATGCAGTTATACCTCAAGTCTCCTTCGAATAGCTGAAATCCGAGCAAGTTTATGGCACGTCGCTGGGACCAACTCCAAAATATGCATAAGAAGTACAGAGTGTAGTATCAGTACAACCGATCCCATGTACTGGTAAGTGTTGAGCCTAACCTCGACGAAGTAGTGATGAGGCTAAGGCGGTTCACTTATATTAACCTGTACGCAATATTAATAACATCAACAAATAATAAAAATAAATCAGGTAACTCATTTATAATAATTGAAGCCAACTCAGCAGTCATAATCCATTATTATTTCACTCAATTCTGTTGGAGCGTGCAACCTGCTCTCACAATATATTCACATTCAATTCTGTTGCAGCATGCAAGCCGCTCTCCCAATATTTTCCTTTTAAACAACTCTATCATATATTTATTTCAATCAAGTGTATATATAGACTTTTAAATAAGTATGTTGCGGCGTTCAATCCGATCCCCCAATATTGACTTTTCAATAAGTCTATTGCGGCGTGCAATCTGATCCCCCAATATTGACTTTTAATAAGTCTGTTGCGGCGTGCAACCCGATCCTCCAATATTGACTTTTAATAAGTCTGTTGCGGCGTACAACCCGATCCTCCAATATATCTATTTCAATCAATTCGTATAGAAGAAATTTTCCCGATAAATGCAACAATTAATATAAAATTATAAGACAATAAGCATACAATAATTATGATTTAATTATGAAACAAACAATAATAACTAGCAAATTATTATAAAAATCATGGATAAAATAGGCAGTTTAAAATTTAATATGCTAAATGTCAAATAACAATTAAAATACATAATTCAAATAGCATGTAACAATTAATGCAGGAATTCAAGAATTAATATTTGACAAAGAATAGGAGAGAAATAATTATTATAATAATTAATTTATGATTTAAAATAATTTATGATTTTTCAAGTAAGGAGGCAATTAATTTGACGATGTATAGACACTCCTCACCTCGCATATACGTCGTTCACATGCAATTCACATAACAAATAATTTAAGGGTTATATTCCCTCAAGTCAAGGTTAACAACGACACTTACCTCGCTTTGCAAATTCCAATCAATTATTCAACCACAACTTTTCATTTAAATTTTCCTCTGAAAGCTTTAAATCTATTCACAAACAATTCGATATATTCAATACTAATCATAGGAATTAATTCCATATTAATTTACTAATTTTTCGGATAAAAATCTGAAATACATTAAAATATTTGACAGTGGGACCCATGTCTCAAATCCCGAAAAAACTCACGAAATCCGAATACCCGTTCCGATACGAGTTCACCCAAACAAAAATTGTCCAATTCTGATATCAAATGGACCTTCAAATCTAAATTTCTCGTTTTTGAAAGATTTTAGAAAAATCTAATTTTTCTTCCATAAATTCACGAATTCATAATATAAACGAGTATGGAATCATGAAATATAATCAATATAGGATAAGGAACACTTACCCCAATGTTTCCCGTGAAAATCGCCCAAACGTTCGCCTTAACCGAGCTCAAAATGACCAAAATGAGTAAAAATATCGGACTCTTCGATATATACACTTCCCAGGCATTTCCGCACCTGCGGTGCCTGGGCTCGCACATGCGAGCTCGCATCTGCGAAATGGGGCTGCCAGGCGAGGCCTCGCACCTGCGGAGGAAAAATGTGCACCTGCGCTGCCTTCGCTTCTACGATCATTTGGTTCGATTCTGCGGACGCGCGGGTGCGTGCAGGTTTCCGCACCTGTGGACTTTTTCCCAGCCATGCCCGGGCGCATCTGCGATCGAAGGTTCGCTTCTGCGAGCTCGCACCTGCGAGAAATATCCGCAGGTGCAATTACAGCAGAAGGAAAAATACGGATTTTGCTTAAGTTCAATTCTTGATCCGATTTTAATCCGTATCACTCTCGGGGTACTCGGGATCCCGTACGAATATACCAACAAGTTCAATAAGATAATACGGACTTACTCGGGGTCTGGTATCACGTCAAACAACGCTGGAATTATAATTCACACCCCGATTCGAACTTTTAGTTTTAAACTTTTCAATTTGCAAATCTTGTGCCAAAATATATTAAATGAATACGGAATGACTTCAAATTTGGCACACAAGTCATAAATGACATAACGAAGCTGTTCAAATTTCCAAAATCGAATTCCGGCTCCGATATCAAAAAGTCAACCCCGTGGTCAAACTTGAAAAACTTTAGCTTTTAAATTACTAGTTTCCGTTAAATGGTCATAACTTGAGCTAGGGACCTCCAAATTAAATTTCAGGCATACGCCCAAGTCCCAAATAACGATACGGAGCTACCGGAACTGTCAAAATACTGATCCTGGTCTGTTTGCTCAAAATGTTGACGAAAGTCAACTCAGCTGAGTTTTAAAGCTCTATTTCTAATTTTAATCCAATTTTCACATAAAAACTTTCCGGAAAATTTTACGGACTGTGCACATAATTCGAGGAATGATAAATGGTACTTTTCGAGGTCTTAGAACATAGAATTATTTATTAAATTTAAAGATGACATTTTAGGTCATCACACTTAGGTATGTCAATATTTATTAATTTTTCCTATGACATTCTTGTGCTCCTATTTTTAAAATTAGAAGTGGTCTAAATTATCAGTTTTTATTTTTAGAGATTCTGAAACAACAAATTTTATCAATGTAAAGCAGGTGAATCCTTTTCAATTATTTTGAAAAAAAGTTCAATTATTATGACAAGTTTTTAAATATTTCTAATTATTTTGAGCTTCAATTGTTATACAGTTTTAATATCTATTATCTTTCGTTACCTTTTTTATTTGTCATCTTTTTTTCAGTCCTAAAGCATTACGTGCGAGGCAAGTACATAAAGACTAGTATACTATAATAAAAGTACGAAGGCCCCTAGCGAAATGTCGTTCGCCTTTTTTACCCTTTTAGAATAGAGTTCACACAAGACAAAATAGTCATTTGATTATTCACCTAGCTAATATTTAGGAGTTTGAAACTAAATTAAATTTTACTTATTTAATCTTTCCTTGTTTGAATTAAGTAAGAAGTCCCTATATTTAGGACCTTAAAACAATTAATGTTTTAACTTATATAAATCTCAAAATTAAAGTGTGACTAATAATTGACTAATATTGGTAACATTCGGCTAATATTAATAATATTTCATGAATTGACTAATTTTTGTAATAAGCTATTTATAAATGGACATAGCTGGTAGTTTCCCTTCAATCTTCCCCTCCGCTCTCAAATTCTTTTAAATGGATGATTTTATTGTTAGCTTTTGACATTCAAATTACACATAATCACAATATCGTAAATATAGTAGCCAATTTAAACTCAAACTTACCAACATCTAGCCCAAAATTAGACACTTACCAAAATTAGCCAAAAATTAGAGATACACGCAAGGAAGGATTCTTCAATTCGAGAATCACGCTAAAGATCTTTCTTCATTTCCTATTTTTCAAGCGTATCAATTTCACAGAGACATACATTCTGTAAATCACGGCATTATCTCCCAAAATATTTTCAAAAGGAGCTCCAAATTTATCTCAAAAATTGATCAATTTCACTGTAGAAGCAACAATTTTCTTTCGCGATTTCTATGTAGATACAACTTTGATGAAGGAACTACGAACTACAATCAAAATCAATCAAGGAATTAGTCAGTTTTGACCTAATTTCAGCTACTTCAATGGCAAATTTACCAATTTTTATTCTGTAAGGTAGCCGATGGAATGTTGATAACAGTTTTGTAGATTGCAATGTCGATACTACAATAGTTACTCCAAATATAAGTTTTGAAGATTTTGTAGACGTGATTTCGAAACAACTTATGATAGATACTTCATTGAATATTATTGAAATCAAATACACTATCCAAAACGGTTCTCCACCAATAGTGATACATAATAATATGGGTGTATGTGTATATCTTGAGCTAAAAAAATCTCGGAATTTACAATGTATCCCCTTTGTATAACATCGAGTGAAAAGGATATGGATATGATCTGCTACAATTCAAATTCTGTTGTGATTTCCTTAGAGTGTGCACAAAGCTCGGTTATACAGGAGAGATACAATGGCGATACAATTAATATGATTGAGTTTAGGGATGGAGAAGACCGGCAGGATATAGAATCTGATAAAAATATAATAATAACTGACCCTCAACACATAGATGTAGAAGAAGGTCAAATTTATAAAGTCAAGGCTACGATAGTCAAAGTCATGAAGCACTTGGCAGTAAAGGAAATATTCTAGTTTAAGGTGCATAGATCAAGTGAAAGCAGGTATCAGAATATTTGCTGTATAATTATGTATCTCAATGTATATCGTAGTTGATGTTAGAAGCATAATTATGCAAAAAATAAGTTGTTGCTTGTAAGTCTGTGGTTGTACACTTTTAAGTTATGGTTGTCACCGTGTAGTACTGTATAGTCATTGTGTTTTTTCATCTAGTATTGTTGATGGCAGTGTGTATCACTATATATCATTGTATTTCATGTCGTTCTGTTTATTGATGGAAAAGTTTATATCCTTGTCGTAGGTACTGCCTAGTGTGCATCAACAACAACTGCGATTGGTGTTTTAATTCTTCGAGCATAAAAATGCAACACTTTTCAAGGTCAGAAATTTCGGCAAACTACACTCATGCCCGCTGAAAGACAGATCTTACGCACAACGTCAAGCTACTGCAAAACTCATCGGCAGTCTTATGATAGACAAGTATAAAGACCCAAAAGCATTATACACTCCTAATGACATAATTGGAGACATGAACAAGCAGTATGGTCTTCAAATGACATATATGCAAGCATGGAGATCAAAGGAATATGCAGTTCAACTACTGAGAGAGAATCCGAGCGAATCATATGAAAAGCTGCCAAGCTACTTTTATATGATGGTTCTTACAAATCTTATGCCGGTGGTAAGTTTGAAAAAAATAAAGGAAGACTTGTTCATGTATGCTTTCGTTGCACTATATTCGTCTATAAAAGGATGGCAGTATTGCAAATCGGTTGTTGTTGTAGATGGAACCTTTCTTAAATTGACATACAGAGGAACATTATTGATAATCCACACAAGATTCAGTATGTAAAAATAAGAATAAGTATAAGAATATATATATATATATATATATATATATATACTGAGAGAGAATCCGAGCGAATCATATGAAAAGATGCCAAGCTACTTTTATATGCTGGCTCTTACAAATCTTATGTCGGTGGTAAGTTTGAAAAAATCAGAGGAAGACCTGTTCATGTATGCTTTCGTTGCACTTTATTCGTCTATAAAAGGATGGCAGTATAGCAAATCGGTTGTTGTTGTAGATGGAACCTTTCTTAAATCGACATACAGAGGAACATTATTGATAACATCCACACAAGATCCAGCAGATAAAAATAAGAATAAATAAATAATATATATATGTGTGTGTGTATATATATATATATATATATATATATATATTATTCATGTATATACTCAAATGTGTTTATATGATTCAATTTATTAGGTAGTATCCTACCACTCGCATATGCCATAGTAGATTCAGAGAATAATGCTTCATGGGAGTGGTTTTTCGCGAGGTTCAAGTATGCATTTGGGGAAAGGGAGGGAATGTGCATAGTCTCGGTGTGATGACCTAAAGGGTCATCTTGTGAATTAAGACTCTATTCCGGGCCCGTTAGCCTTAAAACCCTTATTTTTACTCACCTCGATTTGAGTGTGTAGTTTTGGCGTAAATCCGAAAAGCATTTATGTGGAAATTTATGAAGTAATAATTTTTGGGAATTTTAGTTGACTTTGGTCAACGTTTTGAGTAAACGGACTCAGATTCGTGTTTCAACATTCCCGAAGGTCCGTAGTAAAATATGGGACTTGGGCGTATGCCTGGAATCGAATTCTGAGGTCCCTAGCTCGAAAAATGAATTTTTGATGAAAATTGTAAGACTGAAATTCTATGGATTTAAAGAAATTGATTAAATTGATCTCGTTGATATCGGGACCGTATATTGGTTCCGGAGTCCGGTACAGGTTTAATATAATATATAAGTCATGACTGTGAAATTTGGTAGAAATCGGAGTTGATTTGACGTGATTCGGACGTCCGGTTGAGAAGATAGTAGTTTTGAAATGTTCTTGAGGAATTCATGAGTTTTGGTGCTAAATCCATAGTTTTAGGTATTATTTTTGTGATTTGATTGCACGAGCAAGTTCGTATGATATTTTTAGACTTGCGTGCATATTTGGTTTGGAGTCCTGAGGGCTCGGGTGAGTTTCGAATAAGCTACGGAGTGATATTAGAACTTAGAGAATTGTTGGTGTAACCGGTGTCTATAGCAAGCCTCTGATCTCGCAATTGTGAGATCGGGCTTCGCAAATGCAAAATAAGCAGTCCTGGCAATTGCGAGGTATCTATCGCAATTGTGAAGAAGGCCTGGGCCAGCATGTTCTCGCAATTGCGAGATTTTATTCGCAATTGCGATGGGGGTCTGGGGAAGGATATGTTCGCAAATGCGAATTTCTTCCCGCAAATGCGATGGGCCAGTTGTCGCAAATACGACATATTCTTCGCAAATGCGAAGGCAGCAGAAATGCGAAGGATCTCGCATTTTCAATGACCCCTTCGCATTTGCGAGCTTCGCAATTGCGAAGCTCAAGTCGCAAATGCGACGTCCGCAACTGATAACTTTGGACTTAGACGGGATTTTTCATTCATTCTTCAATTTTTCGAACCCTAAACTTAAGAGGCAATTTTTCAAAGACCAAATCTTTCCCAAATCATAGGTAAGTGATTCCTAATCCTTTTCTTTTAAATTTTTATATCTTATAACAAGATTTCAACCTAGAATCTAGAATTTTTATGGTGAAATTAGGATATTTGGGTAGAACTTAGGAATTTTGAAATTTGAGGATTTAGACCTCAATTTGAGGTCGGATTTAAAAACTAATTACATATTCAGGCTCGGGGGTGAATGGGTAAAAGAATTTTGGTCCGAACCTCGGGTTTTGACCAAGCGGGCCCGGGGGTCGATTTTTCCACTTTTTGGAGGAAAATTTGGGGAATTTAATTTATGCAATATAATTGATTTCTTAAGCAATATTTGATATTATTGAGTCATTTTAGAATAGATAAGAGTGGTTTGGAGGTGAATTCCAAAGGAAAAGTTGTGATTGAAAATTAAATGGCCTTCGGAGCGAGGTAAGTGTTGTGTCTAACCCTGACTTGAGGGAATTAGGAACCTTAGATTACTTGCTAAGTGAAATTCATGTGAGCGGCATATAAGTTAGGTGACGAGTACTTATGCGCCGCCAATTTACCTGTTTTCCATGTTTCTCTGTTTTTCTTATATTGTCTCATTCCTATGCCTAATTGCTACGTGTTATACTAGTGTTGTTCAATTTATTGTTCTTATCATATTTACGGATTTTCTGGTGATAATTGAGTTTTTATTTCAAGGTTGAGATTGGTATTATGGAACCAAATGTTGAAGTAAGGTTTGTACTTGTTATTCTATATCCCTGTTGTTATTTATGCATTGCATTATGGTAAGGGAGAGTGTTAATGCACGAAGGGTGATGTCATGCCATATTGTGAGTGTTAATGCACGAAGGGTGATGCCGTGCCATATTGTGAGTGTTAATGCACGAAGGGTGATGTCGTGCCATATTGTGAGTGCTAATGCACGAAGGGTGATGTCGTGCCATATTGTGAGTGTTAATGCACGAAGGACGATGTCGTGCCATGATATGAGAGTTAATGCACGACACTTACCAGTACATGGGGTCGGTTATAGGTGCCTTGCCTTAGCCTCGTCACTACTTTGTCGAGGTTAGGCTCGACACTTACCAGTACATGGGGTCGGTTGTACTGATACTACACTCTGTACTTTCTGTGCAGATTTTGATACTGGTTCGGGTTGATCGAGATTTTGCTATTAGTCCGCTATCTGGACTCAAGGTAGATCTATCGGCGTTCACAGACCTTGAAGTCCCCGTCTTTTTTTTTTTGTTCTACTGTTTCTTTCATTCAGACAGTTGTATTTATTTCAGACTATTATTTGTAGTAAATTCTAGAATGCTCGTGAATTGTGACTCCAGATCGGGGTGGTAGTAATTAATACAGTTTTATAATATTTCGCACTTATTATATTTCATCTTAGTTAATTATTGTTAATTATGGAATGGAAATAAGGAATTGGTTTACTGATTCTCTAACGTTGTCTTGCCTAGCAAGTGAAATGTTAGGCGCCATCACGGTTCCGTCGGTGGAAAATTTCGGGTCGTGACAGTTGGTATCAAAGCACTAGGTTACATAGGTCTCACGAGTCATGAGCAAGCTTAATAGAGTCTGATGGATCGGTACGGAGACGTCTGTACTTATCTTCTAGAGGCTATAGAGTTTAGGAATAATTCTACTTCTTTCCTTCCTTATCGTGCGGCATTGATTTATCTCGAAAGATATATCTCATATTCCTTTGTATCTACTCGTGTATGACATTGTGCACTCGATATCAGTTATGTGTCGACGGATCGTGATGCCGTAGGTGGACTACGAGAGAGCCAGAGATGCTCAACATTGCCTCAACGTGTGGTTCCAACTGAAGATGCGGACGTATTGAGAGATCAACTAGTGAATCATGTGAGGGGTGCAACGGACCTTGGCATCTAGTTGATTTATACGAGCGGTGAAGGTTAATATTATGGATCATCGTACATGGTGGGTTATGACTTCGCACCGAGTGGGGGGAGTCCACTATCAATGGATGGATTGTGGGGTCATGTGTTATATCAGTTTTGGCCTGAAATGTATATATGTGGTACTTAAAGGTTCCCCAAATATTTACACATGTTTAAGTCCTAAGATTTTGTAGAGGATAAGATTGGGACTTGCGGTATGTCCGCCTACTTAATAATCCTATACTTCAGTACCAAAGGAGTTAGAGAAACAACTTTAAATCTATAGAATGTCTACTCAACGTGGACGTCATGGTTGCGGATTTTGGAGTGCTTCGGAGGAAGTACAGTAGTTGACGAGATTCTGGACTATATGGTTCGTTCCAAGATTTGCCTGTATGGAGTTCTACTATTGTGATCGTTTTGTATAAATAGGGGTAAGGGTTACCCCAAAGAAGATTCGAAGAATATGTTAAGAAATGGGTCAGCTCAACAGTGTTGAGTCAGCATAACAAAAGAAGAAATTGGCCTTGGGAGAGATAATTCTCCACAGGTGTCTGTGGCAAGCCTATGAAGAGGGCAGTATGACTGTTACTCAATATGAGTCCCGTTTTGTGGATTTAGCCCGTCATGCTCTCCTTTTACTACCTACTGAGGGAGAGAGACTGAGGAGGTTTATGGAGGGACTCACTCAACCTATCAGGCTTCAGATGGACAAGGAGACCGGAAGTGAGATTTCTTTTCAAGTAGCTGCTAATGTCGCGAGGAGGATCGAGATGGTTCTTGCATAGGAGAGAGAGTAGAGGTCTGATAAGAGGCCTCGTCAGTTCGGTGGTTTCGGTGGTGCCTCGTCTGGAGGCAAGGGTACTTATGTCAGGGGTCAGGTACCTAGAGGTGGAGGTTAGACCGTTAGAGGTGGAGGACAGGCCGGTAGAAGGTGTCCTAGAGGTGGAGACCCAGTCGTTATTATATTTGTTTTATGGTATGGAAGAGGTCATTACATCAGATGGTGTCATTATGGGTACGACCTCGATTTAAAATAAAGGAATAATTTCCTTAAATCGATTCGGTTCTGAGTATCAAGACGAGTCCTCCTATTGTGCTCCACGTATGAGAAAGCTTCGTAATTCTATAATCTACTTATGTGTTTACTCCTATTGGGAGATTCTATGGAGATAACTACGCCTATTATTCCATGTTGGTCACTACTAAGAGCTGTGAGGCCAAATGTGGCTTTCTGTTACTCATTTCGGTAAGTTTTGATGTAATTTACGGATAATTAATTACAAATTATGAATTATATGCCCTACCGGTGTGGGGTTCATTGCGTGTTGTGATTTTTTGTAACCGAAATTATGTAAAAGGAAAAAATGGAAATTTTCTATTGGCACGATATGCATATTACTTGTGATCCAGAACTGAGGACGAGATCCTCGCATTTTTAATATAAATCGATATGTTTAAACCGGGCTACGAGCTGCGGTGAAAGTTATATAAGGATGAGATCCTTATAAGGAAAAATTCTTGTGTTTAAGTTCTCCCTTGTGAAATTAAATTTGTACTATAGTACTAATAGGGAGTCATGCCTATTAGGCTTATTTGAGAATTCTTGTATGAAATTCTTTGTGCACATTTGCCAAAATATTGAATTTTGTAATTATTGAGTTTTAACCTATGAGGTTGGTGCTTGCCCAGGTGGCGTTAAATCTTACTCGTTAATTCGGGTAAATAATTGTGAGGTCTTCATGCCTCACATCTCGTTATCAATATTGTGAAGGTTTGCAACGAGAGTTTTTATTAACATGAGGTTAATTGGCAATTCGGTAATTGATTATGAACAACTATTAAGAACAAATATCCGCTGACAAGAATTGATGACTTATTTGATCAGCTTCAGGGTGCCAAGGTATTTTCGAAGATCGATTTGAGGTTTGGTTACCATCAGTTGAAGATTAGGGCATCTGATGTCCCTAAGATAACTTTTTAGACTTGGTATGGGCATTATAAGTTTCTAGTGATGTCATTTGGGCTAACAAATGCCCCAGCAGCATTCATGGATTTGATGAACCGGGTGTCCAAACCCTACTTGGATTCCTTTGTGGTTGTATTTATTGACGATATCTTGATCTACTGCCACAGTCGAAAGGAGCATGAGCAGCACCTTCGGATCGTTCTTCAGACTCTGAAAGAAAGCCAGCTATATGCTAAGTTCTCAAAATGCGAGTTTTGATTGAGTTCAGTTGCTTTCTTGGGTCACGTTGTATCAGCAGAGGGTATTCAGGTAGATCCTAAGAAGATTGAGGCAGTCCAGAACTGGCCTAGACCCACATCAGCTACAGAGATCCGTAGTTTCTTGGGTTTGGCGGGCTATTATCGTCGATTTGTGGAGGGGTTTTCATCCATAGCAACCCCGTTGACCAGATTGACCCAGAAGGATGCCTCGTTCAGGTGGTCAGACGAGTATGAAGCGAGCTTTCAGAAGCTCAAGACTGCTTTGACTACAACACCAGTATTGGTGTTACCCACAAGTTCAGGATCTTATACAGTATATTGTAACGCATCCCGTATTGGTCTGGGTGCGGTATTGATGCAGGGTGGAAGGTTATTGCATATGCTTCGTAGAAGCTGAAGGTTCACGAGAAGAATTACCTTGTTCATGATCTAGAGCTGGCAGCCATTGTTCACGCGCTGAAGATTTGGAGGCACTATCCTTACGGTGTGCCATGTAAGGTATTCACTGATCATCAGAGCATGTAGTATTTTTTCAAGCAGAAGGAACTCAATTTGAGGCAGAGGAGGTAGTTGGAGATATTGAAAGACTATGATATCACCATATTGTATCATCCCGGGAAGGCCAATGTGGTGGCCGATGCTTTGAGTAGAAAGTCAGCCAGTATGGGTAGCCTTGCATATATTCCAGTTGGTAAGAGACCGATTGCATTGGATGTTCAGGCCTTGGCCAACCAGCTCGTGAGGTTAGATGTTTTCGAGCCCACCCGTGTTCTAGCTTGTACAGTTGCTCGGTCTTCTTTGTTTGAGCGCATCAGAGATCGGCAGGATGACGATCCTCATTTACTTTTCCTTAGAGATACAGTGCGGCATGGTGGTGCCAAGCAGGTTACTATTGGAGATGACAGAGTTTTGAGGATGCAGGATCGTATTTGTCTGCCTAATGTGGATGAACTTCGTGAGTTGATCATTGAGGAGGCTCACAGTTCTCAGTATTCTATTCACCCGGGTGCTGCCAAGATGTACCAGGACTTGAGGCAGCATTATTGGTGGAGGCGAATGAAGAAGGACATAGTTGCCTATGTATCTCGGTGCCTAAATTTCCAGCAGGTGAAGTGTGAGCATCAGAGACCTGGTGGTTTACTTCAGAGGTTAGAAATTCCTAAGTGGAAGTGGGAGCGTATCGCTATGGATTTTGTTGTTGGACTCCCACGGACTCAGAGGAAGTTCGATGCAGTTTGGGTCATTGTGGACAGGTTGACTAAGTCAGCGCACTTCATTCCTGTGGCAGTTACCTATTCCTCGGAGCGGTTAGCAGAGATTTATATTCGGGAGATCGTCCTCTTCACGGTGTGACCGTCATTCTTATGCCTAATTGCTACGTGTTATACTAGTGTTGTTCAATTTATCGTTCTTATCATGTTTACGGATTTTCTGGTGATAATTTAGTTTTTATTTCAAGGTCGAGATTGGTATTATGGAACCAAATGTTGAAGTAAGGTTTGTACTTGTTATTCTATCTCCTTGTTGTTATTTATGCATTGCATTATGGTAAGGGGGAGTGTTAATGCACGAATGGTGATGTCGTGCCATATTGTAAGTGTTAATGCACGAAGGGTGATGTCGTGCCATATTGTGAGTGTTAATGCACGAAGGGTGATGTCGTGCCATATTGTGAGTGTTAATGCACGAAGGGTGATGCCGTGCCATATTGTGAGTGTTAATGCACGAAGGGTGATGCCGTGCCATATTGTGAGTGTTAATGCACGAAGGGTGATGTCGTGCCATGATATGAGAGTTAATGCACGAAGGGTGATGTCGTGCCGTTTCTATTAATTTTATGGTGAGATTGAGAGTAAAAGCTCGAAGGATGATGTCGTGCATTTTTTCTTGCTATATTCACTATTCCTAGTGATTCATGGTATATTGACTGCTCCAGTGATCATTCTGTTGTAGTTCTTTCTCTTGTATTCCCCTCAGTATTTTCCCCTCCCGACATTTCCTGTTTAGTTATTCATTTCTGTTATTTGTATATACATTGTTAAATTGTACAAGTTGATTTGTAGGTGCCTTGCCTTAGCCTCGTCACTACTTCATCGAGGTTAGGCTCGACACTTACCAGTACATGTGATCGGTTGTACTGATATTGCACTATGTACTTTCTGTGCAGATTTTGATACCGGTTCGGGTTGATCGAGATTTTGCTATTGGTCCGCTGTCCGGAGACTCAAGGTAGATCTGTCGGCATTCACAGACTTTGAAGTCCCCGTCTATCTTTTATGTTCTACTGTTTCTTTCATTCAGACAGTTGTATTTCTTTCAGACTTTGTAGTAAATTCTAGAATGCTCGTGAATTGTGACTCTAGATCCGGGTGGTAGTAATTAATACAGTTTTATGATATTCCGTACTTATTATATTTCATCTTAGTTAATTATCGTTAATTACTGAATGAAAATAAGAAATTGGTTGAATGATTCTCTAACGTTGTCTTGCCTAGCAAGTGAAATGTTAGGCGTCATCACGGTCCCGTTGGTGGGAAATTTCGGGTCGTGACACTCGGACAGGCATGAAGGCATTGAAAATGCAGCGGCAATATTGTATCCACAAGTACCTCACTGTGTCTGCATATGGCTTCTATGGAATAATGTAAAAAAAAATTACAAGAAGAAGCATTTGCAGCTCAAAGACATATTCTTTACTATGGCCAAAGCATACACAGTTGAGAAGTTTGATTACCACATGGCAGAGGTAGAGAGAATTGATAAGAGGGTCAAAGATTACTTAATCAATATTGGGTATGAAAGATGGTCCATAGCACATTGCACTATCAACAGAACATTGACAATGACTTCAAATATTACGGAGTCGATCAATGCGATGCTCAAGGCTGCTAGGGAACTCCCAGTACTGCCCTTACTAGAGTACATAAGGCAATTGATTGGACGATGGAACATTACAAACCAAAAGAGTGCAATAAAGTCATTTACTGATCTTGGGGAAAAATATGATACAATGTTGATGGACAATCTCGAATTGTCATATCGGATGAAGGTATGAATAGAATCTATAGATACTTGTGCATATAATATGTAATCATGACGAATTCACGGATCTGTTATATCTTGAACCCTTTATATGATTCTATTAAACTAGTATCCACTTGCACGGCACAGGGAGACCAAATTGATTAAAGTAGGTGTTTTCTAATATTCATTGTTTGCACAAAGGAAATATTATCGTGTTCAAGTAATGGAGGGTCTTATCTTCGTTACCCTAGGCTTCAGGTTTTTTGTTTCATTTCAAAGCTGGTTGGTCTACTTCCATTCTCAATTTCTTCTGGGGCATGCAAGAAATTAGTCATTTTGTAAGCAAATTGTTCAACTTTTAGGCGACCACCAGCATGTATATAATGCTTTCAATTTATTGTAGCATCTATGCCTACCCCACTACTGAAATATTGGTTAGTTTGACATGATATTAAGCTATTTTGAATCTTGTAGGCTCTTCAATATATGTATTTTGAGGGCATATGCTTTGTCACCACTAATGATAGTTGATAAATTTTGTAGGTGACCTCTTCGACTAGTTACTTATATTCAGTACTTGATAAGGGTAAGCAGAGAATGGTGTTCCTAAAAGACAACTTACAGATGTGGAAGGTTTCAGTTGGATGAGCTGCCATATGCACATGCATGGGCAATATTAAAATACAAATACATTGATCACATTGAGTATTTCTCTGTGTACTACGCCAGAAATTACCTATTGAAGACCTATGAAATTCCAATTTATCCGGTTCCTAATGAAAGCACATGAAAAATTCCTGCAGAAGTTCTAGATGAAAAAGTTTTGCCACCAGACGTGACTAAATCAATAGGAAGGCCGAGGAAGGGGAGGTGCAAGCCAATATCTGAAAGGGAACAAAAAAGGTCGATTTCATGTGGACAGTGCGGAGAACAAGGTCACAACAGGAAAACTTGTAGAAATAATCCAAAGAGAGGATGAAATATGTCAAACTTAGAATTACTTGTTATTTTACTTTACTGGATATCATAGAGATTTAGAAGAATCCAATATATCAAGAACTGTATCAATGCATAATGTCATTTGAATTTTAGATATAAATAAATATCTGATCTATCATTTAAAATCGTGTTGCAAGTGTATTTTTTAAATTATACATTTGTTTGATTAAAAAAGAAGTTGTATCACCTATGTTTCATATTTGTATCTCTTGTGTATCACCAATGTATCAGTTGTGTATCATGTTTATATCATCTATGTATCTCTTGTGTATTACCTATGTATCTCTGTGTATCGGCTCTTACTCATGTTTGCATTTGTGTAATAACAAAGCTAACTAAAGCAAAACAGACGTAGCATCTAGAAACCTCTGCAAATAGTTTTAGAAATTTGCAAATAAGTGGCTTCATTAATACATATTTCGAAACCAAACAAACTGCAGAACTCGTTGTGTAGAAACTAACTGTGCAGCAATCCAAAACGAATGTATCATCTATGTATCATGTGGGTATCCTATCTGTATCATGCATGTATATGAAAGAGACAGTGTATCACAAACTACCGTATATTTTTCATATCTTGAATTCACAACACAAAATCAAGGGAGGAAACACCAAAATAAACTAAACTGCAACACTCCAACATTGCACTAAAATTCATTAAACCTTTATAACAGAGCAGACATCTCATTTGCCATACAAATCTTAAAAGTATTCATAAAATTCAAACACAAACAAATTCGATCCGTCTTACAACAATGACAACATAATAGAACACAATACAAAACAAAATTATTGAGTTCATCCTACAACAATGACAAAGGTAACTACTTCTTCCGCTTTCGCGACTTATTCTGTCGATCAATAATCTCATCATCACTTTGCGCGTTCAGTTCCATCTTCTTTCTAGCATAATCCCATAAGAGAGCACCAAATCTGCACTGGTGTGCATAGGCATTGAAATTTTTAGGAGGCGTCTTTCCCTCAATGAAATACTCGACAAATGATGCCGCAAATACACCGCAATCACTACAGAAAATAAAAATAATAACAATTATCAAACTGTTGAATCTAAAAACAAAACAGATTGTGTTGAAAGAAATTCATATGTTTCGACTTGTCGAGGCAGTCCTTCAACCAGTTTTACGTCAAAAGGGGTAATCAAGTCCTTTTATTTGTAGACACCAATGTGCCAATTGATATCTTTTTTGTTTAAATAGAAATGTGTGTGCATGAAAAAATGAGGCAGCATAGAATACATGCACATTGTGTTATGAACTTTGGCTTGATGAGCAGCTCCACCGCGCATAGAGTCATACACTTAAATGCACCTATCCTTGAAGGAAATCACAGCCATTATTCAATGCCATTGTTCCGCAACATTAATTAGCATTAAGACCTGCTCGACAGTGTGCCATGGAACATTGGCATCCAAGACATACCCCTGAATATACTTTGCAATGATATGTTTCGGATTGCACACTTCACTATCTCCATCTGTATCAATAAACGCCTGCCACAACTCATTAATTTTCTCGTCGAAGTACCAATCCGTGGTGGTGAATGTTACATGTAGGTTTTTGTCATACTTCCCCTTCTTTCTAAAATAATATAACAAAACATCAATGTGCTAAAACAAAACATAACAAATAATTAATCATTGAAGGCTTGTAAGCTTTAAGCGGCTACGCTTTTTCAAACCAAATTCACAGAAAACAAAGGAAAAAGAATGCTCACTACTTCTCTTGTGCCAGGCAAGATAGCAATTAATAATCTGTTCTAACTTAAGAGTCCTGATCATGTGTACACTGGCTAAAATTTAAAAAAAACTGTAAAAGTAACTTCTTACATACCGAATCATTCAAAGGCTAACCATTATATGCCAAAGTGTAAAACCACTTTTTGTCTTCAACATGATATACCCCAAGATCATAAGCAGGATTGAGTTCACTAACATGGTTCGGGTAAATTTTATTCCTAGTAACAGATATACACAAAAGAGATATAGTGATTTGATTTAAAATAATTCTACAAATGACAATATATTAAAATATAAAACTGAACAAAACTCAGAAGCTGGAAACATACTTCTTTCTGGACTTTCCTTCTTTGACCCACGCAGCAAATATATTCAACAAAGAGTTGTTAATGCCAGTTCCGATTTTGAGAATGCTTAGCAGCATAAATTTGCTTTTTTTTCTTTCGCTGCAACAACACCAGTACTGGATCCTGAATCAAATACAGTAATGAACGGAGACTGCACGACCTTTGCAAGACATATCTTTCTTTTTTCCATTTGCGGCGAAACTTCAGGAAGTAATTCAGGCTGGTATAGAACAATCTGAGATTTAGGAACCTATTTCTAAGATTGTTCCTTTATCTCCCCTGCCGTCTCATCAACACTTGCATTCACACAAACAGCGCCAGTCTGAGATTCAGGAACCTTGTCTTTCTCATATTCTGCCTCCATCTCCCCTGCCGCCTCATCTGTAGTCTTACCAATAGCGGCAGCATGTGCTACATCTGGTGTGAAAGTTACTTTAGCAACGAACATGTTAACTTTCACACCAAAAGGTTCTTCCATGATATTGACACATAACTGATCTGCTGCATCGAGAACAATGTTGTTACAATGATGCACACTGGTATCTCCTTGAGAATGTGGAACATTTTTGCCTTCACTTTCACGGACCTATTTTTTTTAAAAAGAATCGAATTATCAAAAACAAGAAAGAAAAAGAAAAAGGAAAAGTGCATAATGCACAACTAAACACACCTTACAACCATCCATGTCAACATCTTCATTGCCACCAAACTCCATATTTCTCACAAAATTATTATTGTCTTGACGACCACTGGTGTCTTCCTCTGGATGTGCACCATATTTGTCTTCGCTTGCACCAAACTATTTTTAAAAAAAGAATACAGTAAGTTAACTAAAAAATAAAAGGAAATGCACAGTGGAAAAGAAATACATACCTTGAAATTTATTAACTCAAAGACTTCCTTGAATTTATCAGAAACATATTCCATGAAGGACTTTAACTACTTATGAAAGTCTTTTGTAATTGCTTATGTTTCTGCAAATGTAACAAAAAGTGCTTCAGTACTAAATGTATCAAAGATGTATAAAAATTGTATATTTGATGTATCACAATGAATTACAGTGTATCATATGTATAACCCATCAATACATAAAAGTTGGTACCTTATTCCATGTGTTGTTGAAGAAACCAGTAGAGAAGTCCTCACGTATTGGCATGTCTGTCATTTCCCAATTCAATATGTGTGGTATATGATCTCCAATGCGAACAACAAACTTTTGATAAACTACAGTGCAACATTCATAGAACCACACCTGTAGTGCAGAAATCCACCAATCCTATAAAACTCAGACTTTCCCCTCAACATGTCCCTCATCGACTTCATTAAAGTTTGAAACGCAATCTTACCCCAGGGAAAAGACACATACTCACCACTCTCGACAAGATGGAAATCATGTTTACTTATAAATGTCTTTTGAGCCTGAGTGGACATTAGAAATGTGTTTATGAAATAAATGGGTACAATCTTAACTGCGTCTTCATCAGACTGTCATTTCTTCTTCTCAAAACAATCAATAAGCGACTTCTTTGACACCGCTTCAAAATAAAGAAAATAAGTATCCACCAACCTATTGGGTCCACTGAAGTTACCCTCAACATGTTCGTTGCCACAACAGTTTAAACCAATTACAACACCAAATTTTCGAAGACCAAAACGTAAAACACATTCGTCATTCAATTTCACATAAAATTGATCACACTTATCTTGAACCAACTCCCTAAACATTAAAGAACGAATAAGTTGTGCCTGGATAGAAACTTGAGGTAAATCAAGGAAATAGCCAAAATAGCTTTCCCTAAACATCTGAAGCTGGACATCAATCAACTTTGACTGTAAAACTGATACGATGTCCACATTAGTGTATGATGTCCAATGAGTAACAGGAAAAGGCTCACCAACTGGAATATAAAGCTTCCAAGGCTACAAATAAATGACACAAATTAAAAACATACAAATACAAACTAAATCCAATTTTAAAAGAAGATTCAACAATAGAAAAAATATAACTGAAATTGTATGTACCTTACAAACTTTGTTAGGAATTTTAACTTTTTCTGCCTTCTGAACCTTACCTTTTTTTGGTTTGACACCCATATTCACTTCGTCCTCCACGACACGTTTTCTCTTACCTTCAACACCATCCACTCTAACCATTTTGCTCTTCTTTTTCTCTGATTTCCCAACAACATCCTTTCGAGATTCTAACACTTTAACACTGTCGGAACGATTTTTTCTTCCCATATTTCATTCGTCAATCGATTTCTCAACTAAAACTGAGGTTGAATGATGAGATAAACTCATCGACCTAGTTTCTCTTCTTATGTTGCTCGATTTCTCATTCGAAACCGACTTTGAATAAGGTAATGAACTCATCGAACAAGTTTTTCTTGTCATATTGCTCTGTTTCACAATTGAAACTAGGTTCAATGAGAAAAATTTTAAAAATTATTATACGAACAAACGGTTACAAAATTTTGTGAAGAAATTGATACAAAACTCGACCAAAACTAACAAAATCGTCTATAACATATACATACGATGAAGTCTAACTAAACAATTCTGTCGCAAAAGCCTAAAAACACATCACTTCTCCAAAAGCACACGCAATCCGAAAAAATATACAAAACAAGAGATTTTCTACTCCAAATTATCTGGAATCAGAAGAAATTAACCGCAAATGTTTCTTGCTTTGTCGTCAATTTCAGCAATTTTGGTTCAATTTAGCAAAAAATCGCATATATATATATATATATATATATATATATATATATATATATATATATATATAGAGAGAGAGAGAGAGAGAGAGAGAGAGAGAGAGAGAGTGAGTGAAAACTCGGTGTCTGTATTATAAAAATAATGGATACAACATTAATTGAAAAAATTTGGACCCAAAATGACATTTGGGCCTTTTCTAGTAGATATTTTATTTTGGCCTAATTTTGATTGGAAAAGTTTATAGAGTGACAGTTTGAGTAATTTTCTCAAGATTGAATGGTAACCCTACAGATAAAAGTTCGGTTTCACTTGTCATTCTCCTAATTAAGTTTCTTCTAAACCTCCAAAATAATTAAAAGTAAATATAAGCATGGGAAAACAAGATGGAAACATTGTTTCCTACATCCTCAACCTTAACGTATCAAAATAATACTTCCTCCAATGATCGATTCAAAGTTTGAATATGAATTGATTTATATTTTGGTCTTAGTTTGGGCATCAATTCCTTATACATTTTAATACAGACTTTGACATATTCAAAGACTAAAAATGTCCCAATAATTATAATTAGAGATGTTTAAAAATGTTTGTAAATAAAAGGCAAAGAACAAAAAAAAAACTTAAACTCTTCCTTACAGCAAAAACAAACTCTTCAATCCCAAATAAAGTGCAAGAAAAATTAACCATATTTTAAATACAATTTTCTCAAATATTATCAAGAGGAATACTTGTACCATAGTTGATCCAAACCATCAACTATTGTCCGTAAATATTATAATCATGGATATATGTACCTCAATCAACTTATGATTTGCTCCTTAATTGCTAATGCTTAAGATTGTATGTTAATATTATAATAATGGATATAAGTACCTCAATCAACTTCTGCTTTACTCTCTAATTGCTACTGCTTAAGATTGTAGTTAAGAATAAAATTGTTGGAATTTCAATTCAGGCTTTTCACTCCCGTTTGGCCATAGATTTTTGCTTCATTTTTTCAAAAAATAAAATTGAAAACATTGTTTGAATTATTTTGGGAAAAACAATTCAAAAATTTTCAAGTTTCCAAAAACTGGTTTATGACAGTTTTTGGGTGAAAATTTTTCTTCCACTCACAAAATTTCAACTTTTTTTCAAATAAAATATATGTCCAAACACAACTTCAATATTCAAAAATTAGTTTTCAACACAATTTCAAAAATTCTTTTTTCAAGTTTCAATCAATTCTATGTCTAAACGCTAACTAAATCCTCTTATTTTGAGGAGAATAATAAATGGTGAAAAGTGCATGTTTTTTAGTATGTTTGTATATTATTTCTTATGTGAGTTATGGGAGATCACATGATTTTTAAAGTGAAAATATGCTCATTACGTGTTTCTTATGTGTAGAAATGAACTTGCGCGAAAAAAGGATCAAATAGGAGCAAAATTGGTGAAAATATAGTTAAAGAAAAAAGTCTCGGACATACCAGACCAGGATCGGAGCAGAAGAATACAACAACTGAGAGCGGTCTGGGTCGCGCATCCAGACGCGCCCCCGACGTTTCCAATTCGAAGTAGAAGTGTTAAACCCGCCCATACAAACCCTAATGGATATAAATACATCCTAAAATATCCTTTTTGAGGGGAGACGCTACTTTGGAGGAAGAGGAAGACTTTCGAGAGGCAAGAACACGCTTGGAACAAGGAGAAGGATTCAACTTCACATTTTCCCTCTTTCTTCCTATTTTTCATGGTTATGAATTATAGTATTGTAGTTTTACGTACTATTATGAATAACTAATTTCTTATCTAGGGTTTTGATGGAATCTTTTGTAGGATAAATGTTTGTTACGTTTTTATGTAACTTAGCCTTTGGATTTCTCTACTTGGTTAACTACGTGCTTATTTTAGTTGATTGAATGGCCATCGATTGATTGTTCCTATTTATTATGTATTACTTGGAAAAGGATACATTTAGGTGGTTGTTAAACCTTACTCCTAACGTATGTGAGGAATCAATACGACTGGTTTAAAGGTGAGTTTAGAAATAACAAAGCCTTGACGTTATAGTGAGCAGTAAAATAGTACCAGCTAGCGTAGTTTGGAAAAATATGTCTAGTAAATTATTTTAGTTGCTCGAGAGAGAATTACGACACCTGAAATGCTCACGATCAATAGAGAATACTTAGGCGAAATTGTAGGAAACGTAGCAAGAAAAATTCTGACAATTGAAAAATTCATAACTCTAGGCCTTCTTGATCTTGTCTCCAACTTTTAGTCTTCCTAATTAATATTTTTTATCGCTTTTAATAGTTGCTAGTTAATTAGTTTAAAATAAGAATCACATTCGTGATAGTGAACAGTTATTGCTAAATCTTAGTTCTCTGTAGAATTCGATTCCGTACTTTTAGACCGGATATTCGATTCCGAACTTTTAGACCGGATTATATTTACAACGACCGCTTATCCTATTTAGGACTAAAGTTGGGCAAAAAATTATCAAAATCAGTAAACCGTGGAAGAAATTATAGGGCGTAATACAAAACCTTAACAATGTCATGTCACAAAGAAGACGGAGTGTGTAAAATGGTTGACCATGGTTGTGCCTTGTTGACAGGATCGTCACTCTACTGAAAATAGAATAACATCTTTCTTAGCGTTTGATCAATACAGTGCCATGTAAAATGAGACAAACAAAGTAATATTTACTTTTACTTGAAATTTCTCAATAAAACGTGCGCGTAGACTAGTTTATTTCAAAAGCAGAATAACATGAAAAATCTATAATTTTGAGGAAGGTTTGCTTGAACTCCGACCAGCAATGAACTCTTGCAGTTTCTTAAAGTGATCTTTGGACATTCCATCGTAATACTCGTGTGCCCTCTCCTGGAAATGACAATAAAGCGCACACATCAGTATATTAAGTTGCAGGTAGTGCGACTACATGGTAATTGCAAGATTTTGTACAAGTATTCATTAGTTTCTAATTTTTGACACGGCACTCTGACGATAACAACCTCAACGCATCCAGAAGAGGTGAACTAACAAGATTAAGTGGATCACTTAAGTTGGAGAGTAACTTGGATACTCAGACATCCATTTTTCCCTTTTTTATTTTATCTCGTCAACAGTTCTCTGCAGCTAGAAGATTTCACAAGACAAGCAACACAACCAAGAAAAAGAAGCAGAGAGAGAGAGAGAGCGCGCGCATTGCGACAAGATATTATATGGACTTGTAATACAGAAGCAACCGCCAACTTCACAATGTAAGGTGAATTAGTACATTTGAGAGTACGAACACCGTAGGGAATAGCCACACCAGAGACTAATAATCAACCATCGATCTTGATGTTAGACAAATATCAGATTCTTCATGCATGATTTAGGATTAACTTTAAAAAGGTGCAACCACCTGAATTGGTTCTCCCTTTCCCCCTATTTCAATCTCAGCTATCTTTTTCCTTCAAGGGCTGTTGGATGGGTTCTTATCTGGTATTTCGCGAGGTCATTATTTTTTCCGGTGAGAGAACTGGAGGGTGGATGGGGCTATGGGTACTAGGAAGGAGTGATAGACTATTTTTCCAGAGTACTTCCCTTTCTTTCTAATTGGTATTTGTAACGACTCGACCGTTCGTTTTGAGCTTTAGCGCGTCGTTAGGCGGTTTGAGCCCTTGAGTAACTTCACTTCAAGTATTATGACTTGTACACGTGATCGGAATTGACTAAGGTTTGACTTTTGAGTAAACGACCTCGGAATCGGAATTTAAAGGTTCCAACATGTTCGTATGATGATTTTGGACTCGTGCGTATGTCCGGATAGGGTTTTGGATGACCCGGGAGCGTTTCGGCGCCTATTGTGGAAAGTTGCCATTTTGGAAGAATTTCATAAATTTGGGTTGAAGTGTATTTTAATGTTATCGATGTCCGTTTGGAATTCTGAACATGAGAATAGCTCCGTATGGTAATTCAGGTCTAAGGAGCACGTCCGGATGGGGGGATTTGGAGGTCTGCAGGTCATTCTGGGGCCATTTGGCGAAAGTTAGAAGTTGAGGTTCTATTGGAAGTTTGACCAGGAGTGGACTTTTTGATATCGGGGTCGGATTCCGATTCCGAAAGTTGGAGTAGGTATGTAATGTCAAATGTGACTTGTGTGCAAAATTTAAGGTCAATCGAACGTGATTTGATAGGTTTTGGCATCGAATGTGGAAGTTAGGAGTTCAATGGTTCATTAAGCATGAATCGATGCACAACTTGTAGATTTGACGTTGTTTGATATGATTTGAGGCCTCGAGCAAGTTTGTGTTATGTTATGGGACTCCTTGGTGTGATTGGACGGGGTCCCGAGGGCCTCGGGTGTGATTCGGAGTGGTTTCGGACCAATTGTGGTTGTTTTGGCTGCTGTTGTTGCTAGTTTTGGTTGTCCTTCGCGAACGCGAAGGGAGTCCCGCGTTCGCGAAGAAAGGTTTTTGGGCGGTTGATTTTTGTTCATCGCGAACGCGACACAGAGGTCGCGAACGCGAAGAAGGGCTTGAGGAACCTACGCGAACGCGAAGGGGCGATCGCGAACGCGTAGAAGGAAAGGGGGAGCTGGGCCTGGAGTAGGTTGGCCTTCGCGAATGCAGCTCTTGGACCGCGAACGCGAAGGGGCAGGGGTCTGAGGCTTCGCGAACGTGGCATAGGTGACGCGAACGCGAAGAGGAATTTTGAGGCAGTGGCATTTGGCCTTCGCGAACGTGAGGCGTTTCACGCGAACGCGAAGACGGGTCGCCTGGGCAGTGTATAAGTTTGCCAAAACGGTTTTTGGCTCATTTTATCTCAATCTTCCATGGGAGCCGAACTAGGGGCGATTTTGGAGGAGCTTCTTCGTCACCCATCACAAGGTAAGTGATTCTCACCTATTACAAGTTAAATACTTGGTTTATATATGGATTTAAACATGAAAATTGGTGGAAATTGTGAGATTTTTAAGAAAACCTAGAAATTTGTAATTTTGGATTTTGACCACGAAATAGGACATGGAATTTGGAATAAATTATATATTTGAGTTAGTAATATTATGGGTAATGTTTATCTTCGAAAATTTTCGGAATCCGGGCACGTGAGCCTGAGGGTCGGCTTTATCGATTTTTCCAACGGAGTTGGAAATTGTTATAATTTGATTTATAATGAGTGTTAGAGTATATATTTATGGATTTGCACATTGATTGACTAGTTTTGGAGCGACGGGCACCAGTTTGAGGTGTTAGAACGGCATTGGAGCCGGTTATGGAACTTCGGAGCGAGGTAAGTCTCATGTCTAACTCTGTGAGGGGGAAACTACCCCCTAGGTGTTGTAATTGATATGTGCTACTTGTTGCGGGGGGCTACGTACGCACGAGGTGACGAGAGTTCGTACGTAGCTACATTCATGTTATTGTCCGAGTAGACTCAGGTTCACGCCATGCTATAACTGTACTATTTGGGTTATCACTTGCTTATTAAATTCTTTTACTTCGCATTACTACTTGAGACTATACGGAATAATTGCTAGAGTGACAGACTTGCTATTGTAAAGATTTGACGAGTTTCATGATTAGCCGCGGAATAATTGCTCCTCTTACGAATTTCTCCCGCGTTATGCGTTCTCATCGAAAGGTTTCCTCAAAGCTCCTTATAACTCACATGTTCCTTCGTGAGTGGGGTCAAGGACCCGTCAAAGCTTCTTATTCTAATGGGATTGGGCAGTTCGCCTCGGCAGGATTATGTACCACTCTCATGAGAGCGGGTCGTCGCCTCGGCAGTATGACAGATGTATCTATGGTTCGTGCCATACAACCATCGGCAGTGCACAAATTATGATGGGATTGGGCCGTACGCTTCGGCATTTATATAAAATACTCTCATGGAAATCGTGCGTAAACATATCTGGTGTGGTCCATTGTATATATATGCTCCGGTTGAGGAGGTAATTGCTAATTGAGAGCTTGAGTCTATTGTAGAGAGGACAGTATCACGTATTTACACTTGTTTAACTTCGTTTATTTACTCCGCCCCATATCTGTTTACTCCTTACTATATTTGTCCAAACGTTTATTTACTCCGCCCCATATCTGTTTACTCCTTACTATATTTGTCTTATTGGACCACTAGTAAGTGTCGATGTCGACCCCTCGTCACAACTTCTCTGGGGTTAGGTTAGATACTTACTGGGTACGCGTTGATTTACGTACTCATGCTACACTTGCTGCACATTTTTGAGCAGGTACATATATGTCTGGTGATCTTTTGGACGTAGAGGCGCGGCTATTGCGAGGACTTACCATAAGCTGCATTTCATGTTACGATCCGCAGCCTACAAAGCCTCCATCAGAGTTATTTGTATTCTCATGTCTAATTTGTATCTCAGACAAATGTTGTATTTTATTTCATTTCCTAGTTGATGTTCATACACTTGTGACACCGGGTTTTGGGGTGCTTATGGGTTGTCCTTTATTGTAGTTGTGAAAACATTATCAGTAACCCTGTAAATTCTATTTCTTATAATTTAATTGATGAAAATTATGATTTCAAAAATACTAAAATGAGTAATTAAATTAAACATTCACTGTTGGCTTGCCTGACGGCGATGTTAGGCGCCATCACGACCTCTAGTGGATTTTGGGTCGTGACAGCTTGGTATCAGAGCATTAGGTTCACTTAGGTCTCACGAGTCATGAGAAAATCTAGTAGAGTCTCGCGGATCGGTACAGAAACATCTGTACTTATCTTCGAGAGCCTACAGGGCTGTTAGGAGCACTTATCTTCTTGATTCCTCATCGTGCGATTTGATTCCTTTGAGGCTTATGCCTTTATATCCTTCCTACTCATTCTCATACGATGTTCAGCGCTCGTGTCATTTGGGCATCGAGGAGTTGCAGTGGTACTACAGACGGGGAGCAAGGTGTTTCTCCCTGCGCATTCGAGCAGGTTATTATTGTCTTCTTGTGGAAGGAGGTTCTATTATTTCAGCTCAGTAACTGTATTTTCGATGGTTTCAAGGCTACGCGCAGGTTGCTATGATGTTCAGACGTTGTTATCGCACTGTGTTCGTGTAAAGGTAGGGTGTTTGTCTATGTGTCGGGGCAGTGAATGACTTGAAAGGAGGTTTTTCTCAGTGCATGATTCAGAGGTTCAAAGGTTCAGCATTTTATTTCCAGCGGAGGAAAGTCAATCGGACTATAAATGTTCAAGTTTGGGATAATGGAGTAACGAGACTTGATATTTTCGAGCGTGGTAGAATTCTCAATTGTGATGTGGTGTCATCGTTGCGTTAAGGTTCGCCGGAGTTATGGTCTTCATCAATTTGCCTTCGGGGCAGGGTAGTGTGAAATGGTGCCGGAGAAGCGATTGTCCGAGATGGCGGAGTGTAGCGATTTCGGAATCAAATGGGCATTTCTAATGTTGATGGCTCGAGAAGGATGATCTTCTAGGAGGCTTGGAGTTGGTGGCAATTTATTAGCTCAAGTGTTACAGAGATGGATTCGGATTTGAGGGAACAATTGGGCAGCGAAGGACGAGGAAGGACATGTGGGAGGTGTTTTGATGTGGTTGAATTGCTAGAAGGTCAAGTATGAAAAGCAGAAGTCGAGGAGTTGCTTAAAGGAGAGGGTTTAACCAAAGTGGGAGAGTGGCAGAGTAGCATATGGGTTCTGTGGTAGGATAGCCACACGCCTTGAGGAAAGTTTGGAGCCATTTGGGAATTCATGATGGACAGTGACTAGGTCCACGGATGCAACATGACTTCGAGTTTGGAATGTATTGTTGGACTTTCAGCTGATGTCAATGGGGAAGGAATCTCGGTGGGTCCCAGGGTTATGTAATTGTAGCTTCAAGCTGAGTGGGAGAGCTCCACCGTCTATGATTGGATTGCGTGGTTGTCTACTTGTACGGTTTCTGGTTATCGGTGTATTGGTGGGTTATTACGACTAAGGAAAGAAAACATCAGTGATGATTGAGCAAAGGATTTGAGGAATGTGTGCTATACTTGGCCTTATCGGTTCATCTTCAGGTTTTGGGAAGACTCAAAGTCTATGCTTTGTGTGGATGTGATGTACAAGGAAACGAATTCAGCCGGTTGCTTCTTTGAGAGGGTGTTCATGTGCTAGCAGGTCCTTGGAGTTTGATTATATTCGGGGACAAGTCAGAGTGGGTGACTCTCAACAACGGTCCTAGTGGGTTCAAAAATTAAAGTGTGGTGCCTAAGGATTCCGGGTCTGTGGTATGGTTAAGTATCGAGCTTCTGCAGTGGATTATGAAAGAGGCTTGGAGTGTTCTATGTTATCATCGGTCTGCGGTGTAGCATTGGAGGAATGGAAGAAAATAACTTCGGATTCGTAGAGGAATTATCAGAATGGGTGTACCAGTTGAAGATGCGAATGTGCGCACAAGGAGGGTATGAGTTAGTTCGTGGGTTTTAAGGCATTGTGGTCTCGTAAAATAGGGTCACTCAGGATGAGTGCGGATTGGGTTCGTTATATTTTGAATGGAGCTATTATTATTTCTAAGGCAAGTCCAGAGTAAATTAGAAGAAGTTGGTTCGGTTAGCAATGGTTGAATCGGCATGATGGTGGCAATGATCAGTTCCTTTAGCGTGTTAAGTTATGCAGGTGATTTGTGGCGGTACGTGCGAGGCTTGACGGCCACCGTAATTTGATTTATTTGGAGGTATTCGATTATAATGACATGTTATGTGTAGATGGATCCTGGAAGAGTTATGGTGGTTTAGACCACTACTTGGGGATTGTATTTTCTGCGGTTATGGGAACGGTTATGGGAATCTAATCGCGTGTTCTGCGGTTATGGGAACGGTTATGGGAATTTAGTCGCGTGTTGCAATGGTTCTCCTGAAATGAGTTAAGCGAAAGGTTTCTATATTATGGAGTGTTTATTCTATTAGTGGTTCAGGAGTTATGATGGAATTCTTGTACTCTCGCGTATTGACATGTTAGGTGCAGTGAGCGGCATGGGAATTGGAAGTTGAGGATCAAGGTTGCGGTTCGGTGTAGACAAGTATATTACGAGCTCGGATGAGCAGGAAAGAATTCAGATGTTTAGAGTAAGCTGGTATTGTCTTTAGTGTCACCTGAGATTGGTGTCCTGTGTAAGAGGCTTTGTGTACTGATTTGCGGATTCTCGATTCGCTTTACAGCATTGTATGGCCGGTGGTATGGATATGCAGACTTTGTTACCTGGTGCGGGAGGTCGTGAGAGTGTATCCCACGGGAAGATTGTATAAGTATGACATGTAGTCACTTGATTGATTGAAGATTGAAACCAAGTATGGAGATTATGGTACTATCGCTAATGTGAGAGCTTAGGCCTGGGAGGCGCTCTATTCATTTGGTTGTGAACTGTGGAAGTTTGTTCCGGATTGGACGGTTGTTCTTATGTATCATGAGTAGGGGTGTTGTGGATCCTTGGAAGGTTATTAGCCCAGTGCGGTACGATCAGAATCGCCTTGAGGTCCGTGGATGGATCTAGATGTGAATGTGCGCTCTATATCAGGCCGGATGTGTTCATGTCAGCATAGCATTGCTTACGGAGGGGCCTTCGGACCTTGGATGTTATTTTTGTCGTCAGTTATTCCGTGCAATCTCTATTGTGCCATGTGGGTTGTGAGACGGTATGATTATTCGCACTCGTATCGAGATCCCATGTAGTTTGTGGTGTTGTGAGAACATGATAGCTCTCGAGATGCAAGTCATTTATTGCACCTTAGCGCTACCTGTCTCCCCAGGGATGATATTATACACTTGGCATGCTTGTGGTCGACATTTGGGTATTTCGTAGGTACGAGCATTATGGCTCGATAGGTATTTCCTTATAGATTATTATGTTTGGATCGGGTGGCACACCGCCACGGGTATCATGGTTGGATCGGGTTGCACGCCGCAACGGTATCATGTGTGGATCGGGTTACACGCCGCAACAGTGTGATGTTGAGTACAGTTCCCTATATCTATTCTTGTGTGTTTTGTTTCTCATTTTATGAGTAAGGTTCATAAAATCTTTTCGGTTGTTTAATTAGTTACGTGGGTTGAGTAGTTCTTTCCGGAGTTCATTTTCCTTATGTATCACATTCGAGTTTGTAGCTTATTGGCACATTGTGGCATCATATGAGAGTTTTGGCAGTGTCTGAGGTGGCTTATTACCTGAGCAGCTTGTACTGGGTGAGACGAGATTATTGGACATGTGATCAGTGCGATCGGATTAATATAAGGTATATTAAAGAGCAAATATCGTTGTTCAGTTCAGAATGAAGTAATGCTTCTTCGTCAGGAACTCTATGATTTGTGATTCGGTAGATGGTTATGAGTTTCTACAAATCTTTTCCGTCGTGGCAATATTGCGAGAGTTGAAGCAGGGCTTATATATGTTATGAGGTATACTACGGGCTTCGGGTCAGTGGAAATTTCAGCCGTTGTGCTTGGGGGAGATTGCCTTGGGCAAATGAGTTATGTGGTGCATGGTGTAATTTCAGCGGAGGAGCATGGTCACGCTGGGTTCAGTGTCCGGTGATTTATACGGTGTTCGTGTGTCAGAATATGGTATCGTGGAGAAACTCCGGATGTTGGAATTTGGCTCTAAAGTTTGCTAGCTAAGGTAGCAGGAAGGATCTTTAGTCTGGCTCGAGCTAATGTGCTATAATCGGTTATGGTGGCACGGGTAGGTGCACGAGGTGTTAAACAGTGATTTTGGACAATTCCGGAGCAGTTCTTAGCACGTTCGAGGACGAACGTATGTTTAAGTGGTAGAGAATGTAATGACCCGACCAGTCATTTTGAGCTCTAGCGCGTCGTTCGGCGGTTTGAAGCCTTGCGTAGCTTCACTTTATGTATTATGACTTGTACACGTGATCGGAATTGACTAAGGTTTGACTTTTGAGTAAACAACCTCGGAATCGGGATTTGAAGGTTCCAATAGGTTCGTATGATGATTTTGGACTCGGACGTATGTCCGGATCGGGTTTTGGATTACCCGGGAGCGTTTTGGCGCCTATTTTGGAAAGTTGGCATTTTAGAAAATTTTCATAAATTTGGGTTGAAGTGTATTTTAATGTTATCGATGTTTGTTTGGAATTCTGAGCCTGGGAATAGCTCTGTATGGTGATTCTGGCCTTGGGAGCGTGTCCGGGTGTGGATTAGGAGGTCTGTAGGTCATTTTGGGGTCATTTGGCGGAAGTTGGAAGTTGAGGTTTTTTTGGAAGTTTGACCGAGAGTGGACTTTTTGATATCGGGGTCGGATTCTGATTCCGGAAGTTGGAGTAGGCCCGTAATGTCAAATGTGACTTGTGTGCAAAATTTGAGGTTAATCGGGCGTGATTTGATAGGTTTTGGCATCGAATGTGGAAGTTAGGAGTTCAATGGTTCATTAAGCTTGAATCGATGCGCAACTTGTAGATTTGACGTTTGTGAGAAGGCACGGCAGAAAATATGTTATTGATATTGAATGATAAATACAATACAAGAGGTCCATATTTATAGCTATACACTACAAGGAGATATTACTCCTCTTCCAATGTAGGACAAGACTACACTATACATATCTGTAAATTAACACTCCCCCTCAAGACGGTGCATACACATCATATGTACCGAACTTGTTACACATGTAGCTAATACGAGAACCAGTAAGAGACTTAGTGAAAATATCTACTAGTTGATCATTCGACTTTACAAACTTTGTAACAATATCTCCTGAAAGTATTTTTTTCTCTGACAAAGTGACAGTCGATCTCAATATGTTTAGTCCTCTCATGGAACACCGGATTTGACGCAATATAAAGAGCAGTTTGGTTATCACACTAGTTCCATCTTGCTGATTTCTCCGAACTTTAACTCCTTGAGCAACTGCTTGACCCAAACTAACTCACACGTCGCCATAGCCATGGCCCGATATTCGGCTTCGGCGCTAGATCGAGCAACTACATTCTGTTTCTTGCTCTTCCACGAGACCAAGTAACTTCTTACTAGAACACAATATCCAAATGTAGAACGTCTATCAAAAGGTGATCCTGCCCAATCAGCATCTGTATACCCAACAATCTGCTCGTGGCATCGATCCTCTAATAGTAATCATTTGCCTGAAGCTGACTTTATATACCGAAGAATACGAACAACTGCATCCCAGTGACTATCATAGGGAGAATCCATAAACTGACTTACAACACTCACCAGAAAAGAAATGTCAGGTCTATTCACTGTGAGGTAATTCAATTTGCCAACCAACCTCCTATATCTCGTAGGGTCTCTAAGAGGCTCCCCCTGTCCAGGCAAAAGCTTAGTATTCGGATCCATAGGAGAGTCAATAGGTCTACAACCCATCATTCCAGTCTCCTCAAGAATGTCTAAGGCATACTTCCGCTGTGAAATAACAATACCTGAGCTAGACTGAGCGACCTTAATACCTAGAAAATACTTCAATCTGCCCAGATCCTTAGTCTGGAAGTGCTAAAAAAGATGTTGCTTCAGATTAGTAATATCATTCTTATCATTGCCAGTAATAACAATATCATCAACATAAACCACTAGATAAATACACAGATTAGGAGCAGAATGCCGATAAAACACAGAGTGATCAGCCTCACTACGAGTCATGCCGAACTCCTGAATAATTGTGCTGAACTTACCAAACCAAGCTCGAGGGGACTGTTTCAAACCATATAGTGACCTGCGCAATCTGCAAACACAACCATTAAACTCCCCCTGAGCAACAAAACCAGGTGGCTGCTCCATATAAACTTCTTCCTCAAGATCACCGTAGAGAAAAGCATTCTTAATGTCTAACTGATAAAGATGCCAATGACGTACATCAGCCATGGACAAAAAGAGACGAACAGATGCTACTTTAGCCACGGGAAAGAAAGTATCACTATAATCAAGCCCAAAAATCTGAGTATATCCTTTGGCAACAAGACGTGCCTTAAGCCGATCAACCTAGCCATCCGGGCCGACTTTGACTGCATAAACCCAACGACAACCAACAACAGACTTACCTACAGGAAGAGGAACAAGCTCCCAAGTGTCACTCGCATGTAAAGCAGACATCTCATCAATCATAGCATGTCGCCATCCTGGATGAGATAGTGTCTCACCTGTAGACTTAGGGATAGAAACAGTGGACAAAGAAGATATAAAAGCATAATGAGATGACGACAGGCGATGATAACTTAAACCGACATAGTGGGGATTAGGATTAAGTGTGGATCGTACACCTTTGCGGAGTGCAATTGGTTGACTAAGAGGAGACAAGTCCGCAGTAGGTGCAGAATCTGATACGTGGCGTGAATTACCCGGGCCTAATGTTGGATGTGGACGACGATGATAAGTCAAGAGTGGTGGAGCTGTAGAAGTTGAATTGGATTATGTGGAGGAGCTGGAGCTATAGTTGGTGGAGCTACAACTGGAGCTGTAGGTGATGGAATTGGAGCTATAGGTGGTGGAGCTATAACAGGAGTTGTAGGTGGTGGAGCTGGAGTGACTGAATCTCCAAAAGATGAAACTGGTAGTACCTCAGAAATATCTAAGTGATGACCGGACCCTGTGAAGTATGATTGGGTTTCAAAGAAGGTAACATCAGCGGACATAAGGTACCGCTGGAGGTCAGGAGAGTAGCATCGATACCCCTTTTGTGTTCTCGAGAAACTCAGAAATACGCACTTAAGAGCACGAGGAGCTAACTTATTTGTTCCTGGAGTAAGGTTATGGACAAAACAAGTGCTTCCAAAGATACGAGGTGGAAGAGAGAACAAAGGTAAGTGGGGAAACATGACAGAGAATGGAACTTGGTTCTGGATAGCTGAAGATGGCATACGATTAATAAGATAGCAAGATGTAAGAACTGCATCCCCCCAAAAACGCAACAGAGCATAAGATTGTATGAGTAGGGTACGAGCAGTTTCAATAAGATGTCTATTCTTTCCTTCAGCTACCCCATTTTGTTTAGATGTGTACGGACAACATGTTTGATGAATAATCTCATGAGATTTCATAAAATGCTGAAATGGGGAAGACAAATACTCTCGGGCATTATCACTACGAAATGTGCGAATAGAAACCCCAAATTGATTTTGAATTTCAGCGTGGAAGGTCTGGAAAATAGAAAACAGCTCAGATTGATTTTTTATCAAAAATATCCAAGTGCATCTGGAATAATCATCAATGAAACTGACAAAGTAGCGAAATCCCAAGGTGGAAATGACCCGACTAGGACCCCAAGCATCTGAATAGACTAAAGTAAACGGTGACTCTGCTCGATTATCAAGACGCCGAGTGAAATGGGAGCGAGTATGCTTACCGAGCTGACATGACTCACACTCTAGAGCTGACAAATGAGATAAACCATATACCATTTTCTGAAGTTTTGACAAACTGGGATGTCCCAACCGTTTATGTAATAAATCTGGTGAATCAGTAACAGGACAAGTTGTAGAAGGAAAGACAAAATGTGAGTCCATGTGATTTAGCAAGGATAAGGTAATAAAGTCTGTTTGATTCATGCCCGGTATCAATGATCCGCCCCGTACTGCGTTCCTGTATAAAAACATGGTCATCAAGAAATAAAACAGCACATTTAAGTGATTTGGCTAAGCAACTAACAGCTATGAGATTAAAAGGACTATTGGGAACATAAAGGACTGAATCTAAAGGTAAGGAAGGAATTGGACTTGCTTGACCTATTGTTGTTACCATGGTTTGAGACCCATTGGCCATTGTGACTTTTGGAAGAGATTGAGAATACGAAATAGTAGTGAAAAGAGATTTGTTACCAGAAAGATGATCTGATGCACTTGAATCAATGACCCAAGACTCAGAGGATGAAGATTGTGAGAAACAAGTCACATTATTACCTGTTTGAACAACAGAAGCTATATCAGAAGATGTCTGCTTACATGCTTTGTACTGAATGAACTCAATATAATCTGCTAAAGAAACCATCCGACTATTCAAAACATCGGTTCCCATGTCGCTACGAGATGTCTGCTTACATACTTTGTACTGAAGGAACTCAATATAATCTGCTAAAGAAACCATCCGACTATTCAAAGCATCGGTTCCCATGTCGCTACAATTTGTAGTAGTAGGGTTAACTTGAAATAGTGGAAATAAGTAACTCCTGTGAGAAAACTGAAGAAGTAGCTTGAAAAGCACTGTTTACAGAAGGAAAACTGAACAATGTTCTACGCCGGAAACACTATTCACGCTGAAAAAACTGTAGCTCGCCGGAATCTACTGTAGCTGTTGAAAAACTCAAAGTGGTCGGAATGAAACAAAACCAGTGAGGGTATAATCGGAATTACCAGGCGATTCTACTGTTCAACTGGAACTTTTTCAAAATCTGGCCGGAACAGTGCTCACGCGCCGACGCGTGGGTCAGATCTCGCCGGAAAATATTTTCTTTTCCAGGCGCGTGAGTGCGCGTGGACGTGTGTTTTCCGGTGGGGTTGACTGGGGTTTGGTCGCCGGAGCCTAAGGAGTCTTGTGGTGGTGTTGGTTTTTGCACAACACCAACAGAAAGTGATTTGCTTACGGACAGCCTTCTAAGTCGCCGGAAAATTGCACGGCGAAGAGGTCTTTCTTCCCGGAAGTCGTTGGAATGATGCACAGCGACGGGTTTCTCACTAATGTTCTGATACCATGTGAGAAGTCACGGGAGAAAATATGTTATTGATATTGAATGATAAATACAATAAAAGAGGTCCATATTTATAGTTATACACTACAAGGAGATATTACTCCTCTTCCAATGTGGGACAAGACTACACTATACATATCTGTAAACTAACAACGTTGTTTGAAGTGATTTGAGGCCTTGAGCAAGTTTGTGTTATGTTATGGGACTGGTTGGTGTGATTGGACGGGGTCCCAGGGGCCTCGGGTGTGATTCGGAGTGGTTTCGGACCAATTCTGGTTGTTTTAGCTATTGCTGTTGCTGGTTCTGGTTTTGTCCTTCGCGAACGCGAAGGGAGTCCCGCGTTCGCGAAGAAGGGTTTTTGTGCGGATGATTTTTGTTCATCGTGAATGCGACACAGGGGTCGCGAATGCAGAGAAGGGCTTGAAGAACCTACGCGAACGCGAAGGGGCTATCGCGAACGCGTAGAAGGAAAGGGGGAGCTGGGCCTGGAGCAGGTTGGCCTTCGCGAACGCGGCTCTTGGACCGCGAACGCGAAGGGGCAGGGGTCTGAGGCTTAGCGAACGCGGAGTAGGTGACGCGAACGCAAAGAGGAATTTTGAGGCAGTGGCATTTGGCCTTCGCGAACGCGAAGAAAGGTCGCCTGGGTAGTGTATAAGTTTGCCAAAACGGGTTTTGGCTCATTTTATCTCAATCTTCTATGGGAGCCGAGCTAGGGGCGATTTTGGAGGAGCTTCTTCGTCACCCATCACAAGGTAAGTGATTCCCACCTATTACAAGTTAAATACTTGGTTTATATATGGATTTAAACATGAAAATTAGTGGAAATTGTGAGATTTTGAAGAAAACCTAGAAATTTGTAATTTTGGATTTTGACCACGAAATAGGACATGGAATTCGGAATAAATTATATATTTGAGTTAGTAATGTTATGGGTAATGTTTATCTTCGAAAATTTTCGGAATTCTGGCACATGGGCCCAAGGGTCGGCTTTATCGATTTTTCGAACGGAGTTGGAAATAGTTATAATTTGATTTATCATGAGTATTAGAGTATATATTTATGGATTTGCACATTGATTGATTAGTTTTGGAGCGACGGGCACCGGTTTGAGGTGTTAGAGCGGCGTTGGAGCTGGTTATGGAACTTCGGAGCGAGGTAAGTCTCCTGTCTAACTCTAGGAGGGGGGAAACTGCCCCCGAGGTGTTGTAATTGATATGTGCTACTTGTTGCGGGGGGCTACGTACGCACGAGGTGACGAGAGTCCGTACGTAACTACATTCATGTTATTGTCCGGGTAGACTCAGGTTCACGCCATGCTATAACCGTACTATTTGGGTTATCACTTGTTTATTAAATTCTTTTACTTCGCATTACTACTTGAGACTAGACAGACGTAAAGTGATAGACTTGCTATTGTAGAGATTTGACGAGTTTCATGATTAGCCGCGGAATAATTGTACTCCTCTTACGAATTTCTCCTGCGTTATGCGTTCTCATCGAAAGGTTTCCTCAAAGCTCCTTATAACTCACATGTTCCTTCGTGAGTGGGATCAAGGACCCGTCAAAGCTTCTTATTCTAATAGGATCGGGCCGTTCGCCTCGACAGATTATGTACCACACTCCCATGGGAGCGAGTCATTCGCCTCGGCAGTATGACATATGTATCTATGGTTCGTGTCGTTCGACCCTCGGCAATGCACAGATTATGATGGGATCGGGCCGTACGCCTCAACATTTCTATAAAATACTCTCATGGAAATCGTGTGTAATATTTAACAAGAAGTCGGTGTATTCATGAGTCTTACAACAACAACAACAACCCAGTATAATCCCACTAGTGGAGTCTGGGAGGGTAGTATGTACGCAGACCTTACCCCTACCCTGGGGTAGAAAGGCTATTTCCGATAGACCCTCGGTTTCCTCCCTCCAAGAACTCTCCACCTTGCTCTTTGGGTGACTTGAACTCACAACCTCTTGGTTGGAAGTGGAAGGTGCTCACCACTAGAGCAACCCACTCTTGTCGTATTCATGAGTCTTCCTGATTTGAATTATAACGACCAATCTGGTGAGGTCCATTATATATATATGCTTCAGTTGAGGAGGTAATTGTTAATTGAGAGCTTGAGTCTATTGTAGAAAGGAGGACAGTATCACGTATTTACACTTGTTTAACTTCGTTTATTTACTCCGCCCCATATCTGTTTACTCCTTACTATATTTGTCTTATTGGACCACTAGTAAGTGTCGATGTCGGCCCCTCGTCACTACTTCTCTGGGGTTAGGCTAGATACTTGCTGGGTACGCGTTGATTTACGTACTCATGCTACACTTGCTGCACATTTTTGAGCAGGTACATATATGTCTGGTGATCTTTTGGACGTAGAGGCGCGGCTATTGCGGGGACTTACCATGAGCTGCATTTCATGTTACGATCCGCAGCCTGCAGAGCCTCCATCAGAGTTATTTGTATTCTCATGTCTAATTTGTATCTCAGACAAATGTTGAATTTTATTTCATTTCCTAGTTGATGCCCATGCACTTGTGACACCGGGTTTTGGGGTGCTTATGGCTTGTCCTTTATTGTAGTTGTGAAAACATTATCAGTAACCCTGTAAATTCTATTTCTTATTATTTAATTGATGTAAATTATGATTTCAAAAATACTAAAATGAGTAATTAAATTAAACATTCACTGTTGGCTTGCCTGACGGCGATGTTAGGCGCCATCACGACCTCTAGTGGATTTTGGGTCGTGACAGTATTAGCATCTACTATACCTGCAATGCATGCATGGGTTCTCTTTTAATATAATACTTAAAAGATTTAGATACAGATAATAGGCAATAAGTTAAAATTAGACAGGATGGACACTGCTTCAAACAAGATGTACAATTAGCTTGTAAACCATAACAAAAACAGGAGATCTTGTTACCTTCTCAAGAGCAAGGGCTCGGGTCAAGTCTTGTTTGAACCCATCATTGATTACTGCCTTGTACTTCAAAACCAGGTCGTGGTTGTTCTTGATGATGGCTTCTGCTATTTGCCTAGCTTTCTTCAAAAGTTCACTTCTGTCTACAACATAATTTACCAAACCCCATCTCTCAGCTTGTTCAGCGCTGAGAGGCATTGCAGTTAAAGATGCTTCACGAGCTCGGCTGGGTCCAATAACACGAGAGAGTTTCTGAGATAGACCCCAAGAAGGAAATATCCCAAACCTGCATCACAAAAGCAACGACACTCTTGTCAGAAAATCATCTAGAAACACATATGAAGTTTAACATTAATATCACAGAACTTGTATATAGATTGGGTTCAAGTGTTTAAGTAGCTTAAAACTCAAGTAGAACAACTGAAAATACCATGAACACTTATAACTTTAGGTATATCAGGTTTTTCAAGAGGTTGATAGCCTCAATTAACTAGTAACTCAGACGCTGACGGGAACTCTCTGTATTCAATAGAATTTTCAGCTTAGAATTTATACAGCTAAGGACTTTGTCTCATTTTAATAGCGGCTTACATGGGGCTAAAGTCCACAGGTGACTAATGATCGGTCAAATGCAGAGATTTCATTTTAGATCACATAAACAATAAGCTTAAAACTTAAACTACTATGTAAGTAAAACTTAAAATCAACTATGAAACTGAAGCACAGTCAATACTTTAAAAATCAAGTTCAAGAACGAAAAGTAGTAAAGCTAAATAGTTTGGTTTGGTGCTAACTGTCAATACAGAAGTACTAGTTAAGATACAATTGTAAGCACAATTTTGCAGGAAAACCAACTCCTATGTGGTGTAATCTAAGCTTCTTAAGACAGTGATCAAGCTATGAATCAAAAGCCAATTAGTTTATTTTCCAAAAATTTTATGGGAAGGCTCAACTAGTAGAATTGAAACCTGAGAATTGAGATGCTCAGTATGGGGGAGAATTCATTCAGTCTAGTCATAACTTACTAATTAAGAATCAAGCTAAATCCAGTCTCAATTTCTCCAATATAGCATGACTTAAGGTAATAAAGCTCACTTGTTAAAAATCACCACCATCCAGCTTCGACAGTTCCAATATCCAAATATATCCTAACATTGATCATATGTTTCTTCATCAACAGAGTAACATCATAAACAGAACCGCCCAAATAAGTAAATTTAGAAGAAAAAAACCATTCTTTTTTCCCTACTAGTATCAATATAGCAAAAGCAAAAGAAAAATTCCGAGAAATAAGACAAACCTTGCATGAGTGTCCAAGAATTTAGCATCATTAGAGGCAACCAACAAATCACAAGCAAGAGAAATCTCAAAACCAGCAGTCACAGCAAATCCCCCAATAGCCCCAATGATGGGCTTCCTACAGCGTTCCATTTGCGCCACCGGATCAGTCTCCACATCCTTCACGTCACCCTTAAACACGTCCTCCGCTGCCGTCAGGTCAACGCCCGAGCAGAACGATCGACCCGATCCGGTGAGTATAATGACCCGAACCGAATCATCCGCGTCCAAGGACTTGAAAATTCGAGCAAGATCAACCATCATTGACTTAGTCAGGGAATTTAGGGACTTGGGTCGGTTTATTGTAACCCATGCAACCCCGTCGGATTCCCGATTCACCAGTATCAGATTTTCCTGTGATGATTTCTCCATATTCTTGATTGTACTCTAAAAGTGTATGTGCGAATTGTATAATTAGTAACTCGTACTAGGGTACATCCGTATAAGAAGAAAGGGAAGATTTGCGGTGTACTTGATGGAATAATGTCATTGAAGTGTGTGCCATTTCTGTTTAGGTCACCTATATCCATTTATAAATAGTTTATTGTAAAAGTTGTTCTATTCATGAAATATTACTAATATTAGTTACAGCGGCAGAGCCAAAATTTTCGTTAAGGGGTATCAAAATATATAAAAGTAAATATATCATGAAATTATGGAGAGTCAATACATACTATATATATATATATACATATAATTTATTTTTTTTACCTAACTACACAGTGTATTTTTCCCGCAAATGGGCGCCATTCCTATAAGGTGGCTCCACCGGTGATTAGCTGAATGTTACCAATATTAGTCAATTAGTTATTTGAACCCAAAAAAGGTTAAATTTTTACTTTTTTTTGAGTGAGTATTATTAGAATAGATTGGGTACAACTTAAGAAGTTTGAATTTCAATTTTGGGATGATTTGGTAGAGTTTTGAGGTGGTTTGAATTAAAATTCGAAGTAGAAGATAAACATCAAAAAATTATATGTGTATCACACTATGTATCATTTATGTATCACATATGTATCATATTTGTATCACATGTATATTCTTGTATACCTATATGTGTGATACATGTTTGATACATGTGTCGCAGAAGAATTTTTCGAACTCAATTTTAACTACGAATATTGATACAAATCACCTCCAATCTTCCTTTAATTTTGTATATTGGCTAATCTATATGTTTTCAATGAATTTCAACCATACTCATTGAAAAATATCATTTTTTTGCATAGGTTTTTGGAATCTTGTAATTTGTTTTTTGGTATGTCATCACCTTGTTTGCTGCATCATCCATTAAATTTCCTTTCCGTCTTGCATCTAATATTGCTTATCACATTTGAAAATATGGAAGGAGTTCCTTTGCGTGTGATTCTTAAAGAGACAAACCTTATTTATTTGGATTTTTAATTTTATATGTGTTTGGCTAGTTTTGGTAAGTTTATGATTAATGGCTGGATGCTGGTAAGTTATGACATATTTGTGACATTTACGTAAGATTCCCAATAAAATTGGGATCTTTATGCATATGAATTGTCTCTAATCGAACGTTTTTTTGGGGTCAAAAGAGATTGTTTGATTATGCAAAATTTTAGGTGAAAAATTATGACGTAAAAAAAAAAAAATTAAAGAAAGAGGAAGAATTTTGCATGATCCTTTATCCCAATTCGGTAATTAACTTGTGAATGCTAGAGTAATCTATGTGAAATTGGTCCACTGGCTTAATTTTATTCTTCGATCAATAATTTGCTTAGATATAAATAATACTATAGATTTAAAATATAATTAAAATATATAATTACAAAAATATTTAATAATAGCAAAAAAAAAGAATAAAAATAATTGATAAATGTCAGTTACATTAATGCTTCGACAATTATAAAGTGCAAAAGTTCGAATATTTATCATTTGAATAATTTTTTTCTGGATAAAAATATAGTCATTATTAAATATTTAAAATAGCATGAGCTAATATTAAAGATTTGAATCTTCAAAAGTAAATTATTTTCTATATTTTTGGAAAATATTAAATTAAGTATTTAAATTAACTAATTAAAAAATAATCTAATTTCATTCTTTTTCAAATTCATCATATGGTAAAAAAACAATTTTCAAGTTTATACAATCTCAGAATACATAAATTATTTTCCATAAAAATATAACGGCGATGAAAGAAATCACAAAATAAAACAAAATTAGCTAGAGTAGTAAGAATTAAATTGGTTAAATGCAAACTTGAAGGAATAAAGATGAAATAATAGAAGATAAAATATATTCATATAGACGGGTGAGACCCAATTTAATATATTTGTATCTCATATCATAAGAAATATATAATTACAAATTATCATTTATGCATATTCAAAAGATATTAAATTCAACTATTGTGTCAATGTGATAACATTTACTTTCATCATTTAACAAATATTGCATTTCATTTTTACGTTAATGTGTCACGATCCCCAAATTTCCTACGTAGAATGTCGTGGCGACACCTAGTCTCTAAGATTAGGTAAGCCTAACAATATGGAAAACATTAAATAAAACTTAGATTCTCAAAACTCCAACAATTTCATAAATAGAATCTATAAACACAATGCGTACAACTCCCCAAAAACTGGTGAAATGTAAGTCGCAAGCTCTAGATACAGTGCTGGACAATCCTATATATCACTGTCTGTAAAAAATATAAGGAAATAAGGAAAAACATGATAGAAGGAAACTCTGAGGCTTGCGGACACGGGTAGGTGTACCTTGAAGTCTCCAAAAGCAAGCTCAGCGCGCTAGTATCGGGACTGATAAGATGTGCTGTATCTACACAACACATATGCGGAAGCGTAGTATGAGTAGACCACAACGATACCCAGTAAGTGTCAAGCTTAACCTCGGTATAGTAGTGACGAGGCTAGGTCAAGGCCCTATTGGAGATAATAAGAAAAAATAAGACATAAGACATAACAATATAATGATAATGACAAAGGAAGTGAAACAATAAAGAACCTATGGAAAGTTAACAACATAGAAGCAAGGCAACTAATACAACACGAAAGAACACAAAGATTTTACATGTTAAGGAAACAACAACCAAAATAAATACAGCAAATAGAAAAAGATTAACAAGGGTCTACTAGACATGTTAAATTAGACTAAACATGGTGACTATAACATGCTACAGTAACTCAATTAAAGCATGAAAAGGAAACTACGTAGCTAAAAATCGGAATCTTAACATTTAGCCCGTGAACGCACTCGTCACCTTGCATACACGCCTCCACATGTCACAATTATCATACCAATACCAAATCCCAAGGCAATTTCCCACACATAAGGTTAGACAAGTCACTTACCTTAATTCACGCTAAATCAATCAATTCGAAGGCCTTTTCCTAGATTTTCTAACTCTGAACGGCTCGAATCTAGTCAAAACTATTTCATACTATAAATATAACTATAGGAAACTATTTTAAATAATAAAATTATGATTTAGCAAAGAATTGAAAAATCGCTCCAAAAGTCGACCCCGGACCGCGTCTCGGAACCCGACCAAAATTATAAAATTCGAACACCAATTCGATATCGAGTCTAACTATACAAGAATTATTCAAATCCGACCTCATTTCGCCTTTCAAAACTCAAAACTTTAGCCTAAGAAGTTTTATCACTTTTCCTTAATTTTTCCAGACCAAATCGCTAATTACATGATAAAATCAATGATAGATTAGTAAAATTTAAGCAAAATCGAGTTAAGAACTCTTAACCCAACAATCCCTCTGAAAATCCCTCGAAATATCACCTCAAATCGAGCTTTTTAAGTCCAAATTATGAAATATGAAATAAACCCTCGATTTCAAACTTAAGTTCTGCTGCCCAGTGATTCCTTCTTCGCGAACGCGGAAAATGCCTCGCTTTCACGAAGCATAAAAATGTTGCTGCCCAAAATAACACTCCGTGATCGCGGAACACCTCATGCGAACGCGTAACACTGCCCCCAACAAGGTTTGCGATCGCGAAACACATCACGCGACCGCGATGAAGAAAAGCGCATGAACCTACAACACCCAATTCCTCTACGCGAACGTGACCTTCACCACGCGTTCGCGATTCACTGGGAACCAACCTTCCGCGATCGTGTCCCTCTCTTTGCAAACGCGTGGAGTAAAAACTGTAACGACTCGACCGGTCGTTTTGAGTATTTTAATCTTGTTCCCCAATTTACTGCTCAATTTATGCTTTATAGTTATTTTATGACTTACCGGGTTAGTGGGTTCGGGTCCGGAAGGAATTCGGAGTAAAATGAGACACTTAGTCTCATAATTAAAAACTTAAGTTAGAAAAGTGGATTGGATATGGACCTATATGTAAACGACCTCGGATTTAAATTTTGATGATTCCAAGAGCTCTGTATGGTGATTTTGGGCTTAGAAGTGTGTCGAGAATATTATTTGGAGGTCCGTAGTGGAATTAGGCTTGAAATACCGAAAGTTGAATTTTTGGGAAGTTTGACCAGGGGGTTGACTTTTTGATATCGAGGTCGGAATCTGATTCTGAAAATTTGAGTACCTCTGTTATGTCATTTATGACTTGTGCGCAAAATTTGAGGTAAATCGGATGTGATTTGATAGGTTCCGGAGTCATTTGTAGAAATTAGAAATTTCAAAGTTTATTAGGCTTGAATTGGGGTGTAATTCATAGTTTTAGCATTGTTTGAGGTGATTTAAGGGTTCGACTAAGTCCGTATGATGTTTTAGGACTTGTTGGTATATTTCGTTGAGGTACCAAGGGACTCGGGTGAGTTTTGGATGGTTAACGGATCAAAAATTTGGACTTGAACAACTGTTGGAATTTTCTGATATCTGATGATGTTTTCCTTCTACGCGATAGCGTGAATTCATCTGCGATCGCGTAGGCTTAGTTGGTCAATGGGGGATTTTTGTTCTACGTGATCGCGTGAATGCATCTGCGATCGCATAGGGTTAATGTGAGGCAATGGAATTTTGTGCTTCACGATCGCGTGAAGCGGGGCGCGATCGCGTAGCTCTGGGATTTTATGACTCGCGAACGCGTGAAGAAGATCGCGTTCGCGTAGAGTAAGTGGAGCGGAGTAGAAGTCACGCGTTTTGTACTTCGCGGTCGCGTGGACTAGTCTGCGATCACGTAGGTCTGTGATGTTGTGCTTTGCGATCGCGTGGGAAAGTCCGCGATCGCGTAGAGTAAAATCTGGGTGATGGAAATATTGTTCTTTGCGATCGCGTGGGAATGTTTGCGATCGCGTAGAGCAAATGTCTGGGTAGATCCCATTTTCAGTTTTTGACGGATTTAAGCACGGGAAGAGGCAATTTTCGGGAGTTCTTTAAGGAAAACAACGTGGTAAGTGTTCTTAACTCAATATTGGTTAAATTACCCGAATTCATGGTTGTTTTTATCATTTAATTGGTGAATTAAGTTGGAAAAGTTTGAAAACCCTCTTAGTTTAAATTGAAGATTTGATGGTCGAGTTGGGGTCGGATTTTGATAAAATTGGTATACTTAGACTAGAGGTTGAATGGGCTTTCGGATTTTATAACTTTTGTCGAGTTCCGAGACGTGTGCCCTACAGGCGATTTTTGAGCTAAAATTTGGATTTTTATAGAACATTAGCATTTTCTTATGGAGTTAATTCCAATAAATTTTATTGACTGAAACGAATTATTTGTGACTAGATTCGAGGCATTCGGAGACCGATTTGCGAGGCAAAGGCATAGCAGAGTAAAGAATTTCACGCTCTGAGGTAAGTAACAGTTTTAAATCTGGTCCTGAGGGTATGAAACCCCATATTTTGGTATCATGTGATTATTTTAGAAGTGACGCACATGCTAGGTGACGAGTATGTGGGCGTGCACCGAGGGGATTGTGACTTGGTCTGTCTTGGAAAAAACTGTAAAGTTGAATAATTTATTGTTAGCTCTATGCTCTCTATGTGTTGATAAAATTTGACTGTAAATCATGTTACAAATCATGCTTAGGCTATGTGATAGTATTGTTGGCACCCACAGAGGTTGCGTACTTGTTGAATTGCCTACTAAATACTATATGTACTCAATCTCAATTTTTATTTGCATATTTTATCTCAGTCTCTATTATTATTATAGATACATCATATCATTGTTGTTTGGGCTGATTTCATGATTATTAAGAGCCCCGAGAGACTGGAGAGATTTATGACTGAGTGAGGCCGAGGGCCTGATTGTGAGATATTGATACTATAGCACGTGAGTTGACCGTGCAACACGTGAGTTGGCCGTGCCGATCCTTATTTTATACTATAGCACGTAAGTTGGCCATGCGGATCCTTATATTATACTATAACACGTGAGTTGGCCGTGCAGATCCAGATATTTATATTATGGCACGTGAGTTGTCCGTGCAGATTATAGCGCTTGGGCTGTAGGAGCCCCTCTAGAGTCTGTACACCCCCAGTGAGTGTGGGTACCCATTGAGAGTAAGTGATGAGGGCTCCCGGCTGGGAGCCCAGTGAGTGATTGTTGTCCTTAAAGGTTGTACTTGATTTCCATTTGTTGTTGCATTTAGTTGCTATTTGTCATTGTTATGAAACCTCTTAAAGATTTTTATATACGGATTACATGAACAGGAACTGTATAAAAATTGATTTGACATTAAACTGCCAGATTTGATAGCATGTTTATTCTTTGCTGGAATTACTGGAAATGAACCATAACTGTGTAGCTCGTTACTATCTTCAGTTCCTTATTTATTAATCTTACTTGCTGAGTTGGTTGTACTCATACTATACCCTACACTTCGTGTGCAGATCCAGGTATTCTCGGACATAGCGGGTGTTGATCCTTTCGCGCAATTGATTTTCGGGAGATTTTGAGGTAGTTGTCGTGTTCCGCAGACCTTGTCTCTCCTTTTCTATCTCTTTGTTTACTATATTTGGTCTCAGACTATTATAGACTATATTTTCCAGATTTGTATTCATATTAGATGCTCATGTACTCAGTGACACCGGGTTTTGGGAGTGTTATATTTGAAATTGTGAGATTTTTCCCGCTGAATTTAATTATTTTGTTTTCAAATTTAAAAGAAGTGGTGGTTTATTGAGATTTTCGGCTTGCCTAGTATTGAGATAGGCGCCACCACAACAAGTGAGATTTTGGGTCGTGACAAAAATACCAGTCCAAAAAAATCCCTTCGCGATCGTGGACCAAACCTCACGATCGCATTGAAGGAAACCGGGCCAGAGAAAACCAGCAACTTCAACTATTCTTTAATAATCCGAAATGCGCCGAACATGGTCCGAATCACACCCGAGCCCCCAGAACCTCAACCAAGCATACCAACAAGTCCTAAACACATTATACGAACATGTTCGAAGCATCAAATCACATCAAACAACACTAGAACCACGAATCACACATCGATTCAAGCCTAAGGACTTATGAACTTCCGAATTCCGAAACCAACGCCGATTCGTACCAAAACAACTCCGATTAACCCCAAATGTTTGCACACAAGTCACAATTGACATTACAGACCTATTCCAACTTTCGGAATCGGAATCCAACCCCGATATCAAAAAGTCCACTCCCGGTCAAACTTTTCGAAAATCTTCCAACTTTTCAATTTTTGCCAATTTACGCTGAAACGGCCCACGGACCTCCGAGACTTAAATTCCTGGCTCGACCTTTTCATCTCTTATTGATTTAAAAAACTATAACCCTCTTTACATCGAATAATTGCATACGTAAGAACATATTACTTGTTCTAGGTTTGAATTATTCTTTGTCAAAGAATTGTAATCAATTAGTTTTATATAATTTAATTATTTTAATAAAAATAAAAGAAAAATAGAGAAAGACTAAGTACGGACAACAATTTATGTCAAACAACATTCACTAGATTTTTCTTATTCTTAATTAATAGTTAGTATTGGAGCCCGCGGGATGCGCGGATCGTATTAAAAAATACTAATTATTTCAACTTGCGATATCTGTTATTTAAGCATATTAGATTACATTACTTTGAAAAATAAAAATTCAACTTCCATTTTGATTTTCAATATAATATATCTCATAAAAATATATATATGAAATTAAAGGAAGCAGATCATAATAGAATAATATTTTTTTATTATATTATCCACTATTAATCGATATATATATATATATATATATATATTAATCAATAATATTTTTATGTATTATGTACTTACTTTATTTTTTAATTAATTCAAAGTATAAATGTCCTCATATTATCTCTGTTTCTCTATTTATACATTTTTCAAAACTACCGTGATATTTTAATTAGTTTTCCGCATCTAGCGTTTTTACCTATAATCAGAATAATATCATATTTAGTACTAATTTGTGATATTGAATTTGTTCAAACTAAAAGCAAATTTGTTATTTTATTATAGTATCTACTAATAATTTTTATTTTTATATTATGTGTCATAACCAATTCAATTCTTCTTCTTTTTTACTTCAATACATAAAATGCAGTTTCACAAAAATCCCAAAATCCGAGGGAGAAATCACACAAATTTTTTCTTTACTATCCTAATCTACGTGAACGACATGAACTTTTACCTTGTCTCTTACATTGAGGTCAAACCAATTAATAAGTAAGCTCTAGGAGTATTGCACCCTCGTAATTATTTGTTTCTAAGCACCCTAATCTATTGCACCCTCATGAATTTATAATTCTAAATATAAATTGTAGAGTCTTCACTCATGGATCAAATCCACCTATCTCGCAACTCTTTGGGGCTAGTTCTTTCAGCAAAAAATTATTAGCAAAATTTCAGCAAAGTAAGCATATGACAATTTCGAAATTAAAATCTTAAATTTTAAAAAATCTCTTGTAAAAGTATCAATATACCTTTTCTTGCTGAGGATGCTTGTCAGTTGATGTCATAGTTTCCAGTTCCGTGTAGATCCAACTGTATTCATCTCGTACCTTTGAAAAGCTAAAAAGGTCAAATAGTTAGATGTTCAACACCATTTTCTTTACAAATAAAATTTTCAAATAAAATAACGGCTAAAACACTATTTAAAAAAAGCGACGAGCACTCACATAAATGCGCTTTTAATTAAAAATATTTCACTCATCAACTACTACAACATTAAGTAGTGACTCTATTCTCGTACATAGACCCCTGTTAACCAAATCTCAGAGATGAATATCTGCAAGAAAATTTAAATTAGCAACTTCAAAAACTAAATAGAACACATTCACTTTTATAAGCCACCAATTCCACAATTCATAATTCAATCTTGAAGTTCAATCTTTATTTTTAACAAAAATATATTATCGAAAAAAGCAAAATTATTTATTTTTCTGGAATCTCAAAATTGCATTTAGAACATAATTATACCACCCTCAACAAAACCTCAAAATACTTCTTTCAATGATGTGGATTCTTCACTATGCAAGAGACTGCATCATTGTGGCCATCTGTTGCTTCAATGAATGGCTTTGAAAAATCTGAAAAATATAAACACTAAACTTAATGATCAAATCAAAGATCATAATAAGAAACTTCGAGTAGAAAAAATAACTTTCTCTAGTAATGTTATTGTATCTACGATACCAATATATTTAATTGCCTTCTCTCGATCAGTTTGATAACTTTTAATTTTGTCACGACCCAAAAATCCTAACCTGTCGTGATGGCGTCTATCTCAGTACTAGGCAAGCCGGCAACATCAATAACCCACGATTTTCTTTAAATTTAAAACGTAACGTTTAATACAATACCAAAAATCTAGCAATTTTCGATACAACACTCCCAAAATCTGGTGTCACTGAGTACATGAGCATCTAATACGAGTACAAGTCTGGAAAATACGGTCTATAATAGTTTGAGACCAAATACAGTATACAAGGATATAGAGAAGGAGAGACAAGGTCTGCGGAACACGACAGCTACCTCAAAATCTCCTGAAAATCAACTGTGCAAAATGATCAACACCCGCTATGTCCGGAAATACCTGGATCTGCACACGAAATGCAGGGTGTAGTATGAGTACAACCAACTCAGCAAGTAACAAAAATAACTAAGGAACTGAAGATAATGATGAGCTACACAGTTATAGTTCACTTTCAGTAATCCCAGCAAAGAATAGACCTGCTTTTGAATTCGGCAGTTTAAGTCAAATAAATTTTATACAGTTCAATTTCAAGTAATCCGGATATAAATTCTTTCAGAGATTTCACAACAATGACAGATAACAACCAAGTGCAACAACAAATGCAAAGCAAGTACAGCCTCTCAGGCAACAGTCACTTAGCTCATCACAACAGCTCAACCACTCGCCTCTCAGCCCTCAGCACTCACACTCAATGGGTACCCGCGCTCACTGGGAGTGTACAGACTCCGGAGGGCTCCTACAGCCCAAGCGCTATAATCTGCACGGACAATTCACGTGCTATAATATCCTGCACGGACAACTCACGTGCCATAATATCCTTACCTCACTAACAAGCCCTCGGCCTTACTCGATCCTTCACCTATCTAGTCTCTCGGGCTCTCAGAAATCACACAGATCAGCCCAAATAAAGATAACATAGTGCATCAACAAATATCAAGAAAGATTGAGGTATGATTCGCTAGTAAAATCAAGACTAAGCACAAGATAACAATTAGCAAATAATTCAACAAGTTTGTAACCTCTGTGGGTCCCAACAGTACTATCACATAACCTAAGCATGATTTTCAACATGATTTATAGTTAAATTTCTTCAACACAAAGAGAGCTTATAGCTAACAACAGGTTATTTAACTTTACAGTTTCACGGGACGGACCAAGTCACAATTTCTTCGATGCACGCCCACACGCCCGTCACCTAGCATGTGCGTCACCTCCAAAATAATCACATGACACAAAATCCGGGGTTTCATACCCTCAGGACAAGATTTATAATTGTTACTTACCTCAACCCGTGTAATTATTTATTCCGCTATGCCCTTGCCACGAGAATTGGTCTCCGAAAGCCTCGTATCTAGCCACAATTAATTCGATTCAGTCAATACAAATTATTGTAATTAATTCCATAAGGAAATACTAATTTTTTCAATAAAATCCGAAATTAACTCAAAAATCGACCGTAGGGCCCACGTCTCGGAACCCGACAAAAGTTACGGAATATGAACGCCCATCCAACCACGAGTCCAGCCATACAAATTTTATCAAAATCTGACACCAACTCGACCCTCAAATCTTCAATTAAAGCCTATGAAGATTTCTACAATTTTCAACCCAAACCTTACCCATTTGAATTAACAATCTTTCCACAACCTTATTGGTATGTATACATAATACTCTTACACCCAAGAATCATACTATTAATCACCCATCTTTACTTCAAACCCGAAATTGAAAAATTGGGGAAGGAAATTCTTACCTCTTTGAAGCCCTAGCAAGATCCTTGTGAAATCTTCAAACCTTGAACAAGAATTGATCGATAAATGACCAAGTCTTCACTTTCTCTCTCTAAAATGCTCTCACCTCTCTCTAAAATATCAGATTTTTGGCTAAAAAATGAGCTTCAAGGGCTATAAATCGAAGTTGGGTCGGGTCAAAAATTAGAAAGAATGGAAGCTCTGACGCAATTATGCGGTCGCATAACAGGTATGCGGTCCGCATACCAGCCGCATAATTTGGCCTCCAAAGCTGGGCGTTACTGACCTGTTCTGCGGTCATTATGCGGTCCGCATACTTGTTCTGCCGTCGCATAATGCACCGCAAAATAAGTCTGTGGTCGCATAGTGCACCGCGGATTTTTCTCAAATCTTGCCCTCCTCCTGCTCCACTTTGCGACCATTATGTGGTCCGCAGAGTGATTCTGCGACCGCATAGTGGTCGCAGAAATGACCATTTTCCGACAAAAATTTTCTTTACACTTCGGTGTATTGTTCAACCCAAAAGGTCCGAGCTAATCTCTGTACTATTTGATCTACCTCGGCACCAACAAACCTTAATTTCCTTAGCAAAATTTCTCCGAGGTCGTTACACATAAGTTAGCATCCGGTCAACCTTTTCAACTTAAATTCTAAACCTTGGAACTAAGAGCTCTAAATCATTTCAAAACCTCACCAAACCCAAACCAATTACCCCGGCAAGCTAAATAACAATTGTAATTCACAATTTGAGCAGTAAATGGAGGAACGGGATTGCAATAGTCAAAATGACCGGTCGGGTCATTACAAATATGGACTCCTTTGTGATCTTGAGACTTCTATGCAATCTTAATACTCTCTCCTGAAGTAAAAGACGGTATTTAATCTTTTATTTTTCCCTTATGAAATATTTTTAACTTGAGCATTTCTTTCTCTTTTGTAAAATATCTTCTTTCCATAAAATCATCACTGTAATAAATATTTTTTTCATAATGTATGTCACGCCCCGAATACTGGGGTGGGACGTGATTGGCACCCGATCTAAGCAACACTTCGAGTGAACCCATACTAAGATGTGCTAAGAATCATGATAACTGAATTAACCCAAAAATAAGGTCATGGCATATTTATTAGCTATAAACTAAATTCAATATGAGAACTAAGTTATAAATCTCAACGAAATACCAAGTTGAGAACAGAAACTATAATGATCCGACCGGTCATTTTGAGATCTAGCACGTCATTCGGTGGTTTGAGGCCTTGAGTAGCTTCACTTAAGGTATTATGACTTATACGTATGGTCGGAATCGAATTTTGGTGGTCGGAATTGAATTTTGGGAAGCTCAGAGTTGATTCAGATGGAAAATTTTAATTTCGGAAGCGTTGAGTTGGAAGAACTGACTAAGGTTTAACTTTGGAGTAAATGACCTCGGAATCAGGATTTGAAGGTTCCAATAGGTTTGTATGATAATTTTGGTCTTATGGGCATATCCTGATGTTGATTTGGAGGCCCGTAGGTTATTTCGGCGTCAATTGGCGAAAGTTAAAAATCAGATGATTTTTTTGGGAAGTTTGACCGGGGGTGGACTTTTTAATATCGGGGTCAGATTCTGACTCCGGAAGTAGGAGTAGGTCCGTAATGTTAATTATGACTTGTGTGCAAAATTTGAGATCAATCGTACTTGATTTGATAGGTTTCAGTGTCAAATGTAGAAGTTTGAGGTTTTAAGTTCATTAAGCTTGAATTGGGGTGCGATTCATATTTTTAGCGTTGTTTGATGTGATTTAATATTCATCTAAATTCGTATGATATTTTAGGACTGGTTGGTATATTTGGTTGAGGTCTCGGGGGCCTCGGGTGAGTTTCAGACGGTTAACAGATCGAAATGGGACTTAGAACAAAGCTGGAATTTTCTACGTTCTTGTGCAATCGCATCTACGGAACTATTCTTGCAGGTGCGGCTGGCAAGGAGCAGAAGCGGATTTGGGGCTTGGCCTGGGGCTGCGACGTAGGTGCGTGAAGCTTTCCGCATCTACGAGCCCGCAGGTGCGAGCGAGGAGCCGCAGATGCGGAGTGAGGGGAGGAAGCTGGTTCCGCAGAAGCGGCAGTGTCGACCGCAAAAGCGTGACCGCAGAAGCGGACCTCTTGTCCGCAGAAGCGGGGAGGCCTCGCATTTTCTAGACCGTAGATACGGTTAAGTACTCCGCATAAGCGAAAATGCTGGTCAGGCTAAAAAAACATAAGGGGTCCGATATTTTGTCATTTTTGGACTTTTCAAACACGGGTTGAGGCGATGCTTGAGCGAGAATTCAGGGAAAAACTTGAGGTAAGTCACTTGTGATCATTGTTAGTCAATAATATTGAATTATCATTGAGTATTTTGACTAGATTACATGTTTTTGAAGTGAAATTCGAGGATTTGAGCCTAGGAATTTGAAAATAAGATTGAGGATTTGAAGGTCGAGTTGACGTCGGATTTTGGTAAAATTGGTATGGTTGGACTCGTGGTTGAATGTGTGTTGAATTTTGTAACTTTTACCCGATTTTGAGCTATGGGCCCGGGTTGACCTTTTGGGCTAAATTTTTAATTCTTTGCTAAAGTCGTAGTTTCATTATTTAAATTAGTTTCTTGTAGTTATATTTATAGTATGTAATTATTGTCGCTAGATTCGAGCTGATCAGAGTCGGAAAGTCAAGGTAAAGGCATTCTTATCGATTGATTGAGCGAGATTTGAGATAAGTGACTTGTCTAACCTTGTGTGGGAGAAATCCCCTTAGGTTTTGGTAGTGTTTTAACAATTCGTGATATGTAAGTGCCGTGTATGCGAGGCGACGAGTGCGTACACGGGCTAAATGTGGAAATTTCGGTTCTTGCTGAGTAGTTTTCTTTTAAATTCCTTAACTGAATTGCCTTAGCATGTATAGTTATCAAGTTTAGCATAGTATCACATGTCTACATGTCTTAGCTCTTACTTGCAATTTGTGCAACATGCTTAGTTGAATTATCTGTTTCCTTGATTTTGTATTCAGTCTTTAACTGTCTGATTCCTTGTTGTAAATTCATGGTTCCATAGGTTATGAGTTATGTATTTACTTTTGGGACTACGAGGCGGTACCTCGGGAGCTCCCTCTGTCGTGTATTTACTTTTGGGACTACGAGGCGGTACCTCGGGAGATCCCCTGCTGCATATTTACTTTTAGGACTATGAGGCGGCATATTTACTTTTGGGACTACGAGGCGATACCTCGGGAGATTCCCTGTTGCATATTTACTTTTGGGACTACGAGGTGATACCTCAGAAGATCCCTCTGTTGTGTATTTATGTTTGGGACTACGATGCGGTACCTCGGGAGTGCCCCTATTATTTACCTCTATTTGTTGTGCTGTTACCTCTCTGTAATTTCTCGTTGTTCATTTCTCAGTCATTTCATTGTATTATTATATTTTCTGCCTCATTTCCTTTTATTCCAGTAGGGCCCTGACCTGACCTCGTCACTACTCTACCGATGCTAGACTTGACACTTACTAGGTACCGTTGTGGTGTACTCATACTACACTTCTATACATCTTTTGTGCAAATCCAGGTACTGCTTACCGGAGCAGGTACCAGTGAACTAGCCGTACGTGGAGACTTCAAGGTGTATCTGTCAGCGTCCGCAGACCTCGGAGTCCCCCTCTATCCTTATTATATTGTTTTCCTTACTCTCTTTAGACCCTAATGTATAGAGACACTTAGTATCTTCTCTTAGAAGCTTGTGACTTATTTGTGCCGGGTTTTGGGAGTTGTAATTATCTGAATCGCAGTTTTTATATGTATTTCATATGTTGAGATTTGAGTTCAGTTTTACATTCAGTTATTCCGCAAATTGTTAGGGTTACCTAGTCTTAGAGACTAGGTGCCATCACGACATCCTACGGAGGAAAAATTGGAGTCGTGAGAGAAACTGTATAATATCTACTAGACTAAGTCATTAGCATCTAAGAATACCTAACATTTACCTCCTCGGGGCATACCCCATATGTTAAAACAATGTAAATAAATACTAAATTTGAGTCCCTACCGAGGAGAGAAATGGGGCGTAGCTGAGCTGAAAGCTAGTCCTATCCAGTAGGGCCGAGAACGTGATAAAAAATATCTGCATCCATGAAAAACAAAAATAGGCCCTCACGGGCTAAGTATCACGACGGGATACCCAACAACTCTCATAGGCTACCCCCCAAGAAGGCGGAGCGGGACCTTCTGGGATAAACACAACACGAAGAAAAAATATCGACATAAAGCATGTAAGCAGTTTAAGATCTGACAATTGATAATGGGCTGAAGACTGAAACTGTAAGCTCAACATGTAAACAAATAACTAAAATTGGAACTTTAAGTAATAGTTAAAATGAAATATAATTTAGGTTACACGTAGTGGCCCTATGTAACGACCCGACTTGACGTTTTAAGAATTAATTCCCCGTTCTATGACTTAAGGTCTCGAACAGCTTAGTAATATGTATTATGACTCGCGGGTGTGGTCGAGTTTGATTTTCGAAAGATTCGGAAATAAATTAAAAGAACAATTCTTATTTAGAAGTTTAAATGAAAAGAGTTGATCGGAGAGTTAACTTTTGAGCAAACGATCCCGGGATAGAATTTTGATGGTGTCAATAGGTTTGTATGGTGATTTTGGACTTAGGCGTATATCCGGATTTATATTTGGAAGTTCGTAGGACAATTCGACGCATTTTGGCGAAAGTTGGAAAATAGACGATTTTCGGAAAGTTCGATCGAGGGTTGAATTTTTGATAACGAGGTCGGAATCCGATTCTGGAAATTGGAATAGGTCCATTATGTCATTTATGAATTTTGTGCAAAATTTGAGGTCAATCAGACTTGATTCGATAGGTTTCAGCATCGAATGTAGAAGTTGAAAATTTCATAATAGACTAAAGTTTCAAGTGAGTTCGCACAAGACCTAACTTCAAATGAGCATAACTCTCATGATACGAAATGTCATATAGTTTATTAACTATCAAATTAAATATCTTTGAGTTTAGTTTCTAACGCTTCAAACCGTTTGTCATTTGGATATTCCTACAAGAAGTTATGACCAAATTACCAAAGGCTGAAAAAATGCGATTCTGCGACCAATTTTGCGATCGCAGAATAGTTATGCGATCGCGAAACTGCTTTTGCGACCGCAAACTGGTCGTAGAATGGACCAAAATAGCCCAGTTCTGGGCACCAAATTTTGCGACCATTTTGTGGCCCGCATACCCATTCTGCGGTCCATTATGCGACCGCAGACCTGCTTTCGGAGGGTTAATCTTTCTATTTTTATAACCCGACCCAATTTTAATAAATAGCCTTTGGGGCTTATTTTGGGGTATTTTTCTGAGGGTTTTAGAGAGAGGTAAGAGCATTTAAGAGATAGAGAAGGAGGGAATCTAGCATTCTAATCATCCAATATTCAAGAATCAAGGAAGCTAATCAAAAGATCTTCATCTAAGAGGTAAGATTCAACCCCTAGTCTTCAAATTTCGAGTTTGGGGTAAAAGATTGGTGATTGGAAGTATGATTCTTAGGTGTAAGGGTATTATGTATATATGCTTGTACCAATAAGGTTTGTGGAAAGATTGTTGAGATCAAATAAGTAAAGATTGGATTGTGGAATGAAGGAAATCTTGTAGAAGAACCTTGTAACCAAATTTGCACACCTAGTGTTTGATTAAATGCTCAAATGAGCTGAAACCATGAAAATCTTCCTGATTATGGTTCACTTTTGTTATGTTTCTAAATAGATTGAGGTTGCTAGGATTTTCGTAACCTCGTAGTAATGTAAGGAAGGATCAAGAAAGAATGGAGCCGTCCGGAGGTCAATTCACGTGAGAAAACTATTTTGGAATATCGGCCTAAGTTCAAAAAGGTAAATATCTTGCCTAACCTTGAGTGGGGGAATTACCCCTTAGGCATTGAGTCTTATGTGCCATTTGTGAAATGTGAAAAGCCGTGTACGTGAGGTGACGAGTACGTACTTGGGCTTATATGTGAAAAATTTACTGAGTTAACATCTTGAGCATATTGTGTAGTAAATTGGATAATTATTGGTACATATTTAATCATCTATTTGCCATACTTCAATTCGCATTTATTGAATTTGTTTTTATATGAGGATTTGATGTGAATGTTACTTGTATATTTATGTGAATTCCGTGAGTTTGATGGTTTGATATTTCTTGGAATTTAATTTCATTATGGATTTTTCCTCTGCAAATAATAAATTAAATGAGCTTAAGAAGAGGTGTTTATATAATTATTGAGAATTTTGATTAATGAAGGCGTTGCCCTATACTGAGTAATTTCTATCTCTGTTGATTATTTTTGAGGTCTTATACACATTGTGTGGAGCCTTCGGCTATTTGTTGTGAAATTAATTGATTTGTTATATCTTTGGAATTGGTTGTGGCCATTGAGCAAATTGTGTTATGAATTGATTTTGTTATATTGCCGTGATAATATTCTGTGTAAATTGTTGAGTTATTATTTTGAGGATATAATGGTGGCATTTCACTATTGATATTATGTGGGTATAAGGGTGGCATTTCACTGTTGTTATGTGCGTTAGGATATTGTCTGGGCGGAGAGATAAGGGTGGCTATAGGAGTGATAAGGGTGGCTATTGATATTGTGAGGGCGGAGGGATAAGAGAGGCTATTATAGGCGTGATAAGGGTGGCTATAGGAGAGATAAGGGTGGCTATTGTCAGGGATGATATGTGATGATGTGGAGTGGTTGCATTGGTGATTTTATGTGATGTTGTGATTTTTCTTGTGTTTATTTTTATACCTTGTGCAATTTGTCTTGTTGTTGGTAAATTGATAATAGTCTGATTTATGTTGAAATTGGGAGCCTGTGGCTATTGCCAGACAGTTGTGATAAAAAAATGTGGGAACGAGGTGCCGTGAGTAAATAATGATGATATTGGCACGCGAATTGTCCGTGCAGTTGGGATATGAAATGTGGCCACGAAGTGCCGGAAAAAATATGATGGCTTTATTATTGGCACGTGAACTGTCAGTGCAGATGTGATATAAAAAATGGGCACTAGGCGCCGGGAAAATATGATAATTTAATTATGGGCACGAAGTGCAGTAAAAATATGAAAGTGGGCTGAGACTCGTGTTTACGAAAAATATGAAAAGGGCTGAGACCCGTATTTTTATGATTATGAAATGAGGTGTCACATGGTGACTTTTAATTGAAAGAATTATATTCAAAATATTTATTTGGAAGGGTTTTTATTCAAAAAGTAGTATTTGAAGGAATTGTATGTAATAGATATTTATTTGAGGAAATTATATTTGAAAAAGATTTATTGAAAGAATTATATTTGAAAGATATTTATTTGAGGAAATTATATTTGAAAGAGAGTTATTTGGAAGAATTATATATGAAAGATATTTATTTGAAGAACTTGATTTAATTGAGTGTACTTGTATTTATTCTTTTTTGAGCAATATTAATGGTGTTCTTTTTACCATGCCGGGCATATCACTGGTTGATTTGTGTTGCCCTTATTGTTATTTATTTCTTATTATTTTATATATTATATTACACAAGTTATTAAACTAGTGAGTTCTTGACTGTACCTCGTCTCTACTCCACTGATGTTAGTCTTGATACTTACTGGGTACCGACTGTGGTGTACTCATACTATACTTTTGCACATTTTTATACAAAGCCAGGTATTGGAGATATCGGACTGAACAAAGTTAGAGTGGGATCGCAAGGATTCAAGGTAGAGCAGCTTGGTCGTCGCAGTTCCTTGGAGTCTTTCCCTTTTATTGTACTGTTATTTATTATTCAAACAGTATTGAGAATTCGATTCCTGAGATCTTTTTATGTATTCAGTTAGAGTTCGTGACTCATTATTACCAGTCTTGGAAGGTTGTTATATTTGTAATTACTTCCGCTGTTGGTAAAAACAAAATGGCTTGAATTGTTATAAAATCGACTTACCTAGTCTTAGAGACTAAGTGCCATTACGACGTCTGTGGCGGGATTTTGGGTCATGACACCCTGCGTACGTGAGATCTGGCAACACGCACGGGAAGTGTCGGCCTATCTTCCCAACAAATAATAGCCCCTGTGAGCGTGGGGTAGCTAATCCTGACCCTGGTGGCACTCACGCACGGGAAGGCCGGCTAGCTCTCCCTTCTGAATGTAATCACATTTAATGCATGAATGAATGAATGCTGAAACTGAATATTGGACTGAGCTTAATTATCACAAAGGCTCATAACAAGTGGTAATACAAGTAAGCTTGAAATTCTATTACAGATAAAGTAATACCTATAAGAGTGGAGTGAAATGAGAAATGGAGTACAAGAAAACATGGCTTATATTTATCGAACACATGAAGCACGAGAGTTTTAATAAAATTCCCTACTAGAAGAGTAAGCCTCAACTCACCTCAAATCTTAGCTCCAATTCGTCCTTTCAAACTTTACAGGAGTTCAACAACTCATGATCTACAAATATTTGGGATAGGATCATCACGACATACTCAACAAGTTCAATTCACCAGCAATTGAACTAATTTCTAAGTCATGAATTACTCAATATAATCAATGCATAATGTGAAATATATATTTATATTTCCCTGTCAAGCTTACCGTTACAATATCCTTGACCACTTGGTATATGAAGAGGAGGAAACATATGTTAATATCAAAAATATTACATGTCCATACTTAAATGACACCATCCAAAATCCATGACCATAATAATAATAATAATCCAAATACTCTAACAACATTCAAATATGATCCTCACTTTACCCTTAAAGCTTTGTCCATCACTATGTGAAAATAATTTCTCCTTTACTTTAATATTTTTAATCACGTTCCTAATCTTAAAAACTTGTCAGCAACTCAAATGGGTTTAACATTTATCATATTGCTTTTAATTTACTTCTTGTCATCATTTCAAAGAATTTGATATCCACATCAATCCTAATGTAATCCAAGGCACGCTATAGGGATAAGGTTATATATCTATATACTTGATTGTTGGTTGAATTGCGCAAAAATAATTTCAAGCTTTTCTAGTTCTCTGCTCACACTAATTATGTATCCTCAAACTCCTCAAATAATAATGACCCAAGCAACAGAGCAAACAATTGTTCTTCTTTGTTACTCCTTAACGCGGCCGTCGGGCGCAATAATTCTTCCGCAACTTCTTTTTTTTTTTAATTTGATTCCAAAGTTAATGAGGTTTAATTTTTTTTTTTAAGCCATTCTAAGGCTCTGTAAAGTAAGGAACAATAAGAAGTTGGGCTGACCCACTTGTTTCCTCATTTAATCTAAAGTTTGGCCCAATATATATATTTTTAATCAAGTAAATGGTATTTATAAAGCTATTGATGGCCTCACATACTGCCAGTCACGTTTTTGGCCTCAAAGTCAAACAAAAATTTGATTATTCCATCCATAAGCTCTATTTCCATATTTAAGGTTAAATTAGACCAAATATGACGGGGTATTACAATGTAGTCGTTCTTCATTGTAGTAAATATCTCCTTGCTAGATTATATAATATATTCAAAACCTTATTACATATAATATTTCCTTCTTTGTCTTATTTCATATAACTAGTTTTAGGGTACGCGCGTTGCACGTGTACCGTATATTGATGAGAATAATTTTAAAAATATATATATAAATAACATTCAAAGCATGATTTTAGTCACAAAATAAATATTAAGTAACAATTTGAGTTCTTGAAAATAATAAATATTGATCATGAAATTGACACACATTATGATGAATTATATTCATTTATTCATGATCGTGTCTCATAATATTTATTTAAGTAGCAAATTCAATTAACGTATACAAAAGAAAATCTATTAGTAATTTGAAATTAGAATATCTTATGAATATTGCTTTTGTCTTAATAACCATATATATTATGATTTGTTATGTAGTAATCAATAAAAATGAACAATTAAGTTAATACTTTAATCATAATATTTTAATTGATTTCAAAGTTATAAATATTGAGAAAAATAATTAGATGTTAATTTTATCCTATTTGAAATTTATTTTTAAATGCTAAAAAGGTTTATTAATATTTTGCTCTGAGGCATTATGCTTTTATAATAGTTCACATATATTGATTAAATAAATATTACAACATGTACTTTGCGCGCAAGAAATAAAGAAGATTGTCTTTCCGTCCATTAAAATGAACTTGAAAATTGCTTTTCATTTTTTTTTTTTGAAAAACTCTTAGATCTTCAAAAGCTATGTATTCTTGCTAAAACTGAAAAGATAAACATATAGAATTGGAACTAAGTTTAATTTGAACATATTGAATGATGGTTGGGAAACTTTATGGGGTACAATTTCTTGCTTTATTGAGTTGGCTATATATATATATATATATATATATATATATATATATATATATATATATATTCAATATTCATCAAATTCAAAAACTTAAACTTTTTATTTTATAATCAAATATAACTTGTAGTAAGTATATTTACATATTGAGATTAGGTACACGCGTAACATGGGTACTGTGAATTTTATCAAATAATAAAGACTCCTAACCTAAAAGAAAAAGAAATTGTGTGTGAGATTTAAGCAAAAACATTTAACTACAAAACAATCTCATAAACCTAGGAGGTATAAACTACAAATAAAGTCATTTAATAGCCCAACGTAAGGAGTTGAATAGGAGGCGAAAATTTAGGTACGGTAAAAAAAATTAAAAGGTATTAAATACAAAATAAACACATTTATACTCCAACATAGGAAGTTCAACGTAGAGGCGAAAATTTAGGCTAGGCAGAATGTTTTTAACTACGTCTTCAAAAACTTGAAGTTAATAATTACTGCACCGAGGGAGTAGAACGTATAGGCAAAAATTTAGGCAAATTTTTATTAACTTTCCTAGACCGTTAATAATAATAGAATAATTAAATAACTATTCCTAAATTGTAGGAGAATTAATTAAATAATTATTTTTAAATATTAATGAAATACTCAAATTACTATTTTGTTTAATATGAATTTTATATTTTAGGAGGTAAAAATGGCGAACGACATTTCGCTAATTCGTGCTTTTAATATAGTATAGATATGGCAAGTCTCAACGATCATATATTGTTATACCCTAATAATATTATTTTTACTTATTATTCGATTTTTGGTCCGTAACATGTTTCAAAAGAACTTTTTCCGTCTATTTTTATGACAATATCAATAGAATATCTTATACATTGTTTTTTTCATTACCTAATTATTTTGTGATAGTTGCATAATTCAAAGAAAAAATATAAGAATCTCTCTTGCCATTCTCTTAACTATATTGACTCAAAGTATTAATTCAAAATTTGGAAACCTTTGCTCAACAGGAAAAGGTATTTGCATAAATTTTACTTAAAGCAATAATATAGAAGATATATTAGTTTAATAGAATACAAATAAAAAATAAAAAAATATTTCAAAAGCAGGGGATATTGGATATGAACTATCCATTCTGCCTAGGTTAAATACTATATCCTTATATTATGTTATCTAACTAATGCTTACTTTATCACCTCTTTTGAAGGAAACAATGAATATTCATTTCCTTACGTTGTTTTCTCTAATTAATACTTACCTTAGTTCCTCATTTTAAAGTACATTATGAATATTATTTGTTATATAATATTACTCTAAATATGATAATTATAAGTCACGGAATATGCGATCCCTAACAGATATTTTTTCCCATTATTAATTAGATCCAAAAGAATATCAATTAATAATATTTTTCAATATTATACAAATAGAATCCAACAAATAGATTCCATAAAATTGCCAAGTGGCATTTTCTCAACATGACACTTGGCTTAACCACAATGCATACTACCTCCTTTTAATATAATATAGATCATTGAATAAAGCTAATTAATTCTATATAATTTATTTATGTTAGTAAAAACTGAAGAAAAAATAGAGAAAGGATTTTTGTGGAAACTTTTATTTGATTCTCTAGGTATACAATTGTATGTCCATTACCCTTAATTTATGTACCAAATTGTAAATACATATTCTAATAAATACTATAATTTGATAAAAATTATCATAATATTCATAATTATTATTTTCTTTAACTCAAAATTAAATTCTAAAACTACTCCGAAATGATAACAAAAATGCACGTTAAGTATACATAGTTTAATAATAGTCAATTAACCAAAAAAGTACTTTTATAATAATATATTTATACTTATTAAGATGGGGTACAAGCGCAAAGTGCGTATACTAAAACTAGTACTATATTAAAAGATGAAGGCCCTTAGCGAAATATCGTTCGTCTTTTTTACCCTTTTAAAATAGAGTTCACATTGGACAAAATAGATATTTAATAATATTTTGGGATTTAAAATCAATAAAATTTTTGGTTATCAAATATTTTCTTACTTGAATTTAGTAGGAAGTCCTAACATTTAGAAGTTTAAAATCAATTAGAATTTTATCTTATGTAAATTACTTCGTTAATTGAACTATGTGCCATAACTTTAATACCACATAATATATTTCTTTTAATAGAAACACAAAATAGCTTCAAAATTATCACGACCCCAATTTTCCCTCCGTAGGATATCGTGATGGCACCTAGTCTCTAAGACTAGGTAAGCCTAACAATTTGCGAAATATTTGAATGTTAAACTGAACTCAAATCTCAACATATGAAATACATATAAAAAACTGCGATTCAGATAATTACAACTCCCAATATCCGGCATAAATAAGTCACAAGCTTCTAAGAGAAAATACTAAGTGTCTATATACATCAGGGTCTGAAGAGAGTAAGAAAAATAACATAATAAGGATAGAGAGGGACTCCGAGTTCTGCGGACGCTGGCAGATATATCTTGAAGTCTCCACGTACGGCTAGCTCACTAGTACCTAGCCTGGTAAGCAGTACCTGGATCTGCATAAAAGATGTGCAGAAGTGTAGTATGAGTATACCACAACGGTACCCAATAAGTGCTAAGCCTAACCTCGGTAGAGTAGTGACTAGGTCAGGTCAGGGTCCTACTCGAATAAAAGAAAATGAGGCAGAAAATATAATAATACAATGAAATGACTGAGAAACGAACAACGAGAAATTATAGAGAGGTAACAACACAACAAATAGAGGTAAACAACACAACAAATAGAGGTAAACAACAGGGGCGCTCCCGAGGTACCGCCTCGTAGTCCCAAACGTAAATACACAATAGGGAGATCTCCCGAGGTACCTCCTCGTAGTCCCAAAAATAAATATACAACAAGGGATCTCCCGAGATACCGCCTCGTAGTTCCAAAAGTAAATATGCAGCAAGGGATCTCCCAAGGTATCGCCTCGTAGTCCCAAAAGTAAATACACGACAGGGGGAGCTCCCGAGGTACCACCTCATAGTCCCAAAAGTAAATACACAACTCATAACCTATGGAACAATGAATTTACTGCAAGGAATTATACAGTTAAAGACTAAATACAAGTCGAGGAAACAGATATTTCACAAAGCATGTTGCACAAATTGCAAGTAAGAGTTAAGACACGTAGACATGTGATACTAAGCTAAACATGATAACTACACATGCTAAGGCAACTCAGTTAAGGAATTTAAAAGAAAACTACTCAGCAATATTGTTACAAGATTACGAAAACCTAAGAGGATTTTCAACACACAAGGTTAGACAAGTCACTTACCTCAAATCTTGCTCAATCAGTCGATAAGAATGCCTTTCCCTCGACATTCCGACTCCGATCGACTCGAATCTAGCCAAAACAATTATATACTATAATATAGCTACAAGAAATTAATTTAAATAATGAAACCACGACTTTAGCAAAGAACTGAAAACTCGGCCCAAAAGTCGACCCGGACCCACATCTCGGGAATCGGATAAAAGTCACAAAATACGAACAGTCATTCGATATCGAGTTCACCCATACCAAAATTACCAAAATTCGTCACCAAATTGCCACTCAAACCCCCAACTCTTATTTTCAAATTCCTAGGCACAAATCCTCGAATTTCACCTCAAAAACATATAATCTAGTCAAAATACTCAATGACAATTCAATATTATTGACTAACAATGATTACAAGTGACTTACCTCGAGTTTTCCGGTGAAATCCCTCTGAAAATTTGCCTCAACCCATGTTGGAAATGTCCAAAAATGCCAAAATCCCGCAACTCCTCTGATTTTATTCTGTCCAGGGGTTTTTGCATTTGCGGCTCACTTGGACGCATCTGCGGTCTCGCATATGCGAGGGCTTCGACGCTTCTGCGGCTCAGGGTACTTCCGCGGACACGCTTTTGCGAATAAGTTGTTCACTTCTGCGATGTGGCTGCCCCTTCCCATTTTCCGTTTCTGCGCTACCAAGCTCGCTTCTGCGATCTCGCACCTGCGAGCAAAATTCCGCAGGTGCGATTTGTCACAACCCAATTTCACCTATAGGTCGTGATGGCACCCAACACTACAGCTAGGCAAGCCAACTAATAAGTCAAACGTACATTGGTTAAACTTTTATTCCAAGAAAATAATAAAATACCAACTTCTTCCAATGTGTGTGCCAAGACCTAGTGTCACAAGTGCATGAGCATCTAGTAGATTATACAAAACTCCAAATACTGTCTGAAATTAAATAGACAATATAAATATAAGAAGAGACACTGGTAGCTGCAGAACGTCTCAGAAAGGCAGCTCACCACTATGCCTCGGGATGACGTGGGTATGTGATGATAGGTCCTCCACTAGTACCTGTCTCAGATCATGCACAAAAAATGCAACAAGTGTAGTATGAGTACGTAAGCAACGTGTACCCAGTAAGTATCAAGCCTAATCTCGAAGTGGTAGAGACGAGATGGCCGACTTTGACACTCACTATGGGTCAATAATAATAACTGAAATATAACTAGAATATTTAAATCAGCATGGTTTACAGAATTTACAATAATTGTTTAATCAGCAGAAATAATCAAATTCCTTCAAATGTAACAAATCTCAATATATTAATTAAATTCCTTCAATTCAAATAAATTCCAATCTATCAATTAAATCTCATTTACAGGAGTAACAATTAATTCCTAAACAAGCAAGAATAATAATTCATTAAATTCCAAGGATTTTCCAATTTATTACTTAGCTTCACAAGCTGAAATAAATTATTAAAGTATCGTGTAATTATTATTATTAAGCACGATTTCTGCCGAGGACGTACGGCCCGATCCAGAGTGTCATGTACACTGCCGAGGGACGTGCAGCGCAATCCATAGATGCATCTATCCTGCCGAGGCGTTCGGCCCACTCCACAAGAAAGGAGGATATTTTCTTATGTGTCTCCGGAAGGAGAGTATATTCATTATAAGATGAATTTGGGAGGAGAACAATTTCTTTTAACAATTAATTTATTTAAACAGACAATCAAGCCTATGAGATTTTCATCCTTTAATATCTTTATCTAACAATTCACAAAATATTCATATAGATATCAATTAATATAAATAAATCAAAGAATACAATTTACACAAGTAAGGCATGCTTTGAGTCCTAAACTACCCGGACTTTAGCATTAATAGTAGCTACGCACGGACTTTCGTCACCTCGTGCGTATGTAGCCTCCCACAATTAGCAACAGTTATTTAATTTTAATCACCTATGAGGTAATTTCCCCTCAAAAGATTAGACAAGAGACTTACCTCGTCTTGCTCCAATTTAATCCATAATTTTGCCTTTTCCACGATTATCCAACTCTGTCTGGCTCGAATCTAGCCAAAATAATTCTATACAATCACTAAAAATTAAAGGAAATAAATTCTATAAAGAAATACTACATTTTTAATAAAAATCTCGAAATTAATTAAAACTTCGCCTGCGGGGCCCATATCTCAGAATCCGGCGAAAGTTATGAAATCCGACAACCCATTCAATTACGAATCCAACCATACCAGTTTCACTCAAATCCGACTCCAAATCGATACCGAAATCTCAAAATTTCATTTCTATGAGATTTCTAAACTTTTCCAAATCTCAAATCTCAAAACACTAATTAAATTGTGAAAAATAATGATACACTTGTATATGTAGACCAAATCCGAGTTAGAATCACTTACCCCAATGTTTTTCCCTTGAAAATCTGTCAAAAGTCGCCTCTGCTCAAGCTCAAGTTTGCCAAAAATGACAAATGGGACGAATGTCCTCTTTTTATAAAACTGCCCAGCAGCCTTCGAAACTGGTCCTCGAGCTGGGCCTCGACCGCGGCTTCGATCACCGGCTCGAGCCTGGACCTCGGTCATGGCCTCGATCAGGGCATCGAACATGTGCCTTCGATCAGGGCATTGAGGTTGTGCCTTTGATCAGGGCATCGAGGTTGGGCCTTCACTCAGGGAATCGAGCTTGGGTCTCGATCCTAGTCCTCGAGCCTTACCTTCGATCATGCCCTCGAGCCTTACCTTCGATCATGCCCTCGAACCTTACATTCGATCGAGGCTTCGATACTGAGTCTCGTCCCTGGCTTCGACTCAGGGCTCGATCGTGGGCTCGATATCTGGGCTCGATCACAGCCCAGAATGTCCAACAGAAGAGGAAAAATTGCAGCAGCTTTTTAACTCAAAATGTTTGATCCGTTAACCATCCGAAACTCACTCGAGGCCCTTGGGACCTCAACCAAATATACCAACAAGTCCTAAAACATCATACGAACTTAGTCGAACCTCTAAATCACATCAAACAACACTAAAACCATGAATCATACCCCAATTCAAGCGTAATGAAACTAAGAGTTTTCAACTTCTACATTCAATGTCGGAACCTATCAAATCAACTCCGATTGACCTCAAATTTTACACACGAGTCATAAGTTACATAACGGAGCTATGAAAATTTTCGGAACTGGATTCCGACTCCGGTATCAAAAAGTCAACTCATCGGTCAAACTTCCAAACTTAAGTTTTTGTTTTTAACCATTTTATGCCTAATTTAACTACAGACTTCCAAATAAAATTTCGAACACACTCCTAAGTCCAAAATCACCATACGGAACTGTTGGAATCATCAAAATTCTATTCTGGGGTCGTTTTCCCAAAAAGTTGACCGAAGTCAAACTTAGCACTTTAAGGCTAATCTTAAGGAACCAAGTGTTCTGGTTTCACCCCAAACACTTCCAAATCCCGAACCAACCATCCCCGCAAGTCATAAATCATTACAAGCACCTATAGGAAGTTTTATTTTAGGGAACGGGGTTCTAAAAGTTAAAAAAGACCGGTTGGGTCATTACATTCTCCACCTCTTAAACAAACGTTCGTCCTCCAACGGGTTTAGAATTGTACCTGGAGTGCTGAATAAGTGTGGATATCTGCTCCGCATGTCTTCCTCGGCCTCCCAAGTCGCTTCCTCGACTGGTTGACCCCTCAACTGGCGAACCTGTTTATCAACAATGGCAATTGGCTCATCTTCATAACCCAAGCTATTATCTAGCTGAACTGTGCTGAAGTCTAACATATGTGATAGGCCGGCATGATACTTCCGGAGCATAGATACGTGAAAAACCGGATGAACTCCCGATAGGCTGGGAGCCAATGCAAGCTCATAAGCAACCTCCCCAACTCGTTTCAACACCTCAAATGGGCCTATAAACCTTGGGCTCAACTTGCCCTTCTTCCCGAATCTCAAAATTCCCTTCGTCGGCGAAACCTTCAAGAGAACTTTTTCACCTACCATAAATGATATATCACGTGCTTTCTGATCCACGTAACTTTTCTGCCTTGACTGTGCTGTACGAAGTCGCTCCTAAATCAACTTTACCTTTTCCAAGGCATCCCTTACCAAATCAGTACCATATAACTTAGCCTCACCTGGCTCAAACCATCCAATAGGTGAACGACATCGCCGACCATATAAAGCCTCAAATGGAGTCATCTTGATGCTGGATTGGTAACTGTTATTATAAGCAAACTCGGCCAAAGGCAGGAAACGATCCCACTGACCTCCAAAGTCAATCACACATGCCCTGAGCATATCCTCCAAAATCTGAATTGTCCTCTCTGACTGTCCATCGGTCTGCGGATGAAAGGCTGTGCTGAGCTCTACACGGGTCCCCAACTCACTCTGTACTGCTCTCCAGAAATGTGAAGTAAATTGAGGACCTCTATCTGATATGATAGAAATTGGCACACCGTGCAACCGAACTATCTCCTGAATATAAATCTGAGCCAACCTCTCTGAAGTATACGTAGTCACAACAGGACTAAAATGTGCCGACTTAGTCAACCTATCAACAATCACCCAAACTGCATCAAACTTCCTCAAGGTCCGCGGCAACCCAACTACAAAATCCATAGTAATTCGTTCCCATTTCCACTCTGGTATGGTTATCTGCTGAAGTAGGCCTCCTGGCCTCTGGTGCTCATATTTAACTTGCTGGCAATTTAGACACCGAGCTACATACTCAACTATGTCCTTTTTCATTCGTCGCCGCCAATAATGCTGTCTCGAGTCATGATACATCTTCGTAGCACCTGGATGAATAGAATATCGAGAACTGTGTGCCTCCTCCAAGATCTTTTTCCTCACTTTATCCACATTAGGAACACACAAACTATCCTGGAGTTGTAGAACACCATCTGCACCAATAGTGACTCCCTTAGCACCACCTTGTAGTACTGTTTCACGAAGAACCACCAGGTGTGGGTTATCATACTGGCGAGCCTTGATCTGCTCAAATAGTGAAGATTGGGCCACAACATATGGAAGAACCCGTCTGGGCTCTGAAATATCCAGCCTCACAAGTCTGTTAGCCAAGGATTGAATATCTGAGGCTAATGGCCTTTCCTCTACTGAAATAAAAGCCAAACTACCCATACTCTCCGCCTTTCTGCTCAAGGCATCTGCAACAACATTTGCTTTGCCCGGATGATACAGGATAGTAATATCATAATCTTTTAGTAACTCCAGCCATCAGCACTGCCTCAAATTTAGATCCCTCTACTTGAACAAATGCTGCAAACTACGATGATCAGTGTAAACTTCACAAGACACCCCATAAAGATAATGCTTCCAAATCTTAAGAGCGTGAACAATCGCAACTAACTCCAAATCATGTACCGGATAATTCTTTTCGTGGGGCTTCAGCTGACGTGAATCATATGCAATAACTTGCCCTTCCTGCATCAATACACAACCCAAGCCAACGCGCAAAGCGTCACAATACACTGTATACATCCCCGAACCGGAAGGCAATACTAACACCGGTGTTGTAGTCAATGATGTCTTGAGATTCTGAAAGCTCACCTCACAATCATCGGACCATCGGAATGGAGCACCCTTCTGGGTTAATTTGGTCAAAGGTGCTGCAATAGATGAAAAACCTTCCACGAACCGATGATAATAACCTGCCAAACCCAGAAAACTCCTGATCTCCGTTGCCGAAGTGGGACGATGCCAATTCTGAACTGCCTCAACCTTTTTGGGATCAACTTTAATACCTTCGCCCGATACGATATGTCCCAAAAATGCTATAGACTCTAGCCAAAACTCACATTTAGAGAACTTAGCATATAGCTTTTGTTCCCACAATGTCTGAAGCACTACTCTCATATGCTGCTCATGCTCCTCCTTACTACGTGAGTAGATCAAAATGTCATCAATGAAGACAATGACAAATGAGTTAATATATGGACTGAATACCCCGTTGATCAGATCCATAAACGCTGCCGGGGCATTAGTTAAACCGAAGGACATCACCAGAAACTCATAATGACCATATCTAGTACGGAAAGAAGTCTTCGGAACATCCGAATCCCAAATCTTCAACTGATGATACCCCGACCTCAAATCGATCTTAGAGAATACCCTAGCACTCTGCAACTGGTCAAATAGATCATCAATAAGCGGCAATGGGTACTTGTTCTTAATAGTGACTTTGTTCAATTGGCGATAATCAATACACATCCGCATTTTTCCATCCTTCTTTTTCACAAATAATACTGGTGCACCCCAAGGCGATACACTCGGTCTGACAAACCCTTTGGCTAGTAACTCTTCAAGTTGTTCTTTCAATTCTTTCGGAGCCATGCGATACGGTGGGATAGATATAGGCTGGGTATCTGAAGCCAAGTCAATACAGAAATCAATATCACGATCAGGTGGCATACCTGGAAGATCTGACAGAAATACATCAGGGAACTCCCAAACTACAGGCACTGAATCAATAGCCGGAGTCTCTGCAGTAGTATCCCGAACATAGGATAGATAAGCCAAACAACCCTTCTCAACCATGTGTTGAGCCTTTATAAAAGAAATAACTCGATTAAATGAACTAACAGGTGAACCCTTCCACTCCAGCTTAGGCAATGCTGGAATAGCCAAGGTAACAGTCTTGGCATGACAATCTAGAATAGCATGATATGGAGACAACCAGTCCATGCCTAGAATAATTTCAAAATCGGTCATCTCAAGCAATAGAAGATCTGCTCTAGTTTCGTAACTACAGAATGTAATAATACATGACTGGTAGATCCGGTTCACAACAACAGAATCGCCCACAGAAGTGGACACATAAACAGGAGTACTCAAGGACTCACGAGAAACACCCAGGAATGGAGCAAATAGAGATGACACATATGAATACGTAGATCCTGGATCATATAATACTGAGGCATATTTGCCACAAACAGAAATAATACCTATAATCACGGCATCTGAGGCCTCTGCATCTGGTCTAGCCGGAAAAGCATAGAACCGAGCTGGAGTGTCAACTGTCTGGCCTCCGCCTGGCTGACCTCCACCTCTAGGACGACTCCTACCCACCTGTCCTCCACCTTTGGGTGGTCGGACTACTGGTGGAGTAACTGGTCCGGTAAGCATAGGCTGCTGACCCTGCTGTACTTGTCTACCCCGAAGCCTGGGGCAAAACCTTCGCATGTGACTGGGATCCCCGCACTCGTAACAACTCTTCGGTGCGATGGGCTGCTGACTAAGTGTCTGGCCCCGGGGACCTGAATACCCACTGGGAGGACCCTGAATAGCTGGTGGGCGGTAAGAACTCTCTGGGATAGCACTGAGATATGGTCGCACTGGAGCACCTCGAGGAGGTGGTGGTGCTGGATATGGGGGTCTGCTGGACTGTCCCCTCACGAACTGACCTCTGCCCCCGGACGGAGCACCTCTGAACTCTCCAGAGTACCTGAACCGCTTATCTCTCATAATCTGCTCTCGGCTCCACTGACGTACACCCTCAATCCTCTGGGCTATCTCCACAACTCGCTCTTAAGAAGTACCCATCTCAACCTCTCGAGCCATAGTGGCCTGAATACCAGTATGTAAACCGGCTACAAACCTTCGCACTCTCTCCGCCTCAGTAGGGAGTATCATTAGTGCATGGCGAGATAATTCAAAAAACCTCGCCTCATAATCAGTCACTGACATCTGACCCTGCTGGAGCTGCTCAAACTGAAACTGCAACTCTTCCCTCTAGGAGGGTGGAATATACCTGTCCAAGAAGATACAGGTGAATCTGTCCCAAGTCATGGGAGGAGAATCTGCTGGTCTGCCAAGAGCATAAGACTGCCACCATCTATGGGCTCTACCCTCTAGCTGAAAAGTAGCGAAATCAACCCCATGGGATTCCAATATCCTCATGTTGTACAGTCTATCCTTGCAACGATCAATGAAATCCTGTGGATCCTCATGTCACTCACCCCCGGAGACAGGAGGATATAGTCTAGTTCATCTGTCCAATAGTTTATGAGGATCGGTGGCTACAGCTGGCCTGGGCTCAGGTGTAGCTGCTGCCACTGGCTGGACTCCACCCATGGGTAGTGCACCCTGGGTCTGATATACAGCAACTGCCTATCCATGAGCCTGCATGGTAGGGGTTTGTGCTCCCCCGCCCGCCTGAGATGTGGCTGGGTCTACCGAAAATAAACCGGCCAGAGTCATATTGTCCATGAATCGCAGCATACGACCCATGACATCCTGAAATCCCAGTGCAGATGTGAAGTCCACAGGAGCTGGCTCTGCCACAGGCACCTCACCCTGCTCCTCAATAATGGGATTCTCTGCTGGATCCACTGGCGGCATAACCGGAATAGTCCTGGGACATCCTCACCCTCTACCACGGCCTGGAGCCCTCCCTCGGCCTCTAGCAACTGGGGGAGTAGCTCTTCCATGGTCTGGAATCTCATTAGAGCGTGTTCTCACCATCTGTGAGATAATAAGAGAAGGATATTTAGTACTACATCAATTGCAAGATGGAATATGAAGAAAGGTAGTTTTCTAACACCATATAGCCTCTCGAAGATAAGTACAGACATCTCCGTACCGATCCGCAAGACTCTATTAGGTCTGCTCATAACTTGTGAGACCTACGTGAACCTAGTGCTTTGATACCATATTGTCACGACCCAATTTCACCTATAGGTCATGATGGCGCCCAACACTAAAGTTAGGCAAGCCAACTAATAAGTCAAACGTACATTGGTTAAACTTTTATTCCAAGAAAATAATAAAATACCAACTTCTTCCAATGTGTGTGCCAAGACCCAGTGTCACAAATGAATGAGCATCTAGTAGATTATACAAAACTCCAAATACTGTCTGAAATTAAATAGACAATATAAATATAAGAAGAGACACTGGTAGCTGCAGAACGGCTCAGAAAGGCAGCTCACCACTATGCCTCGGGATGACGTGGGTATGTGATGATAGGTCCTCCACTAGTACCTGTCTCAGATCATGCACAAAAAGTGCAGCAAGTGTAGTATGAGTACGTAAACAACGTGTACCTAGTAAGTATCAAGCCTAATCTCGAAGTGGTAGAGACGAGATGGCCGACTTTGATACTCACTATGGGTCAATAATAATAACTGAAATATAACTAGAATATTTAAGTCAGCATGGTTTACAGAATTTACAATAATTTATTTAATCAGTAGAAATAATCAAATTCCTTCAAATGTAATAATTTTCAATATATTAATTAAATTCCTTCAATTCAAATAAATTCTAATTTATCAATTAAATCTCATTTACATGAGTAACAATTAATTCCTAAACAAGCAAGAATAATAATTCATTAAATTCCAAGGATTTTCCAATTTATTACTTAGCTTCACAAGCTGAAATAAATTATTAAAGTATCGTGTAATTATTATTATTAAGCATGATTTCTGTTGAGGACGTACGACTCGATCTAGAGTGTCATGTACACTGCCGAGGGACGTGCGACACAATCCATAGATACATCTATCCTGCCGAGGCGTTCGGCCCGCTCCACAAGAAAGGAGGACATTTTCTTATGTGCCTCCGGAAGGAGAGTATATTCATTATAAGATAAATTTGGGAGGAGAACAATTTTTTTTAATAATTAATTTATTTAAACAGACAATCAAGCCTATGAGATTTTCATCCTTTAATATCTTTATCTAACAATTCACAATATATTCATATAGATATCAATTAATATTAATAAATTAAAGAATACAATTTACACAAGTAAGGCATGCTTTGAGTCCTAAACTACCCGGACTTTAGCATTAATAGTAGCTACGCACGGACTCTCGTCACCTCGTGCGTACGTAGCCCCCCATAATTAGCAATAATTATTTAATTTTAATCACCTATGAGGTAATTTTCCCCTCACAAGATTAGACAAGAGACTTACCTCGTCTTGCTCCAATTTAATCCACAATTTTGCCTTTTCCACGATTATCCAACTCTATCTGGCTCGAATCTAGCCAAAATAATTCGATACAATCACTAAAAATTATAGAAAATAAATTCTATAAAGAAATACTACATTTTAAATAAAAATCCCGAAATTAATTAAAATTTCACCCACGGGGCCCACATCTCGGAATCCGGCGAAAGTTATGAAATCCGACAACCCATTCAATTATGAATCCAACCATACCAGTTTCACTCAAATCCGACTCCGAATCGATACCGAAATCTCAAAATTTTGTTTCTATGAGATTTCTAAACTTTTCCAAATCTCAAATCTCAAAACACTAATTAATTTGTGAAAAACAATGATACACTTGTATATGTAGACCAAATCCGAGTTAGAATCACTTACTCCAATATTTTTCCCTTGAAAATCTGTCAAAAGTCTCCTCTGCTCAAGCTCAAGTTCGCCAAAAATGGCAAATGGGACGAATGTCCTCTTTTTATAAAACTGCCGAGCAGCCTTCGGAACTGGTCCTCGAACTGGGCCTCGACCGCGGCTTCGATCACAGACTCGAGCCTGGACCTCGGTCATGGCCTTGATCAGGGCATCGAACATGTGCTTTCAATCAGGGCATCGAGGTTGTGCCTTCGATCAGGGCATCGAGGTTGGGCCTTCGCTCAGGGCATCGAGCTTGGATCTCGATCCTAGTCCTCGAGCCTTACCTTCGATCATGCCCTCGAGCCTTACCTTCGATCATGCCCTCGAACCTTGCCTTCGATCGAGGCTTCGATACTGAGTCTCATCCCTGGCTTTGATTCAGGGCTCGATCGTGGGCTCGATATCTGGGCTCGATACCTGGGCTCGATATCTGGGCTCGATCACAGCCCAGAATGTCCAACAGAAGAGGAAAAATTGCAGCAGCTTTTTAACTCAAATTTTTTGATCCGTTAACCATTCGAAACTCACCCGAGGCCCTCGGGACCTAAAACAAATATACCAACAAGTCCTAAAACATCATACGAACTTAGTCGAACCTCTAAATCATATCAAACAACGCTAAAACCATGAATCATACCCCAATTCAAGCGTAATGAAACTAAGAGTTTTCAACTTCTACATTCAATGTCGGAACCTATCATATCAACTCCGATTGACCTCAAATTTTACACACGAGTCATAAGTTACATAACGGAGCTATAAAAATTTTCGGAACTGAATTCCGACTCCGGTATCAAAAAGTCAACTCATCGGTCAAACTTCCAAACTTAAGTTCTTGTTTTTAGCCATTTCATGCCTAATTTAACTACGGACTTCCAAATAAAATTCCGAACACGCTCTTAATTCCAAAATCACCATACGGAACTGTTGGAATCATCAAAATTCTATTCCGGGGCAACCATCCCCGTAAGTCATAAATCATTACAAGCACCTACATGAAGTTTTATTTTAGGGAACGAGATTCTAAAAGTTAAAAATGACCGGTTGGGTCATTATACGATTGTACCAGAAGGCCAAAATTTCTAGATTTTTTCTCGAGTTCAAATTTGATCCGTTAACCATCCGAAACTCACCCGAGGCCCTCGGGGCCTTAACCAAATAAGTCCCAAAACACAATACGAACCTAGTCAAGCCTTCAAATCACATCAAATAATGCTAAAACCACGAATCACACCCCAATGCAAGCTTAATGAACTTTAGAATCTCAATCTTCTACATCTGATGCCGAAACCTATCAAATCAAGTCCGATTGACCTCAAATTTTTCACACAAGACATAATTGACATTATGGACCTACTCCCACTTCCGGAATTAGAATTTGACCCCGATATCAAAAAGTTCACTCCCGGTAAAACTTCCCAAAGATCATCTGATTTCCAACTTTCGCCAATTGATGCCGAAATGACCTACGGACCTCCAAATAAATATCTGGACACGCTCTGTAACGACCCAGCCAGTCGTTTTGAGAGCAATAGCCCCTATCCCCTATTTACTGCTTCCCTCGTATCTTTTTCTGCTTATGTGACTTGCCGGAAAGTTTTGTTTGTAGTTTCAGAGTGTTTTGGGACACTTAGTCCCTAAAACGGAAGCTTAAGTCTTAAGATTTTGACCGTAGCTGGGACTATGTGAAGACGACTCTAGAATGGAGTTTCGTCGGTTCTGTTAGCTTCGTTGGGTGATTTTGGACTTAGGAGCGTATCCTGATTGTGTTTTGGAGGTCTGTAGATAAATTAGGCTTGAAATGACGAAAGTTGAATTTTTGAGAAGCTTGACCGGTAGTGGACTTTTTAATATAGGGGTCGGATTCCGATTTCGGAAGCTGGAGTGGGTCCGAAATGTCAATTATGACTTGTGTGCAAAATTTGAGGTCAATCGGATGTGGTTTGATAGGTTTCGGCATCGTTTGTAGAAGATTGAAGTTTCAAAGTTCATTAAGTTTGAATTAGAGGGTAATTCATGTTTGTAGCGTTGTTTGATGTGATTTTAGGGCTCGAATAAGATCATATGGTGTTTTAGGACTTGTTTGTATATTTGGTTGAGGTCCTGGGGGCCTCGGGTGGATTCCAGATGGTTAACAGATCAAATTTGGTTTTGGGAGAATGGCTGAAGGCACCAGTTCTGGTGTAATCACACATGCGCAAGGTTGGCCGCAAGTGCGAGCCTGCAGAAGCGAGCCAACAGGCATAAGTTTGGTTTGGAGGAGTTTGGCCTGTGGTCGCAGGTGCGACATGAAGGTCGCAGAAGCGGAGTCGCATCTGCGGAAGATTTAGTGCAGAAGCGGAGAGGCTTGGGATCGCAAAGCGGAAAGGTCTCCGCAGAAGCGAGAACGCAGGTGCATTCCCTAGTACGCATAAGTGGAAACCCTGTCCATAAGTGGAATCCGCACCTGCGATGGTTTTTCCGCAGGTGTGGCGTCGCAGATGCGATGTCACGACCCGAAATTCCCACCTTCGGACCGTGATGGCGCCTAACATTTCACTTGCTAGGCAAGCTAACATTAGAATAATATTAACCAATTTTTAAACAATCTTTACATTATTAATAATCAAGGAAACAAAATCGGAAGCAATGTTTGAAATATAGTGAAATAATCCATAAAATAACGGTGTCTAAATACAATCCCAGAATTGGTGTCACAAGTGCACGAGCTTCTAGAATAAATACAAATAAAGGTCTGAATAAATAAAGCTGTCTGGAAATAAACACACAGCTAAAGTAAAATAGACGGGGACTTCAGAACTGCGGACGCCAGGCAGTTATACCTCAAGCTTCCTCTGGTAGCTGAAATCCGATCAAGTCTATGGTACGCCGCTGGGACCAACTCCAAAATCTGCAAAAGAAAGTGCAGAGTGTAGTATCAGTACAACCGACCCCATGTACTGGTAAGTGTTGAGCCTAACCTCGACGAAGTAGTGACGAAGCTAATGCGGTTCACTTACATTAACCTGTACGCAATATTAATAACAACAACAAATAATAGAAATAAATCAGGTAACTCATTTATAATAATTGATGCCAACTCAGCAGTCATAATCCATTATTATTTCAACCAATTCTGTTGCAGCGTGCAACCCGCTCTCACAATATATTCACATTCAATTCTGTTGCAGCGTGCAACCCACTCTCCCAATATATTCCTTTTAATCAAGTCTGTCATGTATTTATTTCAATCAAGTATATATATATATATAGACTTTTAAATAAGTCTGTTGCGGCGTGCAATCCGATCCCCCAATATTAAATTTTTAATAAGTCTGTTGCGGCGTGCAACCCGATCCTCCAATATTGAATTTTTAATAAGTCTGTTGCGGTGTGCAACCCGATCCTCTAATATTGACTTTTTAATAAGTCTGTTGTGGCGTGCAACCCGATCCTCCAATATTGACTTTTTAATAAGTCTGTTGCGGCGTGCAACCCGATCCTCCAATATTGACTTTTTAATAAGTCTGTTGCGGCATGCAACCCGATCCTCCAATATATATCCATTTAATCAATTCTGTTGCGGCGTGCAACCCTCTCCTCTTACACATTCATTTACCAATTCTTATAGAAGAAATTTTCCCGATAAATGCAACAATTAATATAAAACTATAAGACAACAAGCATACAATAATTATGAAACAAACAATGACAAATAGCAAATTATTATAGAAATCAGGGAGAAAATAGGCAGTTTAATATTTAATATGCTAAATGTCAAATAATAATTAAGACACATAATTCAAATAACATGTAACAATTAATGCAAGAATTCAAGGATTAATGTTTGACAAAGAATAGGAGAGAAACAATTATTATAATAATTAATTCATGATTTAAAACAATTTATGATTTTTCAAGTAAGTAGGCAAACAGTCAATTTGACGACGTATAGACACTTGTCACCTCGCCTATACGTCGTTCACATGCATTTCTCATAACAAATAATTTAAGGGTTCTATTCCCTCAAGTCAAGGTTAACCCCGACACTTACCTCGCTTTGCAAATTCCAATCAATTATTCAACCATAGCTTTCCCTTTTAAATTTTCCTCCGAAAGCTTCAAATCTATTCACAAACAATCCGATATATTCAATACGAATCATAGGAATTAATTCCATATGAATTTACAAATTTTCCAGATAAAAATCCAAAATTCATTAAAATATTCGGCAGCGGGACCCACGTCTCACAAATGGTGAAGACACGTACATGCGGATCTGATGACCAGGCACCCGTGCTCCCTGCTAAATCCGCAAGAGGCCGGGACCGGTGCCTGGGCCGGGGTTGAGGCGGAGGACGTCCACGCAGTGCAGCCAGAGCACCCGCACGAGCTGCTACAGAGGAGCCCCCAGTAGCTCCATCTGAAGGGCAGGCACCTAAGGTACCTGTTGCTGCACCAGCCTTCCAGGAGACTCTAGCACAGTTTCTGAGCATGTTCAGCACCCTAGCTCAGGCTGGATTGATTCCACTTGCTCCTGCCACATCTCAGGCCGGAGGAGGAGCATAAACTCCCATCGCTGGTACTCTAGAGTAGCGGGTTCAGGTCAACCAGGTTCTAGAGATTACACTGGTATAGCTGGTAGCTCCAGCTCAGCCCGAGGTTAGGGCAGTAGTTTCTGAGGCGGAGCAGCTCAGATTTGAGAGGTACAAGAAGTACCACCCTCCTACCTTCAGTGGATAGGCGTCAGAGGATGCCCGAGGTTTTCTGTAGGAGTGTCACCGTATTCTCTGTACTATGGGGGTAGCGGAGTCGAGTGGGGTTTCTTTTACTACATTCTAGCTCAGAGGAGCAGCCTATCAGTGGTGGTGTGCTTATGAGTTCGGTAGTCCGGCTGAGGCAGCTTCACTTACATGGACTCAGCTCTTGGACATGTTCTTGAGGGAGTATGTTCCCTATAGTCTCAGAGACGCATGTCGCACGGAGTTTGAGCAGTTGCGCCATGGTGCTATGATTGTGACAGAGTATGCAGTTCGCTTCAGTGATTTGGCCCGACATGCACCAGCATTGGTTGCCACCGTTCGAGAGAGGGTTCGTCGGTTTATTGAGGGACTCCACCCCAGTATCAGATTTAGCATGGCCCAAGTAGAGATGGATATTTCTTACTAGCAGGTTGTGAGTATTGCTAGGAGATTAGAGGGTATGCTTGCTCGAGAGTGAGAGGAGAGAGAGGCCAAGAGGTCTCGAGAGTGTGGCACTTATTGTGGTACTCGTGCCCCAACTACAGTTCGCCATGGTAGGGGTTATATGAGTCGCCCCGTTCATTCAGCTCTTCTAGCCGCCAATGGTATTCCGGCCCCTTCTAGGCCCCAGGAGCCTTATTATGCACCACCAGTATCTAGTGCACCTCCTGCACGGGGTGCTTTTAGTGGTTAGTCCAGCAGACCTGGCCCGAGCCAGTCACAGCAGCCACGCCCTCCGACAACTTGTTTTGAGTATGACAAAATTCGCTATATGGTGAGGGATTTCCCCAGACTTAGGAGGGGTGCACCTCCACAGACTTCTCAGGCACAACGTACTCCACCGGGTCCTCAGGCTATGATTACAACACCAGCTACTACTCCACCTGCTCAGCCAGCTCGAGGTGGAGGTCGGGGAGGTGGAGGTCACCCTAGAAGGGGAGGCCAGACCAGATATTATGCTCTTCCTACTCGTACATAGGCAGTTACTTCCGACTCTGTCATTACAGGTATTGTTCCGGTCTGTCATAGAGATGCGTCAGTTTTATTTGACCCAGGCTCCACTTATTCCTATGTGTCCTCTTATTTTGCTCCGTATTTGGGCGTTGCCCGTGATTCTTTGAGTTCTCCTGTTTATGTGTCTACACATGTGGGAGATTCTATTATTGTTGACCATGTGTATTGGTCGTGTTTGGTTGTTCTTAGTGGTTTTGAGATCAGAGCTGATTTATTATTGCTCAACATGGTAGACTTTGATATTATTTTGGGCATGGACTGGTTGTTGTCCCATTATGCTATTTTTGATTGTCACGCCAAAACCGTGACGTTGGCTATACCAGGATTACTGCGATTAGAGTGGAGAGGTACCATAGAGTATACTCCAAGCAGAGTTATTTCATTTCATAAAGCTCAACGAATGGTTGAGAAGGGGTGTGACACGTATCTAGCTAATGTGAGAGATGTCAGTATTGATACCCTTACAGTTGAGTCAGTCCCAGTAATGAGGGATTTTCCAGATGTATTTCCAACTGATCTTTTAGGCATGCCGCCCGACAGAGATATTGACTTTGGCATTGATTTGTTGCCAAGTATTCATCCCATCTCTATTCCTCCATATCGTATAGCTCCTCCTGAGTTGAAGGAGCAGTTACAGGAGTTGCTTGATAAGGGCTTTATTCGGCCTAGAGTGTCACCTTGGGGTGCTCCTGTCTTATTTGTAAAGAATAAGGATAGTTCTATGCGGATGTGTATTGATTACTGCCAGTTGAACAAAGTCACAGTGAAGAACATGTATCCATTGCCTCGTATTGATGACCTATTTGATCAGTTACAGGGTGCTAGAGCATTTTCCAAGATTGACTTACGTTCAGGCTACCATTAGTTGAAGATTCGGGAGCCAGATATCCCGAAGACTGCTTTCAGGACTCAGTATGGTCATTATGAGTTTTTTGTGATGTCATTTGGGATGTCCTTTGTGATACACCGATCACCAGAGTTTGCAACATTTGTTTAAACAAAAGAATCTTAACTTGCATCAGCGAAGGTGGTTGAAGCTACTTAAGGATTATGATATTACCATTTTGTACCATCCCGGGATGGCCAATGTGGTGGCCGATGCTTTGAGTCGCCGAGCGGTGAGTTTGGGGAGCTTAGCATATCTATCAGCAGCAGAGAGGCCATTGGCATTGGATGTTCAGGCCTTAGCCAATCAGTTTGTTAGATTGGATATTTTTGAGCCTAGTCGAGTGTTGGCATGTGTGGTCTCTCGGTCTTCTCTTTATGATCGTATCAAAGAGCGTCAGTATGATGACCCCCATCTGCTTGTCCTTAAGGATATGGTCCAGCACGATGATGCTAAGGAGGTAGCTATTGGAGATGATGGTGCATTGATGATGCAGGGCAGGCTATGTGTGCCCAATATAGATGGATTGCGTGAGTTGATTCTTTAGGAGACTCACATTTCGCGGTACTCCATTCACCCAGGTGCCGCAAAGATGTATCAGGACTTGAGACAGCATTACTAGTGGAGAAGAATAAAGAAAGACATAGTGGAGTATGTAGCTCGGTGTCTAAATTGCTAGCAGGTAAAGTATGAACATCAACGACCAGGTGAGTTACTTCAGAAGTTAGAGATTCTGGAGTGGAAATGGGAGCGAATCACTATGGATTTCGTTGTTGGGCTTCCACGGACTCAGCGGAAGTTTGATGCAGTTTGGGTAATTGTAGATAGGTTGACCAAGTCAGCTCATTTCATTCTTGTGATGACTACCTATTCTTTCGATCAGTTGGCTCGAGTTTATATCCGCGAGATCGCCATGCTTAATGGCGTACCGGTATCCATCATCTCTGACCGGGGTACGCAGTTTACATCACGGTTCTAGAGGGCCATACAACATGAGTTGGGTACTCGAGTGGAGCTGAGCACATCATTTCACCCTCAGACGGACGGGCAGTCCGAGCGCACCATTAAGATATTAGAGGATATGCTCCGTGCGTGTGTGATGGAGTTTGGGGGTTCATGGGATCAGCTTTTGCCACTTACAGAGTTTGCCTACAATAACAGTTATCAGTCGAGTATTCAGATGGCACCATATGAGGCTCTATATGGTAGGCGATGTCAGTCTCCAGTGGGTTGGTTCGAGCCAGGTGAAGCTAGGCTATTAGGTACAGACTTGGTTCAGGATGCTCTGGAGAGGGTTAAGGTGATTCAGGATCGACTTCGCACAGCCCAGTCCAGACCGAAGAGTTATGCGGATCGGAGGGTTCACGTTGTTGCATTCATGGTTGGGGAATGGGTCTTGCTCCGGGTTTCGCCCATGAAGGGTATTATGAGATTCGGGAAGAAGGGCAAGTTGAGCCCTATGTATATCGGGCCTTTAGAGATTCTTGAGCGGGTTGGAGAGGTGGCTTACAGACTTGCACTATCACCTAGTCTCTCCACAGTTCACCTAATGTTCCACGTTTCCATGCTCCGGAAGTATCACGGCAACCGTCTCATGTGTTGGATTTCAGCTCAGTCCAGTTGGACAAGGATTTATCTTATGTTGAGGAGCCGGTGGCTATTTTGGATAGGCAAGTTCGAAAGATGAGATCAAAGAACATTGCTTCCGTGAAGGTTCTGTGGAGGGGTCAGTCGGTCGAGAAGGCGACTTGGGAGACCGAGCATGATATGCGTAACCCTTATCCTCATCTTTTCACCACTTCAGATATGTCTCTATAGTCGTTCGAGGATGAACGATTATTTTAAGAGGGGGAGGATGTAACGACCCAGTCGGTCGTTTTGAGAGTAAAAGCCCCGATCCCCTATTTACTGCTTCCCCCTGTATCGTTTTCTACTTACGTGACTTGCCGGGAGGTTTTGTTTGTGGTTTTAGAGTGATTTGGGACACTTTGTCCCTAAAACGGAAGCTTAAGTCTTAGGATTTTGACATTAGTTGGAACTGTGAAGACGACTCCGGAATGGAGTTTCATCGGTTCTGTTAGCTCCACTGGGCGATTTTGGACTTAGGGGCGTGTCCGGATTGTGTTTTGGAGGTATGTAGCTAAATTAGGCTTGAAATGGCGAAAGTTGAATTTTTGGGAGGTTTGATCGGTAGTGGACTTTTTGATATCGGGGTCGGATTCTGATTCTGGAAGTTGGAATAGGTCCGAAATGTCAATTATGACTTGTGTGCAAAATTTTAGGTCAATCAGACATGGTTTGGTAGGTTTCGGCATCGGTTGTAGAAGTTTGAAGTTTCAAAGTTCATTAAGTTTGAATTGGACAGTGATACGTGTTTTTAGCGTTGTTTGATGTGATTTGAGTACTCGACTAAGTTCGTATAGTGTTTTAGGACTTGTTGGTATATTTAATTGAGGTTCGGGGGACTCGGGTGGATTACGGATGGTTAACAGATCAAATTTGGTTTTGGGAGAATGGCTGAAGGCACCAGTTCTGGTGTAATCGCACCTGCGCAAGGTTGACCGCAAGTGCGAGCCCGCAGAAGCGAGCCAAGGGGCGTAGATGCGGTCTGTAGGAGTTTGGCCTGTGTTTGCAGGTGCGACATGAAGGCCACCAAAGCGGAGTCGCTTATGCGGAATATGTAGCGCAGAAGCAGAGAGGTTTAGGAGGCTTGGGATCACAGAAGCGGGAAAGCAGGTGCGTTCCCTGGTCCGTAGAAGCAGAAACCCTTTCAATAAGTGGAATCCGCACCTGCGATGGCTTTTCTATAGGTGCGGCATCGTAAATGTGACTAAGAGCCCGCATGTGCGAAATCGCTGGGCAGAAAAGGGCCAAGTTCGAGGGTTTTATTCCATTTTCAATTTTGGGCCTTTGAGAGCTCGGATTGAGGCGATAATTCAAGGATTTTTCAGAGAAAGCTATTTTGTAACGATTCCTAACACATTTATGGTTATACTTCATTAATCTATAGTTGAATTCATCATTAATTAAGAAATTTGGTTGAGAAATTTGGGAAAAAGTTGGAAAGTTGGATAATTTTGGTACGAGTGAACTCGTGGTTGATCGGGTGTTCATATTTTATGACTTTTACCTGATTCCGAGACGTGGGCCCGAGTCGATTTTTAGAACGATTTTCGAAATTTTTGTTAAAGTCTTGATTTCATTAATTAGATTAGTCTATTATAGTTGTATTTATGGTATGTAAATATTTTTGGCTAGATTTGGGATATTCGGAGTCGGATAATCGAGGAAAGGGCATTCTTACTGATTGATTGAGCTTGATTCGAGATAAGTGACTTGCCTAACTTTGTGGGGGGGGGAAATCCCCTTAGGATTTGGTACTGTTGTGATATGTGAGCGCTGTGTACGTGAAGTGACGAGTGCGTACACAGGATATTTGTTGTAAAACCCTATTATTACTGAGTAGTAACCTGTTTTCATCTTAACTTAGTTATACCAGCATATGTGGTTATCCTGCTTAGTCTAATATCACATGTCTACATGCTTTAACTGCTTATTTGGACTCTGTGCAGCATGCCTAGTTAATTTCTTGTTTTTCCTTGATTTTTATCAGTCTTAACTGTAGGATTTTTGCTATTAACTGTTGTATTTGTCGGTTGAGCGGTGTGTTTACTTTTGAGACTACGAGGCGGTATCTCGGGAGTTCTCCCTGCACATTTACTTTTGAGACTACAAGGCGGTACCTCGGGAGTTCTTTCTGCACTTTTACTTTGGAGACTACGAGGCGGTACCTCGGGAGTTCTCCCTGCACATTTACTTTTGAGACTACGAGGCGGTACCTCGGGAGATCTCCTGTTGAGTATTTACTTTCGGGACTACGAGACGGTATCTCGGGAGCGCCCCTATTGTTATCTCATTGTGCTGTGTTGTTATTTCTCTGTGAATTCTTTCTGTTAAATTCTTCGTTTTACTTCATTTTTTTTATTATATCATATGTCTTATTATTATATCCTAGTAGGGCCCGGATCTAACCTCGTCACTACTCTACCGAGGTTAGGCTTGGCACTTACTGGGTACCGTTATGGTATACTCATGCTACTCTTCTGCACATATTTTGTATGCAGATCCAGGTGCTTCTTATCAGCCCCACTATTAGCTGAGAGTGCTTGCTGCTGTACGGAGACTTCAAGGTATATCTGCCGTGTCCGCAGACCTCAGGGTCCCCCTCTATTCTCTTCTATGTCATTTACCTTCCGTACTTCTTTTATTAGACTCTGGTGTATAGAGATACTAGTTTCCCTTCTATAGCTTTTGACTTATGATATTCCGGGTTTTGGGAATATTGTGTTTTACTAGAGTGTTAGTTATTTTACATGCCAAGCGGCATTGCTACCAGATATTTAGTTATCTATTGCAGTTAGTTGTTAAGTTTTACTTCCATTTTGTTATTTTCGCAGTTTTGTTAGGCTTACCTAGTCGTAGAGACTAGGTGCCGTCATGACGCCTTATGGAGGGAGAATTGGGTCGTGACACGTTTCTAAGACTAAAATCATCATACGAACCTCTTAGAACCTTCAAATCCCGTTTTCGAGGTCGTTTACTCAAAAGTCAAATCTTAATTAATTCTTCCAACTCAACGCTTCCAAAATTAAAAGTTTCCATCCGAATCAACTTTGAGCTTCCCGAAATTCAATTCCGACAACACATACAAGTCATAATACCTGAAGTGTAACTACTCAAGGTCTCAAACCGGCGAATGACGCGCTAGAGCTTAAAACGACCGGTCGGATTGTTACGAAAATTCTCAAAACTAAACAATACAATGGGCCCATATCAACATCTAACAAAATAGATATTTAGTCTAAATAGTATTTTTAATTAAAACACATTTTACGGAATACGTTTTATTATTTAGAAAGAAATACAATAAAGATTAAAGTAGGAAGAACCTGTCCAATAAAAACGAAAAAGAACACAAATAAAGTTTTGAAAGATAAAATAGTTAAAAATATTTACACTCCTCAATTTTTCCTTAAAAATTAGATTTTGCCTCTAACTTTGAAAATAAAACATTCTTCTCCTCTTGTCAAATGCAATATCGAATCTATTTAAAATATTAAGATGTCAGTTACTTATAACAGCAACAAGCATGTCTATAATGGGCACAAACTCTGTCCTTCCTCAGTCACCTCTAAACCTAGGGTTGAAGTTCATGAGGTGATTTGAGATCCTTCTTTACACTGGTACATACTACCCCCTTCGAATTTCACTACTTCTATTAGGGTGGAGCTATTAGGGCTTTTGTACCATAGGAAAAGAAAAAATAAAATGAAAAGTATTCCTAGAGATATTTTGGTAGGAGTACTCCTAGAGATGTTAATGCATTGTTGTCTATTTCTCTTCTGTCCAACCTGGCCACCCTTCTCTCTAATTTTCCCTGTTTATCCTCGATTTAAAGCCATACTGTTTGAGGAATATTGATGATTAATCGGCACACAATCAGACATAAAAAAATTACAAAAGAAGAAAAAATAAAATATTAATTGAACGAGGCTCTATCAAGCCAATATCTTCATGGAAAAATCAGAGATTCTTTCACTATTAAAAATAAGAGACAATTTAAGATCCCTAGTTACAATTATCTTTATTTTAAATCCCCCAGATATTTCTCAAAATCTACGGGGTCAATGGGCCTTAGAAAATATAGATGAACATAGCAGGACTCGTGCAATCGCATAATGATCACGTCCAACTATAGTTCTAAAAAGGATAAGTGATGGTAGCAAATATAATTTAGTCTTAGAGTACGGAGGTGAATCACATAGAGAACTAAGACTTTAGCTAGAACTATTCAATATTACTAAAAATACAAGTTAACAATTTTCTGAGTTATAAAGATTACGATTTTTATTTTTAGCTAATTAACTAATAACTATTAAAAGAAGTAAAAATTATTAACTAAGGAGACTAAGGGTTGGAGACAAGATTAAGGAGGCCTAGCTAGAATTATGATTTCTCCAATTATCGGAATTCTTCTCGTTACATTATCTATAATCTCGTCGATTTATTCTCTACTGATCCTGATACTCACTTATCGTAATTCTCTCTCTCGAGTATCTATAATAATTTACTAGACATATTTTCTCGAATTACGCTAGTTGGCAATTTCTCACAATTCACTATGACCATGTCAAAGCTTTGTTATCCCTGACTCGCTTTTAAACCCGCAATATTTATCTTTTGTAATGACCTGACCATTTATTTTGAGCTCTAGCACGTTGTTCGGTATTTTGAGACCTTGAGTAGCTTCACTTTATGTATTACGACTTGTACGTGTGGTCGAAATTGAATTTCGGGTAGTTCATAGTTGATTTGGAAAGAAAATTCTAATTTCGAAAGCTTTAAATTGATGGAATTGACTAAGGTTTGACTTTTGAGTAGACGACCTCGGAATCAGGATTTGAAGGTTCCAATAGGTTTGTATGACGATTTTGAACTTCCCATGTATGTTCGGATCGAGTATCGGGTGGTCCGGAAGCATTCCGACGCTTATTATGGAAGGTTGACATTTTGAAGGTTTAAGAATTTCCTAAGTTTGGTTTGAAGTAGGCTTTGGTGTTATCGATGTCCATTTGGGGTTCCGAGCCTTGGAATAGGTTCGTATCGTGATTTGTGACTTGTACGTAAAGTTTGGCGTTATTATAGAATATTTTAATATGATTCAGAAGCGTTCGTCGAAGTTTGAAAGTTTAAAGAAGGATTTTCATCGTCGATTCATAAATTTGATGTTATTTGGCGTGATTTGGGGCTTCGACTAAGTTGGTATCATATTTTAGGATGCGTGGGTATGGTTGGATGGGGTCCTGGGGGCCTTGGGTGCGAATCAAATTGGAATTGGGTTGAGTTTTGGACATAAGGATTTGCTGAAGCTTAAGGCCTCTGGTGTGATCGCACCTGCGAAGTCTATGGCCGCAGGTGCGAGACCGAAAAAGTGACCAAGGGGTCGCAGAAGCAGTTCTGGGTGAGATGTGCAGTGGTCACATGTGCGAGGAGGATTTCCCAATCTGTGAGCCCACAAATGCGACGAAGCTCCGCAAATGCAGAATTAGAGAGGTGTGGCTGGCCCCGCAGAAGAGGAAGGGCTCACGCAAGAGCGGAAACGCGAAAGCCAGCGAAGGACCGCAGAGACACCTTTGTAGGTGCGAGCCTTGGGCCGCAGGTGCGAAGATGCCTGGACAGAATATATGTTGCTCAATCGGGATTTTTGCTCATTTCTCTCTTGGTTTGGGCAATTTTTGGAGAGCTTCAAGGGGAGACTTTCAACATCTATGGCAAGGAAAGTTATTCCCACCTATTGTAAGTTAAATTCATAGATTCTATAAGGATTTAAACATGAAAACTAGTAGAAATTGTGGGATTTTGGTAGAAAACCTAGAATTTGATATTTTGGATTTTTGACCACAAAATTGGACATAGAATTGAGAATAAATTTTATATTTGAGTTCGTAATGTTATAGGTAATGTTTATCTTCAAATAATTTCGGAATCAGGGTACGTGGGCCCGAGGGTTGACTTTATTGACTTTTCGAGCGGAGATGGGAATCACTATAAATTGTTAAATTGTAAGAATTGGAGTATATTTTGATTGATTTACACGTTCCTTGACTAGTTTTGGGATGTTTGGCTTTGAGTTGAGGTGTTAGAGAGGCGTTGGAGCCGGTTATGGATCTTCGGAGCAAGGCAAGTCTCCTGTCTAACCTTGTGAGTGGGAAACTACCCCCTCTAGCTGATGTAATTGCTATATGGTACTAGTTGTGGGTGATGCGTACGCACGAGGTGACTAGAGTCCGTACCTAGCTAAAGCATGTTTATGTCCGGGTAGACTTAGGACCTTATCATGTAATATTTGAATTATTTGAACTCATTCTGCTGGCTTAATTACTTGGACTTATAATTGAAATTGAATTAGAGATAAATATATGTATACTAGGCCGAGCCTTATCACCTTGGGTTGTTGGCTAGTTATTTGAGAAACGGTAAAGATTATATCCACTTTGTGCTCATGTATTGTATTGTAAGAACGTGTCTCGTAATTCGATAACTTTCTTCCTTTCTTGTGGAGCGGGCCGAATGCCTCGGCAGCATAATAGATCCATCTATAGTTCGTGCCGCTTGACCCTCGATAGTGTACACATTATTCTGGATCGGGCCAAATGACCTCGGCATAATCGTGCATTATATTGCTGGTAGTCCGAGCATTCACGAGATTGTCCTTCTACTGATGCCCGACATTGTACATGGCACTTCTTATCCGTTTGTTACTGGTACTTGATACATCTGAGCTGATGAGGTAGAATACAAGACGAAGAAATTCATACTTCAAAAGAAATATTTGGAAGATTAGGTAACTTACAGATTTACCCCATTATGACTGTGTGCTTCACATCTGCTTATTGATTTATTATATTACTTTGTTGGACCTCTAGTAAGTGTCGATGTCGAACCCTCGTTACTACTTCTCCGGAGTTAGGCTAGATACTTACTGGGTACACGTTGATTTACGTACTCATGCTACACTTCTGCACTAAATGTGCAGGATATGACAGGTTCATTTGGTGATCAACTTGACACGTAGGCTCAGCTGTTGAGGAGACTTTATGTGAGCTACATTCCAGCGGAGTCCACAAAGTCCATCGCAGTCCACATATGATGTATTATTATTGTACTCCTTAGTAAATGCTCATGCACTTGTGACACCGGGTTTTGGGATATACTAGTTGATGCTTATGGTTCTGTATATTTTCATAGCCTTTCATTTCTCTTATAAATTACAAATTTTGTACGTTCCTATGGATTTAAAAGTATAAATTCCTTATTAAAAATTCATGATTTCGAAAGTAATAACATGAGTAATCAAATTGATCAATCACTGTTGGATTGCCTGACGGCGGCGTTAGGTGCCATCATGACCTATAATGGAATATTGGCCGTGACAACTTGGTATCAGAGCTCTAGGTTCACTTCGGTCTCACGAGTCATGAACAGGTCTAGTAGAGTTTCGCGGATTGGTACAGAGACGCCTGTACTTATCTTCGAGAGGCTATAGGGCTGTTAGGAGCACTTCCCTTCTTGATTACTCTTATTGCGGTTTGATTCCATTGGAGCTTATGCCTTTATTTCCTTCCTACTCAATTGGGTATTGAGGAATTGTAGTGATACTGCAGATGTGGTGCAGGATGTTTTCCCTGCATACTTGAGCGAGTTATTATCGTCGTTTTGTGGAAGGGGGTTCTGTCGCTTCATGCCCTGTATCAGTATTGCCTATGGTTTTGAGGCTACACACAGATTGCTATGATGTTCATGCATTGTTATCGCGCAGTGTTGGTGTAATGGTAGGGTGCTTGTCTATGTGTCGAGGTAGTGAATGACTCGAAAGGAGGATTTCTTAGTACATGGTTTAGGGGTTCATCATTTAAATCCAGCGGGAAAAAAAAATCGGTCTATGGATGTTCAGGCTTTGGTTGATAGAGTATAGAGACTTGATATTTTTGAGCGTGGTGGAATTCTCATTTACGATGTGGTGTCATCATCCATGTTTGATCGCATTAAAGTTCACCGATGTTATGTTCTTCTTCGATTTGCCTTCGGGGAAGGGTGTTGTGAAATGGCGCCTGAGAAACAGTTGCCAGAGATAGCGGAGTGTAGCGGTTTCAGAATTGTATTGGTGTTTCTAATGTTGATGGCTCGAGAAAGATGATCTTCTAGGAGGTTTAAAGTCGGTGGCAATTTATTAGTTCAGGTGCTACAAGTATGGATTTGATTTGAGGTAACATTTGGGCAGTGAAGTATGAGGAAGGACATGGCGGGAGGTGTCTCGCGGTGGTTGAATTTCTAGCAGGTCAAGTATGAAAAGAAGAGGTCGAAAAGTTGCTTAAAGGAGATGGTTTAATCGAAGTAAGAGTGGCAGATTAGCATATGGATTTTGTGGTAGGATAGCCACGTGTCTTGAGAAGGTTTAGAGCTATTTGGGGAATCATGGTAGAAAATGACTAGGTCTACGAATTTTATTTGGGATGGTGGCTACTGTACTGAGGAAGATTGAATATGGCAGAGAGGAGTTTGCTTGGAATGAAGAGAGGTGTGAAAACTTGATTATCGTTTTTGGGATGCAACGTGACATCGAGTTTGGAATGTATTGTCGGACTTTCAGTTGATGTCTATGGGGAATGAACAAACTTGTACAACTGATGGACGAGTATGGGCTCAGGAGGGTTACTGAATTCGTGGTTGTTGTACCCAGTGCCGTGTCGTTAGAGGATGTCGGCATGGAATTCCACATATGGGTTATCTCCTGTGAGCAAGTTAGTGGTTGCATGATGTTGATGACGTTTCTACGAAGAGTTCTACTTACTACCTAACAGGAGATCAAGTATGCGATTGTGGCTGATAATTTGGAATGTTTTATGAAAAGTTTAACAAAGGATTTCGAGAAATTTGGCGGGTTAAAGGTGCGAGATCATGGTGATTGAGAAGGATGAATCTTTGTGGGTTCTAGATTTATGTAATTGTAGCTTAAAGCTAAGTAGGGGAGACAACCGCCTATGATTGGAGCACATTATTTTCTGCTTGTGCGATTTCTGGTTATCGGTGCATTGGTAGGTTATTATGACTAAGAAAAATAAAACATCAGGGGTTATTCAAGCGAAGAACTTGATGAATATGCGCTATACTTCACCTTATCGATTCATGTGCAGTTTTGGGAAGACTCAGAGTTTATACTTCTTGTGGAATGATGTACAAGGAAGAGAATTCAGTCGGTTGCTTCTTTGAGAGGGTGTTCATGTGCTAGCAGCGCACTAGAGTTTGGCTTATATTCGGGACCAAGTCAGAGTGGGTGACTCTCAACTGTAGTTCTAATGGGTTCGTTATATGGCTGAAGACCAGGATTTTGCAGCAAAGTGTGAAGAATACTTGGGAAATTTTCTATGTTATCATCGGGTATGTGGGGCAGTATTGGGAAAAAAATGGGAGAAACAGTTTTAGATTCGCAGAAGGTCTTTCAGAAGGGGTGTACCCGTTTGAGATGCTATTGTGTGCATTAGAAGGGTATGAGATGGTTCATGGGTATTGAGATGACGTGATCTCATGAATTGGGTCACTCGGAAGGAGTGCTGTTGAGTTCATTATGTTCTCGAATGGAGCTATTATTATTTCTAAGGCAAGTCAAGAGTAAAATTGGAAGAGGTTGGGCCAGTCAGTAATGGTTTGAATTAGCGTGATTGTGGAAATGATCAGTTCCTTCTGTATGTAAGTTATGCGGTTGATTCGTGGTTGTACGTTCGGTCTTGACAGCCACCATAATTTGATTGATTTAGAGGTATTTGAGTATAATGGCCTTGTTATGTGTAAATGGATCTCGGAAGAGTTATGACAGTTTAGATCATGACTTGAGGTTTGTATTTTTTGCGGTTGGGGGATACAATTGCGTGTTGAAATGGTTCTTCTAAAATGAGTTAAGTGAAAGTTCCTAGCCAATGGAGTGCTTATTTTACTAGTAGTTCAAGGGTTATGATGAATTCTTGTACTCTCGCGTAGCGGCATGATAGGTATAGTGAGCGGCATGGGAATTGAAAGTGAAGGATCAATGTTGCGGTTCGGTGCTGACAGGAATGTCACGAGCTCGGATGAGCAGAGGAGAATTCAGATGTTCAGAGTAAGCTGGCATTTTCTTTAGTGTCACTTGAGAGCAGTGTTCTGTGTAAGAGGCTTTGTGTATTGATTTGCGGATTCCTGATTGCTTTACTGAATTAGTACAATTGGTGGTATGGATGTGTAGACTTTGCTACCTGGTGCGGAAGGCCGTGGGAGAGTACCTCACGGGGAAATTGTATAAGCGTGGCATGTTAGCCACTTGATGGTTATAATTGGAACCAAGTATGGAGGTTCTGGTACTAGCGCTAATGTGAGAGCTTATGCCTGTGAGGCATTCTATTCCTTGGGTTGTGAAATGTGTGATTTTGTTTCAGATTTGACGGCTATTGTTGTGTGTCACAGATAGGGTTATTGTTGACCCTGGAAAGGTTATTAGCCCAATATGGTATGATCAGAATCGACTTGAGGTCCGTTGGTGGGTCTAATGTGAATGTGTGCTCTACAAAAGGTCGGATGTATTTTTTCGGCATAACATTGTTTACAGAGGAGCCTTCGGGCATTGGATGTTATTTTCCGACATCAGTTGTTCCATGTAAAAACTTCATTGTGCCATGTGGGTTGTGAGACGTCTTAATTATTCGCACATGTGTTGTAATCCCGTGTAGCTTGTGGTATTATGTGAGCAGGATGGCTCTCGAGATGCATGTCATTTATTGCACTTTAGTCGTGCTCCGGTTTTGTAGCGTAGGGCACTATCTATCTCCCCAGTGTTGTATTTTTACACTTGGCGTGCTTGTGGTCGATATTCAGGTATTTCGTAGGTAAGAGTATTATGGCTTGATGGGTATTCCCTTATTTACTATTATGTATGGATCGAGTGGCACGTTGCCGCGGGTATGTTGCTTGGATCGGATTGCATGCCGCAACTGTATCATGTGTGGATCAGGTTGCACGCCGTAATAGCGAGACTTTGAGTACGGTTCCCTATTTCTATTCTTGTGTATTTTATTTCTCATTCTTTGAGAAGGGTTCATAGCATCTGTTCGACCATTTTATTCGTTACGCGGGATGGGTAGTTCTTTTCTAGAGTTCGTTCCTCCTTATCTGTCATATTCAAGTTGTGGCTTATCGGCGCATCGATGACGTCATATGAAATCTTGGTCAGTGTTTGGGGTGGCTTATTGCCTGAGCAGCTTGTACTGGATGAGATGAGATTATTGGACCTGAAATCAGTGCAATCCGATTTATATAAGGTATATTAAAGAGCAAATATCATTATTCAGTTCAGAATGAGGTAATGGTCCTTGTCAGGAAGAGAGACTCCATGATTTGTTGATTCGGCAGGTGGTTATGAGTTTCTACACATCTCTCATCGTGGCAGTATTGCGAGAGTTAGAACATGGCTTATATGTGTTATGAGGTATACTACGGACTTCGGGTCAGTAAAATTGCAGCTGTTGTGTTTGGGGGAGGTTGCCTTGGGCAAACGAGTTATGCGATGCATTGTGTGATGTCAACATGGGTGCATGATCATGTTTTGGTATAGTGTGTAGTGATTGATACGGTGTTCGTATATTAGAATCAGGTCTTGTAAAGAAATTCAGAGGTTGGAATTTGGTTCTAAGGCTTATTGACCAAATAGAAGGGAGAATCTTTAGTTTGGCTCGAACTGATGTGCTCAACTAGGTTGTGGTGGCACGGGTAGGTGCACAATGTGTTGAACAGTGATTTTTGGGCAACTCCGTAGCAGTTCTTAGCACGTTTGAGGAAGAACGTATGTTTTAGTGGGGGAGAATGTATTGACACGACTGGTAGTTTTGAGCTCTAGTACGTCGTTCGGCGATTTTAGGCCTTGAGTAGCTTCACTTCATGTATTACGACTTGTACGTGTGGTCGAAATTGATTTTTGAGAAGTTCGGAGTTGATTTGGAAAGAAAATTCTAATTTCGGAAGCTTTAAGTTGGAGGAAATGACTAAGGTTTGACTTTTGAGTAGACGACCTCGAAATCAGGATTTGAAGGTTCCAATAGGTTCGTATGACAATTTCAAACTTGGGCGTATGTTCGGATCGAGTATCGGGTGGTCTGGAAGCATTTCAGAGCTTATTATGGAAGGTTTGCATTTTGAAAGTTTTAAGAATTTCCTAAGTTTGGTTTGAAGTAGGCTTTGGTGTTCTCGATGTCTGTTTGGGGTTCCAAGCTTTGGAATAGGTTTTTATCGTGATTTGTTACTTGTACGTAAAGTTTGGCGTCATTCCAAAATGTTTTGATATGATTCAGACGCATTCGTCGAAGTTTGGAAGTTTGAAAGTTTAACAAGGATTTTTATCGTCGATTCATAATTTTGATGTTGTTTAGGCGTGATTTGGGGCTTTGACTAAGTTGGTATCATGTTTAAGATGCGTAGGTATGGTTGGATGGGGTCCCGGGGGCCTCAGATGTGAATCAAATTTGAATTGGGTTGAGTTTTGGACTTAAGGAATTGCTGAAGCTTAAGTCTTCTGGTGTAATTGCACCTGCGAAGTTTATGGCCGCATGTGGGAGACTGCAAAAGCGGCCAAGGGGCCGCAGAAGGGGTCCTGGGTGAGATGGGCAGTGGTCGCAGGTACGAGGAGGATTTCCGCATCTGCGAGCCCGGAAATGCAATGAGGCTCCGCAGATGCAGAGTTGGAGATGTGTGGTTGGCCCCGTCGAAGCAGAAGGGATCACGCAGGAGCGGAAGCGAGAGGAGGGCCGCAGAAGTGCCCTCGCAAGTTCGAGCCTTGGGCCGCAGGTGCGGCTGGTCGGAGCCTAAGTGACTTTCGCAGGAGCGGACATTTTTCCTCAAAAGTGGAGTTGCAGGTGCGGCTGGGGTGCCCGCAGGTGCGAAGACGCCTGGGCAGAATATATGTTGCTCAATCAGGAGTTTTGCTCTTCACTCATTTCTCTCTTTGTTTGGGAGATTTTTCGAGAGCTTCAAGGGGAGACTTTCATCATCTATGGCATGATAAGTTATTCCCACCTATTGTAAGTTAAATTCATGGATTCTATAAGGATTTAAACATGAAAACTAGTAGAAATTGTGGGGGTTTTTGTAGAAAACATAGAATTTGGTATTTTGAATTTTTGACTAAAACATTGGACATGGAATTGGAAATAAATTTTATATTTGAGTTCGTAATGTTATGGGTAATGTTTATCTTCAAATATATTCGGAATTCGGGCATGTGAGCCCAAGAATTGACTTTATTGACTTTTGAAGCGGAGTTGGGAATCATTATAAATTGTTAAATTGTAAGCATTGGAGTATATTTTGATTGATTTACACGCTGCTTGACTAGTTTTGGGATGTTTGTCTTTGAGTTGAGGTGTTAGAGAGGCGTTGGAGCCAGTTTTGAAACTTTGGAGCAAGGTAAGTTTCCTTTCTAACCTTGTGACGGGAAAAATACCACCTAGGTGATGTATTTGCTATGTGATTCTAGTTGTGGGTGCTACATACGTACGAGGTGACGAGAGTCTGTACGTAGCTAAAGCATCTTTATGTCCGGGTAGACTTAGGACCTTATCATATAATATTTGAATTATTTGAACTCATTCTGCTAGCTTAATTACTTGGACTTATATTGGAAATTGATTTCGAGATAAATATATGTATACTAGGTCGATCCTTATCACCTTGAGTTGTTGGCTAGTTATTTGAGAAACGGTAAAGATTATATTCATTTTGTGCTCATGTACTATATTGTAAGCACGTGTCTCGTAATTCGATAACTTCCTTCCTTTCTTATGGAGCGGGCCGAACACCTCGGCAGTATAATAGATACATCTATGGTTCGTGCCGCTCGACCCTCGGCAGTGTACACATTATTCTAGATCGGGCCGAACGACCTCAACATAATCATGCGTTATATTGATGGTAATCCGAACATTCACGAAATTGTCCTTCCATTGATGCCTGGCATTGTACATGGCACTTCTTATCCATTTGTTACTGGTACTTGATACATTTGAGCTGATGAGGTAGAATACAAGACTAAGAAATTCATACTTCAAAAGAAATATTTGGAAGATTAGGTAACTTACAGATTTACCCTATTATGACTGTGTGCTTCACATCTGCTTATTGATTTATTATATTATTTTGTTGGACCTCTAGTAAGTGTCGATGTCGACCCCTCGTCACTACTTCTCCGGGGTTAGGCTAGATACTTACTGGGTACGCTTTGATTTACGTACTCATGCTCACTTCTGCACTAAATGTGCAGGATTTGACAGGTTCAGTTGGTAATCAACTTAGCACGTTGGCTCAACTGTTGAGGAGACTTTATGTGAGCTGCATTCCAGGCTACGCATCGCAGTTCACATAGTCTCCATCGTACTATTTATTTTATCCTGTCTCATTTACATTCTAGATAGATGATGTATTATTATTGTACTTTTTAGTAAATACTCATGCACTTGTGACACCAGATTTTGGGATATACTAGTTGATGCTTATGGTTTTGTGTATTTTCATAGCCTTTCATTTATCTTATAAATTACAAATTTTGTACGTTCTCGTGAATTTAAAAGTATAATTTCTTCCTTATTAAAAATTCATGATTTCGAAAGTAATGAAATGAGTAATCAAATTGATCAATCACCGTTGGCTTGCCTGACAACGGCGTTAGGCACCATCATGACCTATAGTAGATTTTGGGTCCTGACATCTTTCATATACAAAGGAAGTGACGTTATTCAATAACTACCTAAATACGCATTCTCTCTCGAGCAACACACTAAAGAATAGACACGGTTAATTGAGAGTTCTTCAATTACTAAAATAGGCACGTAGTTGAACAAATAGAGAAAGCTAAAGGCTCAATTATAATAAAACATATTAAGAATTCTTCCTACAAAATGTTTCATCAAAACCCTAGATAATAAAATTATCCAATAATAAAAGTATGTAAAACTACAATACTAAAATTCATAACCAACAATGAAAAATAGGAAGAAGAAAGGAAAAACTCGTTGCCGAATCTTCTGCCTTGCTCCTAGCGTATGCTTGCCTTCAAAAGTGTTGTGTTTCTCCAAAGTAGTATCTCTCCTATTCAAACGGACATTTTAGGATGTATTTATATTAATTAAGGTTTGTATGGGGCAATATAGAATAATACAAGTTTGAAAAGGTGAACTGGAACGTGTGCCTAAGGTTCGCGCCTCGTGCAGTCTAGTGTCACGCTCCCAGCCCTTATTATTTTTCTTCACGCTAGGTCCAGTGGAAAACCCCTGTACTTCACTATTTTGAAAAATTTCCATCTCATTTGGTGTACCTATGATTCACGCAGGGCACAAACTATGATTGTCATGACCAAAATCCATTGTAGGCCATGATGGCGCCCAACATCGCAGTTAGGCAAGACAACACTTAATCATTCATTTTATCATTCTTAAAATCATAAATCTTTCTTGGATAATAAGGTTAGTGCATTAAAATAAATCGTAGTTACGTACAACTTCGTTAAAATAATAAGTGAAAGTGAATCGGTGTAAAACAATCCATAACAAATTCTAGAACACCCCTAAAACACGGTGTCACAGGTGCATGAGCATTTACCAAGGAGTACAATAATAATACAACCTCTGTCCGAAATGTAAATAAGACTGGATAAAGTAAATTGCACGACGGAGACTTTGTGGGCTGCGATACATAGCCTGGAATGCAACACACCATAAAGTCTCCTCAGCGGTTGCGCCTACGCGCCAAAATGACCGCCAATTGAACCTGTCAGATCCTGCACATTTAGTGCAGAAGTGTAGCATGGGTACGTAAATTAATGCGTACCCAGTAAGTATCTAGCCTAACCCCAGAGAAGTAGTGATGAGGGGTTGACATCGACACTTACTAGAGGTCTAACAAAGCAATATAATAAATCATAAGCAGATGTGAAGCACACATCAATAATGGGGTAAATCTGTAATTTACCTAATCTTCCAAATATTTCTTTTAAAGTATGAATTTCTCAGTCTTGTATTCTACCTCAACAACTCAGATGTATCAAATACCAGTAACAAACGGGTAAGAAGTACCATAATAAATGTCGGGCATCAGTGGAAAAAAAATCTCGTGAATGTTAGGCCGGCGATATAACTCACGATTATGCGGAGGTCGTTCGTCCCGATCCAGAATAATGTGTACACTGCCGATGGTCGAGCAGCAAGAACCATGTATACATCTATTATACTGCCGAGGCATTCGGCCCGCTCCACAAGAAAAGAAGGAATTTATCAAATTATGAGACACATGCTTACAATACAGTACATGCACAAAGTGAATATAACCTTTACCGTTTCTCAAATAACTTGTCAACGACTCAAGGTGATAAGGATCGACCTAACATATATATATATATATATATATATATATATATATATATATATATATATATATATATATATTTCCAAATCAATTACAATTATAAATTAAATTAATTAAGCCAGCAGAATGAGTTCAATAATTCAATTATTATATGATAAAGTCCTAAGTCTACCAGGACATAAACATGTTTTAGCTACGTACGGACTCTCGTCACCTCGTGCGTATGTAACACCCACAACTAGTAGCAAATAACAATTACATCACCTAGGGGTAGTTTCCCCCTCACAAGGTTAGACATGAGACTTACCTCGCTTAGAAGTTCCATAACCTGCTCCAATGCCTCTCAAATTCTTCAACTCAAAGCCAAACGACCCGAAACTAGTCAAAAAATGTGCAAATCAATTAGAATATACTCCAATGCATATAATTAAATCAATTTATAGCAATTTCCAACTCCGCTCGAAAAGTCAATAAAGTCAACCCTTAGGCCCACGTGCCCGGATTTCAAAAATGTTCGAAGATAAACTTTAGCCATGATGCCACGAACTCAAATATATGATTTATTTCAATATCCATGTCAGATTTTGTGGCCAAAATCCAAAAATACTAATTTCTAGGTTTTCTACCAAAATCTCAAATTTCTACTAATTTTCATGTTTAAATCTTTATGAAATCCTTGAAATTAACTTACAATATATGGGAAGTACTTACCTTGCAATAGATGATGAGAATCCCCTATTGAAGAGATCCAAAAATTGCCCAAACCAAATACAAATGTGGGAAAAATGGGATAAGTCTCGAATTAAAAGCACCCCACTATCCAGCGACTTTCGAATCTGCGGTCCACCAGGCACACCTGCGGAAATATCCATAGCAGGTGCAGTCCCCTCTAAGACCAGCCGTCCCCACTTCTGCAGAAAATGCTCGCTCCTGCGGGCCTTCATCAGCCTGCCCGCTCCACTTTTGCAGAAGGTTTGGTCGCGCCAGTGGTTGCGCACCTGCGCTCAAGCCTGCGCATCTGCAGAATGCCATGCCTCTCCTTATTCGCTTCTGCGCTCAACTGCCCGTATCTGCGAGCTTACAGGTGCGGCCAAAACCTCACACCTGCGCATCCCTCCTGCCCAGCACAACTCCGCACCTACAATGCCAAACATGCCCCTATGGACTCGCACTTGCGACCAAATCATTCGCAGGTGCGATCGCACCAGACCTGGTGCACTTCAGCTGTTCCCCAATTCCAAACTCATCCCGATTTCTAATCCAAATTACCCCCGAGGTCCGCAGGACACCATCCAAGCACACCAACACATCCCAAAACACGATACAAACTTAGTCGAAGCCTCAAATCACGTCAAACAATATCAAAATCATGAATCGACAGCAAAAACCTTTCTTCCAACTTTCCAACCTTCAAACTTTGCCGAACGCGTCTGAATTGCACTTAAACATCCCGGAATGATGCCAAACTTTACGTTCAATTCCCAAATCACGACACGAACCTATTCCAAGGCTCGGAACCCCAAACGGACATCAATAGCACCAAAGTCCACTTTAAATCAACTTAAGAAATTCTTAAACCTTCAAAATGCCATTTTTCCATATTAAGCGCCAAAATGCTCCCGGGCCACCCGATACTCAAACTGAATATACGCCCAAGTCCGAAATCATCATATAAACCTATTGGAACCTTTAAAACCCAATTCCGAGGTCATTTACTCAAAAGTCAAACCTTGATCAACTCTTTGAACTTAAAGCTTCCGAATTGAGAATTTTCCATCCGAATCAACTATGAACTTCCCGAAATTCAATTCTGACTACTCTTACAAGTCATAATACATGAAGTGAAGCTACTCAAGGCCTCAAACCTCCGAACGACATGCTAGAGCTCAAAATTACCGTTTGGATCGTTACATTCTCCCTCACTTAAACATACGTTCGTTCTCGAACGTGCTAAGAACTGCTCTGGAGTTGCCCCAAAATCACTGTTCGACACCTTGTGCACCTACCCGTGCCACCACAACCCAGTTGAGCACATTAGCTCGAGCCAGACTGAAGATCCTCCCTTTTATTTAGTGAATAAGCCTTAGAACCAAATCCCAACCTCCAAATTTCTCTGCAAGACCTGATTTTAACATACGAACATCGTATCAATCACTACACACTGTACTGAAACATGATCTTACACCTTTGCTAAATTTGCACCATGTACCGCATAATTCACATGCCATAATACATCCTCCGACCACAATAGTCAAAATTTCATGAATATAATGCCCGTAATATGCCTCATAACACATGTAAGCCCTGTTCTAACTCTCGCAATACCGCCACGATGAAAGAGATGTGTAGAAACTCATAACCACATGCCAAAACAATAATTCATGGGGTCTCTTCACCTGACAAGCACCATTACCTCATTCTGAATTGAATAACGATATTTTCTCTTTAATATACCCTGCTTAACTCCGATCGCACTGATCTCAGGTCCAATAATCTCGTCTTACCTAGTACAAGATGCTTGGGCAATAAGCCATCTCAAACATGGTCTAAAATCTTATATGGTGCCATTAATTTGTCAACAAGATACAACCCGAATATGACTCATAATGAAAAATGAACTCTGGCAAGGGACTACCCAACCCACATAAGGAATGACACGGCCAAGCCGATCCAACAATATACCTGTGGTGGCATGCCACCCGATCCACACAACAATCAATACGGAAGCACCCATCAAGTCGTAATGCTTATACTTACGAATGATCAAATATCGACCACAGGTACGCCAAGTGCATAATACAACCCTGGGGAGACGGATAATGCCATACGCTACAAAAATCCAAGCACGACTAAGGTGCAATAAATGACCTGCATCTCGAGAGCCATACTGCTCATATAACACAACAAGCTACACGGGATCACAACACATGTGCGAATAATCAAGCCGTCTCACAACCCACATGACATAATAGAGTATTACATGGAACAACTGACAGCGGGATTAACATCCAATGCCCGAAGACTCCTCTGTAAGCAATGTTATGCCGAATGAACACATCCAATATGATGTAAGTCTACCAGCGAACCTCAAGCTAATTTCGCTTACCCCATACTCGGCTAATAACATTTCAAGGATCCACGATAACCTTATTCATGACACATAAGGACAACCGTCAAATCCCGAACAAACTCACATAGTCCACAACAAAAGGAATAGAGCGCCTCTCAGTCATAACCTCTCCTATTGGTGACAATACCAAAATCTCCATACCTGTTTTTAAATCTCTACCAATTGAATGACTAACACGTCACATTTATACGATCTTCTCGTGGGATATACCTCCACAACTTTCCACACCAGGTAGTAAAATTTGTACATTAATGGCCATCGACCATACTACATCTATACTTCTAGAAATCCCCCCCCCCCGCTCCTCCGAGTTCGTGACATTCACACCAACACCAAACCTTGACCTTGGCCCTCAACCTCCAAATTTCCATACCGTTCGCTGCACTTACCATGCCGCTACATGAGAGTACCTGAATTTCATCATAACTCCTTAACCACTAGTAGAATAAATACTTCATCATCTAGAAACCTTTCACTTAACTCATTTTAGAATAACCATTGTAACACGCGACTGAATTCCCATAACCGCAGAAAATAAAAACCTCAAGTTATGGTCTAAACTGCCATAATTCTTTCGAAATCCATTTATACAACAAGGCCATTTGAATCAAATACCTCCCAAATAAATCAAATTATGGTGGATGTCAATCCCCCACGTACAACCACAAACCACCTGTATAACTAACACGCTGAAGGAACTGATCATTGCCACAATCATGCTGATTCAAACTATTACTAACTGACCAAATTTCTTCCAATTTACTCTTGACTTGCCTTAGAAATAATAATAGCTCCATTCAAAGACATAACGAACTTAATCAGCACTCATCCCGAGTGACCCGAATCACGAGACCACATCATTTTGATACCCATAAACCATCTTATACCCTCCTCATGTGCACAATAACACCTCTAACTGGTGCACTTATTCTGAAGGACCTTTAGCGAATCCAAAATTGTTCCTTCCATTTTTGTAATACTGCCCCGCAGACCCGATGATAACATAGAAAATTCCCCAAGTATTCTTCACACTCTGCTACAAAATCCCGGTCTTCAGCCACACAACAAACCCAAAATCTTTTGACACCGCACTTATCCCATTAGAACCACTATTGAGAGCCACCCACTCTGACCTGGTCCCGAGTATAATCAAACTCCATCGCTCTGTTAGCACATGAGCACTCCCAAAGAAATAACCAGATTAATTATTTTCCTTGTACATCACATTCACAAGAAGCATAAACTCTGAGTCTTCCCAAAACCTGCACATGAGTCGATAAGGAAAAATATAACACACATCCATCAAGCGCTTTTCTCGAATTACCCCTGATGTTTTCTTTTCTTAGTCATAAATAATCTACCAATGCACTGATAACCAGAAACCGCACAAGCAGACAACCATACGATCCAATCGTAGAAAGTGGGCTCCCCCACTTAACTTTAAGCTACAATTACATAAATCTAGAACCCACAAAGATTCATACTTCTCAATTTTCCATGATCTCGCACCGTTAACCCGCCAAATTTCTCGAAATCCCTTGTTAAACTTTCCATGAACCTTCCGAATTATCAGCCACAATCGCATATTCGACCTTCTGCCGAGTAGTAAGTAGAACTCTTCGTAGAAACTTCATAAAAATCACGCAACCGCTAACCTGCCCACAAGAGATAGCCCACCTGTGGAATTCCATACCTACATCTTCCAACGACGCTGCACTAGGTACCACTTCTACAAAATTAGTAAACCCTCCTGAGCCCATGCTCGTCCACCGGCTGTACAAGTCTATTCATTCCCCATTGACATCAACTGAAAGTCCGACAATACCTTCTAAACTCGAAGTCACGTCATATCCCATAACGATGATCAAGATCTTACGCCCCTAAACACTCCAAGCAAACTTCTTTCCGTCATATTCGACCTTCCTCAGCACAATAGTCACCATTCCAAATAAAATCAGTAGACCTAGTCACTATTCTCAAGGTATGTGACTATCCTACCACAGAATCCATATGCTACTCTGCCACTCCCACTTCGGTTAAACCATCTCCTTAAGCAACTTCTCGACCTCTGCTTTTTATACTGGACCTGCTAGCAATTCAACCACCATGAGACACCTTCCACCATGTCCTTCCTATCCTTCTCTACCCAAGTGTTGCCTTAAATTAAAATCTATTTCTATAGAACCTGAACTAATAAATTGCTATCAACTCTAAGCCTCTTCGAAGATTACTTATCTAGAGCCATCAGCATTAGAAACACCGATTCGATTCTGAAACCGCTACACACCGCCATCTCTGACAACTGCTTCTCCGCACCATTTCACAATATCATGCCCGAAGGTAAACCAAAGAAGACCATAATTCCGGCAAACCTTAATACGTTCAAACAAGGATGACGACACCACATCACAAATGAAAATTCCACCACTCTAAAAAATATCAAGCCTCGTTACTGCATCAACCAAAGCCTGAACATCCATAGTCCGATTGCCTTTCCTCTGATGGAATTAAATGTCGAACCTCTAACCCATGAATTGAGAAATCCTCCTTTCGAGTAATTCACTACCGTGATCCCTAAATAAGCACCCTACAACCTCTCGAAGATAAGTACAGACGTCTCCGTACCGATCCACAAGACTTTACTAGACTTGCTCATGATTAGTGAGGCCCAAGTGAACCTAGAGCTCTGATACCAAACTGTCATAACCCAAAATTCATTGTAGGCCGTGATGGCACCCAACATCGCCGTTAGGAAAGCCAACACTTAATCATTTATTTTATCATTTTTAAAATCATAAATCTTTCTTGGATAATGAGGTTAGTTCATTAAAATAAATTATAGTTACGTACAGCTTCGTTAAAATAATAAATGAAAGTGAATCAGTGTAAAACAATCCATAATAAATTCTAGAACACCCCCAAAACCCGGTGTCACAAATGCATGAGCATATACTAAAGAGTAAAAAAATAATACAACCTCTGTCCAGAATGTAAATAAGACATGATAAAGTAAATTGTATGATAACGACTCTGTGGGCTGCGATACATAGCTTGGAATGCAGCTCTGACTATCCAAATTAAAGTTTAATATTTATACATGCCTAATAATTTCGGATTTCAGATCGGATCGGGTTACAACTATAACAATCCGAATCCGATCCGAATATCCAAAATTTTAATAAACACAATGCGAATCCTATCCAAATATCTGAAATCCGAAATCCGAAATTGAGCGGATCGATTCGAATTTCGGATATCTGATCCAAATGAACAGCCTTACCCCTAACTCCTCGGACGCTCCTGCCGAGGCTAAGAAGAAGAAAATGACCGTGGTCAGGGTCAGAAAGAGAACCAAGAAAGCTTCCAGTTCCCGTGTCCCAGATTCCAAAGCTCTTTATCGGCTTAAGGATTTTCTCGAGGATAACGATGACATGGAGTTTGTCACTCAGAAGTCAATAGATGTCGACCTGGTGTTGGCGTCCCTAGAGTGGGATGCTCGAAAGTCTGAGTCCCCTATAGCTTGAGGGCTCGAAGAAGATCAAGTAGCTACTGCTTTACAGGAAGCTCCTTCGGTTCCGAGAAGGCCGCCTCAGAAAGCGCCTACATCATTCACATTCCGGAGTCACCACCTCATATAGAGGCCTTTTTAGAAGAGGCTCGGGCTGCCACAGTAAAACTGACCGAGGCATCCTGAGCCGTGGACGAGGCCCTTAACTCATTTTTTAAGAGCGTAGAGTCGGCGTGCTAGAGGATTACTCCGGCTTTGGCCACATGGAGATCCCGAAAAGGGTTGTGCAGTCAGGGTCAGGTGGGCCAAGTTCGAGCCCAAAGCTCGAGAAGCAGTTTTCCGCCCCAAGTGAGAACCTTGACAGGAAGAAAACGATCATGTTCACAGTACCGGCGTATACTAAATGCTATCCAGACTAGTCGGAGTGGCCAACTATCTCCGTTCCTTCATAACCGAAGAGGACCAAGTAAATATGAACGGGGTAGATGGGCTAAGCCTCTTCAACGAGGCTCAGTAGGTGCTGAATAGGGTATACTGTCATGACCCATTTTCCACAATAAGCCGTGATGGCGCCCAACGTCGCCGCTAGGCAAGCCAACTGTGAATAATCTATCTAATTGTTCATTTTAATATTTTTAAAGTCATTGATTTTATTTAATAAGGGAACAATTAGAAGGTGATCGTAATAATGTAAAGCATGAAATAAACGAAAGAGTGAAGTAGTGAATTTAATAATTAAAAAAACCATAAATTATCTACTAGAATTTCTCAATAATCGGTATCACAAGTGCACGAGCAAACTAGTAGAATATACAAAATCTCCTAAACTAGTCTCTGGAGTAAGATAGACAGAAAGATAAATGCAACAAGGAAGAGACTCAGATCATGCTTTATTAGTGTAAAAGTATATCGTGAGTACATAAACAACATGTACCCAGTAAGTATCTAGTCTAACTTCGAAGAAGTAGTGACGAGGGGTCGACATCGACACCTACTAAGGGTCAATAAATAAAATAAAGAAATCATAAGTAGGCATCAAATACAACAATAATAGTGAGATAAGAAACACAAATTTATAATTCTCAAATGTAATATTAATTTAAAATCTCCAACTATTCATAGGCCAAGTATTTAACACATAAGAACCACAAAGTAATTTTCTAGTCTCAGATCAAGAAGAAATATCAAGTAACCAGACTCCGAGAAATATCACGCACGATTTATGCCGAGCTCGTATGGCCCGATCCAGAATAGTGTGTACACTGCCGAGGGTCGACCGACACGAACCATAGATGCATCTAATATACTGTCGAGGCGTTCGGCCCGATCCACAAGAAGAAAGAATACTCCACGAACTCCGATTAATGGCTACTACATAAGAATATTACTCAAAGAAGGTATAATCTCCACTAACAGTCAAGTAATCCGCCAAAACTCAAAGTAATGAAGCTCAGTCTTTAAAAATTCTTTATCCAATTTCAATTATAATTTAAGTAATTAAACTAACAAGTTGGGTGCAAATAATACAAGTAATACATGGTAGAGTCCTAAAAGTACTCGGACATAAGCATGATTTTAGCTACGTGCAGACTCTCTTCACATCGTGCGCACATAGCACTCACAGTTATTAGCAAATAATCATTTATAACACCTACGATGATAATTTTCTCTTACAAGGTTTGGCAAGAGACATACCTAAAAGCCTCAAATCGGTGCCATGTAATCCGAAACTTGCCAGATATTGTACAAACTAATCAATATATGCTCAAAAGTTTATAATTTAACTATTAGAGTAATTTTCCTATCCAATTTGGAAGAATCCTAAAATTTGCCTCTGAGCCCACGTGCTCGGATTCCGGAAATTTTGGTAAATAATTGTTACCCATAACCTCACGGACATAACTATATAAATTTTACCCAATTTCATAATCATTTTTGTGGTCTAATCCCATTTTTATCAAAACCTAGGTTTTTCAACAAACTCCTAAATCTACATTTTACATGTTAAAATCTACCCATCATCTATGTATTTAAACTTACATTAGGTAGAAATCATTCACCTTATAATTCTTGATGAAAACCCTTCTCCAAGAAGCTCCAAATTCGGAGAACACAAATGAGAAATGGAAAAAATAAGCCTAAGTCCCGTCTTTAAATCAAGACACTACCCAGTTGACCCTTATTCGCGATTGCGGAAGAAGCCTCACGATCGCGAAGGCAAAGCTGGCCCAGGCCTATGAGGTCTTCATCGCGAACGCGAGTGAAGACACGTGGTTGTGAAGGCTTGCCCAGCCTGAGCTTCGCGAACGCAGTCGGCCCTTCGCGAATAGGAAGAGCAAAGGTGGCTGACCCACCCCAGGCCCTTTATTCTATGCGAACGCGAGCCTGACCAGGCGAACGGGAAAGCCACAAGTCCTGAAGCATCACGAACGCGACCTGTTGTCCGCGAATGCGTAGGGAAAAATGCCCAGTCCCCCAATTCCTTCTCCTTGAATGCGACTCCACCTCTGCGTTCACGAAGAAGGAAACCAGAACCATCAATAGCAGAATTTCAGATTTAGCTAAGGGTGGTCCGAAATTCACCTGGGAGCCTGTCCCACCAACAAGTACATAAACATAATACGAACCTGCTCGAACCCTCGAAACACGTAAAACAACATTGAAACTAAGAATCATACCCCAAGACCAAATTGAATCAACTTTTGAACTTTAAACTTTTCAACTAGCTCCGAATGCGTCAAGTCTTACTTAGACAATTCGGAATGACACTAAATTTTGCGTACAAATCATAAATCACCATACAGACCTATTCTCAGGCTCCGAATCCCAAACAGACCTCGATAACACTGAAATCTACTTAAAATCAAATTTAAAGAACAAGAAAACCTTCAATGCGCCAACATTCAACATTAGGCGCCAGAACGTTCCCAGATCACCCAAAACTCGATCTGAACATACGCCCAAGTCCATAATCATCATACCAACCTATTGGAACAATCAAATCCCGGTTCCGATGTTGTTTACTCAAAATATTGACTCAAGTAAAACTTGACCATCTTAGGCCACTATTAAGGAACCAAGTGTTCCGATTTCAACCCGAACCCTTTAAAACTCAAACCAACCATCCCCGCAAGTCATAACACACTAAAGGTACATACAGAGAGTCTTAATTAGGTTAACAAGGATCTAGAAAGCAAAACAATCAGTTGGGTCGTTACATTCTCCACCTCTTAAACAAACGTTCGTCCTCGAACGGGTCTAGAATCATACTTAAAGTGCGGAATAAGTGTGGATATCAGATCTGCATGTCCTCCTCGATTTCCCAAGTCGCCTCCTCGACTGGTTGACCACTCCACTGGACCTTTACCGCAAAAATCTTCTTAGACCTCAATTGGCGAACCTGGCTATCAACAATGGCAACTGGCACCTCCTCATAACCCAACCTTTCATCTAGCTTAACCATGCTGTAATCTAACACATGTGACCTGTCGGCATGGTACTTCTGAAGCATAGACACATGGAAAACCGGATAAAGTCCCAATAGACTGGTAGGCAAAACAAGCTTATAAGCAACCTCCCCAACTTGCCTCAACACCTCAAATGGGCCAATAAACCTTAAGCTCAGCTTGCCCTTCTTCCTGAACCACATGATGCCCTTCATCGGTGAGACTTTTAGGAGAACCTTCTCGCCCACCATAAATGATAAATCATACGCCTTCTGATCCACGTAACTCTTCTGTCTGTACTGTGTTGTGCGAAGTCGTTCCTGAATCAACTTTACCTTATCCAAGCATCCTTCACTAAATTAGTGCCATATAACCTAGACTTGCCGGGCTCAAATCATCTGATGGGTGAGGGACATCGCTGACCATATAAATCCTCAAATGGAACCATCTCGATGCTGGATTGGTAACTGTTGTTATAATCAAACTCGGCCAGAGGCAAGAATCGATCCCACTGCCGTCCAAAGTCAATCACACACGCTCTAAGCATTTCCTCCAGGATCTGAACTATCCGCTCTGACTACCCGTCATTCTGCGGATGAAAGGTTGTTTTGAGCTCTACCCGGGTACCCAACTCTCTTTGTACTGCTCTCCAAAAATGTGAAGTGAACTTAGGTCCTCTATCTGAAATGATGGAAACAAGAACATCATGCAACTGGACAATCTCCTGAATGTAAATCTGGGCCAATCTCTCTAAAGAGTACATAGTCATCACTGGAATAAAGTGTGCCAACTTGGTCAGCCTATCGACAATGACCCAAACGGCATCAAACTTCCTCAACGTCCGCGGCAAACCAACTAAGAAGTTCATAGTGATGCACTCCCATTTTCACTCCAATATAACCATATGTTGAAGTAGGCCACCTGGCCTCTGGTGCTCATACTTAACCTCCTGGCAATTTACGCATCTCGCTACATACTCAACTATGTCCTTCTTCATCTGCCGCCACCAATAATGCTGCCTCAGGTCGCGATACATCTTCGTAGCACCTGGATGAATAGAATACCGAGAACGATATGCCTCCTCTAGAATCTTCTCCCTCCACCCATCAATATTAGGAACACATAGGCGATCCTAGAGTCACAGAACACCATCCTCACCAATAGTAACCTCCTTGGCACCACCCTGTAGTACTGTCTCTCTACGAACTAGCAAGTGAGCGCACTTAGATCATCGTACTGACAAACCTTGATCCGCTCAAATAATGAAGACTGAGTCACAACACATGCAAGAACTTGACTGGGATCTGAAATATCCAACCTCACAATTCTGTTACCTAAGGATTGAATGTCCAAAGCCAATGGCATCTCCTCTACTGAAATAAATGAAAACTACCCATACACTCGGCCTTTCTGCTCAACGCATTTGCAACCACATTCGCCTTGCCCGGATGATAAAAGATGGTAATATCATAACCCTTCACTAACTCAAGCCACCTGCGCTGCCTCAAATTAAGATCCCTCTACTTAAATAAATACTGTAAGTTGTGATGATCAGTGTAAACCTCACAAGACACCCCATAAAGATAATACCTCCAGATCTTGAGAGCATGAACTATCGCGGACAACTCCAAATCATATACGGAGTAATTCTTCTCATGGGGCTTCATCTGACGTAAAGAATATGCAATAACTCACCCCTCCTGCATCAGTACATAACCCATGCCAACGCGTGAAGCATCACAATACACAACATACATCCCTGAACCGGAAGGCAACACTAATACCGATGCTATAGTCAATGCAGTCTTAAGCTTCTGAAAGCTCGCCACATAATCATTCGACTATCAGAACGGAGCATCCTTCTGGGTAAATCTAGTCAAAGGTGCCACAATAGATGAGAAGCCCTCCATGAACCGACGATAATAACATGCTAAATCCCAAGAAACTCCTAATCTCGGTCGCTGTGGTTGGACGAGGCCAACTCTGGATAGCCTCGATCTTCCTGGGATCTACCTTAATACCTTCACCTGATACAACATGCCCCATGAATGCCATAGAATCCAACCGGAACTCGCACTTGGAGAACTTAGCATATAGCTTCTGTTCCCGCAAGGTCTGAAACACAACTCTCAAATACTGCTCGTGCTCCTCCATACTACGCGAGTAGATCAATATGTCATCAATGAAGACATTGACAAATGAGTCAAGATATGGCCTGAACACCCAATTCATCAAATCCGTAAACGTTGCCGGGACGTTGGTCAAGCCAAAGGACATCACTAGAAACTCATAGTGCACATATCTAGTTTGAAAAGCCGTTTTCGGAACATCCGAAGCACGAATCTTCAACTGATGATACCAGATCTCAAGTTGATCTTATATAACACCCTGTCACCTTGCAAATGGTCAAACAGATTACCAATACGCAGCAACAGGTACTTATTCTTAATGGTAACTTTGTTCAACTGGAAGTAATCAATGTACATCCGCATACTACCATCCTTCTTTTTTGCGAACAATACTGGTACACCCCAAGGCGACAAACTCGGCCTGACGAACCCCTTCGCTAGTAACTCCTTAAGTTGTTCCTTTAACTCCTTCAACTCTTTCGGAGCCATGCGATATGGAAGAATAGAGATAGGCTAGGTACTTGGCACCAAATTGGCACTAAAATCAAAATCACGATCTGGTGGCATGCTTGGTAGATCAGAAGGAAACAAATCAGAGAACTCCAGCACCACGGGCACTGAATAAATCGTGGGAGTCTCTACAACAGTATCTCAAACATAAGCCAAATAAGCCAAACAACCCTTCTCGACCATATGTCGAGCCTTCAAGAAAGAGATAACCTTACTAGTGTACTGATAGATGAACCCCTCTACTCCAGTCTAAGCAACTCTGGCATCGCTAATGTAATAGTATTGGCATGTAAATCAAGAACGACATGGTACAGAGACAACCAGTCCATGCCCAGAATGACCTCAAAGTCGGTCATGTCAAGCAATAGAAGATCCGCTCTGGTCTCATAACCACAAAAATTCACAATACGGGACCGATAAATCTGATCCACAATAACAGAATTGCCCACTGGCGTTGACACATATCAAGGAGCACACAAGGACTCACGAGAGACACTCATATAATGAGAAAATAGAGATGAAACATATGAATACGTATACCTTGGATCAAATAGTACCGAAGCATCCCTACTGCAAATAGAAATAATACTTGTGATCATGGGGTTTGATTCCACTACATCTGGTCTGGATGGAAAATCATAGAACCTAACTGGAGCACCACCTGACTAGACTCCACCTCTAGGGTGACCCCAACCCACCTGCACTCTGCCTCTTATCGGCCGGACGGTTGGTGCGGCAGCTGATACGGTGATCTTGGGCTGATGGCCCTGCTATACTGCCTTGCCCCGAAGTTCGGGGCAAAATCTCCTCACATGACCAAGCTTCCCGCACTCATAGCAATCTCTCAGTGCAAAAGATGACTGGCCCTGAGTCTGACCGTGGGGACCTGACCACCTACTAGAAGAACCCTGAATAGCTGGTGGACAGTAGGAGCTCTCTGGAATGGCGCTAAAATAGGGCCGCACTAGAGCACCGCGAGAAGGCGGCAATGTTGAATATGTGGGCCTGCTAGACTGGCCCCTCACAAACTGACCTCTACCCCCTAACGGAGCACCACTGAACCCTCCAAAATATCGAGGCCGCTTGTCCCTCGGCGCATGCTATCGGTACTTCTGACGGATACCCTCGATCCTCTGAGCTATATTCACAACCTGCTCATAAGGAGTCCCCATCTCAATCTCTCGGGCTATAGTAACCTGGATACCATAGTGCAAGCCCGCAATAAACCTCCGCACTCTCTCTACATCGGTGGGGACGATCATAAGTGCATGGCGAGACAACTCAGAGAATCTCGCCTCATAATCGGTCACAAACATCTGACCCTACAAGAGCCGCTCGAACTTACCCAGTAACTCTTCCCTCTGAGAGGGTGGAATATATCTCTCCAGAAAGAGACGTGTGAAGTAGTCCCAAGTCAAGGGTGGAGAACCTGCTAGTCTGTTGAGAAAATAGCACTGCCACCAGAGATGTGGCTGGGTCCGCTGGAAATAAACCATCCTGTGTCATAGAGTCCATGAACCGCAGCAAATGCCCCATGACCTCCTGAAGTCCTGATACGGACGTGAAATTTGCTGGGGTAGGCTCAGCTGCAGGTACCTCATCCTACTCCTCAATAATAGGATCCTCAACTGGATCCACTGGCGGCACAATGGGAGAAACTCTAGGATGCCCTCGTTTTCTAGCAGGAGTTGGAGCCCTCCCTCGGCCTTAGCAATAGGGGGAGCAACTCTTCCACCGCTGGGTAAATCTGTCGCGCGCATTCTCCCCATCTGTCAGAGAATAAGAGAAAGATACTTAGCATCACATCAACTGCACGATAGGAGATGAAGAAAAAGAAGTTTTCTAAAACCCTATAGCCTCTCGAAGATAAGTACGGACGTCTCCGCACCGATCCGCAAGACTCTATTAGGCCCGCTCATGACTTGTGAGACCTATGTGAACCTAGAGATCTCATACCAAGCTGTCACGACCCAATTCCCACTATAGGCCGTGATGACGCCCAACGTCGCCGCTAGGCAAGCCAATGGTGAACTATCCATCTAATTGTTCATTTTAATATTTTTAAAATCATTGATTTTATTTAATAAAGGAACAATTAGTAGGTGATCATAATAATGTAAAGCATGGAATAAACAAAAGAGTGAAGTAGTGAATTTAATAATTAAGAAAACCATAAAATATCTAATCGAATTTCCCAAAATTGAGTGTCACAAGTGCACGACCAAACTAGTAGAATATACAAAATCTCCTATACTACTGTCTGGAGTAGGATAGACACAAAGATAAATACAACAATGAAGAGACTCCAAGTGCCACAGAACGGAACAGAGGGAGCATCTCACTACTAAGTCTCCGGGTAGCGGGGGTATGTGCCTGACTGACCACTAGATGCACCTGCCTCATATCCTGCACGATTAGTGCAGAAGTATAGCGTTAGTACATAAATAACATATACCCAGTAAGTATCTAGTCTAACATCGAAGAAGTAGTGACGAGGGGTCGACATCGACACTTACTAAGGCTCAATAAATAAAATATAGAAATCATAAGTAGGCATGAAATACAGCAATAATAGTGAGATAAGAAACATAAATTTATAATTCACAAATATAATATTAATTTAAAATCTCCAACTATCACAGGCCAAGTATTTAACATATAAAAACCACCAAGTAATTTTCTAGTCTCAGATCAAGAAGAAATAAAAGTATAATCGGACTGCGAGCAATATCACGCACGATTTATGCCGAGGTCGTACAACCCAATCCAAAATAATGTGTACACTGCCGAGGGTCGGCCGGCACGAACCATAGATGCATCTAATATACTACCGAGGCATTCGGCTAGATCCACAGGAATAGAGAATACTCTACGAACTCCGATTAACGACTACTACATAAGAATAATACTCAAAGAAGGCATAATCTCCACTAACAGTCTAGTAATCCACCAAAACTCAAAGTATTGAAGCTCAGTCTTTACAAATCTTTATCCAATTTCCATTATAATTTAAGTAATTAAACAAATAAGTTGGGTACAAATAATACATGGTAGAGTCCTAAAACCACCCGGACCTAAGCATGATTTTAGCTACATGCGGACTCTTGCCACATCGTGCGCACGTAGCACTCACAATGTTAGCAAACAACCATTTATAACACCTACCAGGATAATTCCCTCTTACAAGGTTAAGCATGAGACTTACCTCGTTTCCAAGTCTTCTTCCCGGTCCACAATTCACACTAAAACCCTCAAATCGGTGCCACGCAATTCGGAACTAGCCATATGTTGTACAAACTAATCAATATATGCTCAAAAGTTTATAATCTAACTATTAGAGTAATTTTTCAACCCAATTTGAAAGATTCTAAAATTCGCCCTCAGGCCCATGTGCCCGGATTCTAGAAATATTCGTAAATAATTATTACCCATAACCTCACGAATACAAATATATAATTTTTACCCAATTCCATAATTATTTTCGTGGTCTAATCCCAGTTTTATCAAAACCTAGGTTTTTCAACAAACTCCTAAAATTTCCATATTTTACATGTTAAAATCCACCCATAATCAATGTATTTAATTTACAATAGGTAGAAATCACTCAGCTTGTAATACTTGATGAAAACCCCTCTCCAAGAAGCTCCAAATTTGGACAACGCAAATGAGAAATGGGAAAAATAAGCCTAAGTCCCGTCTTTAAATCAAGACACTGCCCAGTTGACCCTTTTTCGCGATCGCAGAAGAAGCCTCGCGATGGCGAAGGCAAAGCTGGCCCAGGCCCAGGAGGTCTTCTTGCGAACGCGAGGGAAGACACGCGATCGTGAAGGCTTGCCCAGTCCGAGATTCGCGAATGCGGTCAGTCCTTCACAAACGCGACGAGCAAAGGTGGCTGACCCACCCCAGGCCCTTTATTCTACGCAAATGTGGGCCTGGCCACACGAATGCGAAGGTCACAGGTCCTGAAGCTTCGTGAACATGGCCTGTTGTTTGCGAACGTGTAGGGAAAAATGTCTAGTCCCCCAATTCCTTCTACGCAAATGCGACTCCACCTCTGCATTCATGAAGAAGGAAACCAGAACTAGCAATAGCAAAATTTTAGACTTAGCTTCGGGTGGTTTGAAATTTACCCGAGCCACCCGGGACCCTTTCCAATCGCACTAACAAGTCCATAAACATAATACAGATATGCTCGAACCCTCGGAACACGTAAAACAATATCGAGACTAAGAATCGCAGCCCAAGACCACATTGAATCAATTTATGAACTTGAAACTTTTTAACTAGCTCCGAACGCGTTGAATCTTACTTAGATAATTCGGAATGACACCAAATTTTGCGTATAAGTCATACATTACCATACGGACCTATTCCCAGGTTCAAAATCCCCAAAAAACCTTTATAACACCGAAGTCTACTTCAAACCTAATTTAAAGAAGTAGAAAATCTTCAATGCGCCAACTTTCAACACTAGGCAACGAAACACTCCCGGATCACCCGAAACTCGATCCGAACATAAGCCCAAGTCCAAAATCATCATACAAACCTATTGGAACCATCAAATTCAAGTTTCGATGTTGTATACTTAAAATGTTGACTCAAGTCAAACTTGGTCATCTTAGGCCACTATTAAGGAACCAAGTGTTCCGATTTTAACCCGAACCCTTCCCAACCCAAACCAACCATCCGCAAGTCATAACACAGTAAAAGCACATACGAGGAGTCTTAATTAGGGGAACTGGGATCTAGAAAGCAAAATGACCGGTCGGGTCATTACATATACCTTCTTCTCTTTGTATATTTAACGAGTTCTTTTTGCCTTAACGGCATTTTAATGATTTTTCTCTTTTTATATCTCAGGCCTCGGTGCTTTATCATGAAAGCTTTCAATGGTCCCGGATGGAGGTGAGTACCTCGAATTTGAGCTCAAGGAGTAGGTCCGGCAAAAAGAGATATATAAAGTTGTCTGCGAGTAAAAGGATGAAGTCCTTAGGGATGTGGTCGATCGCCCTACCCTCTAAGCCAAGCTTGAGAAAGTCCAAAAGGAGGATTCTAAAGTGAAACAAGACCATGCACTTCTTGTTGAAAAGGTAAATATGATCGAGATCGATATCAAAAGTTTAAATACAAATGCTAACACCGTAACCACGTAGGTCCAGGAGAAAATAACCCTGATCGACCAAGAGTCAAGGCTTCAAACGATGAGCTTAGGGGGGGAAATGGATCTCCTCACATCAGAGCGAGATGACACCAAAAAAGATCTGGCATCGACCAAAGTGCACCTCCGAATGATGAGAGAGATGGCTGATAAATGGTCTCAGCTGATTGAGGAGCTCCGAAAGTAGCATGCCTCTGCCATTTTAGAACGCGATGTCCCCGACCAAGAGTACACAACGCTAAAATCCAGATTAAAAATGGCTTCGAACGAGGCCTCTGAGTCTCAGGACATGCTAGCCCGGTACAAGAATAATGTAGAGGTAGCCGAAGCCCGTGTTATAACGAATACCGAATATGTTAAGTGGATATCTCGAAAAGAGACTCTCGAGGAGATCCAAGCCCCGGGAGTTGACCTAGCGGCCGATATCGAAGAAGCGAAGTGGCTCGAAGGAGAGGCCAGAGCGAGGTACCAGCCCGATGGCGTGGATAACGAGCTGGGCTCCGATGAAGACTAGGCGGGAAATGCCTTAGCTTATTTTTGTTTTTTCTTGTAGGTACATGCTTTGTATTTTGAGGCCGTTTTATAGTGCCTCTATAAATACATTTTGGTATATATATATATATATATATATATATATATATATATATATATATATATATAAATTTTCCCTTCGGCTATTTGTTGTGTCTTTTGACTTTTATGTATTTGCTTATGTTTAAGACTTAGGATATATAACTTGTGTCTCGGACTTAATAATATGTCATTGATGCCTTTGCATAGAATTTGACATCGCTTAAATTGTTCGATCTCCCAAATCAAAATGAGGCGTGGGTTAAATAATAACTCCGAATTGCTTTGACTTCGAAGGACTTCATAAAAAATGAATTCTTTCTAAAATATTCGAGTGATTTAACCGGACACAACTATTCTTTGCCGAAGGTGGCTCTTTTCATGCCCGTAATTCGAGACTGATTGACTTGACCGGGTCTAAAGTAATCTTTTATGTATTAAAAATGTGTAAGTACATTACTTTTTATGCACGAACTCAGATGTCTCCGAGCCCTTTATATATTGTGATCAAAGCTCTAAAGGCTTCATTTCTTAAGTTGGTTGTGGCCTTTCGTGTTTGGGCCCTACCTTGTAGGCTCGGTGCCTTTGGGATTTAGTAGCCCGATTTTTCCTGATTTTACTGCCGGGTAGCAGTTCCCGGTTCGCTCCTGAATGGTTTTCGCAAGTATCCTCGTGGACTTCCCTCATAACGTACTCGGTCTCCCCGGGACCCAAGAACCTTGCTAATGGTATGAAAAACGATCTCCGATACAGTTTTCCTTCAACCAAGCTAAACCTGGAAGCTTAGTTTGAAGGGCCCTCGATTATTTGGGATTTGATGGCAATTTCCCTTTCTGAAGGTAGTCTATGTATTTGTTTCTCCAATCCCAAGTCAGGCTTGCTGAGATTACCTCTCCATGACCTTTGTATATCATTGAGCTCATTAATTGCACCACCGTTCCGGAATTGATTTCATCGAAGTCAACTGACGACCCTAGATTAGCCAACACATCGACCTTGTTATTATGGTCTAGGGGCACATGTTGTAGAGTCCATTCCTTGAACTGATGTAACGTCACTTGGAATTTATCTAAGTATCTCCGCATCTAGGGGTGGGCATCGGTCGGTTCGGTTCGGTTATGAATATTATCAATTTAGCATATCGATTATCGGTTTATAAATATTCTAAACCGATAACCTAATCGATAAGATATCGGTTTTTGATTATTGGTTAACCCGTTATCGATGGTTATCGGTTCGGTTATAGGTTTATCCGATAAGATAACTCAATCTAGATTCTATTAGAAGAAGTAATGAAAGATAATGTGTATAGTATAAACAATATGATAAACTTTCTCGATTGTTTGATAAACTTTCTAGATTGTTGTAACCCTCTAAAAGAATATAATAAACCTTACAACATTATTTCTCTATGTGTTGAATGACAAATTTGGGAGGGTTAGAATAGTAGATAAAGAATTGGGAGAATTTGAAAATTTATATATCTAAGGGTAAAATCATATTTTTATAAAGTTTATTGGGTTATCGGTTAAACCGTTAAAAAATTAGGCAAATTGAGACTTGAACCGATAACCCAATAGTAAAATAACACTAAACCGTTACCGAACTGTTAACCCAATAACTCGATACCGATAACCCAATAAGCCTTTTTCGGTTCGGGCTATCGGTTTTACCCGATATATGCCCAGCCCTATCTGCATCCGGTCTTCTTTTACTTCAAATGTCCCGTTAACTTGGTTAACAATGAGGAGGAAATTGCACTTGGCTTCAATCACCTCAGCCCCCAGGGTCTTTGTCTGTTCTAGACCTGCAATCATAACCTTATATTTGACTTCATTGTTAGTCAATTTCACAGTTCTAATAGACTGCCTTATTACATTACCCATGGGCGGTTTTAGTACGATTCCCAACCCGGACCCTTTTGGGTTGGAAGCACCGTCCGTGAATAGGGTCCAGACCCCCGAGCTAGTCCGCGAGATAACTAATAATTCATTCTCAACCTCGTGGATTAAGGCCGGTGTGAAATTGGCCACAAAGTCTACTAAAATCTGAGACTTTATAGTTGTTCGAGGTTTGTACTAAATGTCGTACCCGCTAACCTCTACGGCCCATTTTGCTAGCTGACTTTAAAGCTCGAGTTTTGCCATAATATTCCATAGCGGATACGATGTTATGACACATATAGGGTGACATTTAAAGTATGGTTTTAGCTTCCTAGATGCGCTTAATAAGGTGAGCGCTATTTTCTCTAGGTGTGGACACCTTGTTTCGGCATCACCTAGGGTTCTACTAACATGATAGATAGGAATCTGCGTACCTTCTTCTTCCCGGACCAGGACACCAGTTACCGCTACCTCGGAGATTGCCAAGTAGAAGTATAACTACTCATTCGCCTTCAAGGTGTGCAATAAAGGAGGACTTGATAAGTATCGTTTGAGTTCTTCTAAAGCTTTTTGGCATTCTGGGGTCCAAGAGAAGTCGTTCTTTTTATTTAGTAACGAGAAGAACCGGTGGCTCTTATTCGATGACCTAGAAATAAATTAGCCCAATGCTGCTATCTGCCCAGTAAACCTATGTACCGCCTTGACTTTATCAACCATAATGATATCTTCTATGACCTTTATTTTATCCATGTTGATCTCTATTTCTCAGTTAGATACCATGAAATCGACGAACTTGCTTGAGTCGACTCCAATGGCACACTTTTACGGGTTCAACTTCATGTTGTATTCCCTTAGTATGTCGAAAGTTTCCTGCAAATGATTCAAATGGTCCTATGCTCATAGGGACTTAGCTAACATATCATCAATATAAACCTCAATTGATTTCCCTATCTGTTCCCCGAACATTCTGTTAACTAGGCGTTGATATGTTACACCGAAATTGTTTAACACAAATGGCATCACGTTATAACAATAAGTGCCGAACTTAGTTATGAAAGAAGTCTTCTCTTGGTTAGCTGGATCCATCTGTATTTGGTTGTACCCGGAATAGGCATCAAGAAAGCTCAACGTCTCTTACCCAGCCATTGCATCGATCATTCGGTCGATGTTAAGCAAAGGAAACGAATCCTTCGGTCATGCCTTATTCAAGTCCTTATAATCTACACACATTCTAAGTTTGTTTCCATTTTTAGGTACGATTACTACGTTAGCTAGCCAATCCGGGTATTTAACCTCCCGAATGGAACCTATTTTTAGGAGTTTAGATACCTCATCTTTGATGAATGAGTGCTTGATTTCAGACTGCATCCTCCTCTTCTATTTGACCGAGCATAATTTCGGATCTAAGCTCAATTTGTGAGTTGTTATCTCCGATGGGATCCTTGTCATATCTAAGTGGGACAAGGCAAAACAATCAGCATTCTCTTTAAGGAAATCAATGAGTTTTTTCCTAAGCTTGGAAGTTAATCACGTGCCCAGGTATACCATTCGATCTAGTAGGTACTTGATCAATATAAGTTGTTCCAGTTCCTCGATCGTCGACTTGGAGGCATCGGTATCATCGGGTACTACGAAGGATCTCGGGACCCTAAAGTCATCTTCCTCATTCGTTGGGCGTTCCTCCTATTGTTATGGCCCGGTCAGGGTCGGGATCGATGATTTCTAATGATACCTTTCTCTTTGACCAGCCCCCTACTTTTTGATGTCGTGATTGCGGGCACCGGGCTCATTTTCTCAACATCAAACATTTCCTTTGCAGTTGGTTGCTCCCCGTAGACCGTTTTGATTCCACTTGGGGTTGGAAACTTCAACACTTGATGCATTATCGACGGAACCGCCCTCATGTTGTGGACCCATGGTCTCCCGAACAAGGCATTGTATCTCATATCCCCCTCGATTACATAAAACTTTGTCTCCTGGGTGGTTTTGGCTGTGTTGACCGATAGGGTTATTTCACCCTTCGTTGTCTCACACGCCATATTGAACCCGTTTAATACTCAAACTGCTGGTATGATCTGATCTAACAGCCCCAGTTGTTCCATGAGTCTCCATCGTATGATGTTAACAGAGCTACCTGGATCAATTAATACAGTCTTAACTCAAGATTTATTAATAAGTACATATACTACCAGTGCATCGTTGTGAGGTTGAATGACGCCCTCGGCATCCTTGTCCTTGAACGAGATGGATCCCTCTAGAACATAGCCTCGAGTTCATTTTTCTATTATGATAGAAACTTTAGTGCATTTTATCATTGGCCCTTGTAGAGCATCTACTCCTCCAATGATCATGTTAATCATATGTTGAGGTTATTCATGCTCGATTTGTTTGTTGGCGCCCCTATTTTTGAAATGGGTTTTGGCCTGCTCACTTAGGAATTTCCAAAGTTGCCCATTGTTGAATAGACGAGCCACTTCTTCCCTTAACTGTCTATAATCCTCGGTTCTGTGACCGTGAGTATCATGATATTTACAAATCAAGTTGTGATCCCTTTGTGTGGGATTGAACTGGAGCGGCCTTGGCCATTTGGTCTCCTTGATGCGACCGATGGCTGACATTATACTCGCTGCATCCACTTGAAGTTATATTGAGATAATCTCGGGGCATCTCTGCCCCCAGGTGATTTGTCAAAACTATTTCTATTCACCAAACCTTGGTTGCTTGGACTCTGGTCATTTCTCCTATCATTCCTGGTCGGGTGGCGATTGGATCTGTTTCCCCTTCTATCCGAGTCATATGGCTAGTATCGATCTCGGGGTGGCCTCGGCTCCTGATCCACAATTCGTTTAGACATGTCGTTCACTCTATTAGGGTAAACAGACCCCGAGAGAGATCCTAGCTGATCGTCCCCGACTCTGATCATTGACTGATACCTGTTGTGGACATCGTCACATGTGACCGCAGGGTATTCTACCAAGTTTTGCTTCGATTGTTAAGAAGCAACCGAACTTCGGGGGTTGAGTCCTTGAGTAAATGCCTGAACGGCCCAATCGTCTGCAACCTGGGGCAGGTCTATCCCTTTGCTTGACTTTAAATAGGTATGATTTCCTCATCTCAACTTTGGTAGCGTCGGCATAGGCTTTAACAAAGGCATCTGCAAGCATAGCAAATGAATCAATAGAGTTTGGTGGTAAGTTATGGTTCCATATCATTGCTCCCTTGGATAAGGTTTCCCAAAATTTCTTCAGTAACACTGACTCGATCTCGCCGTCCTCGAGGTCGTTGCCTTTTATTGCACATGTGTAGTAGGTCACATGCTCGTTTGGATCTGTGGTTCCGTTATATTTGGGAATATCGGGCATTCAGAACCTTTTCAGAATTGGCTTCGATGCCGTATTCGGCGGAAAAGGTTTTTGAATGAACTTTTCAGAATTCGGTCCCTTCAAAATCGAAGGCGCTCCCGGGATCTGATTGACCCTCAAATTCTATGTCTCCACCTTCTTGTCATTTGCCTCTATCTTCTTTTCGCCGAACTTCACCCATTTCGTCAGTGCTTCGAGCATTTTCATTACCTCGAAAGTTTCTCCGAGACCGAACCCGTCTGGTTATGTGACAATCCGCTCTTCTCTCCGAATATCTTCTCTAACCCGCTCAGGTTCAGTCGCGTTCTGTGCATGATTTTGACTCTGTAGTAACTTGTGAATTGGCGTCGACTGGATCAACGATTGAAATGCCATTAGGGTTGACAGGGGGCACGTCGTTGCTTGGTACCACGTTATTATTTTCACCGTGATGGCCTGACGCGACATCAATATTCAAGTGAGCAGACTGAGAATTTGACATTTCGAATAATCCTGAAATCAAACTTCAAAGAGCAAGTGTAAAATAGGGTGTGTTATAAAGATTTATATTAAATTATCACTATTATCCTTCACCCCACGATGGTTACTCTTAAAATGAGTAACAATTAAATTTTGTACACGATTTAAAGGATACGTGATTTGATTTAATACGAATGATCAAAGTACAACAAATAATTAAATTAAAGGAAAGCAAAACAATCAAACCTAACACTACAAAGTAATTGAGCCTGGCGTTAAACTTGAACGTTAAAACTGGTCCCAATCGGTCCCTCAGAATGGAGCTCGATTTCAGTTGAATGAGATAATAGCCGAAGAACACTTGAACAATTACTAAATACAAACGTAAGCTTTATTGCTTTAATATACGTACCAACAGTGGTAAAAAAAATAAAAAGGTTCTCCCTTTATATAGTAGGGGAATTTCGATCCTAGTACAAGTCTAAACAATGTAGTTGATATGGGACGTGACCCGCACCGAGATATCCGGTAGATGGCGGATATTTCAGCTCCTCGTTTGTCCTCTCTAACCGTCTTCCTTTTAACCTCGATTCTTTGTTTTGCTTGAGCTCGATTCTGTCCATGTTCGGCCATGCTCGATTCTTGACGTGTCATTCGTCCCCCCGGTCTCTGATTAGTGGGCGCCCTCGGCTTTACCCGAGCCAGCGTCGAACTACGTTGTCTCTCGTTTCTTCATCGGGTAATCGAAGGTAATTTTATCCTCGATTTTACCCGTACACAGAAAAAAATAAAATATTTTAAAAATTTATGGTTTTAAACATACTATATATATAAGTGGCTATAAGACTTTTGAAACTAAATAGTTTTAAACAAGCCATAACATTTGCGTGGCTATAAAAATATCCCGTTAAGTATAAAATAAAAAAGTTTATTGTTAATTGTTTCCAATATAAAAATGTGTCATTCTTCTTGAAATAGATTAATAATGAAATCAAATTGGTGGGAGAGAGTATTTGTTATGAAAATATTTTATATCAAAAATTATAAATATAGTATTAGTTACTAAGATAATATTTAAATGTAGAGTTAAATATTGCAAACTAAATGTCATATTGAATTGGAAAAATTTAATGTCTGGATTAATTTTTGGTTTATGAGAAAACCAAGCAACCCTAGCTTATTAAGAAGAAAGGTGTCTCCCCTGTACAATTTACAGTCATCTTTTGGGGAAGAACAGTAGAAGTTAAAACCTTTAGAAAGTACGTACACTCTTTTATTTAAAAGGAAAAGTTTGCAGATACCATTTTGGACATTCTCAAGCTACTTAAAGCATCATCGCCTTTTGTATTTAAGGTAATAAAATGTTGAACTTCCTTCGTAAATTTTCTTTTTTTGCTTAAATAAAAACTTGAATGACCTAATCCTATGGTTCTTAGGTAGGAGAGAAGAGGGCATAAAGGGACTCCACCAGCAGCCTGCAAACAATGCTGGAAGGTTTATGCCTATATGGTCAGGTCATGTCAAAGGAACTGAGTTCTGCAGCTTTAAATGGTAATAGAAAGAAGAGTTTGCTACTTATAAAAATCTGAATTCACCTAATTTTTGTCGTATTATTCCATTAAACAATAGCTGATTTCTTCCTCTTCCTTCTTCTTCATTCGCCTACTTCTGATGCTTTCCCTTTTTCCTATCTTTTGCATCATTTCCTTTCTCCTCCGAATATCTTTTGCGAAATCGAATTAGTGAATATATTAATACTGGAAAAGTACAGAAATTAAACTCAAACTTACCGATCTCTAGCTCAAAATTAGACACCTACCAAAAGTAGCCGAAAATTAGAGATACACGCAAGGAAGGATTCTTTCATCCGAGAATCACGCTAAAAATCTTTCTTCCTTGTCTGTTTTTCAAGCGTATCAATTTCACATAGACCTACATTTCGTAAATCACAGCATTCTCTCCCAAAAAAATCTCAAAAGAAGCTCCAAATTTCACTCAAAAATCGATCAATTTCATTGTAGAAGCAACAATTTCCTTTCGCAATTTCTCCGTAGATACACCTTTGATGAAGGAACTACGAACTACAATCAAAATCAATCAAGGAATTAGTGAGTCTTGACCTAATTTCAGCTACTTCAATGGCAAATTTACCAATTTTTATTCAGTATGGTGGCCGATGGAATGTTGACAACAGTTTTGTAGATTACAATGCCGATGATGTAATAGTTACTCCAAAAATAAGTTTTAAAGATTTTGTAGACGTGATTTTGAAACAACTTATGATAGATAGTTCACTGAATGTTATTGAAATCAAATACACTGTCCAAAACAGCTCTCCACCAATAGTGATACACAATAATATAGGTGTATGTGTATATCTTGAGCTGAAAAAAAAGCTCGAAATTTACAATGTATCCCCTTTGTATAACATCGAGTGAAAAGGATATGGATATGATCTGCTACAATTCAAATTCTGTTGTGATTTCCTCAGAGTGTGCACAAAGCTCTATTATACAGGAGAGATACAATGGCGATATAATTAATATGATTGAGTTTGGGGATGGAGAGGACGGGTAGGATACAAAATCTGATGAAAATACAATAATAACTGACCCTCAAAACATAGATGTAGAAGAAGGTCAAATTTATAAAGACAAGGTTACGATAATCAAAGTCATGAAGCACTTGGCAATAAAGGAAAAAATCCAGTTTAAGGTGCATAGATCAAGTGAAAACATGTAACAAATATTTACTGTATAATTATGTATCTCAATATATATTGTAGTTGATGTTAGAAGCATAATTATGCTGGAAATAAGTTATTTCTTGTAGGTCTGTGGTTGTACACTTTTAAGTTGTGGTTGTCACCGTGTAGTACTGTATAGTCGTTGTATTTTTTCATCTAGTATTGTTGATGGTTGTGTGTATCACTATATATCATTGTATTTCATGTCACTGTTTATTGATGAAAAAGTTTATATCCTTGTCGTAGGTAATGCCTAGCGTGCATCAACAACAATTGCAATTGGTGTTCTAAGTCATCGAGCCTGAAAAAAGTAAAACTTTTCAAGGTCATAAATTTCAGTAAACTTCACTCATGCCCGTTGAAAGACAGATCTTACGCACGACGTCAAGTTACTGCAAACTCATCGGCATTCTTTTGATAGACAAGTATAAAGACCCAAAAATAATATACACTCCTAATGACATAATTGTAGACATGAACAAGCAGTATGATCTTCAAATGACATATATGAAAGCATGAAGATCGAAGGAGTATGCGGTTCAACTACTGAGAGGGAACCCGAGAGAATCATATGAAAAACTGCCAAGCTACTTTTATATGTTGGTTCTTACAAATCCTGTGTCGGCGGTAAGTTTGAAAAAAATAGAGGAAGACATGTTCATGTATGCTTTCGTTGCACTATATCCGTCTATAAAAGGATGGCAGTATTGCAAACCAGTTGTTGCTGTAGATGGAACCTTTCTTAAATCGACATACAGAGAAACATTATTGATAGCATCCGCACAAGATCCAACAGGTAAAAGTAAGAATATATATATATATATATATATATATATATATATATATATATATATATATATATATATTATTCATGTATATACTCAAAATGTTTATATGATTCAATTTATTAGGTAGTATCCTACCACTCGCATATGCCATAGTAGATTCAGAGAATAATGCTTCCTAGGAGTGGTTTTTTGTGAGGTTCAAGGATGCATTTGGGGAAAGGGAGGGAATGTGCATAGTCTCGAACATGCATGAAGGCATTAAAAATGCAGCGGCAACATTGTATCTACAAGTACCTCACTGTGTCTGCATATGGCATTTATGGAATAATGTAAAAATAATTACAAGAAGAACCATTTGCAGCTCAAAAACATATTCTTTGCTATGACCAAAGCATACACAGTTGAGAAGTTTGATTATCACATGGCAGAGGTGGATAGAATTGATAAGAGGGTCAAAGATTATTTAATCAACGTTGGGTATGAAAGATGGTCTAGAGCACATTCCATTGTCAACAGAACATTGACAATGACTTCAAACATTGCGGAGTCGATCAATACAGCGCTCAAAGCTGCTAGGAAACTCCCGGTACTGCCTTTACTGGAGTACATAAGGCAATTGATCGGACGATGGAATGCTATAAACCAAAAGAATGCAATAGAGTCATTTATTGTTCTTGGGAAAAAATATCATACAATGCTGATGGACAATCTCGAATTGTCACATCGGATGAAGGTATGACTAGAATTTGTAGATACTTGTGCATATAATATGTAATCATGCCGAATTCACGGATCTATTATATCTTGAACCCTTTATGTGATTTTGTTAAACTAGTGTCCACCTGCACGGCACAGAAAGACCAAATTGATTAAAGCTAGTGTTTTTTAATATTCATTGTTTGCACAAAAGCAATATTATAGTGTTGAAGTAATTGAGGGTCTTATCTCTGTTACCCGAGGCTTCAGATTTTCTATTTTTTTTTAAAGCTGATTGGTCTACCTCTATTCTCTGTTTCTTCTAGGTCATGCAAGAATTTAGTCATTATGTAAGCAAATTTTTCAACTTTTAGGCGACTACCAGCAAGTATATAAGGCTTTTAATTTAATGTAGCATCTATGCCTACCCCACTGCTGAAATATTGGTTGGTTTGACATAATATTAGGCTATTTTGAATCTTGTGGGCTCACCAGTATATGTGTTTTGAGGGCATATACTTTGACACCACTAATGATAGTTGATAAATTTTGTAGGTGACCCCTTCGACGAGTTACTTATATTCAGTACTTGACAAGGGTAAGTAGAGAATGATCTTCCTAAAAGATCGAACTTGCAGTTGTAGAAGGTTTCAGTTGGATGAGCTGCCATATGCACATGCTTGGGCAGTATTAAAATACAAATATGTTGATCACATGAAGTATTGCTCGGTGTACTACACCAGGAAGTACCTATTGAAGACCTATGAAATTCCAATTTATCCGGCTCCTGGTGAAAGCATATGAAAAATTTTTGCTGAAGTTTTAGATGAAAAAGTCTTCCCATCAGGCGTGACTAAATCAATAGGACGGCCAATGAAGAAGAGGTGCAAGCCAATATCTGAAAGGGAACAAAAAAAGGTCGATTTCATGTGGACAGTATGGAGAACAAAGTCACAATAGGAAAACTTGTAGAAATAGTCCAAAGAGAGGATGAAATATGTCAAACTTAGAATTATTTTTTATTTTGCTTTACTGAATATCATAGAGATTTAGAAGAATCCAATATATCAAGAACTGTATTAATGCAGAATGTAATTTGAATTTTAGATATAAATAAATATTTGATCTATCATTTAAAATCATATTGCAAGTGTATTTTTTAAATTATACATCTGTTTGATTAAAAAAGTTGTATCATGTATGTATCATATTTGTATCTCTTGTGTATCACCTATGTATTTCTGTGTATCGGTGAATTATACATCTGTTTGATTAAAAAAGAAGATGTATTAGCTATGTATAATATTTGTATCATCTATGTAACTCTTGTGTATCAGCTACGTATCTCTGTGTATCGACTCTTACTCATGTTTGTATTTGTGTAATAAGAAAGCTAACTAATGAAAAACAATCGTAGCAGCTAGAAAACTGTGCAAATAGTTTTAAAAATTTGCAAATAAGAGTGTGGCTTCATCAATACATATTTCAAAACCAAACAAACTGCAGAACTCATTGTGAAGAAACTAATTGTGCAGCAATCCAAAATGACTGTGTCATGTGTGTATCATATCTGTATCATGTGTGTATCTGGAAGAGACAGTGTATCACAAACTATCGTATATTTTTCATATCTTGAATTCACAACACAAAATCAAGGGAGAAAATACCAAAATAAACTAAACTACAACACTCCAATATTTCAATAAAACTCATTAAACCTTTATAACAGAGCAGACATCTCATTTGCCGTACAAATCTTAAAAGTATTCATAAAATTCAAAAAAAAATAACAAATCTGATACGTCTTACAACAATGACAACATAACATAACACAATACAAAATAAAATTATTGAGTTCATCCTACAACAATGACAAAGGTAACTAATTCCTCCGCTTTCGTGACTTATTTTGTCGACCAATAATCTCATTATTACTTTGCGCATTCAGTTGCATCTTCTTTCTAGCATAATCCCACAAGAGAGCACCAAATATGCATCAGTGTGCAAAGGCATTGAATTATTTAGGAGGCGTCTTGCCCTCAATGAAATACTCGGCAAATGATGCCGCAAATACACCGCAATCACTACAAAAATAAAAATAACAACAATTATCACATTGCAGAATCAAAAAATAAAACAGATTGTGTTGAAAGAAATTCATACGCTACGACCTATTGAGGCAGTCCTCCAACCAGTTTTACATCAAAAGGGGTAATCAAGTCCTTTTATTTGTAGACACTAGTGCGCCAATTGATATCTTTTTTGTTTAAATAGAAATGCGTGTGCACGAAAAAATGAGGTAGCAACAAAGAATACTTGCGCATTGTGTTATTAAATTTTGGCTTGATGGGCAGTTCTACAGCGCATAGAGTCATAAACATATATGCACCTATCGTTGAAGGACATCACAACCATTACCCAATGCCATTGTTTCGCAACATTAATTGGTATTAAGACGTGCTCAACAGTATGCCATGGAACATTGGTATCCAAGATATACTCCTGAATATACTCTGCAATGACATGTTTTAGATTGCACACTTCACTATCTCCATCTGTATCAATCAACGCCTACCACAACTCATTCATTTTCTCGTCGAAGTATCAATCTGTGGTGGTGAATGTTACAGGTATGTCTTTGTCATACTTCCCCTTCATCCTCAAATAATAGAACAAAATATCAATGTGCTGAAACAAAAAATAACAAATAATTAATCATTGAAGGCTTGTAACCTTACACAGCTACGCTTTTTCAAACCAAATTCACAGAAAACAAAGGAAAATGAATGCTCACTACTTCTCTTGTGCTAGGCAAGATAGAAATTAATAATCGGTTCTAACTTAAGAGGCCTGATCAAGTATACACTGGCTAAAATTAAAAAAAAGTTGTAAAAGTAACTTCTTACATACCGAGTCATCCAAAGGCTGACCATTTGTCACGACCCAAAATTTGACCTATCATGATGACGCCTATCTCAATACTAGGAAAGCCAATAACATCAATAACCCCCGATTTATTTTAAGTTTGAAAACATAATATTTAAATACAATACAAAATCCCACAAATACGAAATACGAAATACGGTCTAGAAAGTGGTGTCACTGAGCACATGAGCATCTATTATGAATACAAGTCTAGAAAATACGGTCTATAATAGTCTGAGGCCAAATACAGTAAACAAGGAGATAGAGAAGGAGAGGCAAGGTCTGCGAAATACGGCAGCTACCACGAAATCTCCGGGAAATCAACTGCGCGAAAGAATCAACACCCGCTATGTCCGGGAACACCTGGATCTGCATACGAAGTGCAGGGTGTAGTATGAGTACAACCAACTCAGCAAGTAACGATAATAAATAAGGAACTAAAGATAATGACGAGCTACATAGTTACAATTCATTTTCAGTAATTCCAGCAGAGGGTAGGCATGCTTTCAAATCCAAAAGTTTAAGTCAAATCCGTTTTATACAGTTCAAGTTCATGTAATCCGGATATATAATCTTTCAGAGAATTTTACATTAATGACAGATATTAAATAAGTGCAACAACAAATGAAAAGAAAGTACAGCCTCTCAGGGCAACAGATACTCAACTCGTCACAACAGCTCAACCACTCGACTCTCAGCCCTCAGCACTCACACTCAATGGGTACCCACGCTCACTGGGATGTACAGACTCCGGAGGGGCTCCTACAACCCAAGCTCTATAATCTGCACGGATAACTCATGTGACATAATATAAATATCTGGATCTGCACGGCCAACTCACGTGCTATAGTATAATATAAGAATCCGCACGGCCAACTCACGTGCTATAGTATAATATAAGGATCTGCACGGCTAACTCACGTGCTGCACGGACAACTCACGTGCTATAGTATCTATATCTCACAATCAGGCCCTCGGCCTCACTCAGTCATAAATCTATCCAGTCTCTTGGGCTCTCAATAATCACGAAATCAGCCCAAACAACAATTATGTGATGTATCAATAATAATAATAGAGACTGAGATAAAATGTGTAATAAAAACTGAGACTAAGTATATATAGCATTTAGCAGGCAATTCAACAAGTACGCGATCTCTGTGGGTCCCAACAGTACTATCACATAGCCTAAGCATGATTTCTAACATGATTTACAGTCAAATTTTATCAACAGCATATAGCTAACAACAAATTATTCAACTTTACATTTTCCAGGACGGACCAAGTCACAATCACCTCGGTGCACGCCCACACGCCTGTCACCTAGCATGTGTGTCACCTCCAAAATAATCACATAATACCAAAATCCAGGGTTTCATACCATCAGGACCAGATTTATAATTGTTACTTGCCTCAGAGCATGAAATTCTTTACTTTGCTATGCCCTTTCCTCGCAAATCGGTCTCCAAATGCCTCGAATCTAGTCACAATTAATTTATTTCAGTCAATAAAATTTATTGGAATTAATTCCATATGAAAATGTTAATTTTTAATAAAATCCAAAATTTAGCTCAAAAATCGCCTTTAGGGCCCACGCCTCGGAACTCAAAAAATGTTACAAAATATTAACGCCCATCCAACCACGAGCCCAACCATACAAATTTCACCAAATTCCGATATCAACTCGATCCTCAAATCTTCAATTGAAGTCTTTGAAGATTTCTACCATTTTCAACCCAATAATTACCCATTTGAACTCAACACTCTTTCCATAAATCTTATTGATACGTAGAAATAATACTATTACACCCAAGAATCATACTCTTAATCACCCATGATCACCCAAACTCGAAATTGAAGATTAGGGGTTAGAACCTTACCTCTTTGATGAAGAACTTGAGGGATTTATTGTTGGATTTCAAGGCTTGGACAAGAATTTGATGAACAAGATACTTCATCTACTTTCTCTCTCTAGAACACTCTCACTTCTCTCTAAAATCATTAGATAATTGCCCCAAAATAAGCCCCAAAGCCTATTTATCAAAATGGGGTCGGGTTATGAAAATAAAAAATCACCCCTCCGAAAATAGATCTGCGGTCGCATAATAGACCGCAGAATGCGGGCCGCAAAGTTAATCGCAAAATCGGTGCCCAGAACTGGGCTCTTCTGGTCCATTCTGCGACCAGCTTGCGGTCGCAGAAGCAGTTTTGCGATTGCATAATTGGTTGCAGAATTGTAATTTTCCAACCTTTGGTAATTCGGTCATAACATTTTGTAAAAATGTCCAAATAATGAACGGTTTAAAGAGTTAGAAACTAGACTCAAATATCTTTCATTTGATAGGTAATACACCATATAACACTTCGTATCATAAGAGTTAGGCCATTTGAAGTTGGGTCTTATGCGAACGCACTTGAAACTTTAGTCTATTATGATATTTCCAACTTAAGCTTCCAACATGAAAATTCATTATTCCAAGCTAACTCCGAAATACCTTAAAAATCAAAACCGACAATTCACACAAGTCATAATACCTCGTAGGAAGTTATTCAAGACTTTAAATAGTTGAAAGGAGCGTAAATGCTCAAAACGACTGGTCGGGTCGTTACAATTTCCCTCCACTTAAACATAGGTTCGTCCTCGAACGTGCCAAGAGTTGTTATTCACCTTCAAATCTCTATTCCACCTTACCACGCACATACCCGGGGGTGATCTCACGTCACCTTATTCCATATAGGCCTGACAACACAATACAACTAGAAATCCTTAATTTAACCTTAGCCCAAAAATCTTGGAATTCAATTCCCAACCTTCAGAATTTCTTTTCAAGACACGAATCTTACATTTACATATTGTATAAGCCTGAACAAGTTGTATCCAGCCATAACCATAATCCTGGATATAATTGCATAACATACTACACAACTCGCATACTCGTAACACCATTTCTGATCACAGTAACTACTCAAAACCAACCAAGTGCTAGTATAAAACTTCATATCAAGCCAAACCTCGTTCCAAATAAACAACCTTCATACACTGCTAATAATAAAAGAAACATGCAGAAATCTCATGATCCCTTATCAAAGCAACAATTCATGAAGCTCTCTCGCCCCAACCAGAGCCATAATCACTTTCTAAGCGGACTTTCAATATTATCCTCCTGAATATACCGTAATCAAACCAGATAGTACTCATTCTAGGTCCAATGAGCTTATATTATTAAACACAACTATCCCACATACATGCCACAACTGCGCAATCCGTGTACCCAAATATGGGAGATGTCTCAAGGAAGAGAACCGTATTGCAAGTTCCACAAGCACCACCACAACCGCAATGTTACAACCAACTCCTCAAATTTTGTGAAGAGGATAACCGTAGGTGCATGTGCACAATTGTAGAGGAAGAAAATTAATGAATCAGATAAATTATCATAGAAATAAAATTCCAAACACGACACGGACAACTCACGTGCCAATAATATGAATCGCCCGGTATAGTCACAGGCCTCCAGTCCCAGCATATCATACAGGAGCAATTAAACAAGTACACTTGTATATGATAATGAAATAAGATTCTCATGCTCCCGGACTGGTATAAATAGCACGCCATAGTGTAAGCATGTGCAAAGTCTACTATCATACTCCAAATCGACAAGTTAATGCAGAAATAATAACTACCCCATTTATTCAGGAAAATTAGCCTCTTGGTAACCTCAATTGTAGCCCAAATAGTTCTCAACAAAGGTACGAGCACGAGAAACGTTATAACTTTACGTTTAACAGTCAACTCTAGGCATATAATAGCCTAAGCATTTCTTCAAGTATGAATACTTGCTCTAATGCCCGCACATGGGCTCAAACCTCACATATATGCACACTCATAGCGCATAGCTATCACAAATAGTTAACGCAACTAGCGCCTCCACTGAGTTAAAATAAAATACTCACCTCAAACAGGCCGCAACTTGAAACAATATACTTCTGAGAACTCCCAGTCTCCAAATTCATCAAACACATGAATCACCGTAACTGATCCTAACTCCAGTACTAGAATGACTAACACATCTTCCATTCACGATCTTCCCATACGGAATACTTTCATAATTCTTCCGTGCCACATAACAATAATTTAATATCGGCAGTCTATCAACTAGGTGAGTACTGCAATACCAATGAACATCAGTAAGTCAAAACACAATGCACCTTTTGAAATGCGCACCCTTCTCAGGGATTACTGAGCAGTTATAACATTCATCTAATTATCTGAAATTGACCATTCTGTCTAAAATTCGTGATCTTCCTTTCAAGCATGAACTGCCACCTTGTACATATAAATCTTAATCCCGCTCAACACACCACATCTATCATGTGAAAGGCACAAGAATCTCATTATAAACTCTAAGTTACCAGCAAATTACATACCTTATTAGTTGGAAACCTCTCTCTTGCTTCTTTCTAGGAGGAAATCACAATACACAATACGTTTCATACACCGGTAGAAAATATTCGGTTAAAACCATGGTTGAAACCATCATGAACACTTTGAAATTTATTTGCACATAACCAAGCTATCAGAACTGAATTCTTGTAACTCCACTAAGCCACACAGGTTGCCAAATCCGAGAGTATTGCCACAAAACACCCATAAAGCCTCACCTCATCATAAGACCTAAAAGAACCGAGCATACCATTACTATACTGATCCATCATGTTACCCATTTGTCCTATATTCTCCGAGTTTCTTCCGAATTATCCTCAAGTTGACATTTCTCCTTGTCAGAACACTTATATCCTTACCCAAAGCTCACTACAAGACATCTTAACATAAAACCATATCACCCTAAGGCCATAAGCCACTATATTCTCCTTAAGCACCTCTATAAATACCCCAACTGTAACACTCACTCTGAAAATACCTTATGCGGATTTAAAATTATTCCTCTTTCCTTTCTTATACTGAAATGTAGAATCCATAGTCAAACAGAATTACCGCACGTCCTGATACCATCCAATGTAAGTAACTGATTCTAGTGATATACAAATCCAAAAAAAGAATTCAATTTCAACATATACATTTTAAATCCATTAGAACCCTCTCGAGAGTCATCCACTCTGCTCAAATCTAATTTACTCCACCGCAAACGGGCCGAAAGACATGTACTCCTTTAGCATAGTCAACACTCAAATACGTAACCCTGCTTTATCAAGACCAATCAAATTCATACTTCATGTGCACCACATCCTTCAAAATAACAACTTAATCATTTCATAATTTTTATGTTTTCATAAAGTGCAATGTAACCCATATCCAGGAATTTACTTACCCGAGTCATCCTCAATCTCCTCCTTTGTAAGTCATAACTAAACCACAAGTATGTCTCAGACCAAAACTAAAATTTAACACGTAACCATGAAATCAAATTGTCAATAGCAGGATCCCCCACTTAGCCTTAAGCTGCAATTATATAAAATTAGAACCCACAAGGTTTTCTCCTTCTCAATTACCAAGATCTCGCACCGTTAACCCGCCAAATTTCTCGAAGTCTTTTGTTAAGCTTTTCATGAAAATTCTGAATCGCCAGCCACAATCACACACTCAACCTCTTACCAGGTAGCAAGTAATATTCCTCACAGAAGTTTCATCAACATCACGCTACCGCTAACTACTCATGAGAGATAACCCACATGTGGAATTCCTTACCGACATCTCCCAATGACACTGCACTAGGTGAAACGACCACGTAATCAGTAAATTCTCCTAAGCTCATGCTAGCCCACCATTTGTATAAATCTGCACTTTCCCTTTTGACATCAACTGATAGTACAACAATACCTTCCGAACTCAAGTCATATTGCGCCTAAAACGATAATCAGATCTTCACATCCCTCTTTATTTCAATCAAACTCCTTTCTGCCATATTCAATCTTTCTTCGTACAGTGATCATCACTCCAAATAAAGTCCGTAGGCCAAATTACATTCTATTACGATTCCAAACCATTCTACACTTCCTTAAGACGCGCGACTACCCTACCACATAATCCATATGCTAATCTGCCACTCTTACTTCGGTTAAATCATCTACTTTAAGCAACTTCTCAAACTCTACTTCTCCTACTTGACCTGTTAGTACTTTAACCACCGCGAAACATTTTCCGTCATGTCTTCTCTCATAATTTGATGTCCAACTGTTGCATCAAATCAAAATGCATCTCTGTAGCACCTGAACCAATAAGTTGTTACCGACTGTAAGCCTCTTCGAAGATCATCTTTCTTGAGCCATCAACATTAGAAATGCCCATTCGCAACCACAATAACTTACTCTTCTTAAGTCCAAACTCATTGACAAGACATGACAATTTAATTTTTCCCATAATTTAACAACGTGAAAGATTCTTCAGTACACTCACAACTCGAGACTATACGTCAAATCGAGTCAGAATTCAAGTACCCAATAGCAAACTCTTGAGTCACAAGTAAACTTTATTTGTCTCATTCAACCCATCTGAACACATCCCGCATTCACACCATATTTATCATATAGTCATTCAACTACTTATCAAGCCACAAATTTCACTCATAGGAATACTACCAAATGCATAAGTCCAATCGCACAGGTTCTCACAACCGAAATTACAGAGCTTAAGCTGCGGTCTAACTCCGGCCTCAAGTCTTCCATACTGGCCCATCAACAAAAAAAAGAATACTCATCTCGAACATCGTTCATGGAATCACAAGCCAGTGTTGCATAGCTGATACTGAGCACTCATGTGCGCATACGAATGTGTGGAAGGAATTCAAAGATTTATGTTTCAACTTGAATCAATTCCACACGATAGAATACAAGAAAGTGAAATTTTCCTAAGGGTTCGGCAGCCTCTCGAAGATAAGTACAGACGTCTCCTTATCAATCCGCAAGAATCTACTAAACCTGCTCATCACTCGTGAGACCTATGTAACCTAGGGCTCTGATACCAACTTGTCACGACCCAAAATATGACTTGTCGTGATGGCGCCTATCTCAATACTAGGAAAGTCGATAACATCAATAACCCCCGATTTCCTTTGATTTTGAAAACATAATATTTAAATACAATATAAAATCTCACAAAGTACTGATACGAATACTCCCCAAAACTTGGTGTCACAGAGTACATGAGCATCTAATATGAATACAAGTCTGGAAAATACGGTCTATAATAGTCTGAGACTAAATACAGTAAACAAGGAGATAGGGAAGGAGAGACAAGGTCTGCGAAACACGGCAGCTACCTCATAATCTTCGGGAAATCAACTGCATGAAAGAATCAACACCCGCTATGTCCGGAAATACCTGGATCTGCACATGAAATGTAGGGTGTAGTAAGTACAACCAACTCAGCAAGTAACGATAATAAATAAGGAACTGAAGATAATAATGAGCTACATAGTTACAGTTCATTTTTCAGTAATTCCAGCAGAGGGTAGGCATGCTTTCAATTCCAAAAGTTTAAGTCAAATCAGTTTTATACAATTCAAGTTCATGTAATCCGGATATAAAATCTTTCAGAGAATTTCACATTAATGACAGATAGCAACTAAGTGCAACAACAAATGAAAAGAAAGTACAGCCTCTTAGGGCAACAGATACTCAGCTCGTCACAACAGCTCAACCACTCGGCTCTCAGCCCTCAGCACTCACACTCAATGGGTACCCGCGCTCACTGGGGGTGTACAGACTCCGGAGGGACTTCTACAGCCCAAGCACTATAATCTGCACGGACAACTCACGTGCCATAATATAAATATCTGCATGGCCAACTCACGTGCTGCACAACCAAATCACGTGCTATAGTATAATATAAGGATCCGCACGGCCAACTCACGTGCTATGGTATCAATATCTCACAATTAGGTCCTCGGCCTCACTCAGTCATAAATCTCTCCAGTCTCTCGGGCTCTCAATAATCATGAAATCAGCCCAAAAAACAATGATATGATGTATCAATAATAATAACAGAGACTGAGATAAAATGTGCAAGTAAAACCTGAGACTGAGTATATATAGCATTTAGCAGATAATTCAACAAGTACGTGACCTCTATGGGTTCCAACAGTACTATCACATAGCCTAAGTATGATTTTTAACATGATTTACAGTCAGATTTTATCAACACATAGAGAGCATATAGCTAACAATAAATTATTCATCTTTACATTTCCCGGGACGGACCAAGTCACAATCACCTCGGTGCACGCCCACACGCCCGTCACCTAGCATGTGCGTCACCTCCAAAATAATCACATGATACCAAAATCCAGGGTTTCATACCATCAGGACCAGATTTATAATTGTTACTTGCCTCAGAGCGTGAAATTCTTTACTCTGCTATTCCCTTGCCTCGCAAATCAATCTCCGAATATCTCGAATCTAGTCACAATTAATTTGTTTCAGTCAATAAAATTTATTGGAATTAATTCCATATGAAAATGCTAATTTTTAATAAAATCCGAAATTTTGCTCAAAAATCGCCCATGGGGACCACGCCTCGGAACTTAATAAAAGTTACAAAATATTAACGCCCATCCAACCACGAGTTCAACCATACAAATTTCACAAAATTCCGATATCAACTCGACCCTCAAATCTTCAATTGAAGTCTTTAAAGATTTCAACCATTTTCAACCCAATAATTACCCATTTGAACTCAACACTCTTTTCATAAACCTTATTGATACGTATAAATAATACTATTACACCCAAAAATCATACTCTTAATCACCCATCATTAACCAAACTCGAAATTGAAGATTAGGGGTTAGAACCTTACCTCTTTGATGAAGAACTTGAGGGATTTATTGTTGGATTTTAAGACTTGGACAAGAATTTGATGAACAAGACACTTTATCTACTTCCTCTCTCTAGAACACTCTCACTTCTCTCTAAAATCATCAGATAATTTTTCCAAAATAATCCCCAAAGCCAATTTATTAAAATGGGGTCGAGTTATGAAAATAGAAAATTTACCCCTCCGAAAACAGGTTTGCGGTCGCATAACGGAACACAGAATGGGTATGTGGGCCGCAAAGTTGATCGGAAAATCGGTGCCCAGAACTGGGCTCTTCTGGTCCATTCTGCGACCAGTTTGCGGTTGCAGAAGCAGTTTTGCGATCCCATAACTATTTTGCGATCGCATAATTGCATTTTTCCTGCCTTTGGTAATGTGGTCATAACTTCTTGTAGAAATGTCCAAATGATAAACGGTTTGAAGCGTTAGAAACTAGACTCAAGGATCTTTCATTTGATAGGTAACACACCATATAAAACTTTGTATAAGGAGAGTTATGCTCATTTGAAGTTTAGTCTTATGCGAACTCACTTGAAACTTTAGTCTATTATGAAATTTCCAACTTAAGCTTCTAATATGAAAATTCATTCTTCCAAGCTAACTCCGAAAAACCTTAAAAACTAAAACCGACAATTCACACAAGTCATAACACCTCGTAGGAAGTTATTCATATCTTTAAATAGTTGAAAAGAGCGTAAATGCTCAAAACGACCGGTCGGGTCGTTACCCCATTATATGCCAAAGTGTAAAATTATTTTTTGTCTTCAACATGATATACACCAAGACCATAAGCAGGATTGAGTTCACTAACATGGTTAGGGTGAATTTCATTCCGGGTAACAGATATACACAAAAGAGATACAGTGATTTGATATAAAATAATGCTACAAATGACAATATGTTAAAATATAAAACTGAACAAAACTCAGAAGTTGGAAACATACTTCTTTCTAGACTTCCCTTCTTTGACCCACGCACCAAATACATTCAACAAAGAGTTTTTAATGTCAGTTCCGATTTTGCTTTGAAAATGATGCTTAACAGCATAAATTTACTTTTTTTCTTTCGCTGCAACAACACCAGTACTGGATCCTGAATCAAATACAGTAATATACGGAGACTGCACGGTCTTTGCAGGACATCTCTTTCTTTTTTCCATTTACGACGAAACTTCAGGAAGTAATTCAGGCTGGTACAGAACAATTTGAGATTCAAGAACCTCTTTCTCAGATTGTTCCTTCATCTCCCCTGCTGCCTCATCAACACTTGCAGTCACACAAACAGCGTCAGCCTAAGATTCGGGAACCTTTTCTTTCTCAGAATCTGCCTCCATCTTCCCTGCCGCCTCATCTGTAGTCTCACCAATAGCTCCAGCATGCGCTACATCTAGTGTGAAAGTTACTTTAGCAACGAACATGTTAACTTTCACACCAGAAGGTTCTTCCAGGATATTGACACCTAGTTGATCTGCTGCATTTAGCACAATATTGTTACGATGATGCGCATTGATATCTCCTTAAGAATGTAGAGCATCTTTGCCTTCACTTTCACCGACCTATTTTTTTTTAGAAAAAAGAATTGAATTATCAAAAACAACAAAGAAAAGAAAAAGGAAAAGTGCAGAATACACAACTAAACACACCTTGCAACCATCCATGTCAACATCTTCATTGCCACCAAACTCCATATTGCTCACAAAATCATTATTGTCTTGACGACTACTGGTGTCTTTCTCTGGATGTGCACCATATTTGTCTTCGCTTGTACCAAACTATTAAAAAAAAAGATACAGTAAGTTAACTAAAAAAATAAAAGGAAATGCACAATGGATCGGAAAAAACACACACCTTGGAATTTATCAACTCAAAGACTTCCTTGAATTTATCAGAAACATATTTCATAAAGGACTTTAACTGCTTATGAAGCTACAAAAGGAAACAAATAAGAAAATTAATAGACTTTGAATATACCTTTCTTAACAAAACTTTATATATATATATATATATATATATATACAAACCTGTTTATCATCAGCTTTCAACTTCTGCAACTCACGGTCATAATCAACAGGTTGGACACCCAATGCCTTTTTTGGTGGGACAGGCTCCTTAATCTGTTTCGGGGATGGTGTGACAAAATCATTGCTATCATGAATAGGACATTTTTCCCTGTTACGTGATGTCAAATATTTCTGATACTCATCGTTAACTTCAACATGCAAAGTAAATCTCCTTAGCTCTTTAGTTGTAGGAAAAATATTTTTAAACTGCAAATGTAACAAAAAGTGCTTCAGTCCTAGATGTATCAAAGATGTATAAAAATTGTATATTTGATGTATCACAATGAATTAAAGTGTATCATATATGTATAACCCATCAATACATAAAAACTGGTACCTTATTCCCTGTGTTGTTGAAGAAACTAGTAGAGAAGTCCTCACGCATTGGCATGTCTATCATTTCCCAATCCAATATGCGTGGTATATGATCTCCAACGCGAACATCCAACCTTTTGTCAACTACAGTGCAACATTCAAAGAACCACGCTTGTAGTGCAAGAGAAAATCTACCAATCCTATAAAACTCAGACTTTCCCCTCAACCTGACCCTCACCGACTTCATTAAAGCTCGAAACGCAATCTTACTCCAGGGAAAGGACACATACTCACCACTCTCGACAAGATAGAAATCACGTTTACTTATAAATGTCTTCTGAGCCTGAGTGGACATTAAAAATATTTTTATGAAATAAATGATTACAATCTTAACTGCATCTTCATTAGACTGCCATTTCTTCTTCTCAAAACAATCAATAAGTGACTTCTTTGACACAGCTTCAAAACAAAAAAAATAAGTATCTACCAACCTATTGGGTCCACTGAAGTTATCCTCAACATGTTCATTGCCACAACAGTTTAAATCACTTACAACACCAAATTCCCGAAGACCAAAATATAAAATACATTCATCATTCAATTTCACATAAAATTGATCACACGTATCTTGAACCAACTCCCTAAACATTGAATAACGAATCAGTTGTGCATGGATAGAAACTCGAGGTAAATCAAGAAAATAGCCAAAAAGCTTTCCCTAAACATCCGAAGCTGGACATTAGTCAACTTTCACTGTAAAACTGATACGATGTCCACATTAGTATATGATGAGTAACAGGAAAAGGCTCACCAACTGGAATATAAAGCTTCCAAGACTACAAATAAATGACACGAACTAATATAAACTAAATCCAATGTTAAAAGAAGATTCAACAATAGAAAAAAAATATATAACTACAATTGTATGCACCTTACAAACTTTGTCAGGAATTTTAACTTTTTCTGCCTTCTGAACCTTACTTTTTTTTTTTTGGTTTGACACCCAAATTTACTTCGTCCTCCATGACATGTTTTCTCTTAGCTTCAACATCATCTCTAACCATTTTGCTCTTCTTTTTCTCAGATTGTCCAACAACATCCTTTCGAGATTCTAACACTTTAACATTGTCGGAACGATTTTGTCTTCCCATATTTCGTTCATCAATCGATTTCTTAACTAAAATCGGGGTTGAATGAGGAGATAAACTCATCGACCTGGTTTCTCTTCTTATGTTGCTCAATTTCTCAATTGAAACTGATTTTGAATAAGGTGATGAACTCATCGAACAAGTTTGCCTTGTCAAATTGCTCTGTTTCACAATTGAAACTAGGTTTAATGAGAAAATTTTTAAAAAATTTATACGAACAAACGGTTACAGAATTTTCTGAAAAAATTGATACAAAACTCAACCAAAACTAACAAAATCATCTATAACAGATACTTACGATGAACTCTAACTAAACAATTCAGTCGCAAAAGCCTAAAAAAATATTGCTTCTCCAAAAACACCTGCAATCCGAAAAAATATACAAACAAGAGATTTTCTACTCCAAATTACCTGGAATTAGACGAAAATAATCGCAAATGTATCTTATTTTGTCGTCAATTTCAGCAATTTTGGTTCAATTTAGCAAAACATCGCATATATATATATATATATATATATATATATATATATATATATATATATATATATATATATATATATACACCCGTGGATGAGCGAGAATATACGAATATTTTTGTTAGATGGTTTCCCCTTACAGTCTTTTTTTTAAAAATGAATGCGGATGGGTGTCTGCTTTCTTTGAGAATTTGGATTGTATATATATATATATATATATATATATATATATATATATATATATATATATATATATATATATATATATAGAGAGAGAGAGAGAGAGAGAGAGAGAGAGAGAAAGTGAAAACTTAGAGAAGAGAATGGTGTATGTATTACAAAAATAACTGATACAAATAAACTGACATTAATTGAAACTATATGGGCCCAAAATGACATTTGGGCTTTTTTTTAGTAGATATTTTGTTTTGGGCTATTTTTTGGTTGGGAACATTTATAGAGTGACAGTTTGGGTAATGTTCCCATATATATATCGTATGTATTATAGGGTTATACCCAAAAAAGGGAGTATATGGTACCAACTATGTTGTACTGTTCTTTCTACCGTCCAATATAGATGAGTATCAACAGTGACTGCGTAGATACTGCAACTGACCAGTTTTAGGCATAAATTCTGGGGAGTGACTGAGGATAAGTTACTAAATAATTTTTATAACCATAAAGTCACTCAACTTTACCTAAGTATCATAGAAAATATCTCATTTGTTTTCACCTTGTGACTTTATGTTGAACCTAGGCAAAGTTGGATGATTTATTGTTATAAAAAATAGTTTAAGTGACTTTTGTGACTCCTTTATTTACAAAATATAGTTTAGTAATTTTGACGCAATAATAAAAATTTGAATGACTATCCATGAAATTAATTTATCCCTTTTTTTAGGCCATCCATACATAGAACTTAAACTCGACGAACTAGTGCATCTATTTTATGCATGCATGGATGAAATTTACACGGTCATCTGATATATGCGAATTTTGAAACAAGGATATTACAATTGTATCTTTATTTTCAGAAGTCGTTTATGATACAAGGATCGGTTACGTTATTCTTTACTTCTTTTGCACTGGGCAAGGTGTATTAGTAAAAAAAAAAAAATATTACACGTAAAATTATATGAGGATGACAGGGCAAGATACGTGGATCACTAAGAAGATGACAACTGGAGTGTCGCATTAAAATATTCACAATTTATAACAGGTATGAGCAAATTACTCACGAGACAAAAATGTACGGTTGTTCGAGCCTAAATTACTCAGTGAAGAGAAACATGCAGGATGAATCAAGACAGTAAAGAGGGAAGATTCATGAACCTCTAATTAATGTAGAAGAAGAATCAGAACCGTTACAGAATCTTCATAAACAGTTACGGTTGCCAATTATAACGTTTCATTAATGTCATTATTGCTCATAATGATTCGGTCATAAAAGGGAAGAAATGTTATATTTGTAAATTCCTATATAAGGGAAGGGAATTTCACTTGTAAAGAAAGGCTCTGATTATTATTGGAATATAACTACTTTCTTGTGCTTTCAATCGATTATTTTGTTATTTCTTGTTCTAATTTTCTTTCTTATTTCTGAGAGAATATTAAATTTCTTGATTATCAGTAACCCGAGTACTTCTAAAAATAGGCTTTGACTGAGAATCAAATTCTTTGGTTAAACAAATTGATTCCGTTACCGGGAATCTGATAATCTTCTCTTACTTTCCAAATCACTCTCTCTCAACTCAATCATGTCGAATGTCAATGACAACAACCAACAGGTGAAAGGAACTCCAGTTCCATTACCTCAGGGAACCCCAAGAAATTCAAAAAAAGAATCACCAGAAAGATCCACTACTCATAGCAGTGAACAACATGGAAATAAACAAACTATCGAGCAGGATATTGTGAAGCAGTTAATTACTAAGTACGTGAATGATGCTCTCCAGGCTTTCATGAGGGGACTACCAGCTTTTCCATCCACACCTCCACCAACAATACTGCAACTGTGGGAATTCACAGTCAGGGTTGGTTAGTTCTGGATGCGGAGGAACTCCCAACGAGTCACGTGATGGGAGACCAGGTACGCCTAATAATTCTGATTTACAAACTTTAATACTAACCTTGCAGAAATAGGTGAAAGAACAAAACGACCGTATTGAGCAAATACTCGGCGTACCACCTCTGATCAAAGGAGTTGATTTCGACAAATATTCACAACAACCATGGAAAATAAGCGCAACTCCATTACCAATTCCCAAAAAATTGAAAATGCCTAACATCCCAAAATACGATGGAACCACCGATCCATGTGACCACGTCACTGCAATCACCACGGGAGTAAAAGGTAATGATTTAACCAAGCAGGAGATTGAATCCGTGCTGGTCAAAAAATTTGGAGAAACACTTATTAAAGGAGCATTAACATGGTACTCTCTTTTACCTGAAAATTCTATTGACTCTTTTGCTAAGCTTGCGGATCTATTTATAAAACCACACTCGGGTGCACAAAAAGTTGAAAAGAGAATGGAGGATATATTCAAAGTAAAGCAAGGAGATACAGAAGTGCTTCGAGAATTCGTAGACAGATTGCAACGTGAAAGAATGTTGCTACCAAGAGTACCCGACAATCAGGCAGCCATGGCATTTACAAGAAATTTAAATGAGAAAAGTTCAGAAGCTACGAGAAAGCTTAAAGAGAGCCGACGAGAATTTCCTGCCACGACATGGAATGATGTCAATAATAGAAATCTGAGAAGAGGTCCGGTAAGAATAGGTACGAGCCTTATATGATACCTTCGGGGCGAGAAGCTCGTTCCAAATTTTCCAAAATGTGCGGGCTGATCACAGGTTCGCAAATAGAGATTCAAGTTCGTCATCGTTGATATTCAGCAAAGATCGAGGTGAACGCAACCGAGATGCTAATACAAATGCAAGGATTGGGGACTACAATTTTAACATAAGTACCTCCGAGTTGGTCGTTGTTTTAAGAAGCATGGGGGATAAGGCACGATGGCCTAAAGAGATGAGATCAAATCCAAATAGAAGAAACCCAGACTTTTGGTGCGAGTTCCATAAGGACCACGGCCATAGAACATCAGACTGCAGATTATTACAAGGTGAAGTGGAACATTTATTGAAGTAGGGCTATCTGACGGAATTATTCAGCGAGAAAGGTAAACAAGCTTACATGAAAAATAGGCAAGAGCCCTTAAAACCTTCATCTCCAAAGAGAACAGTAAATGTGATGAACGGCGGAGAAGAAGTTAACGGTGTAACCTATACAGCTGCGAGAAAAACAACAAAGTTCACAATAACTCACGAGAAGCGAACTCACCAAACTCTGGAAGATGAAAACATAACCTTTAATGATGCAGATGCCGATGGATTAATGATTCCTCACAACGATGCACTGGTAATATCTTTAATTATACATGATACTAATGTAAAACGAGTTTTGATTGACCTAGGTAGCTTCGTGAACATCATTCTATTACGAGTGGTAAACGAAATGTTGATGGGCGATCGTGTAGTTCCAAAAGAACGTTCCTTATCTAAGTTTGATAACTCAACCATTGTTACAAAGGGAGAGATTGAATTAAGTACATACGCAGAAGGGGTCATCAAAGAAATAAAATTTCAAGTGATAGACATAGATATGGCCTATAATGTGATTCTTGGGAGGCCGTGGATTCATGATATGGATGTTGTGCCATCCCACATTACATCAGGTTATCAAATTCCCTTCAAAATGGGGAATTCAACAAATTCGAGAAAATTAACAAACTTCAAGGAGCATCAATTCGGTGATATAGCCAAGTCAAAAAGATATGAGTGCAAGTCAAACTGATGTGGGTACAAGTGAGAAAGATGCGGTAAATTAAATTTCAACAGAAACTGTATCAAACCAAACAGACGTGGACTCCAGACCAAATGTAATTCAAGAGCCAGAGGAGAACGAAAACATTAAAACAATGATTGAGGAGCTTGAAGCTGTTCCACTTTTTGAAAAATGGCCAGATCGAAGAATTCATATCAGAGCAAGGTTAAACCTAGAAAGAAGAGGTAAGTTAATTGAATATTTAAAAGCTAACCCAGATTGTTTTGCATGGTCCCATTCAGATATGACAGGTATACCTCCAAAGGTGATGACCCATAAATTATATGAAGATCCATCATTCATACGTGTCAAACAAAAGAAGAAGAAGCAAGGATCATTCAAAAATCAAGTGATCGATGAAGAGGTACAGAAACTCTTAAAGATCGGTTCAATACGCGAGGTAAAATATCCTAATTGGTTAGCTAATACTGTGGTAGTTCCGAAAAAGAACGGTAAATGGAGAGTTTGTGTAGATTACACTGACTTAAATAAAGCATGCCTGAAGGATTCATTCCCTTTACCACATATAGATCAACTGATTGATGCTACCATGGGCCACGAGTTATTAAGCTTTCTAGATGCGTATTCTGGTTATAATCAAATAAAAATAGACCCCTTAGACGAAGAAAAAACTTTATTATTACAAACAGGGGGACTTATTGTTACAAAGTCATGCCTTCTGGCTTGAAAAATGCTGGAGCCACGTATCAGAGGTTGGTGACCCAAGATGTTCCAAGAACACCTGGGGAAGATGATGGAAGTGTACATTGATGATATGTTGGTCAAATCTACACAAGCGGAAGATCATTTTCAATATCTTTCAACTACCTTTGAGATCCTCCGCAGATATAATATGAAACTGAATCCAGAAAAGTGTGCTTTTGATGTAGCTTCAGGTAAGTTTATAGGCTTTCTCATATCTAATAGAGGAATTGAAGTAAATCCTGCACAGATTAAAGCTATTGAAGAAATACCTGATATACTCACAAGCAAAAATGAGGTACAAAGATTGACAGGTAGGATTGCAGCTCTGGGAAGATTCATTTCAAGATCTTCAGAGAAAAGCTTTAAATTCTTTTCAGTATTAAAGAAGCAAAATCAGTTTGAATGGACTGAGGAATGCCGACAAGCTCTCAAAGATTTGAAGGCACAAATCCTCCCCTATTGTCTAAACCAAGGGATGGAGAAAGACTATTTGTATATCTTGCAGACAGAAGTAGCTATAAGTGCAGTTTTAATAAGGGAGGACAAAGGTAAACAATCTCCTATTTATTATGTTAGTAAATCTTTATTAGATGCTGAAACTAGATATCCTCATCTAGAGAAACTAGCTTTAGCATTAGTCATGGCAGCTAGGAAGTTGAGACCATATTTTCAATGCCATCCTATCTCCGTAGTAACTGCATATCCATTAAGGAATATTTTACATAAACAAGAATTGTCAAGCAGACTAGCCAAGTAGGCAGTAGAACTAAGTGAATATGACATTATTTATCAACCTAGAACAGCAATAAAATCTCAAGTTTTAGCAGATTTTGTCCCAGATTTTAATACAAAAATAATTCCTGAAGTAGAAAAGGAGTTATAAATTTTTACTGGAGCTAATCCAGGTACGTGGAATTTATTTATTAATGGATCTTCAAATGTCAAAGGAGCCAATTTAGGTATTGTCTTAATCCCGCTCTCAGGTGAAAGTATAAGACAAGCAATTAAATGTTATCCTGTTACTAACAATGAAGCAGAGTATGAAGCTGTAATTGCAGGTTTGGAACTAGCACGAGAACTCTCTATAGAGCAAATCATGATTAAAAGTGACTCTCAACTGGTAGTCAATCAGATGCAGGGGACATACACTGCTAGAGAGCCATGAATACAACAATACTTGAAAAAGGCACGAGAACTGGTCAGGCAATTCCAATCATGGAAGATCTTGCAAATACCCAGGGAAAAAAACGCAGAAGCAGACGCGTTGGCTAACCTTGCTTCAGTTGCAGAAGTAACGAGTGAAGAAAATGCTATTGTAATACATTTATTTCATTCAGCACTTGACCAGGATAAACATGAGGTAAGCTTTAACAATTTAACCTGAGACTGGAGAAATGAGATTGTTAATATTTTGCAGTACGTGATCGTACCTGAAAGCAAGAAAGAATCTCAAGTGCTTTGACGAAAAGCTGCTCGTTACTGCCTAATTCGAGATAATTTATATCGAAAAATATTTGGCGGTCCTTTAGAAAGGTGCCTTGGACCCAATCAAATGGAGTACGTGATGAGGGAAGTACATAATGGACATTACGGAAATCACGCAGGTGGAAGATCTTTAGTTAAAACACTAATCAGGGCAGGATACTACTGGCCTAAAATGGAAGAAGATGAGGAAAATTTTGTAGCCAAATGTGATAAGTGTCAACGATATTCCAACAATATGCACCGACCTGCAGAGTTATTACATACAGTTATTTCCCCATGGCCATTTATGAAATGAGGACTGGATATAGTAGGGCCTTTACCACAAGCTAAAGGAAAGGTATGGCTCTTATTAGTATTAACAGATTACTTTTCAAAATGGGTAGAGGCAGGAGCTTTCAAACAGGTACGAGAAAAGGAGGTGAAAAGCTTCATTTGGCGAAACATTATATGTCGATTTGGAGTTCCAAAAGAAATCGTATGTGATAATGGCCCACAATTTATAGGCTTGAAAATCACAGAGTTCTTTCAAAGTTGACAATTCAAATGAATAACCTCTTCACCTTACCATCCCGTGGCAAATGGACAAGCTGAGTCAACAAATAAGATTATCATCAATAATTTGAAGAAGAGATTAGAAAAATCGAAAGGGAATTGGCCTGAAGAATTACCAGGAATGTTATGGGCTTATAGAACCACAGCAAAAACAGCCACGAGAGAAACTCCATTTTCGCTTGTGTACGGTTCAGAAGCTTTAATCCCGGTTGAAATAGGAGAACCAAGCACGAGATTCACATTGGTAACCGAACAGTCAAACGATGAGTAATTAAGGACAAACTTGGATTTACTCGAACAAAGAAGAGAAGCAGATTTAATACGGATGGCAGCACAAAAGCAAATCATAGAACGATATTATAACAGAAAGGCTCACCTCAGATACTTCAAAATTGGGGACTTCGTTCTTAAAAAAGTTTTCCAATCAACAAAAACAACCGGAGCAGGAAAGTTAAATCCAAATTGGGAAGGATACTATAAAGTTTGAGGTATCGCTGGAAAAGGTGCCTACGAATTAGAAACCATGGATGGAAAGGTTATACCCTCGAGTTGGAATGTTGTTCATTTAAAGAAATACTGTTTCTGAGCAAAAGAAATACCCACGGTCAGATATCGTTTAATTACGATTTTTGTTTTGTACAGTTAAAATTATACTAACCATTTTAGATGATAGGCAAAAAGCTAGCCCACGCCAAATGATGATATTAGACCTGAAGGACATGCGGAAGCAACATTATTCCCGGTCTAGGGTTGCAACCTTTCTGATAGAAATATAAAGGGTTAAGCAGTCATCATCTAAATTATATATACCTTCGAGTCCCATATGTTTTTCCTTTTTAGGAAATGGACCACATGGAAGGAATAATCAAGTGCTCGAGATTTCATACTTCAAAGCTCAAATACTTGGGGGACTATATACATATAAGGAAGGCAAAGAAGACTAGAAAAGTCAGAATTCAGGTCAAGCCTATGGTCTACCCAACAAATCGAAAGTTAATAGCAAATTCAAGAGCCAACAACGCAAGCCTGATTGAAAAACCTATGAAGAATACACTCGTGGATGTAAATTTTAAAATCTTATGAATGTTTAGGTTAAAGGCAATATAATCATGGGTTGCAAGATATACCCTTGAATTTTGTAAAATTTGTTATAAAGAAAACAGTTACGAAAGAGTTATAGATGATACTTGAATACATGTAAAATATTATACAATTTGAAAGTTCAAATGATACAAAACTTCCTCAAAGTTATTCAAAGAAACGTGTGTGTTCCTATTTCTTCTTTCGTATGTTAACACCATTATGAAGTTGGGACGTCTTCTTCATTAAGTGTTGTTTATAAAGGGCCCTCTTTTATAATTCGTGCATGTTCAAAGAGTCACGGAGGATTGAAGCATTTTTAAATGCATAATAAAAGAGTAGAACAAAAACTCAAAATGAAATATTATATATACCCTATTAAAACTAAGTGTAAACTTAGTTCAAACCAAAGTATTTGATAATGAACCCCAAAATGGATTAGGGGTAAAACTTGCCAACCATTCCACAAATAAAAAAATACAACAACAATAAACTTTCCAAACACAAGTTCATTAAGGGGTAGATTCTAAAGTAGTACTATCAGCAGCGGGAGAAGTCAAGATGGCATCATCAGCAGCAGCAGAAGGTTCGACTTGAGAAGAAGAGATTTGAACACTAACTTCACCAGGAGTAAGTTCATCACCCTCAGGAATGCCGACTTCAGGTGAAGAAAAGTTTTGACTCTGCTGAGTTTTTTCAATGGTTTCCTTAGTTTTTGCAATCTCAACAGTCAAGTCAAAACCTTCCTGGTTAGCCTCCATCAAAGTCTCGAGGCGCGTGTTCAAGAAAGCCCAACTTACATCAAGAGTTGATTTATCCTCAAGGGCCTCGTAATTCCTCTCCAATTGCTCAATTTCGGCCTCCAACTCTTCTTTTTCAGTCAAAGCAGCATCATAAGAAGTTTGTAAAGGGGCAAGTGATCTCTCTACGAACTGAACTTGGTTAGAAGACGCACGGAGATCTTCTTAAGTTTGGGTGAGCGTTTGAACAAGATCCCTGGCGTAAACTTCTTTTTGGTTCAGTAGTTCCTTCAAACCCTTAATTTCTTCAGTGGCTTTGGAAAGCTGCTCAGCAAATGAAGACTCGAGAAGGTCTTTATCTTTGCCCGCTTGACTGGATGAGGCTTTCTCAACTGCCAACTCTACTGACGTTATCTTCACCTACTGCTCCAAGGTACACTTTTCTTCCTCTAAGACTTCTTTCTCAAGTTGAAGATCTTCAAACTGTTCCTTCCAATTGTCCGCTTCGGTACGATAGTCATTCATTAACTGCTCAGTATGGACGATCCTCTTTATCATCTCCGTACCAATCAGGTTGATCTACACAATGAAAAGGAAAATTTGATTGTCAAATATAGATAAAAAGGAAATCACATGAAAAATAAAAAGCTAAGGCTTGTACCTTTAAAGATCAATGTACAATATCATTCATGCACGTTAAAGAACTATGGTTTTCCAATTTGGACTTCTCAACTGGGCCAATCAATGGTTTCAGCCATACATCAGTTTGGCTAGATTTCTTCAGAAGATTACCATCCTCAGGAACCTCGATGGTAATTCTTTTCATTACCCTACTTTTATTGGAAGAACCAACTTCAACATGAGGGTACAGCAGGCATCTCTTCATCAGAGATCACTAAGGTAGCACCTTTGGGCTCGTGCATGGGAACAGAACTGGGAGGAGGAGTAGCTTCGTCATCCAAAATGACACGTCTCCTAGCTCGAGGCTTACGAACTAACGAGCCTTTATCCTGTTCCTCTTCACCCTCGAAACTGTATGCTCTATCAGCATTTCTTTTTTATGAGGAACTCAAGATCATCTCTTGAGGCATCGATAAAGAGAGTTTCGAAGCGGCAATAGATGCGGCACTCACACCTCAAATGGGAAATCCTAGTAAAGAGAGGAGTTAGTAAATATTTTATGGAAGTAAGTTAGAAAGTAGAAGAGAAAGATACCATAAGTCTTCACTTTCCAACCAAACCTATTAGAAAGGTACTTCTAGGACCTTTCTTCCATAGGAGCAACAGTTAATAATATTTTTACCCAACCACGGAAGTTTGGAATCTCCTCAACAGCTTCCATGGTTGCTAAAAAAAAGAGGAAAAGAAAAACAATCACGAGATTGCAGGTTCTTCACAAAAAAAAAAAGAAGAAGAGAAGGAACAAATCTGAAAAGAAACTTACGTGCAAAGTTCCACTTTTCTGGAAAAGACATGTTCTCTTCACCCACTAACCCACTTGTGGGAGCAGCAACAAATCAGGCATACCCACCACGATCTTTGTCATCTTCAGGGCTCACTAAAACTCTCTTACTCCTGGCCACGAGAGTAAAAACCCTAGAATGAAATAACTTGGGGGAATAAAGATGAATCAAATGATAGAAGATAAAGGGTAAAGAGGCCAAGTTTGACAACTATCTCAAGCATGTCACAGCTCCCCATACAATAGGGCCAATCTGTCCTAAGCAAACGTTGAAAAAATGACAAAATTCTATGATGACTGGGTCGATAGGTGGTTTGAAGCCTAATGTAAAGGGATATGTATAAACACAAGAATAACCAGCTTTTATGAAGTGATCCTTTGATTTGCATTAGGGAGTAAAATTGGGAAATCGAATTTCCAATGACATTCTTTTCGCACAAGAGAAATCAAGCCCTCAGAAATCTGGGAAGGGTAAACATCAGCACGATTATGAGAAGTCATGGAAGTAACCTGATTTCTAATCGATTCTCTATCAGTAAAGAAGGAAAGTTCAACGGGAATAATCTCATCAACAGTGGGTTCACAAAGCGGTTCACTAGACTCCCTATTTCTGGCAGAAGATCTATGAGTTGAAGAAGCTCTAGTTCTAGAAGAAGGAGGGGTAGCAAAGTTGGGTTGAGAAGTAGAACCACGAACAGATAAAGATCCTAAGCTACGCAACCTACCGCCTCTTCTACTCCTAACAAGAGCAATTGAAGGGGGAAGTTCATCTACAATTACTACTCTGCGAGGATCAGGGTTCGATGAAGACATGGTTGTACTGTAAAATAATACGTGTTGATGTATAAGAACGATTATGGAAGAAGAATACTGTAGATTAATGGTTTTCGTGAAAGCAAATGCACAAGAGGTATTTATAAGAAGAAGCAACCGTTATGTAAACAGAGTCATGGTAGGAACGTCATAATGAAACAGTCATTCCGTGACTGGCGCGGCCGCAGGAAAGCCCTAAAAACCGCTGAAGAATCGCAGACCCGATCGATAAATGCCACGTGGCGCATGCATTAAATGAAAGTGACATACGACGCGTTGGTTCTGAAAAAAACACAATGATACATAGAAACGACGGCAAAATATTTCCGCCATAAATGTGTGCCACTTCCCAAATATTCAATTGCTGAATATATGGCAAGTGGGGGGACTATCTGTATTAGTAAAAAAAAAAAATATTACACGTGGAATTATATGAGGATGACAGGGCAAGATACGTGGATCACTAAGAAGATGACAACTGGAGTGTCGCATTAAAAAATTCACAATTTACAACAGGTACGAGCAAATCACTCACGAGACGAAAGGGTACGGTTGCTCGAGCCTAAATTACTCACTGAAGAGAAACAGGCAGGATGAATCAAGACAGTAAAGAGGGAAGATTCATGAACCTTTAATTAATGTGGAAGAAGAATCGGAACCATTACAGAATCTTTATAAACAGTTACGGTTGCCAATTATAACGTTTCATTAATGTTATTAATGCCCATAATGATTCGGTCATAAAAGGGAAAAAACGTTATATTTATAAATTTCTATATAAGGGAAGAGAATTTCACTTGTAAAGAGAGGCTCTGATTATTGTTGGAATAAAACTACTTTCTTGTACTTTCAATCGATTATTTTGTCATTTCTTGTTCTAATTTCCTTTCTTATTTGTGAGAGTATTGAATTTCTTGATTATCAGTAAGCCGAGTACTTCTAAAAATAGGCTCTGACCGAGAATCAAATTCTTTGGTTAAACACAAGGGGTTGAAACTTAGAGAATCTGGGCCTATGGTGCAAATTACAATTGTATCCAATTTTCGATCACATAATAAGCAAGTAGCTAGCAAGGTTCTACAAGTGATAATAGGCGTTTATATATATTCTACGAACCACTATCCAATTACAAAAATGAATTTCTTTATGCTCATTTCTACTATTATTTGTTGTACCACATAACCACTAGAAATTTAATGATAAATTAGATATAGTAATAATCAATAGGGTTGGACCTCAAGAAACCCATGAACTAGACACAATCAAGAATCTTTCCCAAATGAAGGAATGAAACCATGTAGGTTGCAGTAACTGAATTCTTCCCAGTTCTTAAGATATATAATACTAACTCCTACTACTTCCAACCACACAATTTGAAAATTTTATGCTCCACCATTTGGGCCAAGATAATAAAAATAACGTCACTGTGATTCCTTGAACCAGGTCCCTTTTAAAGTTAGATTCTACCATATCCTCTTGGACATTCTTGTAAGAAATGACTTTAACGCATGTTAGAAATATTCCCCAATCCATCATACTTCAAATGGTCAGATGCTGCCAATAAGTTTGTCAAATGGATGTTATGAGTTAAATTTGGGTGGGTTGAAACAATTTAAGTTAATAAATAAGTTGGGTTGCACTTCATAAAAAGTTTACTTGCGTCGAGATAAACGGTCAACTTAGGCTAAAGAATGAGCTAGTAATAACCCAACTCCCCAATCCAACATTATTTTTCATTTGATTGTTAATTCTTTTATAATATGTTTAATTATCTAATCAAACTGACAAAAGGTTTTCTGTTTTCAAATTTTCATGACTATATCTAACCGATTAAACACACAAATTTCTTTGGGATTTTAACACACATAGCCGGCAAGATTTACTGTTTAATTTTTTCTAGCCGGTACACATAGATTATTGTGATGACCTGATAGGTCATCTTTAAATTTAACATTCAATTCTGTACTCCAAGACCTTGAATAGCACCTTTTAGTATTTCTTGACTTGCGTGAACAGTCCGTAAATTTTTTCGAAAAGTTTTTATGTGAATTTGTTTTTTGATTTAAATGTGAAATTGAGCTTCAAAACTCATTTGAGTTGACTTCAGTCAATGTTTTGAGCAAACGGACCCGGATCAGTGTTCTGACAGTTCCGGTAGGTCCGTATCGTGATTTGGGACTTGGCGTATGCGCATAACCAAATTCGGAAGTCTATAGCTCGAATTATCGCCATTTGATGAAAACTAGAAATTTAAAGATTTAAATAATTCCTAAATTGGCCACAATTGGATTTTTGTTGATACCGGGTCCCGATTTGGATTCTGAGAGTTCGATCAGCTTCGTAACAATATTTGTGACTTGTGTACTAAAGTTGAAGTTATTCCGAGGTGTGTAGGCACGTTTTCCGTTAGTTTTTGAAAAAATAATAATAAAAGGTTTGATTTTATAATGCTTGAATTTCTAAAGTTTGACCAGAGATTTGACTTTTGAACAAACGACTCCGGAATAGAATTTTGATGATTCCAATAGTTTCGTATGTTGATTTCGAATTTAGGCGCATGTACGGATTTGGATTTGAATGTCCGTAGGACAATTCAGCACATTTTGTCGAAAGTTGGAAAATAGTAGTAGATTTTTGGAAAGTTTGACCGGGAGTTGACTTTATTGATATCGGGGTCAGAATTCAATTATGAAAATTGGAATAGCTCGGCTATGTCATTTATGACTTGTACGCCAAATTTGAAGTCATTCCGAATTCATTTAACACGTTTCGGCAAGAGTTTTGTAAATTGAAAAGTTTGAAAATCATACGTTCGAATCGAGGTGTGAATTGTAATTTCGATGTTGTTTGACGTGATTTGAAACCCCGAGTAAGTCTGTATTATATTTTGGGACTTGTTAAAAATTCGGACGAGGTCCCGATGGGCTCGGTTGAGTTTCGGAGTAGTTTCAGACCATTTTAGGCCATTATTTTACTGCAGTTTTCGGCTACAGCAGTGTGCGAATTTCTGATGCGCAGAGCTGACTTTGGAAGCTTATATCTCATAATCTATAAAGAATCTGGAGATTATCAAAACACAAAAGTTGTAACTCTTTGTTTCTAGTTTTCCGAAAGGTAAACCATTCACCATTTGGATATTTGTACAGAAAGTTATGATCGATTTACTAAATGCTGGTAGCAGTTTTTGTTTGCCTAGAAATATGAGACAAAGTCGCATTTCACGCATGCGACTTGCCTAGGCAGAATGCTTAAAATTGAAAGTTTGCCATTTTTACTCATTTTTGAGTTTTGAGTCTCGGATTTAGGCAATTCCAAAGGGGTGTCACGACTCGAAATTTTCTACCGACGGGACCGTGATGGCGCCTAATATTTCACTTGCTAGGCAAGCCAACGTTAGAGAATCATTTACCAATTTCTTATTTCTATTCCGTAATTAACATTAATTAACTACAGTAAAATATAACAAGTGCGGAATATCATAATTCTATATTAACTACTACCACCCAGATCTGGAGTCACAATTCACGAGCATTCTAGAATTTACAACAAGTAATAGTCTGAAAGAAATACAGCTGTCTGAACGAGAGAAAACAGTAAGACATAAAGGATAGACGGGGACTTCAAGATCTGTGAACGCCGACAGATCTACCTTGAGTCTCCGGACAGCGGACCAGTAGCAAATCTCGATCAACCTGAGCCGGTATCAAAATCTGCACAGAAAGTGAAGAGTGCAGCATCAGTACAACCGACCCCATATTCTGGTAAATGTCGAGCCTAACCTCGACAAAGTAGTGACGAGGCTAAGACAAGACACTCACATATAACCTGAACAGTATAATCATGCTAGAGACAACAACAATAAGTAAAACAATAATGCAGAAATAATGGGAGGGGAACATACAATGGGGAAAATACAACATAAAGAGTGAGAATAATGAAAAGACAAAATTAAATCGGAAATCTTTAAACGAATTGAGCAATTAAGACAGCAAGGAAAAAGCGGTACGGCATCACCCTTCGTGTTTTTACTCTCAACCTCACCATGTAATAAATAAGATTGCACGGCATCACCCTTCGTGCTTTTACTCTCTTCCTCACAATATAAATAAATCATGCACGACATCACCCTTCGTGCTTTACACTCTTCCTCACAATATAAATAAATCATGCACGGCATCACCCTTCGTGTTTTACACTCTTCCTCACAATATAAATAAATCATGCACGGTATCACCCTTCGTGCTTTACACTCTTCCTCACAATATAAATAAATCAATAAACACGAATAAAGAGAAGTTTCACAAGAAACCAATATTTCATCAATGATTACTTTCAAAAAAATTTCAACCTTGGTGGAACCGGGTACAAGTCTCCTAACATTTTAACAACAACAGTAAGCATGGATAACAAGATTTAAGATTTACAAATTTGCAAGAAAATGGAATTTCACTCGCATGCTATGACTCGACCACAACGTATAGATGCTCGTCACCTCAACTATACATCGTATTCAACAACAAAACACGCAGCAGTTACTCACACAATACCTATTCCCTCAAGCCAAAGTTAGTCACGACACTTACCTCGCTCCGAAGGTCACTAAATTCTCAATCACGGCTTTTCCTTTGGAATTCACCTCCAAACCACTCGTATCTATTCAAAAATGACTCAATAATATCAAATATTGCTAAAGGAATCAATTATATTGCCTAAATTAAATTATTCCAATTTTCCTCCAAAAAGTCAAAAAATCGACCCCGGGCCCGCTTGGTCAAAACCTGAGGTTCGGACCAAAATCTTTTTACCTATTCACCCCTGAGCCCGAATATGTAATTAGTTTTGGAATGCGACCTCAAATTGATGCCTAAATTCCCAAATTCCCGAAATCCCTATTTTCTACCCTAACCCCTAATTCTACCATACAAACTCTATATTTTTGGTTGATAATTCTAGGAATGTAATGGGTAATTGAAATAAAATGGTTTAGAATCACTTACCAATACTTTGGGGAAGAAAATGACTCTTGAAAATCGCCTCTACCCGTTTGGTTCTTGAAAAATGTTGAAGAAATGGTTTAAACCCGTGTTTGATTCTGTTTTATGCATTGGGCGACAGTGTGCATCGCGTTCGCGAGGCTACTATCGCGGTCGCGAAGGGTACTGGCTACCAAGCCTTCGCGTTCGCGAGACCCAGATCGCGTTCGCGATGGTTATGCCCCCTGGCCTTCGCATTCGCGAGACGTTGCTCAGTGTGGATCGCGTTCGCAAGGCTACTATCACGATCGCGAAGGGTACTGGCTGCCAAGGCTTCGCGTTCGCGAGACCCAGCTCGCATTCGCGATGGTTACACCCCTCTGGCCTTCATGTTCGCGAGACGTTGCTCGCGTTCATGATGGTTATGCCCCCCTGGCCTTCGCGTTCACGAGACGTTGCTCGCATTTGCGATGAAGGAACGACCAACCCTCCCCTAGGTCCCCAAGTGCTTCGTGTTCGCGATGAGCAGGGCGCGTTCGCGAAGGGTAAATCCCCCCATCACTTCGCGTTCGCGACTAGGCCTTCGCGTTTGCGAAGAAGAATTCTCAGCCTCACTGGATTACTCTTCGTGTTCACGAGAGTACCTTCGCGAACGCGAAGAAGGACATGCCAGAACACAGATTCTGCAGAAAAACCAAATTTCCAAAGTCCAAAACATCCCGTGGCCTATCCGAAACTCACCCGAGCCTTCGAGGCTCCAAACCAAACATGCACACAAGTCTAAAAATATCATACGAACTTGCTCGCGCAATCAAATTGCCAAAATAACACCTAGAACTACGAATTTAGCACCAAATCAAATGAAATTCTCAAGAATACTTTAAAATCCATAACTTCTCAACTGGACGTCCGAATCACGTCAAATCAACTCCGTTTCTCATCAAATTTTACAGACAAGTCTTAAATATCATAATGAAACTATACCGGGCTCCGGAACCAAAATACGGACCCGATACTAATAATTCCAAATATTAATCAATTCTTAAAAACAATTAATTTCCAAACTTTTAATTTTCATCAAAAATTCATATCTTGAGCTAGGGACCTCCGAATTCGATTCCCAGCATACGCCCAGGTCCCATAATTCGATACGGACCTACCGGGACTGTCAAAGCACAGATCCGGGTCCGTTTACCAAAAATATTGACCGAAGTCAACTAAAATCAACTTTTAAGGCAAAAATTCTTATTTTCATTAATTTTCAACATAAAAGCTTTTCGGAAACCTTGCTCGGACTGCGCATGCAAATCGAGGAGGGTAAAAATGCGATTTTAAGGCTTAAGAGAGCAGATTCGAGTTCTAAAATATAAGATTACCTTTTGGGTCATCACAAGGGTTTTTTCACGAATTCGACTTGGGTAAGTGTTCTCTATCCGCAAGTGATTGTATTTCATAAATCCATGTCAATATTCATCATTTAATTCGAATGTGGATAGAAGAAATTGGGATTTTTGTAAAACTTTTCTTAAATAAAAATTTAGGATTTGAAAGATAATCCGTTGTCGGAATTCGATAATTTTTGTATGGTTGGACTCGTCTCGGAATGGGTGTTCGGATTTCGTGAGTTTTTTCGAGATTCGAGACGTGGGTCCCACTGTTGAATTTTGAGATGAATTTCGAATTTTAATCTGGAAAATCTGTAATTTCATATAGAATTAATTCCTACGATTCGTGTTGAGTGTATTGAATTGTTTATGACTAGATTTGAAGCTTTCGGATACCAATTCGCAAGGAAAATGTTTATTGAAATCTTTAATTTGGTTACGAAGCGAGGTAAGTGTCGTGGTTAACCTTGACTTGAGGGAATAGAACCCTTGAATTATTTGTTAAGTGAATTTCATGTGTAATGACGTATAGGCGAGGTGACGAGTGCATATACGTCATCAAATTGATTGTTTGCATATTTATCTAATAATCATAAATTATTTTAAATCATGAATTAATTATTACATTAATTATTTCTCTCATATTCCTTACCCGGTATTATGTCTTAAATTCATGCTATAATTGTTACATGTTATTTGAATTATGTGTCTTAATTGCTACTTAACATTTAGCACATTAAATATTAAATTACTTATTTTCTCCCTGATTTTCGCAATTAATTGCTACTTGTCATTACTTGTTTCCCAAATAAATTATAACCATTGTATGCCTTATTACCTAATAATTTCTTATTTAATGTGATATTTATTGGAATATTTTTACATTTAAGAATTGTTAAATTATATTGTTGGAGCAGGTTGCACGCCGCAACATATTTATTTTAAGTTTATATTATTGGAGCGGGTTGCACGCCGCAACAAAATTTAATTGAAAGATTATATTGTTGGATCGGGTTGCACGCCGTAACGGATTTAATGTTAAGTTTATATTGTTGGAGAGGGTTGCACGCCGCAACGGAAATTAATTGAAGGATTATAACTGCTGAATTGACTTCAATTATTGATATGATTTACCCGTTTTGTCTCTATTCATGTTATTGTTATTATTAGTATTGCGTACATGTTAACGTAAGCGATTTGCCTTAGCCTCGTCACTACTTCGTCGAGGTTAGGCTCGGCACTTACAGAGTACATGGGGTCGGTTGTACTCATACTACATTCTGCACTTCCTGTGTAGATACCGGAGTTGGTCCCAACGGCGTAATATAGATTTGCTCGGATTCAGCTATCAGTGTAGACTTGAGGTATAGTTGCACGACATTCGCAGCTCTGAAGTTCCCTTATACTATATCTTAGTTGTGTGCTTTCTTTTTAGACAACTTTATTTTTATTCAAACCCTTATTTGTATTATTCTAGAAGCTCGTACACTTGCGACTCCAGTTCTAGGATGGTATTTAGACATCGTTATTATTTTGGTTTATTCACTTTAATTCAGACATTATTTCAAATGTTTGATTTCGTTACTATTTAATTAAAATGAATTGTAAAAATGGTTTAAATTATTCTAACGTTAGCTTGCCTAGCAAGTGAAATGTTAGGCGCCATCACGGTCCCGAAGGTGAAAATTTCGGGTCGTGACAATTATATATTGATTATGCATAGTTATACATATATGATACTATATATATATATATACACACACACACACACACACACACATAATAAATCACTTAAATTAAAAATAGCCAGCGAAACTATTACATATGGTAATATTAAATTAAAAAAAAAAAAAAAAATATATATATATATATATATATATGTAGAGTAGGTTAGCAAAACCCATATGTAATACATTCACTCGCTATTTTTAATTTAAACGATTAGGTGGACGGCTATTTGGATTAATTCTTCTATTTCTTTTTAATGCTTTGATAAGCTCTAGAAGAAATTCAAAAATAGCCAGATTTATAAGTGGTCATTCAAAAATAGCCACACTTTCAAAAGTAATCGAATTTTAGCCACTTTTCATGTAAAGATAAATCTGAACGAAAATACTATTCAAAATTCGGAAAATACTCTAGTATATTATACTGGAGTTCCAGCATAATATAATGGAGTTCCAGCATAAGTATACTAGAACTCTAGCATAATATACTGGAGTTCCAGCAAAGTATACCGGTCCACTATAATATGCTGAAAGTTTATACACAGATGCTCGAATCTCCAGTATATTATGCTGGAACTTTCCGCGTGTTGGAGTTCCAGCATAATATGCTGGAAGTTCATACACAGGTGCACCGAACTCCAGTATATTATGCTGGACCGGTCTCTATTTGCAGCAAAATAGTGGCTATTTTTTAATGACTTGACAAACACTGGCTATTTTTGAATGACCAGTCCGAAAACTGGCTAGCCCGTGCTATTTTTCCTAAGCTCCTTGTTAGTGGTAAATTTGGGCTATATAAACTGCTTATGGACCAAGCTTATAAATGGGCTAGTTTGGAATTGCTCAAATTGATCCGCCAATAAATAGGAATTCTTACATTCCTATACACTATTTCAAATTTTATTACCCTCCCTTCTCAAGTTTTAATCTAATTACATAATATATACAAAATTACCGATTATGTATATTTTTAGGCATTTAATGATAATAATTAAATTCTAAAATCACTCTAACGTCTATATCTCACTCCCCCCACATTTCTCTCTCCACCCGCTCCCCCCACACGTATCTTCAGTATCTCCCTCCATTAATGCCTGTACTCTTCTTCAAAAATTCCTCTATATTTTTTCACTCTTCTTCAAAAATCCCTCTCCATTTTTATAGATTTAATCTCTAAATACTCTACCACACACCTCCATTAATGCATGTTGCTTGCTTAACTTTCAATGAAAAAGAAAATACTTTCGAAGATCAGCCCTAATTCCAGTAAGAGAGCATCAATTCCACCATTGATAGCTATTAAAAAGCTTTGAAGCTTTAAATTCGAATTTGGATTTTCAAAAACCATTATTTGTTTGGATTGGGTGTTGTTGCAAACAATTGGAAATATTGTTTGGAGTTTATATCTCAATTGTTTTAGGGTGTTTTGGTGAAGATTAGACTTGATTTTGGCTGAATTTCATATTGAAACTCGAAGAACAAGAAAAAGAAGACATGACATACATTATACTTACGAAATTATAGTAAAATTGTATTTCGTTGTTTATATATATATATTTTTATTTAAATATTGTATGAAAGTTGAACAATATTGTATAAAAATTGCATTTAAGTTGTATGATATTGTAGTTGTATATAACTGGGTAGAAATAATATATAAAAGTTATATATAAGTTGTATAATATATAATTAGTTGTATAAAATTTGTTTTACCATGTATAAATTAGATACAAAATATACAAAAGACATATTGTATAAAATTTATATAAAAATTGTATTTAAGTGGTATGATATTATAGTTGTATATAACTGACTAGAAATAATGTATGAAAGTGTAGATAAATTGTAGATAAGTTGTATAATATATAATTAGTTGTATGAAAATTATTTTTACTATGTATAAATCAAATACAAAATATACAAATCTCCATACTACTACTAAAGTTTGTTTTTCTTAAAAGAGAAAAGGAAGAGAAGTATAGAGATTTAAAAATGGTGATTAGTAAATTATTGATAACAACACGACTGCTTTCATTAATTCCTAATAAATGAATATAATATGTGACTGATATATTTTGGGAGAATTAAGACAATTAGAAATAAGGAAGTGAAAATTGCGTGTTGGTAAACTGATAACTTCTGGTTCTGCGACAATTTATCAAGAGATTTAGCAAACTCGTTTTTTGGACCAAAAGGAGTTATTTATAGCATTTGCAAATCCCCTAGTTCACTTCTGTATAGTGCGGAGGTCATCAGCAAGAGATTTTATTCGTGGAGCTTTTGCAACTTTAATTGTTCGGTTTCCTATACCTAAATCTCTAAATATAAGTTCAATCTGGAGAGAAGAGAGAAGAGAGGAGAAAAAAAAGGAAAAGGGTATAACTAAATACCTTGATTGAAAGCACAAATAATGGATTGTGAGCCTTTTAAGGTGGACTGTATATATTTTGTAACTAAAATGTGTTTAGGTCGGGTAAATACCAATACATGGACATTTTTCGTAATAAAGTTTCAAATAGTGTATATGTAACGACCCGACTTGTCGTTTTGAGGATTTATGCCCCGTTCAGTGACTTAAGGTTTCGAGCAGCCTCGCAATATGTATAATGACCCGCATGTGTGATCGAGTTTGATTTACGGATGATTCGGAGTGATTTGGGACACTTAGTTCCTAAGACGGAAGCTTAAGTCTTAGAATTTTGACCGTAGTCGGAACTGTATGAAGACGACTCCGGAGTAAAGTTCCGTCGGTTCCGTTAGCTCCGTTGGGTGATTTTGGACTTAGGAGCATGTTCGGACTGTGAATCTGAGGTCCGTAGCCAATTTAATCTTAAAATGGTAAAAATCGATTTTTTGGGAAGTTTGACCGGGGGGTTAACTTTTTGATATCGGGGTCGGAATGCGATTCCGAGAGTTGGAACAACTCCGTTATGTTATTTGGGACTTGCCTGCAATATATGACGTCATTCCGGGTTGGTTTGATAGGTTTCGGCACGAGTTTTAGAAGTTGAAAGTTTTTGAAGTTCATAAGTTCGATTTGTGGTGCGATTTGTATTTTCGGCGTAATTTGATGTGATTTGAAACCTTGAGCGAGTCTGTGATATGTTATAGGACTAGTTGGCATGATTGGATGGGGTCCCGAGAGGCTCGGGTGTGTTTCGGAGTGGTTTCGAACCAAATTGGAGCTGTTTGGATTGCTGTTGCAGAAGTCTGGTTTCCTTCTTCGCGAACGCGAAGGGAGTCCCGCGTTCGCGAAGAGGACTTTGAGGGGCTGATGATTTATCTTTCGCGAACGCAAACGCAAACGCGAAGAGGGGACAGGGCAAGCCTTCGCGAACGCGGCCCAAGCAACATGAACGCGAAGAAGAAAGGAAGATAGGGGCCTGGGGTCGTTTGGCCTTCGCGAACGCAAAGGCGTTGGTCAGCTGGTCATCGCGAATGTGACGAGGACTTTGCGAACGCGAAGAGGAAATGATGGAGCAGAAATAGTCGGCCATCGCGAACGCGACTAGGATGTCGCGAACTCGATGAAGGATTTGAGGCAGTTGGGTTTTGGCCTTTGCGAACGCGAAGAAGGCCTATTTGGGCAGAATTAAAAGTCCCAAAAAATGTTTGAGTTCATAACTCAAAATCTAATTTGGAGCTCAGTAGAAGGCGAATTTTGGAGAGATTCTTGCGTGGGTGTTTGGGATAAGTGATTCTTATCCAGTTTTAATTAATTTTCATGATTATGTTTTTGAATCCATCATTTAATGGAGGAAAAATCAAAATTTTTGTAAAATCTTCCAAAAATAAAAATTTAAGATTTGGAAGTTGAGTTGTTATTGGAATTCGATAAAATTTGTATGGTTGAACTCGTATCGGAATAGGTGTTTGGATTTCATGAAAATTATGTTAGGTTCTGAGAGGCGGGTCCCGCGTTGACCTTTGTTGACTTTTTGGAATAAATTTTTAAGTTGACGTATTATTATCCGGAATTATTTCTGATGAATTTTAATAAAGTTATATAATTAATTTGGATAGATTTGCATGGCCCGAAGGTCAATTCATGCAAGAAGGCGATTTTGGAATATCGGCATAACTTCAAAGAGGTAAGTGTCTTGCTTAACCTCGAGTCGGGGAAATTCCTCTTAGGCATTGAGTTTTATGTGCAACTTGGGTAATTGAAAACCATGTACGCGAGGTGACGAGTACGTACTTAGTTTATATGTACAAATTTTATTGAGTTAAAGTCTTGAACATATTGTGTAGTAAATTGGATAATTGTTGGCACATATTTAATCATCTACTTGTCGTGCCTATACCCTTGTTGTTGACTCTGTTGTTATATGACAAATTGATGTGATTGTTATTTGATTATTTATGAAATTTTGTGAATTTGCTGGTTTGATAATTATTGGAATTTAATTTCATTTTGGATTTTTCCCTATGCAAATAATTAATTAAATGAGCTTAAGAAGAGGTGTTTATATAATTATTAAAAATTTGATCTTTTATGAAGACTTTGCTTTATGTTGAGTAATTTCTATCTCTATTGATTGTTCTTGGGTGTTGTACACATTGTGTGGAGCATTTGGCTATTTGCTGTGAAATTAATTGACTTGGTTGTAGCTTTAAAATTTGGTTGTGGCCATTGGGCAAATTGTGATATGAATTGATTTTTGTTATGTTGTTGTGATAATTTTCCGTGTAAATTATTGTGTTGTGTGAGTTGTTATTTTGGGGAGATAAGGGTGGCATTTCACCGTTGATATTATGTGGTTATAAGGGTGGCATTTCACTGTTGTGTTTGTTGGCTATTGATATTGTCTAGGCGAAGCAATAAGAGTGGCAATAGGAGCGATAAGGGTGGCTATTGATATTGTCTTAGCGGAGCGATAAGGGTGGCTATAGGAGCGATAAGGGTGGCAATAGGAGCGATAAGGGTGGCTATTGTCAGGGACGATATGTGATGATGTGGGGTTGTGGTGTTGACAATTTTCATGTGATGTTGTGATTTTCTTGTGTTTATTTTTATACCTTGTGCAACTTGTCTTGTTGTTAGTAAATTGATAATAATCTGATTTATGTTGAAATTGGGAGCATGTGACTATTGCCAGGAGGTTTATAAAATGAAATGTGGGTACGAGATGCCGTGAATAGTGATATGAAATGGGGATATTGGCACGTGAATTGTCCGTGCAGTTGTGATATAAAATGTGGGCACGAGGTGCTGTGATAAAATGATTATGATATTTGGCACGTGAATTGTTCGTGCAGTTGTAATATGAAATGAGGGCACGAGATACCGGAAAAATATGATGATATAATTATGGGCACGAGGTGCCGTAGAAATATGAAAATGGGATGAGACCCGTATTTTGATGATTTTGAAATGAGGTGTCACATGGTGACCTTTTAATTGAAAGAATTATATTCAAAATATTTATTTGGAAGGATTTTTACTTAGAAAGTATTATATAAAAAAATTATATTTTGAAAGATATTTATTTGAGAAAATTGTATTTGAAAAGTTTTATTGAAAGAATTATATTTGAAAAATAATTATTTGAGAAAATTATATTCGAAAGAGAGTTATCTGGAAGAACTATATGAAAGACATTTATTTGAAGGGTTTGATTTAATTGGGTGTAATTGTGTTTATTAATTGTTGAGTGATATTAATGGTATTCTTGTTGTCTGTTGTGCATATCACTGGTTGTTTTATCCTGCCTTTATTATTATTTGTTTCCTATTATTTTGTCTATTATATTGCACAGGTTATTAGACTAGTGAGTGTCTTGACTGTACCTCGTCTCTACTCCATTGAGGTTGGTCTTGATACTTACTAGGTACCGCTGTAGTGTGTTCACTTTACACTTTTGCACATTTTATTCAGAGTCAGGTATTGAAGATAACGGACTTGAGAAGAGTTAAAGCGGGATCGTAAGGATTCAAGGTAGAGCTGCTTAGTCGTCGTAGTCCCTTGGAGTCCTTTCATTACATTGTACTGTTAACTTGTAATCAAACAGTATTGTATATTCGGTCCTCGTGATCATTCTATGTATTCAGTTAGAGTTCGTGACTCAGTACTACCAGTCTTGGGAGGTTGTATATTGTAAATATTTTCGCTGTTAGTTTTGATTATTTATTTAATTAAAAAAAATGGCTTCAAAAATGCAATGGAAATTGGCTTACCTAGTCTTAGAGACTAGGTGCCATCACGACTCCTGTGGTGGGATTTTGGGTCGTGACAAGTTGGTATCAGAGCTCTAGGTTCATAGGTTCTACGAGTCACGAACGAGTTTAGTAGAGTCTTGCGGATCGGTACAGAGACATCTATACTTATCTTCGAGAGGCTGCAGAACTGTTAGGAAATTTCCATTCCTTTCATTCCTGTCGTGCGGAATTTGTTCAATTTGGAATTTGAACCTTTGTATATGCATTCTCTCACAGATGGTGAGGACACGTGCTACTGGGTTAGCTGAGCAAGCATCCGCACATACTGCTAGGGCTGCAAGAGGCCGGGGTCGATGTAGAGGCCGGGGCCGAGGTAGAGGTCGAGGAAGCATGGCGCACAGAGTTTGAACGGTTACGTCAGGGCACTATGACGGTGTCAGAATATGTTATCAGGTTCAGAGAGTTAGCCCGTCATGCACCTATCTTAGTTCCTACAATCAGAGAACAGGTCTGCAGATTCATTGAGGGGCTCAATTATGATATTAAAATATGCATGGCTCGAGAATTGCAAACTGATGTTTCATTTCAGCAAGTAGTGGAGATTGCAAGGAATATTGAGGGTGTTTTAGGCGAGGAAAGGGGGTCTAAGGAGGCCAAAAGGTCTCGAAAATCTGGAGAGTTCAGTAGATTTTACTCATCAGCTAGAACCCATTATAGCGGAGACTCGAGCAGTCGGTCAGCTCAGTCCGCATATCATATTACTCGGAGTGCTCCAGTTTATATTGCACCACCGACACGAGATTCTTACAGTGATTATTTCAGTTATTCGGCACAGACTCAGTACGAGCAGTCGCGACCTCAGAGGGGTTGTTATGAGTGTGGTGATACTAGGTATATCATGAGAGATTGTTCCAGACTTAGGAGGGGTGGATTCCATCAGAACACTCCTGCTACAAACTTTATTCCAGTTAATACTTCACGTGCACAGTCAGCTAGAGGCGGAGGACAGGCGTGTAGTGGGCGCCTAAGAAGTGGAGGCCCGACCCGTTAATATAATCACTATGATTTGGCTGGGGCCAATACACCAGATGGTGTCATTACAGGTACGGTCCCGATTTTTATTATAAAAGAATATTTTCCTTAATTTGACTCGGTTTTGAATATTGAGGTGAATCCTCCTATTATGCTCCACTTATGGGTGAGCTTCGTAAATTTGTGACCCACTTATATATGTATCCCTGTTGGGAGATTTAAAGATGTGAGCCTGTGTTTGTCACTTTAATTTTTGTGCACCATTGAGGGCTATAAGTCCAAAAGCAAAAATTTATTATTCAATACAGTGGGTTTAATGTGTTTCGGAATAATTGATTCTAATTTTTATGAATTATACGCCCTACCGGTATGAGGGTTCATTATATGTTGTGAAAATTGTTTATGAAATATATTGAAAAGAAGAAATAAAGGAAATTAAAAATTTCAGTTGGCACAATGTGCAAAAAAAATGTGATTCGGATTTGAGGACGAGATCCTCACATTTTTACATAATGTGAAATATTTAAACCGGGCTACAAGCCACGGTGGAAGTTATGTAAGGACGAGGTCCTTGTGGTAAAATATTTATGAGTTTGAAAATTTTCCCTTGTGAAATTAATTTGTACAATAATATTAATAGGGAGTCATGCCTGTTAGGCTTATTTGATAATTCTTGTATATTTGTCTGTTCATATTTAGCCATTTTCGTATTGTGAACATTGAGTTTTATCCTATGAGGTGAGTGCCCAGGTGACGTTAAATATGACTTACTAATCCGAGTAAGTAATCATGAGGTCTTCATGCCTCACATTCTGTTGTCAGTACTGTGAAAATTCAAAACGAGGTGATGGTTAATATGAGATTAATTGATGATGCTGGAATTAATTATGAACAACTTTTAAGACCAGATCTGTGGTGATGAGCATACATATGATGTGCTTTATGTACTGATATCATTATAATAAGGCAATGCTGAGATTAATATTATTGATATATACCCTGTGGTATTTTATTGGATTGTGGATATGTTGTTAGGAGTTGTTTGGGTGTTACTTTGGCAGGTGGATAGGCCCAATTACAGGGGAGATTCTGCCAAAAGTTATGAAAAAATTTGGGAGTTAGTAAAATGTGGGGGATTGAGATTTGCAAAGGAAGAGATAAATTATGTTACGTATTTGAGGGTGAATAGTCCTAAGCGGGGAATAATGTAGCACCCCAGAGAAAGTTTTGAATTACTTCAACATTATTGAGGAAATTTATATGTGCATGGGCACGAGTTGCTATAGCCAGTTGAGACTAATACTGCGCGTTATTGTGAGAATTCAGGCATTTTTGGAAATGATTGGAGAGTTAGGGATTTTGCTTTAAAGCTTATAAGAATAGAGAAAAGAAATAATCTCAATTGAGATGGTGTTGTCGGACCCGCGTTAATTAGCGGGAATGTAAAATCACTCACAAGTATGTGTGCAAGAACATACTCAGTAATTTAAAGTCCTCAGAAAGATTCTTAGCACGTTCGAGGACGAACGTTTGTTTAAGAGGTAGAGAATGTAACGATACGACTTGTCGTTTTAAGAATTTACGCTCCGTTCAGTGACTTAAGGTTTCGAGCAACCTCGCAATATGTATTATGACCCGCGTGTGTGATCGAGTTTGATTTACGGATGATTCGGAGTGATTTGGGACACTTAGTCCCTAAGACGGAATCTTAAGTCTTAGAATTTTGACCGTAGTCGGAACTGTGTGAAGATGACTCTGGAATGGAGTTCTGTTGGTTCCGTTAGCTCCGTTGGGTGATTTTGGACTTAGGAGCGTGTCCGGAATGTGAATCTGAGGTCTGTAGCCAATTTAGGCTTAAAATGGCGAAAGTCGAATTTTTGAGAAGTTTGACCGGGGGTTAACTTTTTGATATCGGAGTCGGAATGCGATTACGAGAGTTAAAACAGCTCTGTTATGTTATTTGGGACTTGCCTGCAAAATTTGACGTCATTCCGGGTCGGTTTGATAGGTTTCGGCACGAGTTTTAGAAGTTGGAAGTTTTTAAATTTCATAAGTTTGATTTGTGGTACGATTTGTATTTTTGGATATTAATTTGATGTGATTTGAAACCTCGAGCGAGTCCGTGATATGTTATGGGACTGGTTGGCATGATTGGACGGGGCCCCGAGGGGCTCGGGTGTGTTTCGGACCAAATTGGAGTTGTTTGGACTGCTGTTGCTGAAGTCTGGTTTACTTCTTCGCGAACGCGAAGAGAGTCCCGCATTCGCGAAGAGGAGTTTGAGGGGCTCATGATTTGTCCTTCGCGAACGCGAAGAAGGAGCAGGTCAAGCCTTCGCGAACGCATCCCAGGCAATGCGAATGCGAAGAAGAAAGGAAGATAGGGGTCTGGGGTCGTTTGGCCTTCGCGAACGCGAAGGCGTTGGTCAGCTGGTCATCGCGAACGCGACGAGGACTTCGCGAACGCGAAGAGGAAATGATGGGGCAGAAACAGTTGGCCTTCGCAAACGCGACTAGGATGTCACGAACGCGATAAAGGATTTGAGGCAGTTAGGTTTTGGCCTTCGCGAACGCGAAGAAGGCCTATCTGGGCAGAATTAAAAGTCCCAAAAATGGGGGTTTGAGTTCTTAACTCAAAATCTAATTTGGAGCTCGGTAGAAGGCGATTTTTGGAGAGATTCTTGCGTGGGTATTTGGGGTAAGTGATTCTTATCCAGTTTTGATTAATTTTCATGATTATGTCTTTGAATCCATCATTTAACGGAGGAAAAATCAAGATTTTTGTAAAATCTTCCAATTACGAAAATTTAAGATTTGGAAGTCGAGTTGTTATTAGAATTCGATAAAATTGGTATGGTTGAACTCGTATTGGAATGGGTGTTCGAATTTCATGAAAATTATGTCGGGTTCCAGAGGCGGGTCCCGCGTTGACTTTTTAGAATAAATTTTTAAGTCGACGTATTATTATCCGAAATTATTTTCGATGAATTTTAATGAAGTTATATAATTCATTTAGATAGATTTGAACGACCCGGAGGTCAATTCAAGCAAGAAGGCGATTTTGAAATATCGGTATAACTTCAAAGAGGTAAGTGTCTTGCTTAACCTCGAGTGGGGGAAATTCCCCTTAGGCATTGAGCCTTATATGCAACTTGGGTAATTGAAAACCATGTACGCGAGGTAATGAGTACGTACTTAGTTTATATGTGCAAATTTTATTGAGTTAAAGTCTTGAACATATTGTGTAGTAAATTGGATAATTGTTGGCATATATTTAATCATCTACTTGTCGTGCCTATACCCTTGTTGTTGACTCTGTTGTTATATGACAAATTGATGTGATTGTTATTTGATTATTTATGAAATTTTGTGAATTTGCTGGTTTGATAATTATTGGAATTTAATTTCATTTTGGATTTTTCCCTATGCAAATAATTAATTAAATGAGCTTAAGAAGAGGTGTTTATATAATTATTAAAAATTTGATCTTTTATGAAGACTTTGCTTTATGTTGAGTAATTTCTATCTCTATTGATTGTTCTTGGGTGTTGTACACATTGTGTGGAGCATATGACTATTTGTTGTGAAATTGTATTTGAAAAGATTTATTGAAAGAATTTTATTTGAAAAATAATTATTTAAGAAAATTATATTCGAAAGAGAGTTATCTAGAAGAACTATATGAAAGACATTTATTTGAAGGGCTTGATTTAATTGGGTATAATTGTGTTTATTAATTATTGAGTGATATTAATGGTATTATTGTTGTCTGTTGTGCATATCACTGGTTGTTTTATCCTGTCTTTATTATTATTTGATTCCTATTATTTGTATATTATATTGCACAAGTTATTAGACTAGTGAGTGTCTTGACTGTACCTCGTCTCTACTCTATTGAGGTTAGTGTTGATACTTACTGGGCACCGCTGTGGTGCGCTCACTCTACACTTCTGCATATTTTGTGCAGAGTCAGGTATTGAAGATAACGGACTTAAGCAGAGTTAAAGCGGGATCGTAATGATTCAAGGTAGAACTGCTTGGTTGTCGCAGTCCCTTAGAGTCCTTTCTTTTCATTGTACTGTTAACTTGTAATCAAACAGTATTGTATATTCTGTCCTCGTGATCATTCTCTCTATTCAGTTAGAGTTCGTGACTCAGTACTACCAGTCTTGGGAGGTTGTATATTGTAATTATTTTCGCTGTTAGTTTTGATTATTTATTTAATTAAAAAAAATGGCTTCAAAAATGCAATAGAAATTGGCTTACCTAGTATTAGAGATTGGGTGCCATCACGACTCCTGTGGTGAAATTTTGGATCGTGACAGTATAGGAATGAAAAAATCCCCAATAAATATATGTCTAGATTAGTCCGCCGGATCTTAGGTAGGTTGAGCTAGTTATATTTTTATTGGTTAAGTTTGACATCTTTTTAACTCGTTAAATCGCCATTTGTGTTCCCCTGCATTGCATCAGTAAATGGGCAAAGAGATGTTGCTTCTGCCACCAATGTTGATCCATATTCCTAAGCGGAAGAAGCATCAACAACTATACTTAAACCCCGAATAAGTTGAGGTTTAGTTATATAAATTCTTACTTTTTTCTTTAAGCTCAACTTATATATATATATGGAGGAAATTTTCTAAAAATCTAAATTTCCTTTAATTCTTGTTCTAAGTGAAGAGGGAATGGACATTACCAATGAAGCAGAGATTATTTGATGGTTCGTATTTGTACTTGAGCTATAAGCTATACCGGCGTTACTGTGTACAATTGGCATCAAATATAACAAAAGTACGCACATAATTCCATAGACTTTGTATAGTATATTATCACAGGGGCGTACATAAGTCGAGTTGGTTCGAATTTTTCAATTACCAAATCAAACTAACTGTGTCAGGTTATTAAATCTAAAGACCAGACCAAACCAATAAAATTCGGATTTTTAAATCTCGGTTTTTCTCGGATTTTGCGGATTTTCGGGTTTTTCCGAGTTTGTTTTTTCATAAAGTTTTCATAGCATAACACATAGAATTTGTGCTGCAAATATTTCCTTAATCATAGTAAGACATAATTATATAAGGTGTGTTTCAAGAAAATAACATAAAATATGAGATGAGCTATGGTATTGTACAAAATATTCAACAATAAAGATAATAAAATCGCATAAAACAAATATTATTAATAAGACATAATGAAAATAACATAATCCAAAATTATTAAGTTGCTAAAATAAGTACGATAAATAAGTACTATTATTTATATGACTAAACACTAAAATAAAGTTACGCATCTTATATAAACCATGGAAAAAGTAAAAAATAAATATTCTACGGTATTCTCATTCATAGTACAATTGAATTGAATATCTTTTGTTAGCACTAATATTGATATGGTTTTGGTTTGAGATTTATTTGAGTTACTAATATTTATGGACTATAAAACTTATTGAAAAATTGAAAAATTATAAGTCAAAACTTGAAATAATATGTTAAAAAATAAAATTATTAAAGTTTAAGAAATATTTATAAACAACACTACAATAAATATTTTTATGTATTAAATATATTTAAAACTTCTATACATTTAATGACGGGTTGGTTTGGTTTTGGGTTGACTTTTTTTAGTTAAAACCAAGCCAAACCAATTATGGTCGGGTTTTGTTTTTCAATACCAAACCATAATCGGATTAGTTTTCTCGATTTGACTTAAATTATCGGTTTGATATGGTTTATCGGTTTCCTTTGTACACCCCTAATCACACAGGTCAACAGAAAAAAGGAAAGAAGATATGATAATTCAAAATGGTGTTAGAACATCCTAAATAAGACTGAAAAAGCTATTTTCCCTAGAATAATTGTTAGTGGACCACCAAGTAGGAGAAACAATAGATCTAGTGACATTATTATTTAACTCAAACATAGTTTTAGGATAAAATAATTACATTTATTTTTAATGAGTCACTGACAATCAATTCGAATCAAAGCTTAGTCAAATAAATAGTGGAATCAGGCTAAAAGAGTTGTAAACAAAACAATTAAAATAAATAAGCAAAAGTAAGAATGATCTTATTGAGTTTCATTACGAGCCAATGTGTTTGCAAAGTAAAGGTAGATTGACTGCCTAGCTTGGCCTGAATATAATAGCCATGAATAACGAGTGAGTTGAGAGAAAACTGAATGAGTTACAAGTAAATGGGAGTGGAGTATTTATAGCCTAAGCCTAACGTTCACATGCTCATCCCACTTCCGCACGTCGCTCTAAGTGGTTAATAACTACCAAGATACTTTCCGCTTGTGGGAGGAATATCAGGCGGTAGTAAATATGTGTAAATCCTTAATATTTTGGGGTAGGGTTAAGGACCAAGTGAAATCCCAAGCTATTACTTCGTTGATGGATCCCCGAAACCATCTTTGGAGTGCTTCACGGGACACGACCCTCGTCTCTCCGGGGAGGGGTCATAGGGTCATACACACTTCTTGCAAGAAAAAAGTTCCACTATTATCTTGTTACTGAGATAAAATCTATTCTAAGCAAGCGTTATCATATGATCAATCCACGCGTGAGAGACAAATTTAATCAAATATGGATACCGGTGGGTGTTCAATATCTCATTAGGCCCGACCCAGGCACCATTAGGGTTAGTCAAAATCTATTTGGACTTTATCAAATCAAGAAGGTGTAATAATAGCGCGAGCTAGCTATTTTTTAGAAATTAAAAAAATACCATTATCATGAAGGTTCAAATTTTACAAGTGAAATTTCATGACAATATCGTTGAGTTTCACCTGTGTAATTTGAAACTCTATTGTTTACCCTAAAAAATGGATAACAATTAAGTTTGTAAGTAGTTTTAAGGATACGTGAATTAATTCAATACAAATGATAAATTGTGTTAGATTAAACAGATAAAGGATGCTATAAATTGTCAAACCAATCAATAGGAGTGATCCTGGACTTAGTAACAACTTAATGGAATGCCCGCCTTCGAACACGGGCTCACATTACTGATGACTTGATGAATAAAAGTGAAAACTTTGAATAACAGAGAAAATAAGAGTATATTATTTTGATGTGCGTGTTTCAATGTCCCTAATAAATAATCAGACCCCCTTTATATAGTAGGAGAGTTTTAACCTAAATATAATTTCATAAAAGGTAAAAAAAAAAATTTAACTTATCACCGATTCTCTGCCGATATATGTCGAGATCCATGCCATGATATCCGGCCGGTCGCGGATATCACGACCTTTTGTTGGTCGTTCTCGATTATCTGGTAATGCTCTCCGAGGATTTTGGGGTTCGAACCGGACATGGGGGTCATGGCCCCGATACTCCCGAGGGAGGGTGTTTTGTCCGGACCTCGGATCAAGGGGCTCCTCCCCTCGATTACAGTTCCTTGCTTTTACGTTTCTTGCTCCGTTCACTTCATCGAAAACCGAGGCATCCCACATGTACAGTTTCACCCATATACAGATAGTCCCCTCATTTCTCGGAGTGTAAGTTTAGGGATACGACGAGAAACAACATGAGCACCTCGATTCCTTCTTCAATATGCCGTGACAGAAACGACAAAGAATCCGAAATATCCCGCCAGTCGCGTCATAATGACTTCAAACGTGTGTCGGCCATCGGCAGACCATCCCCGGACATGAAGCCTCTATAAATACTCCCCTCCTTCGTTCATTTTTAAATTTGTGACCAAGCTTCTACCTTCGTACCTTTAGGACATCACTGTTTCTCTTCATACCCCAACATTTTTACCTTCATTCTTCAATATTTTTCAGCAAATTGCAAGTTTTCATTTATCTTCTACCCAAACCATCACACTTGTTTTTCTCAGCAAGCTTTTACCCTTCATCTCCCAATCTTCCTTCTCACTTCTTCAAACTTTTATCTAGATAATAATGGCGAAGACTTCCAAGACTGTTCCCCAAAAAGTTGCTTCTTCTTCGTCACGGCCGACCACCGAAGTCGAGGAGATCGCTCCCGATATGGTTGACCTCGAGAGCTCCTCTTCGGGTGTGACTATCGATGAACGGTAGCCGAGCTTCCCTTGAAAATGTTCGTCCTCGGGGGGTGTTCGGTCACGAATGACTTTAAGGTCGAAAAGCCTTCATCGGTGCAAGGTCGATGCGAGGCAGTATCTAGGTACATTTGCTCCATCACTGAGGCCGTCCTTCCTGCGGTTCGTAAGGACTACGGTTGGGCGGATAATGACATAGTAATTCCCGAGCCCGATGACAATATTACTACCCATGTGGAGCGGTATCTGAGTGTTTACACTTATCCCTTTACACTGGGCCCGGTGGATCCGGTTATTCGGGACTTCTGTAGGAGATATGAAGTATGCCTCGGTCAGATCCACCCATCTATGTGGAAGATCGTAATCTTCCTCTGATTCTTTGTGAACAAAATCGACTCCTGTTTGTTCACCATCGATCATCTACTCTGCCTATACAATTCCCGAATCTTCCATGGGGACTGATAAAGCTCGTACGCTGGGCCAGCAAAGCCCTATTTTCAAGCATCAATGAGGATCGGGATCGGGCCTGGCAGGGAAGCTTTGTCCGGGTGAGGACCGTAGACTTGATCCTTGCTGAGTTCATGCCATTCCCCGAGAAGTGGAATGTATAACGTAAGCATAACTTTCTTTTAAATGTTGATTTTAGGTTTTATCTCCTTTTTTCTCATCAGTATTTGATGTGGTGCAGCCCTTGCTCGAGTCACAAACGCCATCCCTTGGCTCAAGGAATGGATCGAGGGCATTTGCGCACAGATTCCTTATTACGAGCGTTTGTGGCACGAACTATCGAAGGGCCACTGGGAGGCCCATTCCCACGGTAAGATTTGTTTTTCCCGAGTAAGTAACATTAGGCTCTCCTTTTTAGCACCATATTCTCATTCCCTCTCTTTTCTTTTTGTAGGATCGCCTAAGACCATTAAGCTTAGGACTTTAGTAGGGGATGAAGACCTGTCCGTCGATCCTTCTACTTCGGGTCAACCCGAGGCCGCAACAGGAGAGAAGAAGAGAAGGAGGGCTCTGAGTTCCATAGAGAAGAAGAGGCCAAGGAGAAGGTTGGCACGTAAGCCAAAGGAGAGTTTTAGCTCTCGAGCGCCTGACTCAGACTCACTTTTTCGGCTCAGGGACGAGCCCGGGGAGGGTGATATTTTTGTGGCTTGTGAGTCGTCCTTCCTCGAAAAGCGTATGGCATTCGAGGGGAAATATCGGAGGCAGATCCCCCTCAGGTTCAGGAGGCCAACATAGATGTGAGGGCTCAGACCTCTCGAGACGTCGGCTCCGTTACATCTGGTATCATAGAAATTTCGGGTAGCCTTCGTTCAACGAGTCTATGGTCGACGAAGCCCGAGCGGCGAAGGATCAATCCAACGAAGGGGGCCATGGTGTGGACGATTCCCTCCGTTACTCTTTTGAAGATGTGGACTCAACCGCCCTGGAAGACATCTCCGGGTTGGGTGATTTGGAGGTGCCGAGGAAAGACCCATCTTCGGAGGTCGGCGGGCTGAACTCGAGCCCAAAATTAATCAACCAGTTCCCCGCCCCGAGCATGGATCCCATCCAAAAGTGGTCAATATTCATCACCTTCCCGGAGGATGCAAGGGTTCTTTCCGCCCCCGTTGGAGTAGCTAGCTACCTCCGGTGCTTGGTAACCAAAGAAGACCAGGCGAAAATGAACGATGTGGATACGTCGTGCTTGTTTAATGAAGCACATCATGCACTGAACCTGGTAAGGCGTCATTACACTCTTTCATCTTCGGATTTAGTTTTTGATATCTCTCATGCCTTTTCTTTTTCTTATATTTTTACAGGCCTCTATATTTCATCATGAAAGTTTTCTACGGTACCGTGTTGAGGTTAACTAGCTCGAGGCTGAGGTCAAGGAGCTTGTTGAGAAGAGGGACATGTATAAGATTCTCAGCGAACAACGTGAAGAAGAAGTCAAGAGTCTCTGGGCTGAGTTAAATATGGCTCAGAAGGAGCATGCCAACCTGTTGGAACAGGTAATATTATTTGAAGTTAGTTGATGATAAGTTAGACATGGCGACTAACGGCCAAAAATCGCAGGTCCAGCAGATTGTTGACAAGATCGACCAAATCCGAGCCAAGATGAATGAGGTCAACGCCATAGCCAAAAGGTGGAAAGGAAAAATGGACCGATTATCTTCGGAGAAGGAGACTGCCCGGGAGCAGCTGGCATCAGTGGAGGTCCAACTCCGAGTGGTGAGAGAGAAAGTCAAAGCACGGGCTCAATGAATCGAAGACCTCCAGTCTCAATTAGGCTCGGCCATTGCTGAACAGGATGCCCTCGGCAAGGAGATCGAAATGGTGAAGTCTGTGTCGGAAATAACTAGGGTTGATGCTGAAAAGATGGTGGCCCAGTACAGGACTGATGCCGAGGTAGCCCAGGACTGCCTGAAAGTTACTGTTGAGTAGGTGAAGTGCCTGTCCCGAAGGGAGGCTCTCGAGGAGGTCCATGCCTGGGGTTTTTACCTATCAGTCAAGATCGAAGACGCGAAAAGGCTCGAGGCCGAGGCCAAGAAGCTGGTTGTCCCCGAGGGTGAAGAAGGCTCTGAGGCCTACGGTGAACCCGAGGATGGAGAAGACCCCGATGACTCTGGTGACGACGCAGGTTTTCGTGAATATCAGGCTTAGGTACCTTAGGGATTTTTCTTTGTTTTTGCATTTTGATCATTTTGTTCAGGTCGTTATCGTTGGCCTTTGTAAAACACTTTTATTGCAATATATATAAGGCTTTTTTCCCTTTGTCAAGTTTGAAACTCGTTTCTTTTGGCTTCCCTTTTATGATTTCAAAGATTTCAAATGCCTTAGCACGGAATAAAACGTGGAAATAAGGTCTTGTTCGGAGGTTCGAACAAGACTCGTTCTCGATATAAATGTTGTTTGAAACTTGTGGGGGGGGGGTTCAATATAGTTGGAAGCTTTCCCCGAAGTGCTTGTTTAGATGTTTTTAGATTATAGTTTTTTTGAGGGTAGCCTTTGAACCGGTTTGGAATTGTTGAAGGCCTTATGTTTTGATTACGGGCTTCAGACGTCTCCGAGCCATTTCTAGGGTGGCTGTAGCCTTTTAAGTCCAAGTACTGCCTGATAGGCTTTGTACCTCCGAGCTTCGATAGCTCGAGCCGTCCGAGTTTGCCTTGGATGAAAGTCCCCTAGAAGGGGCGATCTCTTGGATCCGGATAGAGGTGGCCATTGGGCTCGATATGCTTAAGGAAAAAATGTAATAGTCTTAAGGGGCAAAATATGTGTCTGCAAGGTAGAAACTTTCTTTCATTCCTATGCGCAATATACAAGATTGTGAGTATGTACAAGCTTTGTGTTATGGATTACGTGGTCTACGCGGGCACAGTTCACTTGACCGTTTTGCCCTTACAGTAAATTCTATCCACCGAGCCCAGACTGTTCAAGCACAAAGTTTCTTTCCTTGCTAAAATCATTACTCGATGGTGATGGACCCCATTATTGGAGTTGATCATCGAGAGGGATCGGATACTATTGATACAACCATCGATTCCGATTCATAACCGGTCTTTGATTCTAAGTTAGCACGATCCATTGTTGCCTCGTTAAATAACCTTGCCGAAAAACCCATTTAGGACAAAACCGCTTCAAGGGAAAACGAGTGCTATGCGTGCTTTCAGTCCTAACAGCTACATCATTCTTTGGATATTGCCTGCAAGTGTTAGTCCAATTCGTAATATATGTAATGAAAAGATTGAATTGGGTCGTACCTTTGAAGTAGTATCGTTTTAAATAGGTCACGTCCCTAGATGTCACGTAGCCTCCTGATTATAAATGTGGCGCGCTACACATCCATAATCAAAACTCTACTAGACACGGCTCATAGACATCCCCTAGGACAGACTTGCTCTGATACCAAGTTTGTCACGACCCAACTGGAGGGTCATGACTAGCACCCGGGCCATACTTGCCGAGCACCAACGTACATTTTATCTAACCTTCCTTATTATCTTTAAGGGCCGACAAGATCAATATAAATAGTAGACATGGATCATGAACATCCAACAATGAAAGATAATGTCATGAACATACATAACATGAGACGACAAGACTGTCAAGAAACTATATATAAGGTATGAGCTATCATGATGCCATGAAAGACTATACAACAAAAATCAGCCGAAAAGGCATTCTAAACCATACATAAGTCGACACCTGTCTATGAGCCTCTAAAGGAACATAAGTGCTACAACATTGCCGGAACAGGGCCCCGACATACCCATAATGTCTATAACAAAAATGCATACCAAGACCACGGCAAGTCCGGAGAAGGGATCTCGCCAATAACCGCTGAACTGGACAGCCTACTGTGGTGGGGGAGCTACGTCTACCTGTCTATCAGGACCTGCAGCACGACATGCAGCGTCCACAAATAAAAAGGACGTCAGTACGAATAAAGTACTGAGTATGTGAGGCAAGAAAGCATAAGTAAGAACAGTAATGTAAACAGGGATAGAGAATATACAACCTGTGACATCTGGGTACCTCTGAGGGCTACTGACATGAAATACATGATACATACATATATATACATAAACTTTTAAAACATACGCCTTTGTGGGCATCACCATCATCATATCGTACCCGGCCATAATAGGCTCGGTAAAACGTACCCGGCCATCATAGGGCTCGGTAGAATCGTACCCGGCCACGTGGAGCTCGGTAAAACCCAACTGATCAGTGGTTGCACAATAGGTGCCGTACCCGGCCGACTATAGCGCGGCTCGGTAGAGTAAAATAGATACATATATATGATGCATGCTGGACTCATTGGAATCACATTTTGAACCTTTCGGAGTGACATAAGGTTGGTATCCTTCGTACACGTTATTAGGATTAACTCTTCATCAAGAATCTTATAAGAATCAGGAACTACCAACAACATTGATAATATAAGAATAAGAGAAGTAACATCAATATCAATCGTTTCATAAGAAGGGCAGCAATGTAAGTACTGCTAGCTTCTAAGAGTAGAGTATCTTTAGGAGCTCATTCATTACATTATGTACAATCGGAGTCGTACAAAAGAATGAAGGGGATAGCCTCACATACCTTGTATATACTGCCCAACCTCAAGCTATGCAAATGTAACGACTCCTTAGTCTACAATAAGACAAATGACACTATCATTATCGTTTAAGCGTCGTAACTATTATGTATCGACCACAACCTATTTTACGATGAAACGGACAGTACCTCCCCTATTTATATGACTTTCCACAAGTTAATAAAATCACCAAACAGCCCAAACAACATCATTAATAATAATATTGAGCCTCCAAAACAGTCCACCAACCAACAATATTACTACCAAGCCTTTCGATATATATTTCACAAGTTCTAGCTTCAACGACTTAGCTGCAACTTGGATAATCTTAAATATATATAGAGTAAGAGGTTCCTTCCTTTAAACAGAAAGAACAACTCTAATTTGACCTTAATTTTCTACGAAATATCCCTTCAATTCTGCCACAAGAACAAGGAAGCGAAACTAGCAATTAATTCGGGTTTTTCGGCACTAGAATTACTTTAGAAGACTTGAAATCACCTAGGATTGATATTAAAAACTTGAAGGTGTATTTACAGGACATAAAACACTTAAAAAAACCTCCCACATGAGCTGGAAAAGAACAAAAATCAGCAACAACAAGAAGAACAAGAAACTTACTAGCGCCACGGGATTCCCGACATTTGATTTGTGTTGTTTGCCCTTTGTTTGGGTCTTGGATCATGAGAGAACCTTAAGAGACTGTTTTTAGGGTTATAAGGTCTGAATATACTGAAAAATAATGACTTAAAACGGGGTTGAGGTATCCTATATATGTCCATATGTCTTAAACCGCCTTTGTGGGCCCCATAGAGAGCAGCTTGGCGCACTCTCGCGAAAATGCGAATATCTCTCTATTCCGAGATTGTATCGACGAACGGTTTAATGCGTTGGAAACTAGACTCATAGATATTCAATTTGATAGGCAGATCACCCCATAATTCTAAGCACATTAGGAGAAAAATGCAGTAACATTTGACCTAAAGTTTAAGTAAAATTATAAACCTAAGTTGCGACAACTTTTATCGACTTTTGTTTCATAACTCGCTTGACTTCAAGACTTATGATGCGGATATTATATGATTCAAATACATTAAAACAAGACCTCTTGGTACAATTAATCACCTCTAGTGTTACCCGAAAATACGGGTTACAACATCCTTGATTCGTTTAACTTCAAATACTTGTTAACCACTCTTATACACCCTTGTATCGTTTAAGACCAATAGGATTAACTTCTTATCATCTCAAAGATAATATCTTCTTGGATTTACGTTGAATAACTTACGGCGTGATCTATGGTATGCGAATTTGGGTTATAACATTTCAGGTATTCAATGTCACCTTTCTTAACACTAAGTTCCCGATATTGAAGTGTTGGAGTTTGGCTCTCTGGTTGTAATACCTTTCGATCCGTTATTTTTGGGAGGCCAACCGGATGAGGGTGGCCTCTCGCCTCTCATCCAATAGTTCCAGGCTCGTGCTCATGGCCTCACCGTTTGACTCTTTAGTCCCATATCGGACCTTGAAACTCGGTTCTCCTACTTCGACCGATGTTAGCGCTTTGGTACTGTAGACCAACGAGAATAGGGTGAGCCTGGTACTAGATTTTAAGGTCGTACAGTATGCCCGCAGGACTTTGGGAAAAATTTCCTTCCATTTTTCTTTGGCGTCAGTCAGTCTCTTCTTAAGGTTTTGGAGTATGGTCTTATTTGTAGACTCCGCATGCCCGTTCCCACTAGGGTGATAGGGTGTTGATAGGATCCTTTTGATCTTATGGTCCTCGAAAACTTTTCTCACCTTACTGCCGATGAACTACTTCCCATTGTCACATACGATCTCGACCGGCATTCCGAACGACATATTATGTGGTCCTAAATAAAATAAATAACTTCTTTCTCCCTGCCTTTCTCAAATGCATGAGCTTCAACCCATTTAGAAAAATAGTCAGTCATAAATAATATATATTGAGCCTTACCGGGTGCCCATGGCAGGGGACCGACGATGTCCATTCCCCATTTCACGAATGGCCAAGGTGACAAGACCGAACGCAGCAGCTCCACGGGCTGGTGGATCATTGGTGCGTGCCTCTGATAGCCGTCGCATCTCCATACGAACTCCTTAGCATTTTTTTTCATATCTATCTAGTAATAATCGCCTCTGATTATTTTACGAACCAATGATTCGGCCCCTGAGTGGTTTCTGCAGGTGCCTTCGTGAACTTCCCTCAAAACGTATTCGGTGTCTCCCGGCACCAAACATATGGCGAATGGACCATCAAATGTTCTTCTGAATAGGGTATTATCTCCAGACAAGATGAACCTGGCCGCCTTCGTACGTAGAGCTCTTGATTTTTTAGGATCCGAGGGTAGCTTCCCGGTCTTCAGGTAATCCATATACTTGTTTCTCTAGTCCCAGGTTAAGCTTGTCGAAATTATTTCGGCATGGACTTCTTCCATTACCGATTTCATGAGTTGTGCGACCGTTCACGAGTTGAAATCATCATCATCAACGGATGACCCCAAGTTATCTAGAGCATTGGCTTCGCTGTTTTGATCCTGGGGTACATATTGCAGGGTCCACTCCTTGAATCGATGTAGCGTTACCTGTAGTTTATCCAGGTATCTTCGCATTCATTCCTATTTCACTTCGAATGTCCCATTGACTTAATTCACCACAAGGAGGGAATCACATTTAGCTTCGATCACTTCAGCCCCTAGGCTTTTAGCCAATTTGAGCCCTGCAATCATGGCCTCATGCTCGACCTCATTGTTAGTCAATTTCATAGTTCTAATAGATTGTCTAACTACGCTACCCGTGTGTGGCTTTAACGCGATGCCAAGCCCGAACCCTTTTGCATTTGAGGCACTGTCCGTAAAGAGGGTCCAGATCCCTGAGGAAGTCCCCGAGTTCAACAATGATTCCCTTTTGACTTTGGGTATTAGGGTCGGCGTGAAGTCGACAATGAAGTTTGCCAAAATTTTCGATTTGATGGCGGTTCGGGGTCAATATTTGATATCGTACCCTCTAATTTCCATAGCCTATTTGGCGAATCATCCCGAGAGTTCGGGTTTATGTATTACGTTTCTTAATGGGTAAGTAGTTACGACATATATGGGATGACATTGAAAATACAGCTTTAACTTCCGGGAGGCGCTTAGCAAAGCGAGCGCCAATTTCTCCAGGTGAGGATACCTAGTTTTGGCCTCACCTAGAGTCCTGCTAACATAATAGATAGTAAATTGCCTACCTTCGTCTTCCCGAACTAGGACTCCACTTACCGCTATCTAGAATATCGCTAAGTATAGGTATATCTGCTAGTCTGCCTTCGGAGTATGAAGCAAAGGTGGGCTCGAAAGGTACGCTTAAGTTCTTCCAAAGCTTGTTGGCAATCTGGGGTCCACAAGAAGTTATTCTTCTTCTTTAATTACGAGAAGAACTGATGGCTCTTATCGGAGGACCTTGAAATGAATCGGCCCAAGGCGGATATACGCCCGATTAGCCATTGAATGACCTTGACATTGTCCACGACGGTGATGTCTTATATGGCCTTGATCTTGTCGGGATTGATCTCAATTCCTCGGTTGGACACCATAAATCCGAGGAACTTTCCGGATCCGACCCCGAATGCGCATTTCTCCATGTTCAGCTTCATATTGTATTTCTTTAGTGTGTTGAAGGTTTTCTACAAATGTTTCAAATGATCCTCTGCTCATAGGGACTTTACTAACATGCCGTCAATGTAAACCTCCATCGATTTTCCTATTTGTTCTTCGAATATCCGGTTTACTAGACGTTGGTAAGTGGCATCGACGTTCTTTAATCCGAACGACATTACATTATAACAATAGGTGTCATATTTAGTGATGAAGGAAGTTTTTTCCCGAACGCCAGGGTCCGTCTGGATTTGGTTGAACCCGGAATAGGCATCGAGAAAGCTGAGGAGCTCGTGGACGGCTTTCGCATCGATCATTCGATCGATATTGGGCAGAGGAAAAGAGTCCATGGGGCATGCCTTCTTGAGGTATTTTTAGTCTACACACATTCTTAATTTATTTCCCTTTTTAGGGACTACTACTACGTTTGCTAACCAATCCAGGTACTTAACTTCATGAATTGAACCTATTTTAAGGAGTTTAGATACCTCGTCTTTGATGAATGCATGCTTGACTTAGGACTGAGGTCTCCTTTTTCGTTTAACCAGGTGAAATTTGGATTCAAGCTCAGCTTGTGAGTAGTTATTTCTGGCGGGATCCGTTTCATGCCAAGATGGGTTCAAGCGAAACAATCTATGTTAGTTATAAGGAATTCAATGAGCTTTTTTCCGAGCTCTGGATTTAACCCCGTGCCCAGATAAACCTTTCGATCGAGTAGGTGATCTATCAATATGACTTGCCCCAGCTCCTTGACCGTTGACTTGGTGGTATCGGAATCGTCAAGGGCTATGAAAGTTCTAGGAACTCCGTAGTCATCATCCTCGCCCGTCCCCAGCTTTTTTGGTTCGGTCGGGGCCGGTATCAGTGATTTCTATTTGGTTTTTTCCTTGGTGACCGAACTCGGGTTCTTTGATGTTGAGAGTGCTGATATCGAGACCACCTCATCGACCGCGAACATCTCTTTTGCGGCCGGTTCCTCTCCGTAAACTGTTTTAACTCTCCTGGTGTGGGGAATTACAACGCCTGGTGTAATGTCGAGGGTACTTCCCTTATATTGTGAGTCCATGGCCTCCCGAATAGAGGATTGTATCTCATATCTCTTTCGATCACATAGAACTTTATTTCCTGAACTGTTCCGGCAGTGTTCACTGGTAGGGTCATGTCCCCTTTAGTGGTCTCACATGCCATGTTGAATCCATTTAGAACCCGGACTGCAGGCACAATTTGGTTTTGTGGGCCCAGCTGTTCTACGACCCTCGATCTGGTAATATTGGCCGAGCTACCTAGATCAATTAACACACGCTTAACTCGAGATCTATTTATGAGTATAGATATTACCAGTGCGTTATTGTGTGGCTGCACGATGCCTTCAGTGTCCTCTTCGCTTAAAGATACGGTTCATTCTGGCACATAATATCGAGTCCATTTTTCCCTTGTGATGGACACTTTGGTGCACTTTAACATCGGTCCCTAGGGGGCGTCAACCCCAACAATGATCATGTTAATGACATGCTGAGGTTCCTCTTGCTCGATCTGCTTGTTGGAGTCCCTATTCCTAAAGTGATTTTTGTCTTAATCACTTAGAAACTCTCGGAGGTGTCCGTTGTTGAATAACCGGGCTACTTTATCTCTCAGTTGTTGGCAATCTTCAGTTTTGTGGCCGTGAGTGCCATGATATTTACACATTAGGTTGGGGTCCTTTTGGGCAGGATCGGATTGTAATGGTCGAGGCCACTTAGTATCTTTGATGCGTCTGATGGATGATGATGGCGATAGCATCGACGTTGAAGTTGTACTCCGATAACCTTGGTGCTTCCTTAGACCCAATGGGTCTGTCAAAACCGTTTTTGCTCTTGAGTTCCCGGTTATTTTGACCTCGGTCGCTCCTTTTTTCACTTCTCACTTTGTTGCGTACAGACCCATTACCCCTTCGATCTCTATTGTATGGTTGATACTGTTCTCTATTCAATCTTGGTTCACGATCAATGTCTCTCTTGGATTTGTCACCAGATCTGACGATATAAACGGACACGGAAGGGGCCCCGAGCTGATCGTCTTTGACCCTGATTTTTGATTGGTACCGGTTATAGATGTCGGACCAGGTTACTGCTGGGTATTTTATCAGATTTTGCTTCAACTGCTGTAAGGCCAATGAGCTTCGGGGATTGAGTCCTTGGGTGAAAGCCACGGCCTAATCATCTGCGACCGGAGGTAGGTCCATTTGTTCCATTTGAAACCTCGATACGAATTCCCTGAGCATCTCGTTATCTCTTTTGCTTTACCTTGAAAAGGTCTGATTTCCAGGTCTCAACCTTGATGGCCCCAGTGTGCGCTTTTACAGAGGCGTGCACAAGCATAGCAAATGAGTCAATATAATTAGGGGGTAAGTTGTGATACCATATCATAGATCCTTTCGACAAGGTCTCTACGAACTTTTTCAACATAACCGATTCGATTTCATCATCTTTCAAGTCATTTCCTTTGATGGCGCACGTATAAGAGGTCACATGTTCATTGGGATCGGTTGTCCCATTATACTTCGAAATTTTGGGCATACGGAACTTCTTTGGGATCGGCTTAGGAGCTGCCCTCGGAGGGAAAGGTTTTTGGACAAAATTTTTGGAATCTAGGCCCTTTAGTATTGGTGGTGCTCCCGGGATTTGGTCGACCCTGGAGTTGTAGGTCTCCATTTTTGTTGTTGTTGGCTTCGATTTTCTTTGCTCACGATTTCATCCATTTTGTCAGTTACTCAAGCATCTTTATTATCTCGGGGTTGGTCCCGAGTTCTGCTTCACTCGGCCTTTCTGTGGCCGGTTTATTTCTGCAGGCGTTCTCCCGGGATGATTCGTGCGCTCGGCTTTGGTTCTATAACTGGACTATCGCTGCATGTTGAGCTTGTAACATTTTGAATATCACACACAACTTGATCCCGTCACCTTCGTCGTTGTGTGTACTCCGTGCTATCGACTGGGCTCCCACGCGAATGCTGTTTTCGGGGTTAGTAGCCAAGATTGCTTCGATAGCCATGTGTGAGTTAGCATCGATCGGGACTCCGTTGGGGTCAACAGGGGGGACCTCGTTGCTGGGTACCGCGTTGTTTTCGCCATGGTGGCCGGACTCAACATCCACGTTCAAATGGGCAGATTGGGAGTTCGAAATTTTAATATGACCCGAAATTAAAAGTTCAAAGAACAAGTGTAAAATAGAGTGTTATGGAATTTTGTATCAAATTGCCACTATTATCCTTAGCCCCACGGTGGGCGCCAAACTGTTTACCCTAAAAAAGGAATAACAATTAAATTTGTAAGTGGTTTTAAGGATACATGGATTAATTCAATACAAACGATAAATTGCGTTAGACTAAACAGATAAAGGATGCAATAAATTTTCAAACTAATCAAGAGGAGTGATCCCGGACTTAGTAACAACTTAATGGAATGACTGCCATCGAACCCGGACTCACGTTGCTGATGATTTGATAAACAACAGTGAGAACTTTGAATAATAGAGAAAATAAGAGTATATTGCCTTGATGTGCGTGTTACAATGTCCCTAATGAATAATCAAACTTCCCTTTATATAGTAGGGGAGTTTTACCCTAAGTACAATTCCATTAAAGGTAAAAATCTTTTGTTTATCTAATCACTGATTCTCTGCCGATATGTGCCGGAATCCACGCCATGATATCCGGTCGGTCGCGGACATCATGGCCTTTTGTTGGCTGTGCTCGATTATCTGGTAATGCTCTCTGAGGCTTTTGGGGTTCGAACCGGTCCTGGGAGTCATGGCCCTGATACTCCCGGGGAGGGTGTTTTGCCCGAACCCCGGATCAAGGGGCTCCTTGCCTCTATTTCGGTTCCTTGCCTTTACGTTTCTTGCTCCGTTCACTTCATCGGAAACCGGGACGTCCCACGGGCTCGATTTCACCCGTATACATTTATGATACTAGTTTTTTTTTTCAATAACAGGGGCCGAAAAATTATTATTAATGAATTTTAGCCATCAAGGTGTATCGGTCCATTTTTCTCATTGACCATTTCTAGCAAGCAATAAATTGACAGATGTGAAAGTTATTCAAGAAAGCCTGAAACTCGCATCGACACATTTTTTAAGAGAAAACTTACTGAAATATGTAAAAATAAAATCTTGTAAGAATAAATATTAACATTCCCCCCCAAAAAAATGTAGATCTTTGACAACTCTAAAATCTTAGTTTGCGCAATCAGTTAGGATACAGGTAAGGCTTAATTATAATTCTGCTATTTTCTATATACTATCCATACATGAGACACTAAAGTCATGAACCTTTATTCTTTCTTTAGCATTAGTTCCCCCTTCCCACTTTCTTCAAAATAAATAAAGAATTATGCTAAAAATATATACAGGAACTTCCAGAATGAACGACTTGATTAAAATAAAGCAAGCATCATCTGAACGTGCAGGCGTGATAGTTCTAATCAAATGATGTCATGATTAGATTATAAATATTATTAATGTTTATTTGTTTACAAAATATGCTTCGGAAATTATGCATATATATCAAGCTGCACCATATATCTCCTTTAGTGGTGACAAAATGGTTAAAAAAAACAGTTATTCACTCATATTATTCATTAAAAAATGGGTTGGATAATGAACTTTTTAAAACGGGTCAAATATAGATAAGAATAATATTATCCACTTAGAAAATGGATAACTAATGTGTTTATCTTTTACATTTCTAAAACCTCAAATTGGGAGTTTCTCAAGTTTGGGAGATTAGGAATACTCCCAAAAATGATCATATTAAAAAAGGCATGGATAATATAGTTAACTCAGTTTTTATCCGTATTATATATGATTCGGGTCAAATAATTTATCTATTTTTGCATTACCTATTTTTGACCCCCCATATCCGCTCCAACCCGCCCGTTTGACACCCATAATCTCTATATATAAGTCCAGAACAAAGAGTGGGCTGCATAACATATTTTAACATACAACTTTTAGGGCTGCTTCAAGGAAAATGGAGCTAAATAACATTTTAGAGAACGTGATAAAACAATAAGGGGTCGTTTGGTTGAAAAGAAATTATCCCGGGATTAATTATCCCGGGATTAGTTATTGTATATTTTTATAGGGATAAAATACTACAACTTCGGAATAACTAATCTCGGGATTAATTATACCATAATTTTCTCCCAACCAAACATGAGATAAGCTCTTCTTAAATTTAATTAATTATTCTTTATCACTCGTACCAAACGAGCCCTAAAATATTTCCTTATCTCTTTCTCTAAAGCCTTCCATTAATTGCACAATACAATAATTTTATGGACAAAATGCCACCTGTTCTGACTTTTGCTTAACTCTTGGCTCAGTACTCAAATATGATTTTCTTGCTTACATAGTGAACATTCCTCACATGCTATTCACAGTTGTCCTGTTAGTTTTTTTGTCTTTTTTTTTTCCCTTTTAATTTTCTGTCTTCTATTATATATATCACATATAGAACCGGGCTTTCTTGTTATTCAGGCGTATGATTTCCTGAAAAAAAGAAAAACTAAAACAAGAAGAAGTGTATTTAAAGAACTTGCAATGGCGTCCCTTGTTATTCCTTCTTCTGGAAACCACGGTCAAATTGGCATGGAGGAGGATCAAATCACTATGGTTATGGTTCCTTTTCCAGCTCAAGGACACTTCAACCAATTCCTCCATCTCTCTCGCCTCGTTTCTTCATACCACATTCCAATTCATTATGTTGGTTTTAGTACAGAAATTAGCCAAGTTAAGGCTCGAATGCATGGTTGGGATTTAGCCACTGCTACTAACTACATCCATTTCCAAGAATTCCCAACCCCATCTTCTTATATGGCGCCGGGCCCTTGTAATTTTTCAAATAATTCTTCTGAAACCATCTCGAAACTAATAGCATCAGTACTGGATGCATCTTTAACATTGCGTGAGCCTGTGAGTGCATTTATAAAGAAGCTTTCCAGCACAACTCGAAGAGTTGTTGTCATTTATGATTCTATGATGGCTTCCACTGTTCAAGACGTAGTATCTATCAAAAATGCTGAAGCCTATTGTTTTCATGCTATTTCTGCTTTTGCCAATAGCTCTCTTTTATGGGATATCATCAAATACTATCTCCATCTTCCTTCATTCCTTTCGAAATTGGCTAAGAAACTTTTTCTCCCATCTGGTGCTCACATTCCAGATGGACTTCCAACTCTCAGAAGTACTTTCACACCTGAGTTTATTGAATTTATGCGATTACAACATAGTTGTAACAAATTCAGCTCTGGGAATTTATACGATACTTGCAAAGTTCTCGAGGGTCCTTATCTTGAAACACTAGCAAAGTTCAGTAGGTTACTCGGAATTCGTAAGCAATGGGCTGTTGGTCCCTTCAATCCGGTGACTATATCAGGGGAAAAGGACTCAAAAGTTCGTCACAAATGCTTAGAGTGGCTCGACAAGCAAGCCCAAAATTCAGTGATTCTTGTTTCTTTTGGAACAACAGGATACTTATCTATGGAGCAAATCAAAGAACTTGCTATAGGTTTGGAAAAAAGTCAGCAGAAGTTTATATGGGTAGTTAGAGATTTATTGTCAGGAGGAGAAGGGGAAGTCAGAATCCCTGAAGGGTATGAAGAGAGAGTAAAAGAAAGAGGAATTATTGTTAAAGATTGGGCGCCCCAATTAGAAATCTTGGCACATTCATCAACTGGCGGATTTATAAGTCACTGTGGGTGGAATTCATGCATGGAAAGTATTACCATGGGAGTGCCTATAGCGACGTGGCCTATGAATTTTGACCAGCCCAGAAATGCTGTGTTTGTTACTGATGTGCTTAAAATTGGAGTCGTCGTGAAGAACTGGGATCGCCGTGATGATATGATCGATTCAAGTACAATCAAAAACGTTGTTGAGAATTTGATGGCTTCTACAGAAGGGCATGAGATGAGAATGCGTGCCATGGAATTAGGTAAACAGGTCAAAGAATCAGTGAAAGATGGTGGAGATCATCAAAAGGAGATGGATTCCTTCATTGCTCATGTCACTAGATATTAAGTTGCTTCATCGTCAAAAATGTAAAATTTGTTTTTCTCCACGAATTGTTTTGACTTTTTATGAAAGAAAAATGTTCCTTCAGTTGTGTGGTAGCTGTTGAGTCTTTTATAAATTTGCATTGTTCAAAGTTTCAACTTATAGTTTTTTTTTTACAAGGCCGGAATAAGATAGCCTAAAATAACAAGTGCTCCAAAGTATAATTGTAGGCCTAATTAGTAATTTAAAACATAAACAGATATTTTATTATAATCGGTTAAAATACAATTTATCCTCCTTTACCCCGTTAGTAATATCCAACTTTGAGATTGGATAGGGGTTCAGACATAGCGGGTCAAGTGCACAGATAGCCTTCTCAGGGATGCTATTTAAAGATTAGCTAATACTTATTTCGTTCTGAAATTTTAAACTAAAATTTTTAATTTCAGAACATTATTGTCCTGAAAAATTGAAATTCAAGACGCACTGGCTAATTTCGAAATAGCAGCCCTTTAAAGTGGCTATTCAATGTCATTTTTATGCGAATTAAAGTGAGGTTTGGGCTTAGAACTGGTCCACATCCAATTTGCACTCAATAGTGAGTGAAAACAGTCGTTGGAAGAATAGTACCCAACAAAGTCGGAGTCGACTTCCACAGGGAGTTACTAGGGGTGTTAGGAGTATACACTTAACAAAAGCGAAAGGAATAGCTAAATTGCACTTCCACGACAAGTTTTGATTTTTAATTGTAATTTTACTCTATCAATTATAAGTTAAGAAAAGAAACTAGAAGCGAATCAGTATTTTTGGTATTTTTTCAAATAATTTAAAGGCCTAGGGATATGACCATAACCTAGATATTTGCATAATAGGATAAAGACGTTAATGCTTATTTTGTTGATTGGGCGTATTATAGCTATCAACTCTACGTTACCCTCTCAATACCTCTCGGTCAGAAAGTAATTTTGCCCAATTTGGTTTTCTCAAGTCCAAATGGGTATCAACCAAAATACTTGATAAGAGCTTAAGTCGGGCTATTACTATCTCTAGGTTGAACCCTTTAATTCGGTTAATCAATCTCTCAATTGACCCAATTTCTTGTTAGCTAAGTTATACTAGACTGGGTCCCTCTTTCTCAAGTAGAGAATAAGTCAAATAGGCATGAATCAATATTTGCAAATATTAATACTAAAATTGAAGCATGAACTAAGTTAAATAATCAACACCCAATCATAAACAAGCACTAAATTAGATACCCATAAGGTTTACACACTAGGGTTGTGTCACAACCCTAGTAAGAGTCTAGCTACTCATAATGGGTTTTGAAAAATATAAAGAAGAAACGCTAATTAAACTCATAATGGAAGATTAAAATAATTAAATCTAATGTAAATACACCAAAATAATATAAAACTTCCTAAAGTAGTAAACAAAAACGGCTACATCAACTTCAGATGTTCAAAACTTAACCTAATTTTGTGAAACTCGTCTGTTTATACAGGGCCAAAAATATCAGACAAAAATGCCCCTCAGGAGGTTCTGCGGCCGCACAATTCCATGTGCAGTCCGCAGATTTTATCAGCTGGCAAGAAGTGGAGTTCTGCGGCCGCACATTTCTGAACTGCGGTCGTGAGGCAATCTTCTGCGGCCGCACATTTCTGGACTTCGGCCGCGAGGCAATCTTCTGCGGTCGCACAATTCTTGTGTGGTCCGCAATTCACAAAGGCTCATGGACTTGGTCTTTTTACACTCTCTGATCTTTGACTCCTAGCCCAGTTCTGCGGCCGCACAATTCATGTGCGGTCCGCACATTGCTGAAAGGTTTGCTATATTTTTCTTGTTGTTATGCGTCCGCCGATGGAATTCTGCGGTACGCAATTTCTTCTGCGGACCTCACATTTGTGCTTCTGCGCCCTTTATTGCCTTGTGCTTCGGAACTCTCCTTTTTGAGTCGGATTTCATCTCGGGAGACCAAACTTCCAGCATTCCTACAATTTTTCATAATTCACTAGTTTTGGGAATACAATTCAATACTTTTGCACCAAAACAAAAGGTAAAATGTGCTAATAAGCAGTCAAAATCTCCACTTATCAACTCTCCCCAACTTAAGTCTTTGCTTGTCCTCAAGCAAATAAAATAGTTCCCACCTCCAAAAGTTAAGGGTCATTTCAGCGAGTCAAAGGTGATCAATCCACACATCAATTGGGATCAACAATTACCCATACTACTAATGTATTATCAACAAGGCGACAAGTTAAACATTCATGGACATATAGTTCTAATGTGACATTTGAGCTTCAAGAATTGACTTTACACTTCAAGGACTCTTACTCTATCATGTAGGTCATGGTGGACTCCAAACTCTTCCTCCTCTACTTTTCATTTGCCAGGCTCACTTAAGAAATTTAGCACTCGATCAAAAGATTTATGAAAGGTTCACTCATCTCTCTCAAGAGAATGTCACAAGTACAGCTTCAAGTACCATAGGCTTTCTCCTCATGTAGATCATCATTAATGTAAGCTCACTCGGCTTAAAATCAAGTAGTACTTCTTTTGGGATGTAATGAATGCTTTTGGGTTAGGGTCGGATACAGTATGGGTGAGTGGTTACACCTTTCCTTAAGCACTCCATCTTTCATTTCTCGGCTCACACTTTGCCAATTTTTAGAGGCACTTTCTTTTCATTGGGGACTAGAGAGACTTGACATCACTCTTTCTTGATCATTTCATTCTTTTTATCCCTTTTTGATTTCTCCATGTTTGGTATTTTTACCTCTTTTTGAATCCATTCAACCCTTCCACTTATTCACTTTTTGTATTTTTATTTTTGTTCTTTTCTTTTCTTGCCTTCTCTTCTCATTGAGATAATTTCTTTTCTCTCTTTGTGCCTTGATACATTTTTCAAGTTCCTTGTCTCTCACCCCAAACTTACATTTTGAGCCATTTGTTTCACCAGGGTGTTAAGGAAAGCTCGGGTGCCAAGATAGGGTCACGACAAAACGGGTAAAGGCTTGTACCATAGTTATCAAATGAGAAAGGCTAGAGACTTAAAGGGGTTGACTAGGGATAATAATATTGGTTGGCAATAGAAAATTCAAACTAGACAAGGAGATCCTAGAATCACTTCTCAATCCAAGCAAAACTTAGGATTTCGCCTTGAAACACATTCGGGGAAAGTTCTAGACCCTTCACACGAATACTTGGACTAGTAACAATTCATCTCACCCCTCACGCAATCAGATTATTAAAGAGGACAGAGTCGAGGAACCACAACAACCACATTCAAGTTTAAATATCACTATGGTCCAATTAAACCACTCGATGATTGCCATAGTCAACACAAGAGTCACAAAGTCACTAACTAGAGCTATTTCTTTCAACAGAAAAAAATTTGTCTCTAATCATAAGCACGTAGTTAAGTGTGTTGGTTCCAATTGAAGCGTGTTTGACTCTTCGAGCATGACTTAATTAATTATTTTTATTCATTACTGCTATTATTATTATTACCTAAACACAAAAATAGACTCATTCTCCATCCATTATTGGGACGAGTCACCCGGTTCACACAACAACTACCTTTGGAAAAACCGTGGCATTAAGAAAACTAAAGGCTTATTATCTACTAAATCAAACAAAGAAGCTACTAAATCAAACAAAGAAGCTACTAAATCAAACAAAGAACTAATAAAGAAACAAAAAAAGAGAAGCTACTAAGCAAAAACTACTGAAGATAGAATGAATATACATAATGAGAGAAAGAGAGAGAATATACACATAGTATGAAAAGAGAGAATAATATCAAGTTATTACATGTCAAATATATCAGAATGTATCAAATATGATCAATAAACTCCACCCCCCGAATAAAGATAAGCCTTGTCCCCAATGCTTAACAAAATAAGAATAACAGAGGGAAAAGAGTGAAGAAAACTCCCTATGTCTCCTTGGACATCACTGTGTCCCCAATGATGTCACCGCCCGCAGGATCATCTAACTGAATCTCATCATCCTCAACTCTCGGTGTGGCTGGGTTGGTGAACATCTGACGCACTACCTCGGCAGTATCAACAGTAAGGTCTGGCTCCTCAGACTGGCCAACTGGTGCCACCGGTGCTGTTGGTGCTGTAGGATCTCGGCCTGAATGGTGTGGGTCAATCAACATGTCAAATGGAAGATCTCCGGCTATAGCAAGCCTGGTCACCTGTCTTTGGAGCTTGTCCATTGACTTTTTGCTGGCCTGGGACTTTCTCATCTTCTTTACTTCTTTTCCCTAGCTCTTCCATCAGTGATCCATGTTGTACCAAGGTAGCCATAATAGTGTTCTGGTTCTCAAGGAGCTTCTTCAATGTCTCTTCAACTGTCGGGGGAAACTGAGGTTCCTGAACAGAAGACTGTGATGCAACAGTGCTGGATAAGTTAGACAATTTTGCAGTTGCTGTCTGCATCCAGTTGTTGAGGCTCGCCAATATCTGGGAGACTCGTAGCGCAGAGAGTGGAGCGGTAGGCATGGGCACCGGCTTCAAAGCCAGGGTGGCAGCTGTGGTAGGAGCTGCAGCAGGCGTTGTAGATGATGGCGGAGGCATAGTTGTAGCATTGGAGGAAGGCTCGGCTGAAGTGGATGGAACATCAACTACTTTAGCAGCTACCGTAGCTGGCTCATCAGACTGGACCGTAGTTGTAGGAGGCTGAACTTTCTTCTTTGGATTATTTGCATCCATAAGTGAATACCAAGTAAAAGTCTTTTTCGGCCTCACCTTTGTTTCATAATATCTCGGCTCTACCCTTGCATCCGTGAGATATTCTGTAATAGTGTTGGGGTACGGGTAGGACCAGTCATCTTGCCGAGCAATCACTGAGATGTTGGCTGACATCACGGCACCCATATTGATAGGGTAGCCCGGCCATAATAGAAGCAACTAGAACTACCCGAGGAATTGAAAGGTAAGTCTCATTCTGACTCGGGTCCAGTCTGCTGGAGACAAAGGTTTGCCACCCCTTCGCCTAAAAAATGAGAGTGCTCCGGCGGATAGGAACCCCAATGGAAATCCATGGAGGTGGTAGCCCCTGGTGCTGCTAGAATCTCCGCTAACCAAGGACGGGCTACGTCTCCCAATGCATACTTCTCCAAATATTCCTTTGGCTCAACATCTTTGAATCCCAAGTACATGTTAAGCGTATGTTGATCAAATCTCACTTTTAAGTTCCTTACTTTGGTTACTTTTGTCCCCTTTTTTATGTGAGCTACAGTTTGCATAGAATTCCCCGACCAAGTACTCTTTGGCATCCACTACACTTTGAGTGAACCACATCCACCCCTTGCGTTCCCTGAACTGTCTCAGCACTACTGGGTTGTACCTCTCCAGATCTTTTAATAGAAACTATCACTCGAGAGTTAGCGACCTCACTGGCCACCATGTACGAAAGCTGGTGAAGGAAACCAAGCTAAAAAATTGGTCCTTCAAAAGCTCTTTCTTCTTCAACCTTTCAAGGCCGGTAACTGTAGCATCTCCCCCTCTACCATAATCGGGAATATCCTGAGCTGGTGTAACCTGTGCCTCAGGGACAGGTGTGGCTGATGGCACAGAAGCCTGACTAGCTATCTCCAAGTCTTCGAAAGTGCTATGAGATGAGGATGGCTCGTCCCTGGGTTGGTACCTCCCTTGCGGCATTGACTATACAGCCGGTTGCTCCTGAACAGAGGCTGAGTTTCTCTCTGATGCTTCCCTAGACGAGACATATGAGCTCGTGTCAAAAAGATATATACCTCTCCCCCTGCCGGCTGTAGCTTTCTTTGCAATTGTCTTTTGTTGGCCAAGGGGTAGGGCACTCTTGCCTCGACCCCGAGAAGGTTCACCTCTCCCTTTAGAAGTGTCGCCTCTACCTCTAGATCGAGCCATTGTCTGTATCAAGAAAAGGCGATTGTTAGTTGCAATTCCATGTTCAAACATACACAGGAGATATGCAAGTATACACCATAAAACACTATGAGGTTCATAGTTAAAGCCTACTTGCAGGAGAAGGATCTGCGGTCCGCAAAATTTTCTTACAGCTGTAGATGAGGCCTTGAGGACCACACAATTTTGTTTTGCGGCCGCAAAAGTGAAGTGCGTTCCGCACAATTTCACTTGCGGCCGCATCTCAGAAAACCCAAACATACCAACTCTATGATGACAGAGAATTGGCTGATGTGCGGCCGCAACATGACTCTTGTGGTCCGCACAATTAGAATTGCGGCAGCACATTTGAGTCACAAAGTGTAGACTCTCTGATGACAGTAAAAGGGCTGTTATTAGGCCACAATTGGAATGCTACGATCCGCCCATTTTACCTTGCAGCCGCAGATCCCATCTTCACTAATGATGCCCTAGAATGAATTTCTACGGACCGCACAATTTCAGGTGCGACCCCAGAATTCAAAAACTTCTAACAGTTTAGTTAGGTTATTCTAGGTTTGGCAATTTTGTGCACAATTTGACATGGTAACATCATAGAGGTGTGAAAATATGTTTACCCAGTCCCCATAGAGCATGTATTAGTTAACCCACTACAGATTTACCCCCACATGGATACACAATTTAATTCTACTGATAAATGGCCTAAAAATGACTAAAAATTAAAAGAAAAAGATTAACAAGAAATTGAAGCATACCAGATGAATGAGCGTGATGAGTGACTGAACAAAGATGTTGTGTGTGTGGACAGATAAATTCACCAAGAAATTTTAGGAGAGTGTTATTTTTGTGCTTAGAGAGTGAAAAAATATAACCCTTTCCCCTGTTCTTCTATTTATACTTTATGGTCTATGAAAGAGGGAAGAAGGTCGAGTGCGACCGCATATTTTCATGTGCGGTCCGCACTCTATTACCTGGGACTTCATTTTTGGTTCTCCATCTGCGGTCCGCAAACTTCTGCGTGCGACTACAGATTTCTTATTGCGGCTGCACATTTCCTCTTGCGGTCGCACATCGACCTTTTCTCTGACAGACTAAACTTCAGAGAGTTTGCATTTCCCACTTTTCACTTGTGCAGTCTACAAGATAAGTATGCGGTCGCATTGCTCTTTTGCTACAACACTCCAAATTGTGCGGTCCGCATAAATCAACTGCGGTCCGCATTTCTTTCAACACTTAGCCACATTTCTGTCCACAATTCCTGTAAGTCACACTCAACCCTGTAGCATACTTCAAATCAAGTTAGCACAAAAAATAACACCTAACTACAAAAGAAAAAAGGAAAAGAAACATGGGTTGCCTCCCAAGAAACGCCTGATTTAACGTCGCGATACGATGCAAAATACCATCAATTTAAATGAATGACCGCCACGACGTGGCTATATCCAACATTTCCCAAATAGTGATTCACCCGGTGACCATTGACTCTGAATACCTCATTGTTTTTGTTCTTCAAGTCTAATGCCTCAAAAGATGTCACATCCACAATTTTGAAAGGACCACTCCATTTAGACTTTAGCTTCCCGAGAAATATCCTCAACTTTGAGTTAAATAACAATACAAGATCGCTCACCTAGAACTCTTTGTTCCAAATGTATTTGTCATGAAGATATTTAATCTTTTCTTTGTACAAGGACGAACTTGTAAAAGCATGGTACCGGAACTCATCCAATTCATTCAAATGTGCAACCTCAAGTTAGCGGCAACATCTAAATCAAGATTTAACTTCTTTAGAGCCCACATGGCGTTGTGCTCAAGTTCCACCAGAAGATGACAAGCTTTTTCGAACACTAACCGATATGGAGACATTCCGATAGGTATTTTGTAAGCCATACGATAAGCCCATAGTGCATCATCAAGCTTCTTGGACCAGTCCGTCCGATTTGCATATATTATTTTGGACAAAATACTCTTTATCTTCCGGTTGGAGACTTCCACTTGACCGCTAGCTTGTGGATGATAGGGAGTCGTGACCTTATGAGTAACACCATACTTGCCAAGTAAAGTGTCAAAAGCCTTGTTGCAAAAATGTGATCCCTTATCGCTTATAATTGCCCACGGAGTACCAAACCTTGTGAAAATATTCTTCTTCAAGAATGCCACCACACTTCTCGCCTCAGTATTGGGTAGAGCAAAAACCTCAACCCATTTGGACACATAATCCACCGCGAACAAATTGTTGGTGTTTCCACAAGAACTCGCAAAAGGACCCATGAAGTCAATACCCCACATATCAAAAATATCAATCTCCAAAATGGTAGTGAGAGGCATTTCATTTTTCTTTGAGATTCCACCAGCCCGTTGACATTCATCACATTTTTTCACTAGCTCACTAGCATCCTCGTAAAGAGTGGGCCAATAGAAACCGCAACTTAGCACTTTGGCCGTCGTTCTTGCTCCACTATGATGACCACCATATGGCGAAGAATGACAAGCCCCAAAAATTTTACCTTGCTCTTCTTCTGGTACACATCTTCTAATCACCCCATCTGTATAAATCCGAAAAAGGTATGGTTAATCCCAATAATAATCTTGACAATCCCATTTGAACTTCTTCCTTTGGTTTGAAGAGAACTCATCCGGGATAATTACACATACAAGAAAATTTGCTAGATTCACGAAACATGGCACATCTTTCATTGAAATAGCCAAGAGTTGCTAATCAAGGAAGGAGTCATTGATTGGAAGTCCATCATGCGGTCTCCCCTCCTCCTCCAAACGAGACAAGTGGTCCGCCACTTGGTTTTCACTCCCTTTTTTAATCTTGGATGTCAATATCAAACTCTTGCAACAAAAGCACCCATCTCATCAACCGAGCTTTGGATTCCTTCTTGCTCATAAGATAACGATGCACCATATGATCCGTGTGGACAATGACCTTTGCACATATCAAGTACGGGTGGAACTTCTCAATTGCAAACATAATGGCCAGGAGCTCTTTCTCTGTAACGATGTAGTTTAATTGGGCACTGTTCATGGTCTTACTAACGTAGTAGACCGGGTAAAAATTCTTGTTGATGTGTTGCCCCAAAACAACCCCAATCGCTACGTCACTTGCATCACACATGAGTTCAAAAGGGATACTCCAATTTGGAGCGGTGATGATGGGAGTATTTGTCAACTTGAACTTCAACAATTCAAAGGCTCTCATACAATCATCAGCACGGCATGCCAATCTATCAAGCATTTGATCTAAAAAAGGAAGTGGAAAATGATCCTTCCTTATGACTTTGTTGAGATTGCGATAGTCCATACACACCCCATTTGGTCACCGTTCTTGTAGGAATCAACTCATTCTTGTCATTGGTGACCACCATCATGCCTCCCTTCTTTGGGACACATTGAATTGGAGAAGTCCATGAACTATCGGAGATGGGGTAGACAACCCCGACATCCAACCACTTGATAATCTCCATCTTGACAACTTCTTGCATAGCCTCATTGAGTCTCCTTTGATGTTAAATAGATGGGTTGGCGCCTTCCTCCAAGTTGATCTTATACATGAAAAATATAGGGAATATCCCACGAATATCCGCCAAAGTCCACCCAATAGACTTCTTCCTCTTTTGTAGCACCGCCAAAGTGGAATCTACCTGCACGTTAGTCAAACAAGAGGAAAGAATAATGAGTAAAATAGAGCAAGGACCAAGAAATTCATACCGAAGATGTGGAGGCAATGGCTTTAACTCTAAGGTAGGAAGTTCTTTAATAGAAGGCTTTGTAGGAGGAGTTGTTCTATTTTCAATATCCAAGGACAATATTCGGGGTGCATAGTTGTACGACCGCATTCCTTGCAAAGAGTTCACACATTCCATGAAGCCATCAATCTCGTCATCATCAAAGTTGAGAAAGAAGACCTCCAACATATCACCCACATTGATCATAGCACTTGTATCATAAACAATAACATCGGTCACCAAGTCCTCAAAACAGCACACCTAATTAATATTCGGTTGCTGCAATGACTTACACACATGGAAAACCACTTTTTCATTACCAACCCGGAACGTAAGTTCTCCGGCTTCAACATCACAAAGAGCCTTCCCCATAGCAAGGAAAGGTTTTCCAAGAATAATTGGAACCTCGTAGTCAACTTCACAATCTAGAATGACAAAATCCGCGAATCACTCCCAAAGGTCTCTTCATAATACGATCGGCCATTTGCAATCTCATAGGGGTAGGTCTTGGTTACCCAATTCCCAAGTTCTTAAAAACTGAATATGGCATCAAATTTATACTTGCCCCAAGATCACAACGAGCTTTTGCAAACTTGGCACTTCCAATTGTACAAGGAATCGTGAAAGCACCAAGATCTTCGAACTTAGGAGCCATAGAGTGCACAATTGCACTCACTTGATGAGTGACATTGATGGTTTCAAAATTCATTGACTGCTTCTTTGTCATGTGATCCTTCATAAACTTTGTATAGCAGGGCATTTGTTCCAAAGCTTCAACTAATGACACATTGATCGAGAGACTCTTCATTATTTGAATGAACTTCATGAATTGATTCTCACCATTTTGCTTGGCAAGTCTTTGAGGGTATGGAGGTGGAGGCTTAGGCAATTGTGCCTTAGCCTTTTGCACTACCGGCTCCGATATGTCAATAATATGATCCCTAGAGGGGTTCACCTCCCCCCCGAGTCTCTTCCACACTATCATTAATATCAATCCGAACTTCATCATTTGATTGTACCACATTGTTTGGGCCTCTTCTTCTTGTACCACTTGCTCATCATCCACAAGTTGCCTTTGACTTGAGGTGGGTGCATTCCCACCTCTTCCACTTCTTGTAGTAACGGCCATGGTATGCCTCGTGTTGTTTCCACCCTTTGGGTTTACTACCGTGATACTTGGTAGTGCCCCCTTATGATGAGAATTTAGAGCTTGAGAGATTTTTCCCATTTGTACTTCTACGTTGCGGATCGATGTGTTATGTGAGGCAAGTTGGGCATCCGAATCAACATTCTTTTCTATCATTTGCTTCAACATATTCTCAATACTTCCCATCTCATTGTTTGAAGAACTTGGACCATGGGAAGGATAAGGCGATAGGTTGCTCGGTTGTTGATACATCGGGGGCTATTAAAAACCTAACCCCTGGTTGCCTTGATTATTTTTCCATCCATCTTGATTGTTACCCCCCCCCCCCCAACCCCCAATTTCCTTAATTATTTTCACTCCAATTTCCTTGATTGTTGTTATGCCAATTCCCTTGATTGTTGCCACCACTCCAATTTCCTTAGTTATTTGAATTCCAATTTCCTTGATTGTTTTGAGGTCGTCATTGTTTGGTCCTTGGAAGTAGTTTATTTGCCCTTGAAAGTTGTAAACATATTGCACCTCCTCTTCTTGTTCATTGTAAGAATCATCTTGGTCAAAACCAATATCCTCTTGCACATAATTCTCCACTCGAGTTTGCACTTGTGGACCCTTAGTCTTCTTTTGTTTACCATCATGTTAACCCCTTATATGGCATTGACTTGCTTATGATTTTACACTTGTTAAAGTTGAGCCTTTTCTAGTTGATACATGGTGGTAGTCAATTCGTCAATGGCTTTCCCATAGTCATGCAACTCTTTGTGAAGGTGGACCACGTTCAGATCACCTTGTGGAACATTAGCCCGGGATTGCCACGCCGATGATGTTTCCGCCATTTCATCCAAAATCTCACACGCCTCCGCATAAGGCATAGTCATAGTTCCCACCGGCAAGTTGATTCACTACACATTGGTTGGTTGTGTTAATTCCACGATAGAAGGTTTGTTGAATTATGTCTTCCATCATATCATTGTTGGGATATTCCTTGACCATTGTTCTATACCGCTCCCATATCTCGTGTAGTGGTTCAATTGGGCTCTTTCTTGAATGCCAAAATCTCATCTAGAAGTGTATCCATATGCATGGGAGAGAAGAATTTAGAGATAAACATTTCCGCCAACTCATCCCAAGTGTGAATGGAATGGTTCGACAAACGTTCCAATCAATCTAAAGCTTTCCCCTATAGAGAGAAGAGAAAAGGCCTTAGCCTCAATGCATCCTCGGAAACATTTGTTTGTTTGCTCCCCCAACAAGTGTCTACAGACCCCTTCAAATGTTTGTATGCATTTTGACTTGGAGCACAGTGAAGAAACCTCGTTGCTCTAGCAAAGTGAGCATTACATTGGTGATTTGAAAGTTTCCTGCCATAATACAGGGAGGGACTATTGCACTGGCATATCCTTCATTGGGTAACACCCAGTTTGGAGTCGCTTGTGGTAGAAGTGGGGGTGGAGCGAGGACATTATCATGAGGCACTCGGCCTCTTCTATTGGCTTGAGTTTCAAGAGGAACCTCATCAACTTGGTCATCCTCGACGTCCACACCCTCTAAAGGCAAATTTTCGAGCTCATTGTTCGCCATGGTTGTACCTACAATTTCTCAAACAAGTTAGTAGCACGAAAGAAAAAGAAGATATTCCAAAAACACACCCAAATATATAGCTAACACTTTTTTAACTCCCCGGCAACGGCACCAAAAATTGGTTTGCGTCCAATCCGCACTCAATAGTGAGTGGAAACGGTCGGTGGAAGAATAGTGCCCAACAAGAGTCGGGGTCAATTTATACAAGGAGTTACTAGGGGTGTTAGGAGTATGCACTTGACGAAAGAGAAGGGAATAGCTAAATTGCACTTCCACAACAAGTTTTGATTTCTAATTCTAATTTTACTCTAGCAATTATAAGTTAAATAAAAGAAACTAGAAGCGAATCAATATTTTTGGTGTTTTTCCAAATAGTTTAAAGGCCTAGGGTTGTGGCCATAACATATGTGTTTTCCTAATGGGATAAAGACGTTAATGCTTGTTTTGTTGATTGGGGCGTATTATAGCTCTCAACTCTATGTTAGCCTCTCAATACCTCTCGGTCAGAAAGTGATTTTGCCCAATTTGGTTTTCTCAAGTCCAAATGGGTATCAACCAAAACAGTTGATAAGAGCTTAAGTAGGGTTATTACTATCTCCAGGTTGAACCTTTTAATTGGGTTAATCAATCTCTCAATTGACCCAATTTCTTGTTAGCTAATTTATCCTGGACTAGGTCCTTCTTTTTCAAGTAGAGAATAAGTCAAATAGGCATGAATCAATATTTGCAATCATTAATTCAAAAATTGAAGCATGAACATAGCTAAATAATCAACACTCAATCATAAACAAGCACTAAATTAGATACCCATAATGTTTACACACTAGGGTTGGGTCACAACCCTAGTAAGAGTCTAGCTACTCATAATGGGTTTTGAAGAAAATAACAAAAAAAAGCTAATTAAACTCTTAATGGACGATTAAAATGATGAAATCTAATGTAAATACACCAAAATAATATAAAAACTTCCTAAAGTAGTCAAGAAAAACGGCTACAATAACTTCAGATGTTCAAATGTTAACCTAATTTTGTGAAACTCATCTATTTATACAGGGCCAAAAATCTTGTACAAAAATGCCCCTCGGGAGGTTCTGCGGCCGTACAATTTCATGTGCAATCCGCAAATTTCATCAGTTGGCAAGAAGTGGAGTTCTGCGTCCGCACATTTCTGAACTTCAGCCGCGGGGCAATCTTTTGCGGCCGCACATTTCTGAATTGCAACCGCGAGGCAATCTTCTGCGGCCGCACAATTCTTGTGTGGTCCGCAATTCACAAAGGCTCCTGGACTTAGTCTTTTTGCATACTCTCTGATCTTTGACTCCTAGCCATGTTCTGCGGCCGCACAATTCATGTACGGTCCGCAAATTGCTGAAAGGTTTGCTACATTTTTCTTGTTGTTCTGCGGCCGCAGATAGAATTCTACGGTCCGCAATTTTTTCTGCAGACCACACATTTGTGCTTCTGCGCCCTTTATTGTCTTGTGTTTCGGAACACTCCTTTTTGAGTCGTATTTCATTTTGGGAGACCAAACTTCCATCATTCCTGTAATTTTGTATGATTTCATTAGTTTCGGGAACACAATTCAATACTTTTGGACCAAAACAAAAGCTAGAAGGTGCTAATAAACCGTCAAAATCCCAACTTATCAAGGACTAGCTAGGCTTAATTATTATCCATAAGAGAGTTTTACTTATCTCTTATGAGGATCACGACCTTTCCACCAACATCACTGTTTGCATATTTTCATTTGACATCTTACTTTCTACATATTTCATTTCTCTCCATCTTATTTCAAAAATAATAATTTGCAAAAATGTTAGTAAAGTAATACCTTGAACTCGGCCTATAATTTTTTCCGAGTAGTAGGAATTGAAGAAGTAAGTACTTTTTGGAATTTTCTTAAAGCAATCGTTGTTGCACATGTTTTACAAATATATCATGGACATACTTGGTTATTTTCAGATGTAAAAGATGAGCATGAAATTTAGCGCTAAGACAGAGAGATCCTTGACATTGTACCTTTGATGTAGAAAGGCCTTATTTCATATGCGTGAATGTTGGTCGGGTGTAAATTTTACATTTTCAAGTTGGCCAGGTTTATTGAAATCTTCACTTTTTTAAAAATTAATGATATTTCTATTTGTTAAGATCTTTTTCTATGGAACTCACGTGCTAACTCGTATCTTGGTGTTGAGTTTCAGATAATCATTTGAAATATGCCAAATATATTATTATGAATTTATGACTATCTATTGGCCTTAATATTCTAAATATAAGACAAGTCCAAGTAAACCACCTATTATAAAAATAAGAAAAATGAACTTTTTTAAAAAGTATTCTCTTCTTTCCATTTTCAAAAAATCAAAGAAATGATAAAAATTTAGAAACCTATACAGATTTTAAGACAAAAAAAGCTAATAAAATTAGTTAGTTAAGTTTATAATCTCTAATCGAGGAAAAAATAAAAAAATATCTAAACTTGATACTAAAAATATTTTTTCTATAGTACTTACAACTATAAAAATGATTAAAATGTGCGAGATGGTAAAACATTTGTGTCTAAAAAAGTTGTTTGTGTGAAACCATAAAATAATTTAAAACAAAAATAATATTTTGCCTTACCATTACTTGAAATGTAGACATTTCGAGTGAAGTGTGATGAACATTGGGATTATGTTCATATATCCTTTATTATGGGATTACCTTCATATCCTCAATTATATATGAATCATACACACATGTAAAGAGTGATTATAGAGAGTAAATTTTTCTTTTCTTCCTTTAGTAATGGAGAAGTAAAAGAGATAAATTATTGTTGATACTTCGATGGAGAAGTATAATGACACATGGTGGATATAAAAATTTCTATGATCGTTAATTTAGACATTAATTAATGTGCAAAGGAAATAAAACTTTATAATTGTCGGACTATAATTAATACAACATGATTTTATTAAGGATGAAGAACAACGAAATTTTATCATTTTTGTTACTTCTAAAAAAAATTGTTTGTTACTATGTAGTTGTATATGTAAAGTTATTACCCCTCCAATAAAATAAGAACAATCCCATTTTAATATCGTTGTGGTTGTAATATCACTTTTTCTTTTGGCTTCAATTTATTTTTTATAAAACTGGTTATATCATATATGAAGTGTGTTGGAGCAATCAAAAAACATAAATGTAATGACCCGATCGGTCGTTTTGAGCTCTAGCGCATTGTTCGACGGTTTGAAACCTTGAGTAGTTTCACCTCAGGTATTATGACTTGTACGTGTGGTCGGAATCGAATCTTGGGAACTTCGGAGTTGATTTGGAAAGAAAGATATGATTTTGGAAGCTTTAAGTTGGAAGAATTAGCTAAGATTTGACTTTTGAGTAAATGACCTTGGAATCGGGATTCGAAGGTTCCAATAGGTTCGTATGATAATTTCAGACTTAGACGTATGTTCGGGTTGAGTATCGGATCACCCGGGTGCATTTCGGCGCTTATTATGGGAGTTTTGTATTTTAAAAGTTGAAGAAATTCTTAAGTTTGAATTGAAGTGGATTTTAATGTTATAGATGTCCTTCTAGGATTCCGAGTCTTGGAATAACTTCGTTATGTCATTTATGACTTGTGAACAAAATTTGAAGTCAATTGAACTTGATTTGATAGATTTCGGTGTCGAATGTAGAAGTTTGAAGTTCTAAAGTTCATTAAGCTTGAATTGGGATGCGATTCGTGATTTTAGCGTTGTTTGATATAATTTGAAGGATCGACTAAGTTCGTATTATATATTGGGACGTGTTGATATATATGGTTAAGGTCCCGAGTGCCTCGGGTGAATTTCGGATGGTTAACAGATTGATTTTTTGGACTTAAGAAATGCTGAAGCTCGGCAGCAGCTGGTGTGATCACTTCTGCGATGTCTTAGTCTCAGAAGCGACATCGTAGAAGCGAGGTAGAGCTCATAGAAGCGGAATGGAAGGGGTAAGGCCGTGGTCGCAGGTTCGAAGAAATTCCCGCACCTGCGGAATCGCATAAGCGAGAACTAAGATGCAGAAGCGGCGGGTCCGCAAATGCGCATTTGACCATCACATAAGCGGTTGCGCAGAAGCAAAAATGCTTCCGCAGATGTGAGGTCTCAGCTAGGCAGTGTGCTCCACAGATGCACATTTTGGCTCGCAAAAGCGAGGCCGCAGATGCGCAAATATGTCCGCAGAAACAGAAACTGGGCAGAACATAAGGGGATCGAACTTGGTCATTTTGCCATTTTCATTTGGGATTTTTGGAGCTCGGTTCTGGGGCGATTTTGAGGAGTTTTCATCATGTAACACAACGTAAGTAATTTCCCACATGTTGTGAGATTAATGTAAGGTTTATATGTGTATTTAAGGAGAAAAATTTAGGAAAATTGTGGGATTTTGGTAGAAGACCTAGAATTTATAATTTTAGATTTTGACTACGATTTTGGACATGGAATTAGAAATAAATCATATATTTGAGTTTGTGGTGTCATCGATAAATTTTATCTTAGAAAATATTCAAAATTCGGGTATGTGGGCCCGAGGGTTAGCTTTATCGACTTTTTAAGCAGAGTTGGAAATTGTTTAAATTGATTAATTATGGGTATTACAATGTATTTTGATTGGTTGCACATTGTTTGAATAGTTTTGGATCTATGGGCTTGGGTTTGAGGTGTTAGAGAGGCTTTGGAGCCGGTTATGGAACTTCTGAGCGAGGTAAGTCTCATGTCTAACCTTGTGAGAGGGAAACTACCCCTAGGTGATATTTATTGTTATGTACAACTAGTTGTGGCTGCTACGTATGCACGAGGTGACGAGAGTCCGTACATAGCTACAACATTCTATGTCCGGGTAGACTTAGGATCTCATCATATAATATTTGAATTATTTGAACCTATTCTGCTGTCTTAATTTATTGAAGTTATAATTGAAATTGATTTGGAAGTAAATATATAAATACTAGGCCAATCATTAACACTTCGAGTTGTGGGCGAGTTATTTGAGAAACAGTAAGAGTTATATTCATTTTATGCTCATGTGCTGTATTGTAAAAACGTATCTCGTAATTCAGTGACTTCCTTCCTTTCTTGTGGAGTGGGCCGAACACCTCGGTAGTATATAGATGCATCTATGGATCCTGTCGCACGTCTTTCATCATGTTTACACGTTATTCTGGAATGGCAGAACGACCTCGTCGGAATCGTGCGTTATATCGCTAGTAGTCCGAATGTTCACGAGATAAACCTTCCACTAATGCCCAGTGTTTTATATGGTATTCCTTATTTATTTGATAATGACACTTGATATTTTTCTGAGTTGTTAAGGTAGAATACATGGTTTAGAAATTCATGCTTTAAAAGAAGTAATTGGAAGATTATGTAGCTTACAGATTTACCCCATCATTGTCGTATGCTTCATATCTTCTTATGTTTTATTAAATTATTTTATTGGACCTTTAGTAAGTGTCGAAGTCGACCCCTTGTCACTACTTCTCAGGGGTTAGGCTAGATACTTACTAGGCATGCGTTGATTTTTGTACTCATGTTGCACTTCTACACTAAATGTGCAGGATCTGACAGGTTCATTCAATGATCACCTTGGCGCGTAGGCGCACCTGTTAAAGAGACTTCATATGAGATGCATTCCAGGCTACGCATCGCGGTCCACCGAGTCTCCATTGTACTAATTATTTTTTCTGTCTTATTAGATTCGGGATAACTGTTGTATTATTATTGTACTCCTTAGAAAAATGCTCATGTACTTATGACTTCGGGTTTTGGGGGTTCCTACGGGTCGTTGATGTAGTTGTGTAAATATTATCACTTACTTTGAAAATCTATTTCATACGATTTAATTAAGGAAATTTTTTTATTTCAATTACTAAAATAGGTAAGTCAGTTGATAGATCACCGTTGGCTTGTCTGACGGTGGTGTTAGGCGCCATCACGACCTTTAGTAAATTTTGGGTCGTGACAGCTTGGGATTAGAGCGTTAGGTTCACTTAGGTCTTACGAGTCATGAGCAAGTCTAGTAGAGTCTTAAGGATCGGTACGAAGACGTCTGTACTTATATTCGAAAGGCTACAGGGCTATTAGGAGCACTTCCCTTCTTGATTTTCTCATCGTGCGGTTTTATTCCATTGAGGTTTATGCCTTTATTTCCTTTATACTCAATCTTATGCGACATGAAGCGCTTGATGTCAATTGGACGTCGAGTAGTGGTATTGATACTACAGACGTAGTGCAGGATGTTTCCCTACGTGTTCAGACGAGTTATTATCATCACCTTGCGGAAAGATGTTTTATTGTTTCAGATTAGTGTTTGTACTTCCTATGGTTTTGAGGCTATACACGGATTGCTAGGTTGTTCATAAGTTGTTATCGCACCGTGTTGGTGTAATGGTAGAGTGCTTATGTATGGATCGCGGTAGTGAATGACTCGGAAGGAGGATTTCTCAGTACATGATTTATTTGTTCAGCATTTAATCCTAGCAAAGGAAAGGCAATCAGACGATAGATGTTCAGGTTTTGGTTGATGGAGTAACGAGACTAGGTATCTTCGAGAGTGATGGAATTTTCGTTGTGATGCGGTATCGTCGTCCTTGTTTGAACGCATTATGGTTCGTCGGCGTTATGGTCTTCTTGAGTTTTGCTTTTGGGGCAGGGTGTTGTGAAATGATACCTGAGAAGCAATTTTTAGAGATAGCGGGGTGTAGAGATTTCGAAATCGAAGGAGTGTTTCTAGTGTTGATGGCCTGAGAAAGATGATCTTCTAGGAGGTTTAGAGTTGATAGCAATTCATTAGTTCTGGTGTTACATGTATGTATTTGATTTGAAGCAAAATTGGGGCAGCAAAGTATGAGTAAGGACACGACAGAAGGTGTCTCGCAGCGGAGGAATTACTAGTAGGTCAAGTATGAGAAGCGGAGGTCGAGAAATTACTTAAAGGAGATGGTTGACCAAAGTGGGAGTGGCAGAGTAGTATATGGATTATGTTGTAGGATAGCCACATACCTTGAGGAAGATTTGAGCAATTTGGGAGGCATGGTAGAAAGTGACTAGGTCCACGAATTATAATTTGAATGGTGGTTACTATGTGAAGAAAGATTGAAATATGGCAGAAAGAAGTTTGCCTGAAATAAAGAGGGGTGTGAAGATTTGATTATCATTTCGGATGCATAATTATTTTGGAAGGTATTGTTGAACTTTCAGTGGACGTCAATGGGGAAGGAACAGACTTATACATCTAGTGAGCGAGCATGGGCTCAGGAGAGTTTACTAATTACGTGGAAGTTGTATCTAGTGCAACATCATTGGAGGATGTTAGTAAGGAATTCCACAGGTGGTATCTCCTATGAGCAGGTTAGTAGTTGCGTGATATTGATGAAGCTTCTACGAAGAATACTACTTGCTACCTAGTATGAGGTCGAATATGTGATTGTGACTGATTATTCAGAATGTTCATGAAAGGCTTAACAAGGGACATCGAGGAATTTTGCAGGTTAACAGTACGGGATCATGGTAATTGAGAGGGAGGAATCGTTATGGGCTCTACATTATATGATGGTAGCTTAAAGCTAAGTGGGGGAGCACCACCATCTATGATTGGATCGCGTGGTTGTCTGCTTGTGCAGTTTCTGGTTATCGATGTATTGGTGGATTATTTATTACTAAGGAAAAGGAAATGTCAGGAGTAAGTCAAACAAGGAACTTGATGAATGTGTGCTATACTTCGCCTTATCGATTGAGGTGCAGGATTTGGGAAGACTCCGAGTCTATGTTTCTTATGGATGTAATGTATAAGGAAAAGAATTCAGCTGGTTGCTTCTTTCAGAATGTGTTCATGTGCTAGCAGAGCGTTAAAGTTTGGTGATATTCAGGATCAGGTCAGAGTAGGTGACTCTCAACAACGGTTCTAGTGGGTTCAAGAATTTAAGTGCAATTCCTAAGGATTTTGGGTTCGTCGTGTGGTTAAGGATCGAGTTTTTACAGTGGATTATGAATGGGACTTGGAACGTTCTATGTTATCATCGGGTATGCGGTGCAGTATTGGAGGAAAGGAAAAAATAGCTTCGGATTCGCGGAAGGTCTTGCAGAATGGGTGTACCAGTTGGAGATGTTATTGTGTGCATAAAGAGGGTATGAGATGGTTTATGAGTATTGAGACGATGTGGTCTCGTGATGCATGTCACTCGGGATGAGTGCGGATTGAGTTCGTTATGTTGTGAATGGAGCTATTCTTATTTCTAAGATAGGTCAAGAGTAAATTGAAAGGAGTTGGGTTGGTTAGTAATGGTTGAATCGACATGAATGTGGCAATGATCAGTCCCTTCGGTGTGTGAAGTTATACATGTGGTTTGGGGACGTATGTTCGGCTTAAAAGCCACCATAACTTGATTGATTTAGGAGGTATTTGATTCAAATAGCCTTGTTGTGTAAATAGATTCCGGAAGAGTCATGGCGGTTTAGGTCACGACTTGAGGTTTGTATTTTCTGCTGTTTGGGAATTCGGTTGCGTGTTGCATCGGTTCTTATGAAATGAGTTAAGTGAAAGGTTTCTAGCCAATGAAGTGTTTGTTCAACTGGTAATTCAGGGGTTATGATGAATTCTTATATTCTCTCGTAGCGGCATGATGGGTGCAGTGAGCGGCATGAGAATTTGAAAGTTGAGGATCAAGGTTGCGGTTCGGTGTTGATAAGAATGTTACGAGCTCGGATGAGCAGGGAATAATTCAAATGTTTAGAGTGAGCTGGCATTATCTTAGTGTCGCCTGAGAATGGTTTTCTGTGGAAGAGGCATTGTGTATTGATTGGCGGATTGTGATTTGCCTTACAAAATTAGTGCGGTTGGTGGTATGGATGTGCAGACTTTTCTACCTGAGCGGAAGGTCGTGGGAGTGTACCCCACGGGGAGATTTGTATAAGTGTGGCATGTTAGTCACTTAATTGTTAAAGATTAAGACCAAGTATGGAGGTTATGGTAACATCGCGAATGCGAGAGCTTATGACTGAGAGGCGCCCTACTCCTTGGGTTGTGGCCCTTGTGAGTTTGTTTCGAATTTAACGGTTGTTCTTTTCAGTCTGGCTCCAGCTAATGTGTTCAACTGGAATGTGGTGGCATGGGTAGGTGCACGAGGTGTTAAATAGTGATTATGGACAACTCACGTGTAGTCCCTAGCATATTCGAGGATGAACGTATGTTTAAGTGGGGGAGAATGTAACGACCCGACCTGTTGTTTTGATCTCTAGCGCGTTGTTCGGCAGTTTGAAGCCTAGAGTAGATTCACCTCAGGTATTATGACTTGTACGTGTGGTAGGAATCGAATCTTGGGAAGTTCGGAGTTGATTTGGAAAGAAAATTTTGATTTCGGAAGCTTTAAGTTGGAAGAATTGTCTAAGATTTGACTTTTAAGTAAACGACCTTGGAAACGGGATTCGAAGGTTCCAATAGGTTCGTATGATGATCGAACCCGGGTGCATTTCGACGCTTATTATGGGAGTTTGGTATTTTAAAAGTTTAAGAAATTCTTAATTTTGACTTGAAGTGGATTTTAATATTATCGATGTCTGTTTGGGGTTATTAGCTTTGGAATAGCTTCGTTATGTCATTTATGACTTGTCTGCAAAATTTGAGGTCAATCGGACTTGATTTGCTAGGTTTTGGCGTCAAATGTAGAAGTATGAAGTTCTAAAGTTCATTAATCTTGAATTGGGGTGCGATTCATGGTTTTAGTGTAGTTTGATATGATTTGAAGGCACGACTAAGTCCGTATTGTATTTTGCGATGTGTTGGTATATTTAGTTAAGGTCCCGAGTGCCTCGGTGAATTTCGGATGGTTAACAGATTGATTTTTTGGACCTAAGAAATCCTGAAGCTAGGCAGCAGCTGGTGTGATCGCTTATGCGATGTCTTGGTCGTAGAAGAGACATCGCAAGAGCGGGGTTGAGCTCGCAGAAGCGGAATGGAAGGGGCAAGGCAGTGGTCGCAGGTGCGAAGAAATTCCTGCACCTGCGGAATCGTAGAAGCGAGAATTAAGACGCATAAGCGATGGATCGGTAGATGTGCGTTTGGCCATCGCAGAAGCGCCTGCGCAGAAGCAAAAATGCTTCTGCAGATGCGAGGTCTCAGCTGGGCAGTGTGCTCCGCAGATGCGCATTTTGGCTCGCAAAAGCGAGGCCGCAGATGCACAAATATGTCCGTAGAAGCGGAAATTGGGCAGAACATAAGGGGATCGAACTTGGTCATTTCATCATTTTCATTTGGGATTTTTGGAGCTCGGTTCTTGGGCAATTTTGAGGAGTTTTCACCATGTAACACAACGTAAGTAATTTCCCACTTGTTGTGAGCTTAATGTAAGGTTTATATGTGGATTTAAGGAGAAACATTTAAGAAAATTGTGGGATTTTTGTAGAAGACCTAAAATTTATAATTTTAGATTTTGACCACGATTTTGGACATGGAATTAGGAATAAATCTTATATTTGAGTTTGTGGTTTTGTGGGTAAAGTTATCTTCAAAAATATTCGGAATTCGGGCACGTGAGCCCGAGGGTTAGTTTTATCGACTTTTCAAGCGGAGGTGGAAATTGTTTAAATTGATTAATTATGGCTATTAGAATATATTTTGATTGCTTGCACATTGTTTGAATAGTTTTGGATTGACAAGCTTAGGTTTGAGATGTTAGAGAGGCTTTGGAGCCGGTTATGAAACTTTGGAGCGAGGTAAGTCTCTTGTCTAACTTTGTAAGAGGGAAACTACCCCTAGGCGATATTTATTGTTATGTGCAACTAGTTGTGGGTGATTTATACGCACGAGATGACGAGAGTCCGTACGTAGCTACAACATGTTATGTCCCGGTAGACTTAGGATCTCGTCATATAATATTTGAATTATTTGAACCCATTTTGCTATCTTAATTTATTGAAATTATAATTTAAATTGATTTAGAAATAAATATATATACACTAGGCCAAGCCTTAACACTTCGAGTTGTGGGCGAGTTAATTGAGAAACGGTAATAATTATATTCATTTTATGCTCATGTGTTGTATTGTAAAAACGTGTCTCGTACTTCGGTGACTTCCTTCCTTTTCTTGTGTAGCTGGCTGAACGCCTCGGTAGTATATAGATGTATCTATGGATCGTGTCGCACGTCACTCGGGGAGTGTACATGTTATTCTGGATCGGCCGAACGACCTCGGCGGAATTATGCGTTATATCGTTAGTAGTCCGAATGTTCACGAGATAAACCTTCCACTAATGCCCGACGTTTTATATGGTATTCCTTATTTATTTGATAATGACACTTGACATTTTTCTTAGTTATTAAGGTAGAATACATGGTTTAGAAATTCATGCTTTAAAAGAAGTAATTGAAAGATTATGTAACTTACAGATTTATCCCATCATTGTCGTATGCTTCATATCTGCTTATGTTTTATTATATAATTTTATTGGACCTTTAGTAAGTGTCGATGTCGATCCCTCGTCGCTACTTCTCCGGGGTTAGGCTAGATACTTACTGGATACACGTTGATTTACGTATTCATGCTGTACTTCCACACTAAATGTGCAGGATCTGATAGGTTCATTTGATAATTACCTTGGCGCGTAGGCGCACCTGTTGAGGAGACTTCATGTGATCTGCATTCCAGGCTACGCATCGCAGTCTACCGAGTCTCCATTGTAATAATTATTTTATTCTGTCTTATTACATTTGGGACAGCTGTTGTATTATTATTGTACTCCTTAGAAAAATACTCATGTACTTGTGATAGCGGGTTTTGGGAGTTCCTACGGGTTGTTCATTGATGTAGTTGTGTAAATATTATCACTTACTTTGAAAATCTATTTCATACAATTTCATTAAGGAAAACTTTTTATTTCAATTACTAAAATAGGTAAGTAAGTTGATAGATCACCGTTGGCTTGCCTGACGGTGGTGTTAGGCGTCATCACAACCTTTAGCGGATTTTTGGTCGTGACAATAAATGTCCTATAATTTATTCAACTAATAGAACTAAAACCATAAAGAATTCTTTTAAAATGCAATAATTTAGTCATTCCCAATGACCATCAATTATATTATCTCTTTTCTCTCTTTTTATTTTTTGGCAATTATTGCCTTTACCTTACGTAAAGAAAATACAAAAAAGAAAAAAAACTAACAAACTTGCGTCTTTTTCCTTGATTGTAGCTGCATGATATATAAGGAAAAATAAATTTTATTGCCGCTTTTGAATTCTAATGGATGCGTTCCTAACATATGCAGCTTTTCCCTTTTGTTTATAAGACAAATGCTTAGTAATGTTTTTGCTAATTTATATGGAATAAATGCTTACCGTTACAAGAAGGTTTAAGTGCTTACTGATGCTTACCGTTATAAGAAGGCTTAGACTTCTACAAAAAGGCAAATAACTTTGGCTCTCATGTGAATTCTCAAGAAACTAAACCAAAAATGGAGTTCCACTATTTTATTTGCTCGTGGAGTACTCAACACTGAGTACTTCATGGGTTTCTTCGCTTCTTTTATTTTTTGCTCAAACATACCTAAATTAAATATCAGATGATTTACTCAACGAAGGATTATATATGAATATATCTTTTTTTTTAAATCCTATGAGTTCATTATTGACATATTATATTTCTTGTAGCCTTGTGGGTGCGATTTCCGTATAATATTGTATACTTTTAATGGGCAAAAATTGACACTATAAAAGGTGTGGAGTCCATAGTTTTTGTTGGAGAATGTAGAAACTAGAAAGTTTTGTGCTTGATTTTTTCTTTTATATTTTGCAATGTTAGAGAATGTGGCAGTCTGGCAGATCCCGTTTTCTTCTTTAAAGAGCCTTACACGACTTGGCGGCAAGAATCCAAATTAGTCCAACCAATGGTTACCAGATACTGAATAATAATAGAAGTAAAATACAAAGGCAAACTAATAATATGTCCGAACGTTATTTTTATTTTATTGTTATATTAATTTCTGGACTTTCTTGTTTTTCTTATTGTATATGGAATTCTTATGAATGCATTATCAATTTGCGTTTCATTATAAGATTGTCTTTCTTCTTCAGACTAAAGTTACCTTTTATTTTTTGGAGTAAATTTCATGGGTGGTCATTCATCGTTGTGCTCATTACCCCAAAGTCGTTATTCTTTATTTTGTTACATAAAAATTATTTTGCTTTGCTCCACTTTTCACAAAACTAGCTTTGATCATTTTTTGTAAAAGACTTACCTAAAATGTGAGAGAAAATGACAAAAAATGTTCCTTATATTTGGGGTAAATTCAAATTGGGCCCTTAAATATACTCTTTAGCTATTTTAATCCTATAAGGTTGTCAAAAGTGAGCGCTTTTAATTTTCATCGAAGATTTAATAAACTATGCTTATTAAATATACTGAAAACTAAAATTTAATTAACTAGAATTACCAATATAATTCCGTCAAATCTAGTAATGGACAAAAAAATTAAAAATCATAGATGCTCTGCTAAATTAAGCATAAAGTTATCATAAAAAATATTATACGTGTGAAACTAGTTGGAAAGTAAACAAGAAAGTAACAACACACTTTAGCTTTGTAGCCTCCTATTGCAATATATACAAACATATCACACCTCTTCCGGACTAAATTAAATAGTTAGTATTTGATCCTTTAATCGATAAAAAATTAATAATTTGTCCAAAAGTCGAACCAATGGATGAACGCAAATAATTCACCAATCACCACAATCGACTTTAATGCAACTAACCTATATTCAAGTTGAAAATGAGTTACTCCTTTCATGATATACAAATTTTATATTTTTAGACCGTATGATTAATTATGAAACAACAAAATTCAGTTATTTTATACCTAATTTCAAGTAAGACTACATACTTTGATGGGATGGACTTGTCAAATCCAGAAGTCGTAAAACAAAAAATGCACAAGATGCTAGAAATAATTATTACACCTCAAAAAGTTATACAAAATCTTATAATAAGTCAAAAATAGTTGAAATTGTAAAAAATACACTTCTAAATGTGATTCTGTAGTAATCTCTTTTTCGCATTTTCCATTAAAATAATAATTATAATTTGTTAAATACTTGACGAAAACAAAAAGTACTCACGTTTGACAGCTTTATTAATCAAAACAACTAAGGAGTATATTTATGGGCGCATATTAAACTTACCAGAAAATGTAAGAATCATTTTTGTTATTTTCTCTCACATTTTAGGTGAGGTTTTAACAAAAAATGTCGAAAGTTATTTTTGTGAAAAGTGGAGCAAAGTAAAATGATTTTTATGTAACAAAAGAAAGAATATTGACTTTTGTGTAATGTGTACAAAACTAGATGACCACCCATAAAATTTACTCTCTTTTTTTAGACCAAATGTCTCTTATTATGAATAATAGTTACCTCTAAATTATACATTTATTAATAACAAATCATATTGTTTGCAATAATTAAAATTATTTGTGGACAAATATAAATCAAAGGCATGCTAGAAGAGTTATGTTACATATTTTTTTTCTATAAAATGAAAGCTAACTTTTCTCTATGTGACACTTTTATTCTTTTTTTGTTTTTTTGTACATTTGATTTACATTTTGCATATGTCTTATACTATATTTTAATCATAAATTTTTATATAAGATTTTATCTTTTCTATATCAACTAAATTTATAATGATACATGTATGACCGCGCTTGTAACTTAACAAGTTTCTTTAAAAGAGCGGAGGTGCCTTTCCTCTCATTTAACTGCTGTTGTTGTACCAAGGCTTCACAGTGAAGCCTTCGCTCTTTCAAAAGATTCATGTAAACAAGAATTCAATACAAGAAATATGGTTTTCTGGGACACATTTAGTCGCCACATAAATTGATAGTGGCGACCCTCATATTCGACATGGAAAGTAAACATTTATCGGCGAACCATAAGAAGTCGCCAAGAAAAAGCTCTTTTGCGACGATCTTATTTCGTTTATAGGAAAAAAGATAAAATAAAAAAATTACGCTCCCAGAAAAAAGCCTCCTATCATTTCTTTTTTATTTCTATTTTTTTCCTTTCGTTTTTGTTGGGTTAAGTCTTCCCTCCAATTTTCACCAAAACAACAATAACACCCCTAGCCAAATGCAACCTCTCTTCTTCTTCCTTTGTTTCCCAGCAGCCGACTAGCATTGTAATGAGTAATGACCTCGGTAATTTCTGTTTTGTGGCTTTAGTGACCACACTCCTGTTCGGTAATTCCTATTTTTGACAAAACTTAAGTTTTATTTACTATTTTTATTTTTAGTTTGAAAATGCGTGAACTCGTTTGACGATTCATTTGAATTGTTCTGTTGTTACAATACCAGTTTTGATTGATCCTCTTTGCTTGATTAAGCTCTTGAAATCTCGAGCGCAATTTTTTTTCTGTTATAACTTTGTGAAGATTCCCACAGTGCATGAATAGCTGTTTGATAAAATGCCTAAGAGAAAAATTTCCTGGCCATAGGACATCCAATGAATTGGGTCCTCAAGGCAATATGCAATAAGCACGGGTCTAGTGTATGAAGATTGTCATTTGCATAAGTATGAAAGAATTTCAAGTTACGTGCATGCTGATCTTTTCGTTTAGGTTGGAAAATGCTGATTTATGGGATATACATATCCAAAAAGATTTGACTTTGTTGAGTATGTATATCACATCAATCCAGAATTAAATTGTCACGACCCAATTTTACCTAAAGGCCGTGATGATGCCCAATACTACAGCTAGGCAAGCCAACTAATAAGTTAAACATATATCAATTATTTTAAGAATAATTTTCTAAGTAATTTTATTATTTTTCTAGAAATATTAAAAAAAATAGAAAAGATACCGATTAATTTAAATTCAAGAAATAATACAAATCCAAATTCTACCAATGTGTGTGCCAAGACCCGGTGTCACATGTGTATGAGCATCTAGTAGAATATACAAAAATTATAAATATTGTCTGGAATGAAATAGACAGAAAAAAATTCAGGAAGAGGCACTAGTTGCTGCAGAATGACTCAGAAAGCACCTCACCACTAAGCCTCCGGATAATGCGGGTGCGCGCCAATAGGTCTAACTATAGCACCTGTCTCAGGTCCTGCACAAAAAGTGCAGCAAGTGTAGTATGAGTACGTAAACAACGTGTACCCAGTAAGTATCAAGCCTAACCTCGAAAAGGTAGAGACGAGATAGTCGACTTTGACACTCACTAAGGGTCAACAATAATAAATAGAATAAAATAGAATTATTTACATCAGCATGATTCACAGAGTTAACAATAATTTTATTCAATTAGCATAAATAATAAAAATCTTTCAAAAGCAACAATTTCCAATCTATTAATTAAATTCACAAGATGCAATTAAAATAGCAAGGTATCGTGAAATTTTTATCATCATTAGGCACGATTTCTGTCGAGGTCGTACAGTCCGTTCCAGAGTGTCGTGTACACTACCGAGGAAAGTGCGACGCGATCCATAGATGCATCTATCCTGCCGAGGCGTTCGGCCCGCTCCACAAGAAAGGAGGACATTTTCTTATGTACCTCCGGAAGGAGAGTATATTTATTATAAGATCAATTCGAGAGGATGAACAATTTCTTTTAATAATTAATTAACTTAAACAAAAAATTAAGCATATGAGATTTTCACCTTTTAATATTTTTCCTTGACAATTCACAATATATATATCAAATAATTTTAATTAAACAACGAATATAATTTACACAAGTAATTCATGATTTGAGTCCTAAACTACCCGAACTTTTAGAATAAATAGTAACTATGCACGGACTCTCGTCATCTCGTGCGTACGTAACCCCCACAATTAACAACAATTATTAATTTAATCACCTATGAGGTAATTTCCCCCTCACAAGATTAGACAAGAGACTTACCTTAACTTGCTCCAATTTAATCCACTAGAAGACCTTTTCCAAGATTATCCAAATGTGTCTAGCTCGAATCTAGCAAAAATAAATCGATACAATCACTAAAAATTATAGGAATATATTCCATAAGAAAATACTACATTTTTCAATAAAAAACCGAAATTAACTCAAAAAATCGTTTGTGGGGCTCACGTCTCGGAATCCGGTGAAAGTTACGAAATATGAACGCCACTCAACCACGAGTCTACCTATACCAAAATTACTAAATTCCGATAACAATTCAGCCCTCAAATCCTCAAGTATAACCAAGAGGGTTTTCAAACTTTTTCAACTTAATTCACCAATTAAATGATAAAAACAGTGATTGATTCGAGTAATTTAACCAATATTGAGTTAAGAACACTTACCCCGTAATTTTCTCTGAAAATCTCCCAAATATTGCCTCAATCCGAGCTCCAAATCGGTAAAAATGGAAGTCCCATTTTCAGAACTTAAACTATCTGCCCAGTGATTTCTTCTACGCGATCGCGAACTTCCTCACGCGATCGCGTAGCACATTTTTACTGCCCAGAAAATAACCCTACGTGATCGCAAACAATACCACGCGATCGCGATGCACAAGGTTCCAACACTACGCGATCGCATCCCTCTTCACGCGATCGCATAGAGCAAACGCGTGACCCAACTTCCTCTCCAGTTTCCCCTACGCGATCGCAAACAACGTCACGCGATCGTGATGCACAGACTGGCCCAACCTACGCGATCGCGGACTTTACCCCGCGATCGCATAGAACAAATTTTTCTGTTGCCCAATTAAGCCTACGCGATCGCAACCCCATTCACGCGATCGTGTAGAACAAAGTCACCTCTGCCCAAATTATCCTACGCGATCGCAGACGAACTTATGCGATCGCGTATAAGGAAAATCAGAAGAAAATACAAGCAGCTATTAGTTATCTCCCAAAGGCCAAAATGATTAGTTAGTCATCTGAAACTCACCCGAGCCCCTCGGTACCTCAACCAAATATACCAACAAGTCCCAAAACATCATACGAACTTAGTCGAACACTCAAATCAAATTAAACAACGCTAAAACCACGAATCATCCTTCAATTCAAGCTTAATGAAACTTAAAATTTCCAACTTCTACATTCGGTACCGAAACCTATCAAATCAATTCTGATTGATCTCAAATTTTGCACAAAAGTTATAAATGACATAACGAAGCTATGAAAATTTTCGGAACTGGATTCCGACCCCGATATCAAAAAGTCAACTCCCTGGTCAAACTTCTAAACTTAAATTCCTGTTTTAGCCATTTCAAGCCTAATTTAACTACGGATTTCCAAATAAAATTTCGAACACACTTATAAGTCCAAAATTACCATAAGGAGCTATTGGAACCGTCAAATCCTGATTCCAGGGTCATTTTCTCAAAATGTTGACTGAAGTCAAACTTAGCATTTTAAGGCCAACTTAAGCAACCAAGTGTTCCGATTTCAACCCGAACACTTTCAAATCCCGAACCAACCATCTCCGCAAGTCATAAATTAATAAAAGCACATACGGGGAGTTTTATTTAGGGGAACGAGGTTCTAAAAGTTAAAATGACCGGTTGAGTCATTACATTCTCCACCTCTTAAACAAACATTCGTCCTCGAACGGGTTTAGAATTGTACATGGAGTGCTGAATAAGTATGGATATCTGCTACGCATGTTTTTCTTGGCCTCCCAAGTCGCTTCCTCGACTGGTTGGCCCCTCCACTAGACTTTTACTGAAGAAATCCTCTTGGACCTTAACTGGCGAACCTGCTTATCAACAATAAAAATTGGTTCTTCTTCATAACCCAAACTATTATCTAGTTGAACTATGCTGAAGTCTAACACATGTGATAAGTCAACATGATACTTTCGGAGTATAGATACATGGAAAACATGATGAACTCCTGATATACTGGGAGTCAAGGCAAGCTCATAAGCAACCTCCCCTACTCGTCTCAACACCTCAAATGAGCTTATAAACCTTGGGCTTAACTTGCTCTTTTCCCCAAATCTCATGATTCCTTTCATCGGTGAAACTTTCAAACGAACTTTTTCACCTACCATAAAAGATAAGTCACGCGTTTTCTGATCCGCCTAACTCTTATGTCTGGACTGTGCTGTACGAAATCGCTCCTGAATCAACTTTACCTTTTCCAAAACATCCTTCACCAAATCAGTACCATATAACTTAGCCTCACCGGGCTCAAACCATCCGATGGGAAAACGACATTGCTGACCATATAAAGCCTCAAATGGAGCCATCTCGATGCTGGATTGGTAAATATTATTATAACCAAACTTGGCCAAAGGCAAGAAACGATCCCACTGGCCTCCAAAGTCAATCACACGTGCCATGAGCATATCCTCCAAAATCTAAATTGTCCGCTCTGACTGCCCGTCGGTCTGCGAATGAAAGGTTGTGCTGAGCTGTACACGGGTCCCCAATTCACTTTGTACTGCTCTCCAGAAATGTGAAGTAAACTGAGGGCCTCTATCTGATATGATAGAAATTGGCACACCGTGCAACCGAACTATCTCCTGAATATAAATCTGGGCCAACCTCTCTGAAGTATATGTAGTCACAACCAGAATAAAGTGTACCAACTTGGTCAACCTGTCAACAGTGACCCAAGCTACATCAAACTTTTGCAAGGTCTGCGGCAACCTAACTACAAAGTCTATAGTGATGCGTTCCCATTTCCACTCCGGTATAGTCATCTGCTGAAGTAGGCAACCTGGCCTCTGGTGCTCATATTTAACTTGCTAGCAATTTAGACACCTAGCTACATACTCAAATATGTCCTTTTTCATTCATCTCCACCAATAATGCTGCCTCAAGTCACAATACATCTTCGTAGTACCTGGATGAATAGAATACCGAGAACTGTGTGCCTCCTCTAGGATCTTTTTCCTCAGTCCATCCACATTAGGAACACATAGACGATCCTGGAGTAGCAGAACACCATCCACTCCAATAGTAACTTCCTTGGCACCACCCCGTAGTACCGTTTCTCGAAGAATCATTAAGTGTGGATCATCATACTGGCGAGCCTTGATCTATTCAAATAGTGAAGACTGAGCTACAACACATGCAAGAACTCGGCTGAGCTCTGAAATATTCAGCCGCACAAGTCTGTTGGCCAAGGACTGGATATCCAAAGCTAATGGCCTCTCCTTTGCTGAAATGAAATCCAAACTACCCATACTCTCCGCCATTCTACTCAAGGCGTCTGCAACCATATTTACTTTTCCCGGATGATATAGGATAGTGATATCATAATCTTTCAGTAACTCCAGCCATCTGCGCTGCCTCAAATTTAGGTCCCCCTGCTTGAACAAATTCTGCAAACTGCGATGATTAGTGTAAATTTCACAAGACACCCCATAAAGATAATGCCTCCAAATCTTAAGAGCGTGAACAATCGCAGTTAACTCCAAATCATGTACCAGATAATTCTTCTCGTGGGGCTTTAGATAACATGAAGCATATGCAATAACTCTCCCTTACTGCATTAATACACAACCCAAAGCCATCACATGAAGCGTCACAATACACTGTATACATCCCCGAACCGAAAGGTAACACTAACACTGGTGTTGTAGTCAATGTTGTTTTGAGCTTCTGAAATCTCACCTCACAATCATCGGACCATCAGAACGGAGCACCCTTCTGGGTTAATTTGGTCAAAGATGCTGCAATAGATGAAAAACCTTCCACAAACCGACGATAATAACCTGCTAAACCTAGGAAACTCCTGATCTCAATCGCCGAAGTGGGACGATGCCAATTCTGAACTGCCTCAATCTTTTTGGGATCAACCTTAATGCCCTCGCCCGATACAATATGCCACAAATATGCTACAGACTCTAGCCAGAACTCGCATTTAGAGAACTTAGTGTATAGCTTTTGTTCCCGCAGCGTCTGAAGCCCCACTCGCATATACCGCTCGTGCTCCTCCTTACTCCGCGAGTAGATCAAGATGTCATCAATGAAGACAATGACAAACGAATCAATGTATGGACTGAATACCATGTTCATCAAATCCATAAACGTTGCCGGGGCATTAGTTAAAACGAAAGACATCAACAGAAACTCATAATTGCCATATCTAGTCCGAAAAGCAGTCTTCGGAATATCCGAATCCCAAATCTTCAACTGATGGTACCCCGACCTCAAGTCAATCTTAGGGAACACCCTAGCACCCTGTAACTGGTCAAATAGATCATCAATACGCAGCAATGGGTACTTGTTCTTAATAGTGACTTTGTTCAATTGATGATAACCAATGCACATTCGCATCGTTCCATCCTTCTTTTTCACAATTAATACCGGTGCACCCTAAGGCGATACACTCGGTCTGACGAACCCTTTGGCTAGTAATTCTTCAAGTTGTTCTTCAGTTCTTTCAGAGCCATGCGATACGATAAAATAGATATAGGTTGGGTATCTGGAGCCAAGTTAATACAAAAATCATTATCACGATCAGGTGACATACCTGGAAGATCTGAAGGAAATACATCGGAGAACTCCCAAACTACAGGCACTGAATCAATAGTCGGAGTCTCTGCAGTAGTATCCCGCACATAGGCTAGATAAGCTAAACAACCCTTCTCAACCATGTGTTGAGCCTTCATAAAAGAAATAACCCGATTAAATGCAGTAACAGACGAACCCTTCCACTCCAGCCTAGGCAATACTGGAATAGCCAAGGTAACAGTCTTGGCATGACAATCTAGAATAGCATGATATGGAGATAACCAGTCCATGCCCAGAATAATTTCAAAATCGGTCATCTCAAGCAATAGGAGATCTGCTCTAGTTTCATAACCACAGAATGTAATAATACATGATCGGTAGATCCGATTCATAATAACAGAATCGCCCACATGAGTGGACACATAAACATGAGTACTCAAGGACTCACGAGAAACTAACAGAGCAAATAGAGATGACACATAGGAATATGTAGATCCTGGATCATATAATACGGAGGCATCTTTGCCACAAACAGAAATAATACATGTAATCACGGCATCTGAGGCCTCTGCATCTGGTCTGGCAGGAAAAACATAAAATAGAGCTAGAGCACCAACTGGCTGGCCTCCGCCTCGCTGACGTCCACCTCTAGGACAGCCCCTACCCTCTTGTCCTCCACCTCTTGGTGGTCGGACGACTGGTGGAGCAACTGATGCACTAATCATAGGCTGCTGACCCTGCTGCACTGGCCTACCCCGAAGCCTGGGGCAGAATCTCCGTATGTGACTGGGATCCCTGCACTCGTAACAACTTTTCAATACAATGGGCGGCTGATTAAGAATCTGGCCCTGGTGACCTGAATACCCACTGGAAGAACCCTGAAATGCTGGTGGGCGATAAGAACTCTCTGGTATAGCACTGAAATAAGGTCACACTAGAGGACCCCGAGGAGGCGGTGGTGTTGGATATGGGGGCCTGCTGGACTGCTCTCTCACGAACTGACCTCTGCCCCCAGATAGAGCACCTCTGAAATCTCCAAAATTCCTAAACCGCTTATCTCTAGTAACCTGCTCTTGGCTACGCTGACGCACACCTTCAATCCTCTGGGCTATCTCCACGACTAGCTCATAAGAAGTACCCATCTCAACCTCTCGAGCCATATTGGCCTGAATGCCAGTATGTAAACCCGCAACAAACCTTCGCACTCTCTTTGCCTCAGTAGGGAGTATCATAAGTGCATGGTGAGATAACTCAGAGAACCTCGCCTCATAATCGGTCACTGCTAGAGCTGCTCAAACTGAAACCACAACTCTTCCCTCTATGAGAGTGGAATATACCTATCCAGGAACATACGGGTGAACCTGTCCAAAGTCATGGGAGGAGAATCTGCTAGTCTACCAAGAACATAAGACTTCTACCATCTACATGCCCTACCGTCTAGATAAAAAGTAGCAAAGTCAACCCCATAAGACTCCAATATCCTGATGTTGTACAGTCTATATCTGCACCGATCAATGAAGTCCTGGGGATCCTCATGTCGCTCACCCCCAAAGATAGGAGGATATAGTCTAGTCCATCTGTCCAATAGTTTATGCGGATCAGTGGCTGCAACTGGCCTGGGCTCAGGTGTAGCTACTGCCACTGGCTGGGCTCCACCCACGGGTAGTGCACCCTGGGTCTGATATATATCAGTTGCATGTCCATAAGCCTGTGCGGTCGGAGTCTGTGCTCCCCCTCCCGCTTGAGATGTGGCTGGGTATGCTGGAAATAAACCGGCCTGAGTCATAATGTCCATGAACCGCAGCATACGACCCATGACAACCTGGAATCCCGGTGCAGATATGAAATCCACCGGAGCTAGATCTGCCACAGGCACCTCACCCTGTTCCTCAATAATGAGATTCTATGTTGGACCCACTAGCAGCATAACTGGAACAGTCCTGGGACGTCGTCTTCCTCTACCACGGGCTGGTGCCCTCCCTCGACCTCTGCCTCGGCCTCTAGCAACTGGGGGAGTATCTCTTCCCTGGTCTGGAGCCTCATTAGTGCACGTTCTCACCATCTATGAGAGAATAAAAGAAAGATATTTAATACTACAGCAATTGCACGATGGAATATGAAGAAAGATAGTTTCCTAACACCCTATAGACTCTCGAAGATAAGTACAGACGTCTCTGTACCGATCCGTATGACTCTATTAGGCATGCTCATAACTTGTGAGACCTACGTGAACCTAGTGCTCTAATACGATGTTGTCATGACCCAATTTCACCTAAAGGTCGTGATGGCGCCCAACACTACAGCTAGGCAAGCCAACTAATAAGTTAAACATATGTCAATTATTTTCAAAATAATTTTCTAAGTAATTTTATTATTTTTTTAGAAATATTAAGAAAATAGAAAAGATACCGATTAATTTAAATTCAAGAAATAATACAAATCCAAATTCTACCAGTGTGTGTGCCAAGACCTAGTGTTACAAGTGTATGAGCATCTAGTAGATTATACAAAAGTTATAAATATTGTTTGGAATGAAATAGACAGAATAAATATTCAGGAAGAGGCACCAGTTGCTGCGGAACGGCTTAGAAAGCAACTCACCACTAAGCCTTTGGATAACGTGGGTGCGCGTCGATAGATCCACCTATAGCACCTGTCTCAGGTCCTGCACAAAAAGTGCAGCAAGTGTAGTATGAGTACGTAAACTATGTGTACCCAGTAAGTATAAAGCCTAATCTCGAAGAGGTAGAGACGAGATGGTCGACTTTGACACTCACTAAGGTCAACAATAATAAATAGAATAAAATAGAATTATTTACATCAACATGATTCACAGAGTTAACAATAATTTTATTCAATTAGCAGAAATAATAAAAATCCTTCAAAAGCAATAATTTCTAATCTATTAATTAAACCCACAAGCTGCAATTAAAATAGCAAGGTATCGTAAAAAGTTTATCATTATTAGGCACGATTTCTGCCAAGGTCGTACGGCCCGTTCCAGAGTGTCGTGTACACTGCCGAGGGACGTGCGGCACGATCCATAGATGCATCTATCTTGCTGAGGCGTTTGGCCCGCTCCACAAGAAAGGAGGACATTTTGTTATATTCCTCCGGAAGGAGAGTATATTTGTCACACCTCCTTTTTCCGAGGGAATAGGAAAGAAAGGAGTTTTTCCAATTTAAGTGACATTATTCGAAATGGAATTATTTATTTAATCAGAGTCGCCACTTGGGATAATTTCTGGTGTCCCAAGTCACCGGTTTATTTGAAATCCCAAATCGAGGAAGTTTTGACTCCAAATTACGGTCCGCGAACACAGAAGACCGGGTAAGAAATTCTGTTAACCCGAGAGCAGGTGTGAGGCACTCTCGGATTCCGTGGTTTTAGCACGGTCGCTTTAATCATAACTGGCTTAATTAAATTATTTAATTACTCATTTTTAGAACCTATGTACATTTGCCTTTTTACCGCTTTTAATTGCTTTATTATTCGTAATTATGGAATTATATTGAAACGAATCACGCGTACGTGTATTCATTTTATTTGGTGTGTCAAGAATCATGTCACGCGTACGTGTATTCATTTTGTTTGGTGTGTCAAGAATCATGTCACGCGTACGTATACACAATTAATAACACTTTATTATTTTTAAGATTGTTTGGCCAAAGTCGCGCGAACGCGTACCTTGATTTCTTTTGGGAATCATAATTATGTCACGCGAACATGTACACAATCATGATAATAGATTAAGTGCCTAAAGTATTCTATGAATTAAGAATTATTTTTTTTCTAAAAAAAAAGAAGTTTTGATATTATTGTGAAGCTAAAGTTATGGACGAGAAAGGTGATGTAATTTAGCTATGAATTATTGACGAGTGAATTACACGTGTGAATTATTACTTCGAAATCGGAAGTAATTTATTTGGCCCAATGAATTCATAATACCTACAGTTCATAATACCTTCACGCAGTAAATTATTACTAAATTCATAATTTGTTTAGTAATTTATTGCTAAAGTTAACAAATCATAATACCTACAGATTTTGTTTTAGACTAAACTAGCTAAATACTCCAACAAGCGTCACGTTAATACTTAATGAATTCAAAAAAAAGAAATCATCCCAAACAAATCTACTGCATGACATAAAAAAAAAAAGAAACTAACTAATGAACTAAATTATCAAATAAAGCCAACACCCAATATTTAATTTAATATATTTAACCAGTAAAAAAGTTTTTAGTTCCTTCTTTCTCAACAGTAGCTATCCAAGACCAAAATGTCATACAATTTAATAACTGTACAATGGAACTTTTTACCCCATATTTATTCTTCTAAGGTTGACGCTACAAACATTATGAGACTTGTGAAATAAAATAAATTTTAACTTCACGCCTTATCTTTAAACAATTCAAACATCCAAATTCACACGCTAATCGCAATAACAAACACCAAAATACATGGAAAATGGCCAGTAACAGGTAAAACGATAAATTCGAAATAAGAGTTAATAAAGTGAGGTAGAAGACATATAGTAATTTTGAAATCCTTTAAATTATCTTCAAGCCTACAATTCTAGAGAAAATGGTACAAAATTCTCATCATTAATTTCTTTAGCTTACGAAACCGGCCAGGAGCGAACATTTGCTTCTTCTTTTAACAAAATTTTACATCACACTAATTTGAGCAAAGATATAAGACAGAAAAGAAAACAGACGAGGGGAGTGCAGTAAAAGGCATCAATGAGATCTCGACATGAACTCTCAAATTTGAGATGAATAAACTATAATAAAAAGTACCATATTACTGCAGACAACTTAGACATTTAAATCATAAAAAATTTACAATGAATACTACTAAAAATGAGAATCCAGACTAACCTTGAAAGCAGAATTTTTCTTTCAATAATACAAGGAATATCCGCAAATACAACTCCAACGTCCCAACAATTTCAATTCGAACGAAGATGCAACAAGAATCCGAAGATCGCTAACCACAAAATAAGCTTGATCCGCAACCACAAACCCAACCGAGAACTCAGATATATTCGTGGGTGCTTAGCTCTTTTTTCCAAATCTCCCTCCGTCCGTCCTCTTCCTCCTTTTGTTTTCTTTTTATAGGGAATAATATTAGTAGTATTTTTTTTTGTTTCTCTCATTTGGAGTGGGGGAACGTGGTTCATATATTGTGTGTGCAGATGGAGATGTGAGGGAGTGGGGTGAGATGTGAGTGAAGTTGGGAAATGAGAAAGTTGGGAATTGGGATGCAGATTGTATTTTCTGTTTTCGTTAGTTTTTTTTTTTTTTTTTAAAACCTTTTTCTAACTTATTTTTATTAAACAAAAAGATGGTATATATATATATATATATATATATTAACCAACTTACTTTTAGACTTAAATATTATATACATAAGAAAACAAAATATTTACATTGTAGTTTAAATTATATTAAGAAAAATACTAAAGTTAACTTATTTATTATATTATAATTAAAAGAAATCATATATTTTTGTAAATTTTCATTTTTATATTTACAAATAGAAATAAAATATGTTCTATAAGTGTGTGTGTATATATATATATATATATATATATATATAAAATATATATATATATATATATAAGATTAGACCTAAAAAAAATATTTACACCAAATAGTATAGAATTTGGGTGTGGTTAAAAATTAGTTGTTCACAGCATGCCCCTCTTTGCTTGGAAACATGAAGAGTTTTCAAGCAAAGAAAAATGAACAAGGTGACTAATTTTTGACCTCACTATTATTTAAAAAGGAAAAGAAGAGAAAAGTAAAGGTTGCGACCGAGCCTTGGCTTTAGGCAGCCTACATATCCCGGGTTATAAGGGAATTAGGTCATGTGTAGTTTAAGTGAAAGAAGAGTGATGGAGTATGCTTAGAGGGGGAGTCGAGTGAAGTTCCGTCGAGGTTCCGATCCGCGGTTCCTACTATTGCATCAAATGAAAAGAAAATTACATACTCTTAAAATCTAGGAGTTACAAAATTTCTATCTAAATGCCATCTGGAATCTTGTCTTGATTCTTGACCTGCTTCCCCCATTGACTTTAGACTGAAATTTGATGCTCTCAATGTAAAAGACTATGAAATATTCTCACAAGCTTGTTTTTTGATCAGATGATGAGAAAATGGATCTTGAGACCCTATGTCTTCGCATGCATTATGTCGAAGTTGGTTGCGGCTGGTGTTGAGATCAAGGGTTTCACTTTCTTTTGGCAAGAGCTGGAATCTTATTTTTGCACATCCAATCCGCGCTTTGCAGAAAAACCTACAAGCCATCACAAACAAAAAACAAAAACAAAAAAAAACGAACAAAAGTTTTCTGCCCCAGTTTGCACTAGAAAAGTTTTGTGAGTTATTGAAAATATATTAAACTATCTTTGCTATTGGAGAATAAAGAATTGAGAAAGACCTTTTTTTTATTTTTTTTATTTTATAAATAATAGGGAATGTCGTACCCTATGTTAATAAGATGGATGGCAACCAAGAGATGTAGTATGCTGGCAATAAGATGAGGCTGGTGGCACTCTCAGATGCTACTAGGAAATGTCGTATCCTATGTTGGTACTAAAATGTAACCAGGGGATGTAGTACCATGTGTTTGGAAATAAGATGAGGTTCGTGTCTCTCTGAGATGCTACTAGGGAATGTCGTACCCAATGTAGCCAGGGGGTGTAGTACCTTGTGTTGGCAATAAGATGAGGCTCGTGGCACTCTAAGATGCTACTAGGGAATGTCGTACCCTATGTTGGCACTAAAATGTAACCAGGGGATGTAGTACCCTGTGTTTGGCAATAAGATGAGGTTCATGGCTCTCTGAGATGCTACTAAGGAATGTCGTACCCTATGTTGGCACTAAAATGCAACCAGGGGATGTAGTACCCTGTGTTTGTGATAATATAAGGCTCGTGGTACTCTGGGATGCTACTAGGGAATGTCGTACCCTATGTTGGCAATAAAATGAGGCTTGTGGCACTCTAAGATGCTACTAGGGAATGTCGTACCCTATGTTGGCAGAAAGTAATGCAGCCAGGGGATGTAGTACCCTGTGTTGGTAATAAGGTGAGGCTTGTGGCACTCTGGGATGCTACTAGGGAATGTCGTACCCTATGTTGGCAAAATGATGAGGCATGTGGCTCTTTGAGATGCTACTAGGGAATGTCGTATCCTATGTTAGCAATAAGAAATGCAACCAGGGGATGTAGTACCCTGAGGTGAAGATATGGTATTGATTCCCTATAATGAAACTAAAAATAACATGATTACATGTATATTAGAAGGAAATCAAGTATTTGAGAACTTCACTTGGTTGTGTTTGTCTTTTCACGAACTGTTTCCTAAAATTGTTATGTTCCTGTTCTGAACAAAGAAAGATTTGTTAGTTTTAAAATGGTGGTCAGGTTGTGGCCTTGATTTCTTGGGCGACTTGACCTTGCGTCTATTACACTTGTTAGATAAACTGACTCCGTCGATGATTGTACAAGTTGCCGGGAGATTCTGTCTTTTCTTTCTGGAGATCTTCTTTCTCAACATCAAAACCTAACCATTTTGCGCCTATCACCATTTGTGTTCATGGTGCAAACAACCTTACTTCCCAAAAATCTTTTAACTGAGTAACTTTTGTCGACCCTTGGAACATTGTTCAATCCTTCAAAATTTTTGTTTGTCAGGAAAAATCACAGATGGCTTTATGCCTTTGCCCATACAGTTTATGCCCAACAATCTTTGCTTTATATAACGGGGAAACTGTAACCAGTTTTGCGGCCTTTTCTTTGCTTTGCTTTGACAAAATTAGATTGAAAGGGACTCAAAAAAGTAATGCGAAAGAAAATAAGAAGGTGAACTAATAGGTATTACAACTTAATCAAGAAGTGTCCCTTTCAGAGGAAAGAATAAGAAAGGACTTATCTGGAGGAAATATGCTGACTTTAATGAACATGACATGCACTTTGGACTGGATGCCCAATCCATTTGAACCGTCTAATTCTCGAAATCTGTTGTAAACTTAACTTTGAAACTGAGTTCTTTGTCTTGACCATGCTTGTGTCGGGATGTACGAAGCCTTAAATTGATCAATGATGCCCTTTGTGGGTTTTCACCAATTGACCTCTCTCATCTATATTTCTCTCAACTCACCATTGCCTTATAGTGCCCGTGAGGGTTTTCACCAATAAGACTCTCTTATTTATTTTTCTCTCTTTACAATGACTGAGGCATCACCCGTAGTATACTGACTTAGCATTCTCGAAAGTTGATCAGAAGGTCTTAGCAGGGAAAGGTAAAAAGAAATATTCAACTGAATTACAACTTTTGGACCCATTTTGATGGAACAACCATCGAAAATAAAATAAAACCATGCCCCAGTTTATTTGAATACTAGGTACATGTGGATTTTTGTTTTGGTGTGACCGAACCCCAGAGTAAGGCTGCCTACGTATCCTTTCGGAATCAGGTCGAACGTAGTTCAATGAACATGAACTTGTTTTGATGGTTTTTTTTTTTTTTTTTTAAATACATTGGTTCCAAAAGAGGGGAAAACAAAGAAATATAAACAAGGCTTCAAAGGGATAACTAGGGTTGACCAGTGTTTGGGTAGCGAAAATAATAGCCTTTCGTCATCCCAACCTGAGAATGCTAAATATAAGAATGCCCCAACATAGCCATGTCATACATAGTATCTCTTGACCGCATCTGCGTTGACGGATATATCAGTCACCTTTCCTTCTATATCTACCAAATGTAGAGCTCCTTTTGACAATACTTTCTTGACGAGGTAAGGACCTTGCCAATTCGGTGCGAACTTTCCTTTTGCTTCTTCCTGGTGCGGAAAGATACGTTTCAAAACAAGTTGTCCTACCTCGAATTTTCTTGGGTGCACTTTCTTATTGTAAGCGCGTGCCATTCTTTGTTGGTATAACTGACCAAAACAAACTGCCGCCAAACGCTTTTCATCAATCAAATTTAACTGTTCCAATCGGGACTTCACACATTCAGCGTCCTCAATCCCTGCTTCAACAATGATTCGGAGAGAGGGAATCTCAATTTCAGCAGGTATGACCGCTTCAGTTCCATAAACCAATAAGTAGGGCGTTGCGCCAACTGATGTACGGACAGTTGTCCGGTATCCCAAAAGAGCAAAAGGTAGTTTCTCGTGCCATTGTCTAGACCCTTGGGTCATCTTCCTAAGAATCTTCTTGATGTTCTTATTCGCAGCTTCAACAGCTCCATTAGCTTTGGGACGGTAAGGAGTAGAATTGCGATGCTCAATTTTAAATTGTTCACATACCTCCTTCATCATATGACTATTCAAATTAGCAGCATTATCTGTAATAATGGTTTTTGGAATACCGAAACGACAGATAATGTTGGAGTGAACAAAGTCTACTACTGCTTTCTTGGTAACTGCTTTCAATGTAATAGCTTCCACCCATTTAGTGAAGTAATCAATTGCAACCAAGATGAATCTGTGCCCATTTGAAGCTTTTGGCTCGATTGGGCAAATGACATCCATTCCCCAAGCAACAAAAGGCCAAGGAGCCGACATAGGATACAACTCTGAAGGAGGCGAGTGAATCAAATCACTGTGAATCTGACACTGGTGGCACTTGCGAACAAAACAAAAGCAATCTCGTTCCATAGTAAGCCAATAATATCCCGCCCGAAGGATTTTCTTTGCTAGAACATATCCATTCATGTGCAGACCACAAACTCCCGAATGCACCTCATTCATAATCATTTCAGCTTCTTTGGCATCTACACATCTCAACAAATTCAAATCCAGAGTTCTTTTGTATAGGATTTCCCCACTCAAAAAGAAACCATTAGAGAGTCGCCTAATAGTTCTCTTTTGATCCCTATTAGCATGTTCCGGATATTCTCTTGTTTTCAGAAACTGCTTAATATCACGATACCATGTTTCACCATCTGGTTCTGCTTCAATTGTATTGCAATAACCATGTTGATCCCGAATTTGAATTTCTAATGGGTCAATGTGAGTATTACCCGGATATGGAAGCATTGAGGCCAGGGTGGCCAAGGCATCGGCTAATTCATTGTGAAACCTGGGAATGTACCTGAATTCGATGGACTTGAACCTTTTGCTAAGATCCTCCACACATTGTCTATATGGAATGAGCTTGATGTCTCGAGTCTCCCAATCACCTTGAGCCTGCCGAATAAGCAAATCTGAATCTCCCATCACCAACAATTCATGCACATTTAGGTTTATTGCCATGTTCAGACCCATAATGCAAGCTTCATATTCTGTTGTGTTGTTTGTACAGAAAAAACGAAGTCGCACCATGGCAGGGTAATGTTGCCCAGTAGGTGATACCAGAATTGTCCCAATCCCTACGCCTTTGATGTTGACAGCCCCATCAAAGTATAGTTTCCAAATTTGACTGTCATCTTGGACTACTTCTTCAACTAAATTAACCTCTTCATCTGGGAAATATGTGTTCAAAGACTCATACTCATCATCAACCGGGTTTTCTGCCAGATGATCAGCCAAAGCTTGTCCCTTCATGGCAGTGCGAGTGACATAAACAATATCAAACTCTGTGAGCAAGATTTGCCATTTTTCTAATTTGCCAGTTGGCATCGGCTTCTGAAAGATGTACTTCAGGGGATCCATTCGGGATATAAGGTAAGTTGTATAGGCCAAAAGATAATGCCTAAACTTCTGGGCGACCCAGGTTAAAGCGCAACATGTTCTTTCCAAAAGAGTGTATTTGGCTTCATAAGTGGTGAACTTTTTGCTCAAATAATTTATTGCTTGTTCCCTTTTGCCTGTGGCATCATGTTGACCCAGAACACAACCAAAGGAACTATCCATTACTGACAGATATAAAAACAGAGGCCTATCAGGTTCCGGCGGGACCAAAACAGGGGGATTTGACAAATATTCCTTGATCTTATCAAAAGCTTCTTGGCACTCATCTGTCCACTTGATAGCGGCGTTCTTTTTCAACAACTTAAAAATAGGCTCACATGTGGTTGTAAGCTGCGCGATGAACCTGCTGATGTAATTCAACCTCCCGAGTAAACTCATGACTTCTGTTTTGTTCTTCGGGGGAGGCAGCTCTCGAATGGTCTTTATCTTGGAGGGATCTAACTCAATGCCTCTTCGACTAACTATAAAACCCAAAAGCTTCCCAGAAGGAACTCCAAATGCACATTTGGCTGGATTGAGTTTGAGATTGTACCTTCGTAGCCTTTCAAAGAACCTTTTCAAGTCTTGCACATGGTAAGCTTGTGTTCTCGACTTAATGATCACATCATCAACGTAAACTTCAATCTCTTTATGCATCATGTCATGGAATATGGTAGTCATGGATCTCATGTAAGTTGCTCCTGCATTCTTCAAACCGAATGGCATGACCCTATAACAATAAGTTCCCCACGGAGTTGTGAAGGCGGTCTTTTCTGCATCTTCTTTATCCATCAGAATTTGGTGATATCCGGCATAACAATCCACAAAAGATTGGATTTCATGTTTAGCACAATTATCAACAAGGATATGAATGTTGGGTAAGGGAAAGTTATCCTTTGGACTTGCTTTGTTTAAATCTCTATAGTCAACACAAACTCTGATTTTCCCATCCTTCTTTGGCACTGGCACAACATTTGCTAACCATGTAGTGTATCGGACGACCCTGATCACATTTGCACTTAGTTGCTTCGTGATTTCTTCTTTAATCTTATCACTCATGTCTGTCTTAAACTTCCTTTGTTTTTGTTGGATTGGTGGAAAATTAGGATGTGTGGGAAGCTTATGGACCACTAGATCGGCACTCAAACCCGGCATGTCATCATACGACCAAGCAAATACATCTCTATACTCAAACAAAACTTGAATTATGGCATCTCTCGTCTTTTGTTCAGTATGAATGCTTATTTTTGTTTCTCTGATTTCTTCAGGACTTCCTAGGTTAATTGCCTCAGTTTCATTTAAGTTAGGCTTAGGCTTATTCTCAAATTGATCCAATTCCCTTTTTATTTCTCTAAAAGCCTCATCTTCGTCATACTCAACTTCTTGATTCATTATTTCGAGATTAGACAGCTTTTTAAGATCTGGGCATGAATTCCGCGTGCATGTCATGTTTTTAAAGCCAGCACTATCGAAACTGAAAATGATAAAAAAAAAAATAACAAAAATTAGGGAAATAAAAAGATAGGATTTTACTATGAAAATGGAACTTCATTTCATTGAATTTGAAAGGATAGAAGGGTTAACATCACAGCAAAGCAATTAAACTAAAATATCTGGATTACAACCCTTAAAATAATCCAAATACAGAAAAAACAACAAAACAGGCTACCAAGACTCCTTCCTGATGGGAAGAGGAGTTGCTTCCCAGTTGCTGAGCGAGGTATCTGGACCAATCAGTTGAACACTTGAACGGCTAGGGCCCTCCCCAACTTGAACCATATTAATCTCATAGAACATCTCCTTGAGACCCTGGTAAACTCCGTCAATGTCATCCTGAGTAGAAGGATTTTGGACTTCTTCAAATTGTGGCTTGACAAAAGAGTAGGCAATGTGAGGGATTGGTTTGGACAGCTTCCAACCATTCTTTTTGCGGGCCTTGGCTCTTTCTATGTCAGCTAATGTTGGTTTAAAGACCAAGCCAAAGGTATTTTTCTTCGAAAATAGAGCAATGGGGTTCACAATTCCTTGCAGAGAGGATCCCAATCCTTTTCCTGGTTCATAGCCGTTCCTCAACATCAGCGAAGCTACCATCATAGATGTGGCTGAAAGACGAGGATGCAGAATTGGTTTTCCTTCTTCCACTTGGTCCACCTCTATCACCTCAAATGCTTGATATATGATAGATTCACATCCTTCCTTGGCCTCGATATATGGAATGGATGGGTCTTTATAGACAGATGAGTCGTCCTCCCCATGAACAATAATTGCTTGCCCGTCACACTCGAATTTGACCATTTGATGTAGGGTGGATGGTACAGCTCTGGCTATATGGATCCACGGCCTTCCCAAAAGAAAATTATAGGAAGTTTCCATATCTAACACTTGAAAGACAATGTTAAAATCAACCGGGCCGATTGTCATGGTGAGTTCGATTTCCCCAATAGTGTCTCTTTTTGAACCATCAAAAGCTCTGATGCTGACATTACTGGTTCGAATTATGTTATTGTCGATGTTCAGCTGTCGTAGAGTAGAAAGGGGACACACATCTACACTTGAGCCTCCGTCAATCATGACTCCTTTTACGTAGTGCCCTTCACATTTGACCATAAGATGCAAAGCTCTATTGTGGCCAGCCCCTTCCTCAGGCAAATCATCATCGCTAAAAGTAATTCTATTTACTTCAAAGAATCTTTCAGCCATTTTTTCTAGCAGATTCACCGTTGTCTTTTCTGAGACATATGCCTCGTTCAGAGTTTTGACCAAAACACGACGATGCTCTTCTGAATGCAAAAGCAGAGATAACAAAGATATCTGAGCATGAGTTTTCCTTAGTTGGTCAATGATTGAGTAGTCTTGCAATTTCATCTTCTTAAAGAATTCCTCTGCTTCTTTTTCTGCAACGGGTTCTTTCACTGGCAAGTGACTTTCCCTGGCTTGCTTAGCTTTTCTCAATTCCTCTGGTGAATAACACCTTCCAGAGCGGGTCAAGCCCCCCATTTCACATGTTTCTTCAACTATCTATTTTCCTTTGTATGTCATGACAGTCTTGTTATAATTCCAGGGAATAGCTTTTGTGTTTGTCACTAGGAGTTAGGCAACAGGTCGGATCACGACTGGCTCTGTTATATTCCTCAAACCATTATTCGGAATGATCTTTTGAATGCCTCCGGGGATGTAAAGTTTTGGCCCACCCAATTGAACCGCAACCTTTTTTGTGCTTCCAGGAACATAGAGAATTGTTTTTTCAGAACATGCCAAGTTCAAACTAGAATTCGCACCTTTCACCATCAATGGTGCCAATTGCGGCGGGCTCACTATCACTTTTGGTTCTGGCCCTATGGTTCTAACAACCTTCTCTGTCTTGCCAGCCTGCTTATAATCCCGATCATCACAAATCATCCCAATAAAATGTGTATTATCATGAGTTGGGAGCGGATTGTTTGTGATATTAGGAGTATCCTCATTGTTTGTTACCACAATTGCCTTTGCTTCAATCAAATTTTCAATGGCTTTCTTTAATGTCCAACAGTTTTCAGTACTATGTCCTTGGGTGTTAGAGTGATACTCACATCTTGCATTTGAGTCAAAACCTTTTGAATTTGGATTCACATAACGCGGCATAATAGGTTCAATCAACTTCAACTGCATCAACTTTCGAAATAGGCTTGTATACGATTCTCCAATTGGGGTGAACTCTTTCTTTGGCTCCTGTTCTCTCACATATTCTTGTCGGGGACGAGGATTATATGGTGCCTCAAAATTTGACCGGAGTTGACAGGAGCCTTGTGGAATCGGTGCCTGCCATTGTTGGTGATTGGGAGGCCTAGCATAAGCCTGAGCATTAAACACTGTGTACTGTTGCAGGGGAACTGAGTATCGGGGACCTTGAGGCGGATAATAATGTTGAAGAGAATTGGATAGTCCTTGTTGAAATTGCACGTAAGAAGGAGCTATTCCCCTTTGAACTCCCCCGAACCCAGATGCCATCATGGATCCTTCCTCCTTCTTTTTCCGATTTCCGAAATTGCCTGACCCGCTTTGAATTGCTTGTGTGGTTGCCTTAAGGGCTGCCTGACTCACAATTTTGCCTGACTTCATGCCATTCTCAACTATTTCACCAATCTTAATCGCCTCAGCAAAAGGTTTACCGATGGCGGCCAACATGTAATGGAGGTAATCTGGATCCTGAGCTTGGAGAAAATAGTCAATCATTTCTGCCTCTTTCATTGGTGGTTTGACCCTAGCAGCCTGCTCTCTCCACTTGATTGCATATTCTCTGAAGCTTTCTGTTGGTTTCTTCTTTATGTTGACGAGAGAGGAGCGGTCTGGCACTATATCAATATTGTACTGAAACTGTTGGACAAAATCTTGAGCCATGTCATTCCAAACGTGCCAGTGAGAGATGTCTTGATCTATGAACCACTCTGAAGCAATTCCTGTCAAACTTTCCCCAAAATAAGCCATGAGCAATTCTTCTTTGCCTCCCGCTCCCCTTAGTTGGTTACAATACCTCTTCAAATGGGCAACGGGATCACCATGCCCATCATACTTGTCAAACTTGGGGGTCTTGAAGCCGGGTGGAAAATGAACATGAGGAAACATGCATAGATCGTTAAACGAAACACTCTTGTGGCCCCCAAACCCTGTATGTTTCTCATGGTCTGTTCCAAGCTCTTCATTTTTCTGGTCATTTCCTCTTGTTCCATATTCTTTTCTGGCTTTTCGATCTCAATTGGGAACACGTTATTAGGAGTGTGCTTGTATGAATCTGGAACCTTTAAAGTCAGTTCTGGAGAGTAATATTGGGCATCATGAGCATCCAGCTGTGGATCAATATTGGACTTTTGAGCAAGAGCCGGTTGAGGGACAGTGAAAGTATGGACAATGGGTATAGTAGGTGGGTCATTTCTGAGGGGTGCGATTGGAGGACGTGGAATGGAGGTACTGGGGATAGTGGGGAGGTTAAAGCTCGGACTGAATCCAGGTTGGTACAATGGGTTACTTGTTATGGAGATAGGCACTTGAGTGGCAACTGACACATTATGAAGATTGTCCGAAGGCCCTATGGGTAGTGAGGGCGGTGCTTGTCCATTCACCCAGGCTTGGTACATCTCTGCCAATTGTTGCTTCAACACTCTTACTTCTTCAACCAGTCCTGAACCTTGTTCAACCAATTGTCCATGGACATCATCATTATCTGACTCATTCTCACTGTTGTTTGCCATTCTACTTTTTCCTTTTGATCTCGTGTTGTAAGGGTGAGTCGCCAGTTTAAACCACAAACCAACCACCTCTGTTTTACTTTATCTTTAAAAATGACAAACAACAAATGTGTTAGAGTTAGGCATTTTGCAGATATTAATCACACATTATATGTTATGCACCTAATGCCATTTTCATTTCTAAAATGATCTTGGAAGGCTTTATGTTTCATCCCGGCTTATTGATTTATTGGTTTATTTTCATCTTGAATTTAGCATTTTTTTTCATAGATTAATTATGGTTATGATCGCATCCGATGAGGATTGCCTACGTATCATGACGCCGCATGAATCAGACCATTACGTAGTTCAGGGGAAAATAATAATAGTAGATTTTTTATTTATTTAATTTTTTTTTTTTAACAAAACGAAATAATACAATAACAGAAAGGACATTACATTGAAAATGACTTACCAAACTCTGACAAGACTAAAAGACAGCGATTTTAAAGATTCAACAATGACTCAAACTAAAACATAACTACTACATAAAAAGTTCTAACAACTACGACTATAATTCAACTCCACAATCTTCTGGCTTTCAAACACTGGAACATCTGCTCATGGTGGGGCTTGCCCTGGTTGACCCCCTAATGTACGGTACATCCTTTCTAACTCTGTTGCAAGATGACGGGCAAAAGTAGGTGCATGCTCCAAAAACTTCTCATAATCCATCCCTTGGCAGTTCACATAACTTTGAGCTGTGTAAACAGCCAAATTATGAACTTGCTCTTTGAAGTACTGGAAATTTTGGTCTCGATCTTGTAACTGCTGCTGGCGAGTGGTGGCTATCTCCCTTATGTGGCCCTCACGATCTAAGGCTGACTCCAACTGAGCCCGAAGTCTAGCCTGCTCGAGTCTCGCCTGAGCCATCTCCCTATCAAAATTTGCATGCTGGTATTCTCTATTGTACCTTCTCATTTCTTCCAACTGTGCATGGAGCTGAGCTTCTGAACATACCCAATGGGCCTTCTCTCTCTCGAATTGAGCCCTTTTTTCTTCAAATTGTGTTACTTGGCGATCCTTACTTGATTCGGCCTTCTCATTTTGCTGTACGATCTTTTCATTGGCTTTGTCCAACGACTTTTCAGTCTTTGCCAAGAGGGAGTTATAATCTTGCACTTTTTCCATCAGATTGGCAATGGTTCTCTGGTCTTTCCAACTTCTCACTGGCACTTCAGAGGCTTTCTTCATCTGTTGAAGTTGAGCACGAAGGGCTTCATTTTTGCAGATCAGACTCTTCTTTTCCCCTTCGGCTTCTTGTTCTTGCAAGTCTTTCTCAAAATTGAGGTTTCTCAGCCTTTCTTCTAAGACATGAATAGTTATTTTGTATCCCTTTTCCCGTTCACCCCAAGCTAACCGTTCTTCGATTTTATCATCAAAGGCTTGAACATGCGGCCTTTTTGTGGGCCTTTTGGGCTCTGGCACATCATCCACGTGAGACCTCTTCCCAAACCATATAGCATAACCCGGATCTACCTCACCTCTCGCAGGATCTGGCACTTGAGTATCATATTTCAAGTAGCGACAACCATTCCAAATTTGCTGGATTAAAGCTTCGGGGAGTGGGGCTTTGGGGTGTAGCTCAATAACTTGCACACTCAAATCTTCATCCTTAGGTACTACTTGGTACCTTCCTAGCTGTCTTAGAACTCTGTGTGGCGCATACGGCTGGACACTTCTCAAACCCAACAATAGCAAATAACTTTTTAGGGCCGACATGTGTATCACCTCTCTTAGCGGGAGCCATCCCAAAGTCCACTCAATTTGACTTGCATTTAAAGATCTTAGGTGGGATATCCAGGCTTCCACCCCTTCTGGAGAGTTGTAATCTTTTACTCTTTCTTCGTAACTCTCAATGAAATTGTCCTTGTTCGGACCATAGCTCATGAACTTGGGGTGATGTCGGAGATGCTCAATCAACCACATTTGTAACAAAATATTGCACCCTTCGAAGAATTTTGCCCCGGACTTGCACAAAGTCAACGCCCGATAAATGTCTGATAGAATGATCGGGGCAAGAGTGTGATGTTCTTTGGTAGTGAGGACCTGTACAACCCTAGCTATGCGGGTATCAATTGTCCGCTCCTTGTTTGGGAAGACCATAATTCCCAGAAACGCCATTATGAAGGCGAAGCGACGATGAATCTGCCATGTGTCTTTGTTTTGCTTGTTGTTAAGGCCCTTTTCATGCATTTCAAACCCATTTGGCTGCCCGAACCTAGAGTACAGGAAGTAGAAAGAACAACACCCTTCGACTACGTTGGTCTTTCTAATTTGCTTACTGATGTTCAGAAGATCGAAGAATCGGTGTACAGAAAGATCCCTCGGGAATATGAGCTCCTGTTTTCTCAAATCCCTGCCAAAGCCAGAATATCCAGCTATCTCTTCTAAAGTGGGAGTTAGCTCAAAATCGGAGAAGCGAAAAACATTGTGAACAGGGTCCCAAAAAGTCACTAGTGCCTCAATCAAATCGTCCCGTGGTTTAATTTTCATAATATCTGTGAGGGCTCCCAGGTGCTTGGTGACCCATTTCTAACCATCTTCTCCTAAATCATACCACCACATCTGAAGCTGAAGTGGAGCCTCGTCTACAACTGTGAACGGTGTGTTCTGGACAGTGCTCATTTTGTATCTGTGGGTGGTTAAGGTTAGGGTTGACACTAGTCTCAAGAGACAGAACCAATGCACTCCTTTTGCAAACAATCTTTTGTAAATAACTCAATTTTAAGAAAAATCAACGAAAAGGGGGGCTATTTTTGCAATTGTGATCGAAGAAAGGGTGGCTATTTTGCAACTATGGCCCCTTCTTACTTTCAAGGATAGCTTTAGGGCCGAGGGAAGGGCATTATGGTAAAAGTGATTCCCAATTGACAAACATGTCCGTTCTTGCGAGAACAGCCCTTCAACAATTTTGAAGATGTTCTAAGGCTATTCCGACAGGAACGATTTGGGATTAACCGAAGCTGGATCTGCTTATTTGTTTTTTGATTTAAAAAAAAAAAAAAAAAAACACTAGACACATTTCTTCTTTTTTTTTTTAGTTATTTTATAAAAATGGGGCCGAACCCTATGAAGGTTGCCTACGTATCTCACATCCGGTGAGAATCAGACCCGCGTAGTTCGTAAATATTTCACGAATAGGATGACACTTTTTTTTTTTTTTTGAAAAATTCAGTTTTTTTTTTTGGGTAAATACTGAGATTTTCGAAAATCGGGTAAATTTTCTCCCTCTTATTTTCTTCTTTCTGGTTTTTCCTCAATATTTTATATTTTTATTTTATTTTAGAAACCGGTCAACATGCACAAACCAAATCAAACATAATGCACAAGTAGCACATAAGATGCATCAGGATGGTCTTGTAATTTCGGGTACACCTGTCCTAGACGGACCCAACCCCTATGTTAAGTCCCCAAAGTCAAATGCACATGATGCAAACAAACGTTCCTACTAGGGATCCGGCATGAGGCTATGTTATTCTAGGTTTAAATCCTAAGGGGAGTATTTTTGACCTGGCTTACCCAAGCGGACAGCTTGAGCCGAGGTGGGGGTAACTTACCGGGAGCACGAAAGTCTACCCGGCCTAGTTACTGACCCATCCTCGTTCTAATTGGTATGACTTCTAACAGAAAAGTGGGCCACGCGCACGTGTGCACCATAAATTCAGAAGACTCAGAAGGGAGGCGTAAGAAGATAATTTAATACAGTTCAAATAATATCAAAGCGGTACATAAGCGACAATTAGCACATTAGACTAAAAAATACATTAATAACATCAAATCAATAAAGCCAAGTATAAATCATCTTATAAGCTCGAATTCTGAACCCCGAACTAGAAGTTCTGGGTTCTTGTCCCCAGCAGAGTCGCCAGAGCTGTCATACCTCTTTTTTCCGAGGGAATAGGAAAGAAAGGAGTTTTTCCAATTTAAGTGACATTATTCGAAATGGAATTATTTATTTAATCAGAGTCGCCACTTGGGATAATTTCTGGTGTCCCAAGTCACCGGTTTATTTGAAATCCCAAATCGAGGAAGTTTTGACTCCGAATTACGGTCCGCGAACACATAAGACCGGGTAAGAAATTCTGTTAACCCGAGAGAAGGTGTGAGGCACTCTCGGATTCCGTGGTTTTAGCACGGTCGCTTTAATCATAACTGGCTTAATTAAATTATTTAATTACTCATTTTTAGAACCTATGTACATTTGCCTTTTTACCGCTTTTAATTGCTTTATTATTCGTAATTATGGAATTATCTTGAAACGAATCACGTGTACGTGTATTCATTTTGTTTGGTGTGTCAAGAATCATGTCACGCGTACGTATACACAATTAATAACACTTTATTATTTTTAAGATTGTTTGGCCAAAGTCGCGCGAACGCGTACCTTGATTTCTTTTGGGAATCATAATTATGTCACGCGAACGTGTACACAATCATGATAATAGATTAAGTGCCTAAAGTATTCTATGAATTAAGAATTATTTTTTTTCTAAAAAAAAGAAGTTTTGATATTATTGTGAAGCTAAAGTTATGGACGAGAAAGGTGATGTAATTTAGCTATGAATTATTGACGAGTGAATTACACGTGTGAATTATTACTTCGAAATCGGAAGTAATTTATTTGGCCCAATGAATTCATAATACCCGCAGTTCATAATACCTTCACGCAGTAAATTATTACTAAATTCATAATTTGTTTAGTAATTTATTGCTAAAGTTAACAAATCATAATACCTACAGATTTTGTTTTAGACTAAACTAGCTAAATACTCCAACAAGCGTCACGTTAATACTTAATGAATTCAAAAAAAAGAAATCATCCCAAACAAATCTACTGCATGACATAAAAAAAAAAAGAAACTAACTAATGAACTAAATTATCAAATAAAGCCAACACCCAATATTTAATTTAATATATTTAACCAGTAAAAAAGTTTTTAGTTCCTTCTTTCTCAACAGTAGCTATCCAAGACCAAAATGTCATACAATTTAATAACTGTACAATGGAACTTTTTACCCCATATTTATTCTTCTAAGGTTGACGCTACAAACATTATGAGACTTGTGAAATAAAATAAATTTTAACTTCACGCCTTATCTTTAAACAATTCAAACATCCAAATTCACACGCTAATCGCAATAACAAACACCAAAATACATGGAAAATGGCCAGTAACAGGTAAAACGATAAATTCGAAATAAGAGTTAATAAAGTGAGGTAGAAGACATATAGTAATTTTGAAATCCTTTAAATTATCTTCAAGCCTACAATTCTAGAGAAAATAGTACAAAATTCTCATCATTAATTTCTTTAGCTTACGAAACCGGCCAGGAGCGAACATTTGCTTCTTCTTTTAACAAAATTTTACATCACACTAATTTGAGCAAAGATATAAGACAGAAAAGAAAACAGACGAGGGGAGTGCAGTAAAAGGCATCAATGAGATCTCGACATGAACTCTCAAATTTGAGATGAATAAACTATAATAAAAAGTACCATATTACTGCAGACAACTTAGACATTTAAATCATAAAAAATTTACAATGAATACTACTAAAAATGAGAATCCAGACTAACCTTGAAAGTAGAATTTTTCTTTCAATAATACAAGGAATATCCGCAAATACAACTCCAACGTCCCAACAATTTCAATTCGAACGAAGATGCAACAAGAATCCGAAGATCGCTAACCACAAAATAAGCTTGATCCGCAACCACAAACCCAACCGAGAACTCAGATATATTCGTGGGTGCTTAGCTCTTTTTTCCAAATCTCCCTCCGTCCGTCCTCTTCCTCCTTTTGTTTTCTTTTTATAGGGAATAATATTAGTAGTATTTTTTTTTGTTTCTCTCATTTGGAGTGGGGGAACGTGGTTCATATATTGTGTGTGCAGATGGAGATGTGAGGGAGTGGGGTGAGATGTGAGTGAAGTTGGGAAATGAGGAAGTTGGGAATTGGGATGCAGATTGTATTTTCTGTTTTCGTTAGTTTTTTTTTTTTAAAACCTTTTTCTAACCCATTTTTATTAAACAAAAAGATGGTATATATATATATATATATATATATTAACCAACTTACTTTTAGACTTAAATATTATATACATAAGAAAACAAAATATTTACATTGTAGTTTAAATTATATTAAGAAAAATACTAAAGTTAACTTATTTATTATAATTATAATTAAAAGAAATCATATATTTTTGTAAATTTTCATTTTTATATTTACAAATAGAAATAAAATATGTTCTATAAGTGTGTGTGTGTGTGTATATATATATATATATATATATATATATATATATAAGATTAGACCTAAAAAAAATATTTACACCAAATAGTATAGAATTTGGGTGTGGTTAAAAATTAGTTGTTCACAATATTTATTATAAGATCAATTCGAGAGGATGAACAATTTCTTTTAACAATTAATTAATTTAAACAGAAAATTAAGCATATGAGATTTTCATCTTTTAATAGTTTTCCCTAACAATTCACAATATATATTTATCAAATAATTTTAATTAAACAAAGAATACAATTTACACAAGTAATTCATGATTTGAGTCCTAAACTACCCGTACTTTTAGCATAAATAGTAGCTACGCACGGACTCTCGTTACCTCGTGCGTACGTAGCTCCCACAATTAGCAACAATTATTAATTTAATCACCTATGAAGTAATTCCCCTCTGAGAAGATTAGACAAGAGACTTACCTCAACTTGCTCTAATTTAATACACTAGAAGGTTTTTTTCACGATTATCCAACTCTGTCTAGCTCGAATCTAGCCAAAATAAATCGATACAATCACTAAAAATTATAGGAATAGATTCCATAAGAAAATACTATATTTTTCAATAAAAATCCGAAATTAACTCAAAAATCGTCTGTGGGGCCCATGTCTCGGAATCCGGCGAAAGTTACGAAATATGAATGCCCACTCAACCACGAGTCTACCCATATCAAAATTACAAATTTTCGATAACAATTCGGCCCTCAAATCCTCAAATTTAACTAAGAGGGTTTTCAAACTTTTCCAACTTAATTCTCCAATTAAATGATAAAAACAGTGATGGATTCGGGTAATTTAATCAATATTGAGTTAACAACACTTACCCCGTTATTTTCTTTGAGAATCTCCCAAAAATCGCTTCAATCCGAGCTCCAAATCGGTAAAAATGGTCTCATTTTCAGAACTTAAACTCTATGCCTAGTGATTTCTTCTACACGATCGCGTAATGCCTAGAAAATAACCCTACGCGATCGCATATAGGAAACGCGTGGCCCAACTTCCTCTCCAGTTTCCCCTACGCGATCGCAAACAACGCCACGCGATCGCGATGCACAGACTGGCCCAACCTACGCGATCGCGGACTTGCCCACGAGATCGCATAGAACAAATTTTTCTGTTGCCCAATTAAGCCTACACGATCGCAACCCCATTCATGCGATCGCTTAGAATAAAGTCACCTCTGCCCAAATTACCCTACGCGATCGCAGACGAGCTTACACGATCGCGTATAAGGAAAATCAGAAGAAAATACCAGCAGCTATCACCTATCTCCCAAAGGCCAAAAATGTTCCGTTAGCCGTCCGAAACTCACCCGAGCCCCTCGTGACCTCGACCAAATATACCAACAAGTCCCAAAATATCATACGAACTTAGTCGAATACTCAAATCACATGAAACAATGCTAAAACTACGAATCATCCTCCAATTCAAACTTGATGAAACTTAAATTTTCCAATTTCTACATTCGGTACCGAAACCTATCAAATCAATTGCGATTGACCTCAAATTTTGCACAAAAGTCATAAATGACATAACGGAGCTATAAAAATTTTCGGAACTGGATTCCGACCCCGATATCAAAAAGTCAACTCCCCGGTCAAACTTCCAAACTTAAATTTCTTTTTTAGTCATTTCAAGCCTAATTTAACTACGGACTTCCAAATAAAATTTCGAACACGCTCCTAAGTCCAAAATCATCATACGGAGCTATTGTGACCGTCAAATCCTGATTCCGGGGTCATTTTCTCAAAATGTTGACCGAAGTCAAACTTAGCATTTTAAGGCCAACTTAAGGAACCAAGTGTTCCGATTTCAACCCGAATACTTCCAAATCCCGAACCAACCATCCCCGCAAGTCATAAATTAATAAAAGCACATACATGGAGTTTTATTTAGTTGAATGGGGTTCTAAAAGTCAAAATGACCGGTTAGGTCATTACACAAATCTCAACTGCATTTTGTTATAACCACCTTTTTCGCTGCTTTTAAGACTCTACCTCTTGTGCTTTATCCTCGGTTTACTGTGAAGAAGCAGAAGTGTGAAAAATAAAGAACTTGTGTTGTTTGGTGGTGTTGAAGTATATTTACACGAAACCATATCCCTTGTTTTAATTCTTCTTTTACACTCCTCATACTTTGAAATTGTACATACATCTCTAGTTATTTTGTACATAGCTAATACTAGCATTTGGTTATTATAACCATAAGTTACGGGCAGTTATTTAATTCGTCGCTCAATCCAAATACATAAAGATGTTGAAACACCAAAAAGACATCTTCATAATAGTATGAAACAAAATGGTTCTATATAGAATAGAAGCATCATTAGCCAAACCACCCTTTCAATGATCTTTTATTTTTTAATGTGGGTATTTAATTCACTTTTGAGCTTGTTTTCCAATTACAACGCGTACGTTCAGTTTCAGATCTAATGAAGCACATTTACCACCAAAGGATAGTTCTCATAGTACTAACTAAATACCCTCTCTCGATCGAGCTAGTTTCCTTCTTTGATGTTGATGAGCCTACTACTTCAATGACTTCTTCCAATTAAACATTCAACAACTCAATATCCCAACAGTTAATATTCATTCATAACAAAAACCTATCTATAATCATATTAAACATTCAACACAACTAAAGCATGGCATATAGATATAACTAAAGATTAACACCTGGGATAGTCTCAAAACATTGTATGATCTAAACGTCTATTATAGTTAAGCAACTATTGAGGTCAATATATAACAACTGACGGATGGGCCTCACCTAGTTGCATTGCTTGCTCAACTTGAGCTTTAGAATCTCAAACATATACAAATTAAGGGTGAGTTTACTGACTCAAGGCAATAACTTTACCACATATGCATCAACTATCACTACAATAAAAGAGGTTTTGGCGACCATTTTAGGTTTCGTGGATCCCTGGATAATTATATTCATGATGACCCTAATAGTTGTCACGAGAAGTTTCAGTGGCGACTGTGATTAAGTTGCCATACTAAATTAAGTTTGCTGAAACCTATTTGCGACTATCAATCAGCAATCGCTACTAAAAGATCTTTTGTGAGCTCCAATGTAACTGCTAAACAGTTGTAGTTCTATTGTTTCAAGAAAATTGCGCGACTGACTATTTCTTAATGTGTTTAATTTGTCGTACCTAGTGGTTTCAAATTCAGCTTTGTATTTACTTGCTTAAAATTTAAAGGTATAACAAAAGTGTTTGTGCCAACTTCAATTCGATTTCACCATCTTCATATCCAAGTGATGATAAGCTATAATTACGTATTTTAGTCGCTTATTACACTCTAATTTACTGCATTTTAATTGAGTTTGAGCTTTAGTCGCTAGTATTTTGCACTAATTGTGTGTTTTATGCCTTGTAGTAGTGATTCCGAGCTAAGTAGATGTTATGGAATGAATTCAAGTAATTTGAAACTTTGAAATCTGAGTAAAAGCCCAAGGAATTAAGCCGAGATCGCGTTTGGGAATCAACGGATGATAGTTAAGAATGAACGAAGAATCGAGTAGGCATATTGCGCACTGTCTAGTAAGATGCACATAACTTTTCGTTTAAAATTCCATCTGGACTCCACAATATATGGTTGGAAATATAATTCAAAAAGCTACAACTTTTATGTTTTATGTTCTTCCACATTCCAAACAGAACAGGGTGAAAAACGCGGTCGAATCCGTTGCCGTGGATCTGAGGCAGAACACTAGGTAAAATTCGCGGCCAAATCCGCAGTTGAATCTGCGACCGCGGACGTCCTGACCTAGAAAAGTGTCCTTTTTCGCATAGGAGAAGGTGTAATTATTTGGGCCCGACCCTACTTGGTATATATACATAAAAAAACGGTATTTTGAGGACCTTTGACATACTTTTAACATAATTTAGACCTAAGGAGGCTAAGGAGACTGGGGATTCGACCTAAGGAGGCAAGAACACAGTAGGAGCAAGGCAGAGAATTCTTCTACAAGTTTCTCACTTCCTTCTTTCTATTTTCATTATTGGTTATGAATTCTAATATTGTAGTTATACATACTATTATGAATAGCTAATTTGTTATCTAGGGTTTTTATGGAACCTTTTGGAGGATGAATTTGTGTTATGTTTTAATATAATTGAGCCGTTGGATTTCTCTACTTGTTCAACTATGTGTTTTTTGCTGTTGATTGAATGGCCATCAATTGACTGTGCCTATTTAGTGTGTACTGTTCGAGAGAGTATATATTTAGGTAGTTGTTGAACAACATCACTCCTAACATTTGTGAGAGATCAATACGGAGGGTTTAAAGGCGGGATTATAGATAACGAAACCTTGGTGCGATCGTAGTGAGCGATGAAGTAAGTGCCAGATAGTGTAGTTCGAGAGAATACATCTAGTAAATTGCGGTAATTTCTCGAGAGAGAATTACGACAACCAAAGTATTAACGATCGGTAGAGAATACTTAGGCGAAATTATAGAAGACACAGCGGGAATGATTCCGACAATTGGAAAAATCATAACTCTAGACCTTCTTAGTCTTGTCTTCAATCCTTATCCTTATTAATGGATAGTTGTACTGCTTTCTAGTATTTTTTAGTTAATTAGATAAGAATAAACATTATAATCTTTATAATTAGAAAATTATTTGGACTTGTATTTCTTAGCAATATTGAACAATTATAGCTAAGCCTTAGTTCTCTGTGGGATTCGATTCCGGACTTTCAGACCAGATTATATTTGCAGCGACCGCTTATCCTTTTTAGGACTAGAGTTGAGCGTGATCACCTAGCTTTATGGATATTCTTGCAACTCATACTCTTGTGGAGTTATTTTCGGACCCACAACTGTCCGATATCTCTAATCTTTGAATTGGATGTCATGTTACTCATGCCACATCAACTCATTTTCTCAGTCAGAAGCTATGAGGAATTTGAGTTCAACAGGTAATCTGCATATGGCTACACCCCCAGCTGTGATTTGAAACAGTTAGCGTGCAAATATATACACTCCTAGTTTTTCGAAACTTCACATCCTACTTGTTGTAGAAGTTATTTTTTTTCCTTTTTCAATTCATGTCCAGTTTCACGCCGGATAGGGCCACCAAGGGAATAAAGCATTTCCTATCGAAAGGTTCACCATTTCCAGAACTCAACTTCTCGTTAACCGTGGAGAAATTTCAATCATCTCAGTAGACCCCTCGGTGATAAAAGTTTTTATGTATATGCTTTCAATGATTGAGTGATGTGCGTATCTTGATTTATGTTTTCCCCACAAGGATGGTAATGTATTACTCCCTTAGTAATATTATATATCAATATGTCACGTTGAGCGACTTTATTTGGCAATCGCTTGTGATGTTTGCCATATATCCTTTGCTTAGATAATAGGCAAAGAAAATTTATTTTGTTTCTTATATCATACTTTTGTGAGGCTCTCTTATACTTGGCAAGGCCTCTCTATACTTGACAAGTGGATTGATAGAGAGACTGTCTATTGGAAACAACCTCTCCATCCTCACAAGATAGGGGTAAGGTCTGCGTACACAATACCCTTCCCAAACCCATCTGGTATGAGATAATACTGGGTATGTTGTTGTTGTTGTTATTATTGTTGTTGTTGTCAATAAAACTAAACAAGGCAACTTAAAAGTAGTAATTATTTTCCTATTTAAGATGTTTAAATTAAGGACCAAAATAAGTAATAAAATAATATTAATAATAATAATGGTAATAAAATATCTGCAATGATAAGCTTAAGTATTATTGCTTTTTCCTTTTTTCCTTGGAATGCGATTAGTTTAAAGTTATTTGACTTAGAAGTTTTATTTACATATAAATAATAATAATAATAATAATAATATATAACATTAAGGGTGTGTTTCGTATGATGGAAAATATTTTCAATTTTTGTCATGTTTGGTTGACTTATGTGTTTTGGAAAAATAATTTTCTCGTGAAATTATTTTCCTCCAATTGGAGGAAAATTATTTCCCTATCAAGAGAAGGGAAAATATTTTTCAAAACTCTTTTTCAACCTTCCCCACCCTATTTTCCATCCCCACCAACCCCCCCCCCCACCTATCCCACCCCTACCCCATCCACCCTCACCACACCCACACTCCCCCAAACCTTGCCCTACGCCCACCCTAAATAGAAATATTATTATTAAGAATATTTTCTTTTTATGTTGTAAATAGAGTACTTTCTTTTTATGTTGTAAATAGAGTACTTTCTTTTTTCATTTCAACAAAATGAGTTTTTTTTTTCATGATATAAAAAAATTATTTTGTTTTATTTCAACAAAAATATACTTTCTTTTCATGATGTAGAAAAAGTATTTTCTTTCATTCCAACAAAATAATGTAGTAAAAGTATCTTATTTCATTTCAGCAAAAAGTACTTTATTTTCATGATGTTGAAAAAGTATTTTCTTTCGTTTCAACAAAATGATGTAGTAAAAAATATCTTCTTTCATTTCAACAAAACAAAAAATACTTCCTTTTAATGATGTAGAAAAAATATTTTCTTTCATTACAACAAAATAATGTAGTGAAAAGTATCTTTTTCATTTCAACAAAGAAGTACTTTCTTTTCATGATGCCGAAAAAGTATTTTCTTTCATTTCAATAAAATGATGTAGTAAAAAATATCTTCTTTCATTTCAACAAAATAATGTAGTAAAAAGTATCGTCTTTCATTTCAACAAAAAAGCACCTTTTTTTTAATGATGTAGAAAACGTATTTTCTTTCATTTCAACAAAATAAGTATTTTCTTTTCATGATATAAAAAAGTATTTTCTTTCATTTCAACAAAAAAAATAATTTCTTTTATGATGTTGAAAAAGTATTTTCTTTCGTTTCAACAAAATAATGTAGAAAAAGTATTGTTTTTCATTTCAACAAAATGAGTATTTTCTTTTCATGTTGTAGAAAAAATATGTTCTTTCATTTTAACAAAATGAATACTTTTTTCATGTTGTAAAAAAATACTTTCTTTTTCAACCAAAAAATGAGTATTTTCTTTTTAGTTATGTAGCACAAATGTTAACGTTGTTTTTGAGTTCAAAAGTAAAGCAACACATTAGTCCCAAAATTTGTGTGAATTTTTAAAAGAATAATTAAATTCTTGAAGAAATAGAGTCCTGAAAACGTTGAGTATTTAGAGTTTGGGGGAGGGAAGGGGGAGCACAGAAAACATGGGGATTTGGGGGGGGGGGAGGTAAGAAAAGTAACATAAAAAAATATTTTCTACCCTCTAAACAAACACTAGAAATATTTTTCGGAAAAGTTTTTTTCACTCACCAATTAAATATGAAAAAATAAGTAACAAAATCACTCATTTTCGAGGAAAACATTTTCACACCAAACACACCCTATGTATTATCATTCTCTGAAGTGCTGTTTGAGGAAGTTGGTGTACTCTTTTACATGGCGGCGTGAATCATGTAGTGGTGTTGATCACATACAGCTAGCATTCATCGAAACAAACATAACTCTTTTATTTTTGGTAGTACAAACAAAACTTATATCTTTCTAGGAAAATTCAAGATTTGTTCTGAATAGTTTGATTGTAAGTTTGGAGTTGAAGTTAGAGAAAGTAATTTCTTAATTTTAATAATAAACAAACAAGATCTTAGCCAATGTGGCTGCACACTCTTCATTTAAAATGTTGAAATTTTGCAACTAAAAAATTGGCCAAAGATCTTCTTGTTACATTATCTTAATAATTTTTCTTTGTCAACTTTAAAATTAAAATTCTAGCTTATTTTTCGACCTTTAGTTTTGGGTTTCGTTTCAAGTTTGGAAACTTTATGTTGCCTTTTGCAAGTGGTCGCGATAACTCTTCGAACTTCAAACAAGAAACAAAATCTTGAAGATACGAAATAGAATTCGTTTGTGTTATGATTTGGAATATTATACAGCTGTATATGTTTGCGGAGATATGTCAACTAGGTCACATTATGATGGCTAGTAACGATAACTCTCTTTTTATGACTATGTCACATTATGATGGAATATTATACAAAATCTTGAATATTTGCAAGGGGTCCCGATAACTCGATACCAATAAGCCAATAAGTAGTTTTTCGGTTCGGTTAATGGTTACGGTTCGTTTTTGAACAACCCAAGTTGTGACCATAACCTAGGTATTTTCCTAATGGGATAAAATGTTAATGCTTGTTTTATTAATTGTGGTATATTATATCTCTCAACTCGACATTATGCACTCAATACCTCTCGGTCAGAGAGTGGTTTTGTCCAATTTGGTTTTTTCAAGACCAAATGGGTATCATCTAAAAGAGTTGATAAGAGATCAAGTCGGGTTATTACTATCTCTAGGTTGAACCCTTTGATTGGGTTAATCAATCTCTCAATTGACCCAATTCCTTGTTAGCCAAGTTATCCTAGACTAGGTCCCTCTTTCTCAAGTAGAGACTAAATCAAATAGGCATGAACTAATGTTTGCAACCATTAATTCTAAAATTAAAGCATGAACTAAGTTAAATAATCAACACCCAATCATAAACAAGCAATAAATTAGATACCCATAAGGTTTACATACTAGGGTTGGGTCACAACCCTAGTAAAAGTCTAGCTACTCATAATGGGATTTGAATACAATAAGGAAGAAAAACTAATTAAACTCATAATGGAAGCTTAAAATGATTAAATCTAATGTAAATACACCAAAGTAATGTAAAAGTTCCTAAAGTAGTAAAGAAAAATGGCTACAGCAGTTTCATACGTTCAAACTTGACCTAATTTTGTGAAACTCGTCTATTTATACAAGGCTGAAAATTGCGAACAAAAATACCCCTCAGGATGTTCTGCGGTCGCACTATTCTATGTGCGGCCTGCAGATTTCTTCATCTGGCAAGAAGTGGAGTTCTGCGGTCGCACATTTCTGAACTGCGGCCACGAAGCAATCTTCTGCAGCCGCAAGGCAAATCTTCTACGGCCGCACAACTCTTGTGCGATCGGCAATTCACAGAGGCTTCTGGACTTGGTATTTTTGCATACTCTCTAATCTTCAACTCTTAGCCCAGTTTGGCGGCCGCACAATTCATGTGCGGTCCGCAGTTTGCGCACATTTCTCCTAAATTCTTCCTCTTGGATTACGGCCGCAAATGGAATTCTGCGGACTGCACATTGTGCTTCTGCGCCCTTTATTTCCTTGTGCTTCGGACTACTCCTTTTTGAGTCGGATTTCATCTTAGGAGACCAACTTCCAGCATTCCTGTAATTTCGCACAATTTCATTAGTTTCGGGAACACAATTCAATTGCTTTTGGACTAAAACATAAGCTAAAAGGCGCTAATAAGCAGTCAAAATCCTCATTTATCCACCTACAATAGAGGGTGAATTTCCCAACGTATATGTGTCTTTTCATGATGAAATAATTAGAATGGAAGTGGAATGGTGAGTACGGTTAAGTCGCAAACCAAAATAGTAAGGGTGGCTAATTCGGACATAGAGGCTGAATCAAAAGCGAAAGAGGTTATTATGAAACTATAATTGTATGGTAGCTTCATTTGATATGTAAGGGAATTTACATTGGTTTTACTATTACATAATTTCTCTTAAAAGTCACGAAAGATCTATATATATAAAGCCATGCTCCATGTTATCCTCAAGAAATTATAGACTTAAAAAAGACTTAGAAAAGGCTACATGGGAAGCCGAAGAGGACTTGAAGAAAAAGTACCATCATTTATTTGAGTAAGAGGCATGTACTATTTCAAGTTTCGAAAAATTTTCCTACCTATATATGTACAAGTTTTGATAGCTATGTGTGATCATGAGTGGCCTGGATTTTGGATTGTAATTGGATAGCAATGTGGGCAATAAAGATTGAGATTTGGCAAGTTAAAAATTTTGTGGTTGTTCTAGTTCCAAAGGAGGCACTATAGAAGTTTATAAGAAATTTCAAAGTGCTGGTCAAGTTTCCCGTCTTAGGAAAACCATACCAAGTGATAGAGAGTTAATAATAGGAGTTGTAACTGTAAGTGACTCATTTGACATTCGAGGACGAATGCCATATAAGGGTGAAGATTGTAAAGCCCCGAAGAATTTTCGCCAAGTATTATAGTTTTGATCAAGCTCTAAGTTGGAAACAAAGGTGTATGAAAAGTTATAAAGGTATAAACTACATAAATCTTATGTTTAGAAGGTTGAATGGATAGTTATAAGAGGAGAGGAGTAAATTGGAACACATTGGAGATGTTTAAGGGATGAACATGACCTTAGCCGCACATGACCTAAGTTTCAATGAGCATATCTATCATTATATAATGAATTGATATTTGAGCTATATATCAATAGAAAGATCTTGAAGTCTAGTTTCTAATACTTTAAACAGTTCATCATTTTGATATTCCTATAAAACGTTATAGGCATTTTACTTAATACTATCCTGTCAGAAAAATAACCCGCGTTTTTGGGTGCCCGGGGGAGCGTCATGTGCCAATCAGAATTTCAAAACCAGAAATAATTTTATTTGGGTATTTTGGGTAGCGCTGGGCATGGACCGTGACGCCGAAGATGTGAGATTTAAATAAAAGGGACGGGGAGAGAGAGAAAATAACCTCATTCTTTAAAGATTAAACCTCCCCTCTCAACCTCAGGTCATCCAAGGGTTCTCATACTTCCTAAGGTTCATTTTCAATGTAATTAACGTTAGAATACTACTTTCAAATATTAATTCTAATAATATTCCATCTCAAACTCACTAGATTCTCAACAAAAACTCAAGAACAAGGACTCTCTAACCTTGGCTTTTGTGATTTAAGGTGAGTTTCGTAACCGCCTCCAACCACAATTGTTAGAGAGGTTTATGGTTGATATTTGTTCCTAAAAACTACTACAAAAATATAGATTAATGATGAACCCTAGAAGGAGAGAAGAATCAAACCTAGGGTTTCTATATTTTGGAAATCTTGGAAGTTCTAGCATTGATTTTTATATTAACTATATATAGATTTGTTTGGTGAGTTAAACCCATTGGATTGGAGCAAACGAAGGCATTCAAAAGTAAGAAATCAAGGTGAGTAGAGACAATACTTTTACTAAAGTTGTCTTCTCACAAAGATCACGACATAAGTATTTGTTGGACTGTATAGAATGTTAATGTGGGCTCTGAATGGAACGAGTGGACTCACATTATCCATTAGAATTATAGAAAAGATCTTAGATGATTATCATGGTTAATAACTCAAGAATAGTATGTTGTTCCGTAAATCATGTCTCATGAATCCATGACTTACATATATTTTTTTAATGTTTAAACTATTGAAATTTATTTTACATGATTTTATGGAACTGTTTTGATGAGAACTGTGGAGATATATCATTTTTTTAAATTTTGTGATACAAGAATGACTTAAAATAATATTTTCGGAGTTTCATTAGATCTCCGAGAAGGGTTCATAGCCTCTACTGCTTTTTGTTACCCCAAAACTACTCGAACCACAGTAGGAGATTAGTGTACCATTGATTCGAGCACTATGATAGAAGTGCCCTGGTAAGGCACAAGAACGCGAGCATACTAGAACCTTGAACTGTGAGGCACTACAAGAATGGGGTCCAGGCGATCGGGCTGGGATCGTCCACCATACCGATCATATGTGGTGACATTTTCAGAATCAGAATCAGAAAAAATGTCAGAATCAATGGAACTCCCAAAAAAGAAAAGAAAAGAAAATGCTTTAGAGAATTTACAAGGATTGTTTTGAGAAAGTTTATATATTTATCTATTTGAATTTTTTCCATAAAATAAGTGAAAATAAAAGAAAGAGAATTTTCATGAATGACATGAAGAAGAACTTTACACTAGATATATGAGTTATTTGTTTCAACTCTTCATCAGAAGCTTCTAGAATTTTCTTATATTATGCATACATACTTCTTTCAAAATCTCGTTCCAGCTTTAGTGGGAGGATTGTTTTACTTACTGAGTACTGTTGTGGTGTACTGAAGCAAAACTTTTTCAGGTAAGCATGCTACAAGTTAGGATATTCTCTTCCCATTACCGACAAATTTGGTGAGCTCCATTTTAGTATGTTGAGTTCGTTGATTCTAGAATTTTCTTACTATTCAGTATTTCTTAGAGGCTTCATATAGACAGTGTCAGAACAGAGTCATGGGTGTCCACTATGTATTACATTTGTTTTTCAATGTATTCCAGATAACAAAATGAATTTCTTTTCACACTATATATTATTTTGATTAAAGATTCAGAAAAGAATTTGCTTTAAATTTTATTGAATTGTGTTGAGATGCATTGCACAATAGAAATAGAACAGAATAGAAAAGCCTAGATGGTTCGCTCGGTCAAGTTAAGACACCAAGTTTCATTACGACTTGGTTAAAAATCGGGTTGTGACAATTTACCACCAAAGGATGATTCTGATAGTGATGAGCCTACTATTTCAATGACTTCTTCCAATTGAACTAAAGCATGACATATAGAAAAAACTAAAGATTAACTTTCTCAAAACGTCGAAAGATCTAACTAAAGCATAACATATAGAAATAATTAAAGATTAACATTCTCAAAAATATCAAAAGATCTAAACATCTATTATATAGTTGTACATTGAGCAACTATAGAGGTCAATATAAAACAACTAACGGATGGGCCTCATCTAGTTAATTGCTAGCTCAACTTGAGCTTTAGCACCTTAAACATATACAAATTAAGGGTGAGTTTACTGACTCAAGGCAATAACTTTACCATATACGCATTAACTATCACCACAAGAAAAGAGGTTTTGGCGACCATTTTAGGTTTCGTCCGTCTGTATAATTATTTTCTTGACGACCCTAATACTAGTTGCCACGAAGAGCGAAATTTCACTGGCGACTGTCATTAAGTTGCCATAAATACTTACGAAATTAAGTTTTGTTGAAACCTATTTGCTACTACCAATCAACAATCGCCACTAAAAGATCTTCTGTGGGCTACAGTGTAACTGCTGGTTGTAGTTCTATTGTTTTTACACTTCTCAAGAAAATTGAGCGCATGGCTATTTCTTAATGTGTTTAATTTGTGGTACCTGTCGGTTTCAAATTCAACTTAGTATTTACTTTCTTAAATTTTAAAGGGGTAACATCGGTGTTTGAGCCAGCTTCAATTCGATTTCACCAGATTCAGATCCAAGTTATATGGAGATTCTTGCAACTCATACTGTTGTGGAGCTATTTTTCTGCCCACGGCTGTCTGATAGCTCTAATCTTTGAATTTGATGCCATGTTACTCATGCCATATCAACTCATTTTCTCAGTCAAAAGCTATGAGGAAGTTGACTTCAACAGGTAATCTGCGTATGGTTGCATCTCCCAGCTGTGATTTAAAATAGTCAGCGTGCAAATATATACACTCCTAGTTTTCGCAACTTCACATAACCATCAGTCGATCACAATTCTACTTGTTGTGGGAGTTATTTTCTTTTCCTTTTTCAGTTTAATTATTCGATATCCAAATTTTACTTGTCCGAAGTGTCCATTTTCACGCCGGATAGGACCACCATGGAAATAAAGTATTTCCTATCAAAAGGTTCACCATTTTCAAAGCTCGAACTCAAAAGAAATTACAATCATCACAGTACACCCCTTGGTGGTGAACGTTAAGATTATATATATATGCTTTCAATGATTGAGTGATGTGCATGTCTTGATTTATGTTTTGCCCTAAAGGATGCGATGTATTGCTTCTATAGTAAGATATATCAATATGCCACGTTGAGCGACTTCATTTGACAATCGCTCGTGATGTTTGCCATGTATTCTTTGCTTAGATAATAGGCAAAGAAAGTCTCACATGCCACAACATGCTTATGGGAAACTCTATTACTTGACATGACAAGTGGACTCATGGTTACTACTTGCTTATTTTAATAGATAAACTAAAGAAGGTGTGCTTTGATGATTAAGTTGCCCCAAAGGAACAAATCCGTAAGATGTTGGGCCAAAACAAATTAACATCTACATGCCGGGGGCTTGGACTTATATCAACCGTTTTCTTGGACCGGTAATGGAGCTATTTTAATCATTTGCTTTTTTGTTTTTTTGTAATATATTCATTTTGATAAATTTAGTAAAAATACAAGTATAAGTTAATTTATAAGGTTGTAACTATTGTAACTGTTGCATGTGGACAATCTTTTTTCTATTTGTGATTGATTCATTTTGATATAAGTTAATTTATAAGTTTAGTAACTAATGTAATTTTTGGTATATGGATCAACGTAATCTGGTCCAAAGTCAAACAAGTTGCTTGATGAGAGAAGAGAATGTCAAAGAATTACTACGAGAGAAATGCTGATTTTTAAAGATCATATCTGTCGTAAATTTTTTTTCGAACACTACATAAATGCGGAATACTTTGTGCATCCGTTCGCCCTTTTAAATCTATAATAAATTAGATCGAATTCGTCCTAAATTTAAAATTAGTGACGAACAACAACTAGTGGGGTATGACAGCGTTGAGAAACTTCTCTTTGATTATTACAATATTTTGTGCCATTGTCATCGCGCACTTGTTTTACAGCTTCAGTCCCAATTTCTTAATTACAAGCTAAGTTGGAGTATTTGTTTTTGTTATCCATCTTAAAAGTTGACGCATTTCATAATTAGAAATTAGATAATTTCACAAACCTATTTTGTTTTTGACATGATTTATTGTATAGTATCTAAAATCTGTTGTAGTATAGCTGGAAGAAAGTTAATCGTACTACACGTCTAAACGTGGCAACATGTGTGGATACGCTAATTCCTTTATTAAACTGAGAGAAAAGGCAAGCACTATTTTAAATTGGTAATGTGACAAATCCCTATTTTGAAGGAAGATATTGGTCTATAGCTGGATGCACATGACTTTCATTTTGTACAGAAATGTTCAAATGTGTAGAGGTCAAAGAAGGAATTGGGATAACCAGTTAACGCAAATGTGGGCATGCCAGGGAAACTATTGAAGGAAAGAATATTTAAAGCCTACTCAATTCCACTATTCTTACAATTATATATTATCTCTCGATATACTTAAATGGATCTCTCGAACGCTTACTAATCAATAAAACACGTGCAAATTAAATAGCACGCACCAAGTGACAATTGATGTTGTGGATAACACTCTTGTTTCCATGTCGTGAAGTCATGGCACTCGGTGGGATTTGCAAATCATTTGAATGTAGATGCTCCCTTCATTTCAGTTTATAACAACAACAAGATGCACAGTCTTATCCCACACCGTGTGGTGTAGGAAAGGTAGTATGCATGCAGACCTTACCCCTCTCTTCATTTCAGTTTATTTGACATTATTTTCTTAATTACTAGTTCCTTTGAAAAGGAGTAATACATTTTTAATTTGGACACTCTAACTTTAATTTACGATTTTATTCTTAATGAGAATTTTTTATAAGCACACTATTAGAGTATCAGTGTCCGAACCAAACTCTATAAAGAATATTTTTTTTAATGAATCCAATGACCCAGGCTTTCACCTTATGTGGTGATGAGGGATCTGACATTAATCCCTACCTTGTTTATTGTAAAATCAAGAAAAGATACAATAGCAGGGGAACATAAAACCAAAGCCTCCTGATAAATTACATAATTGGAAATCTACTACTAAGACATATCTAGTACATATAGCAAATCCAGCAAAGAACGCAAATCTGTTATATGTGCTTATATATCCAAAAAGGAAAAAAAAACAATTTCTCCACATTTGGAAAATAAAAGCATATACAACTGCAGTAAGCTACCTTGCAACAAAAAGCGGACTAGCTATCATCTCGCAACAAAGTGGTTCTTGATAATTTTATGTCTTAGATTAGGCAGCTGTATCCTGTAAAGTTTGTAATAGCCGAAATTCTGCTTAGGGAGATTAATGTCATTAAAGAGCATAGCCTCATGTATCTCATGGCTGCATTTAGCGAGGATGTCTGCCACATTATTAGATTCCTTGTAGCAATGTCTAATAATAATATTGTGAGTTTATATGAGCTGTTGTGCCTCCTTGATGGTACTGTCGATGTGCCACGGTGATTTTAAATTATTGTTTAACATATCAATAACCAGTTTTGAGCCATATTCAAAGTATAATTCTATCATATCCATTTGAGTGACACCATTGAAGGCCTAATAAAGCAGCCTTAACTTCTGTCACGACCCAAAATCCATTGAAGGTCGTGATGGCGCCGGACACCGCTGTCAGGAAAGCCAAAAATAAATACTTAATTTGGTTGTCATTATAATATTTTTGAAATCATATTTCCTTCAATTAAATAGTAAAAGATGGAATTTACAGAGTAAATAATAATATTTTTAACAATTCCAATACAGTGCAACCCATAATCTCCCCAAAACCCGGTGTCACAAGTGCATGAGTATCAACTAGGAATATAAAATAAAATACAACGTCCGTCCGGAATACAAATTGGACATGAAAAATATAAATACTCTGAGGGAGATTAAGTTGGTTGCGGGTCGTACTATGGAGTGCAGCTCACCTAAGTCTCTGCATGCCTACACGCCTCTACTCTCACAAGGCCTCTAAATATAAATGCACCTGCACAAAACAATGTGCAGCAAGTGTAGTATGAGTACGTAAATCAACGCGTACCCAGTAAGTATCCCGCCTATCCTCGAAGAAGTAGTGACGAGGGGTCGACTTCGACACTTACTATGGGCTATAAATAAAATATCAATGATATAATTAAGCATGGATTACATAAAATGGCTATAAGCTCAATATCATAAAATAAGTAAACAATTCTTGTGTTGATAAGAAATTTCCAATTTTATTTTCGTCATTTAACATTTTTTGTATCCCGAGCCAATGAAAGCAATATCAATTATTATCAATTTCAAAAATATATCATGCGCAAATCATGCTGAGGTCGTACGACCCGATCCAACATAATATTTAAATTGTGCACTGCCGAGGGTCGAACGACACGAACCATAGATGCATCTATCTGCTACCGAGGCGTTCGGCCCGCTCCACAAAAGAGAAAACATATTAAATAACCAATTCTAGATTTGTTAAGGGGAAATATTCAAAAATTTATAACATTCTCATTTAACGGTCAAGTAAATGAAGTTTAACCTTTTTACAATTCCTTTATCAAGTTTCTAAATGTCTTAAACAATTAAATTAACAAGTAGGGCGCAAACATCGCAAGTACAATATGATATGGGTCCTAAACTACCCGGACATAAGCATAATAGTAGGTACGCATGGACTCTTGTCACCTCGTGCATACGTAGCCCCCACAAATAGAAACACATAATGATTTGATTCACCTATGGGGTTTATTCCCTCTTACAGGATTAGAAATGAGACTTACCTCTCTCCGAAGTCCCACAACCGGCTCTAACGTCTTTCCAATAACTCAAGTCGATGCCCAATGCTCCAAAACTAGTTAATAAATGTGCGAATCCATAAATATATACTTTAATACTCCATATAATTCAGTTTATAACAATTCCTAACTTCGCTTGAAAAGCCGATAAAAATCACCTTCGGGCCCACGTGCCCGAATTCTGAAAATTTTCGAAGAAAAACTTTACCCATGACACCACGAACTCAAATATATAATTTATTCCAAATTCCACGTCTAATTTCGTGGTCAAAATCCAAAAATACCAATTTCTAGGTTTTTCTTCAAAATCCCAAATTTTCACGAATTTTCAAGTCTAAATCCATATATAATCAAAGTATTTAACTTGCAATAGGTGAGAATCACTTACCTTGACATAGATGGCGAAAATATCCCTTCCAAGAGCTCCAAACATCGCCCAACCAAATGAAATATGGAGAAAAATGGCCAAATCCCGTCTTTAAAACTTCACTAACCAGGTCCGCCCTTCTTCGCGATTGCGAAGGCCAAAGAAACACTGCCTCCAAATTTTCTCTTCGCGTTCGTGACACTATGATCGCGTTCGCGAAGGCCAGCTACCCAGACCCCTCGCGTTCGCGTTGCCTTCTACACGTTCGCGTTGCCTTCTACGCCTTAGGCCCATCTCCCCCCTTTTTCATCGCGTTCGCGTCGCCTTGGCTGCATTTGCGAAGGCCCACCCAGCTCTTGCCTCGCGTTCGCGTCCACTTGCTCACATTCACGAAGGCTAACACAGCAGCCTCACAAATTTCCTCTACGCAAATGCGGGACTTCTTTCGCGTTCGCAAAGAAGGACACCAGACACCAGCAACAACAGTCCAAAACATCCCGAAATGATCTGAAACCATCCCGAAACACACCCGAGGCCTCCGGAACCCCGTCCAATCATATTAACCAGTCTCATAACATAACACGGACCTACTCGAGGCCTCAAATCGTATCATACAACATCAAAATCATGAGTCGCACCCCAATTCAAACTTAATAAACTTTAGAACTTCAAGCTCCTACATTCGATGTCGAAACCCATCACATCACGTCCGATTGATCTTAAATTTCGCACACAAGTCATATTCAACATTACGGACCTACTCCAACTTTCTGAATCGGAATCCGACTCAGATATCAAAAAGTCCACTCCCGGTCGAACTTCTCAAAAACCTTCAAATTTCTAACTTTCACCAAATGACCCCCGAAATGGCCTACGGACCTCCAAATCCACATCCGGATGCGCCCCCCAATACCGTAATAACCTTACGGAGCTATTCCCAAACTTGAAATCCCAAACGGACATTGATAATATTGAAATATACTTCAACCCAAATTTATGAAATTCTTCCAAAATGTCAACTTCTACAATAGGCGCCGAAACACTCCCGGGTCATCCAAAACCCGATCCGGATATACTCCCAAGTCCAACATCATCATACGAGCCTGTTGGAACCTTCAAATCCCAGTTCCGAAGTCTTTTACTAAAAAAATCACACTTTAGTCAATTCCTCCAACTTAAGGTTTCCGAAATTAGAATTCTTGTTGTGAACTTAAAGGGGTTATGTTGTGAACTTGTGATGGGATTAAGGGAGGCAATTGAGCTGCTAGTTCCCAGTTTGTTTAGATCTTGTACCTGACATCTTTGGATAGAAACAAATAATGTTGACAGTAAAATGACAGATAACTAGGTTTATAACTGAAGAAAAAAATATGATACATAACAATAGATAGTCCAAGAAACCAAAGGCTAGCTTGTACTAGTAAATAATAAACAGAATTATGTACCTTACTACTTGATCATACTAAAGAGCCTAAAATACACTTCAATCTTTGACTAAAGCAAACAACATTATATATACTGTTTACAAGAGTGTTCTATCTCATGACAAACCACAATTTTTCTAACATTAAATCCTATGAGTCATTTGAAAGGCTCTCTGTTCTAAACAGTAGCAATTGGAAAGAAAAGAGATACAAAAGATCCATTGATCCAATATATGGTATTCCTTATTTATTTGATAATGACACTTAACATTTTTCTGAGTTGTTAAGGTAGAATACATGGTTTAGACATTCATGCTTTAAAAGAAGTAATTGGAAGATGATGTAACTTGTAGATTTAACCCATCATTGTTGTATTCTTCATATCTTCTTATGTTTTATTATATTGTTTTATTGGACCTTTAGTAAGTGTCGATGTCAACCCCTCGTCACTACTTCTCCGGGTTTAGGCTAGATACTTACTGGGTACGAGTTGATTTACGTACTCATGTTGCACTTCTACCCTAAATGTGTAGGATCTGACAGGTTTATTCGATGATCACCTTGGCGCGTAGGTGCACCTGTTGAGGAGACTTCATGTGAGCTGCATTCCAGGCTACGCATCGCGGTCCACCGAGCTACATTTCAGGCTACGCATCGTGGTCCACCGAGTCTCCATTGTACTAATTATTTTTTCTGTCTTATTACATTTAGGACAACTGTTGTATTATTAATGTACTCCTTAGAAAAATGCTCATGCACTTATACCACCGAATTATGGGGGTTCCTACGGGTCGTTGATGTAGTTGTGTAAATATTATCACTTACTTTGAAAATCTATTTCATACAATTTCATTAAGGAAAAGTTTTGATTTCAATTACTAAAATAGGTAAGTAAGTTGATAGATCACCGTTGGCTTGCCTGACGGTGGTGTTAGGCGCCATCACGACCTTTAGTAAATTTTGGGTTGTGACAGCTTGGGATTAGAGCGTTAGGTTCACTTAGGTCTCATGAGTCATGAGCAAGTCTAGTAGAGTCTTAAGGATCGGTACGAAGACATCTGTACTTATCTTCGAGAGGCTACAGGGCTATTAGGAGCACTTCCTTTCTTGATTTCCTTATCGTGTTGTTTGATTCCATTGAGGCTTGTGCCTTTATTTCCTTCATACGCAATCTTATGCGACATGAAGCACTTGTTGTCAATTGGACGTCGAGTAGTGGTATTGATACTACAGACGTAGTGCCGGATATTTTCCCTGCGTGTTCGGACGAGTTATTATCGTCACCTTGCGGAAGGGTGTTTTATCCTTTCAGATCAGTATCTATACTTCCTATGGTTTTGAGGCTATGCACGGATTGCTAGGTTGTTCATGAGTTGTTATCGCACCGTGTTGGTGTAATGGTAGAGTGCTTATGTATGGATCGCGGTAGTGAATGGCTCGGAAGGAGGATTTCTCAGTACATGATTTATAGGTTCAACATTTAATCTTAGTAAAGGAAAGGGAATCGGGCAAGGGATGTTCATGTTTTAGTTGATGGAGTAACGAGACTAGGTATCTTCGAGTGTGGTGAAATTTTTGTTGTGATGCGGTGTCATCATCCTTGTTTGAACGCATTATGGTTCGTCGGCATTATGGTCTTCTTGAGTTTTGCCTTCGGGGCAGGGTGTTGTGAAATGGTACCTGAGAAGCGGTTTTCAGAGATAGCGGGGTGTAGCGGTTTCGAAATCGAAGGAGTGTTTCTAGTGTTGATGCCCCAAGAAATATGACCTTCTAAGAGGTTTAGAGTTGATAGCAATTTATTAGTTCCGGTGCTACAGGTATGGATTTGATTTGAGGCAACATTGGGGCAGTGAAGTATGAGGAAGGACACGGCGGAAGGTGTCTCGCAGTGGAGGAATTACTAGCACGTCAAGTATGATAAGCGGAGGTCGAGAAGTTATTTAAAGGAGATGGTTGACCGAAGTGGGAGTGTTAGAGTAGTATATGTATTCTGTTTTAGGATAGCCACATATCTTGAGGAAGATTTTAGCGATTTGGGAGGCATGGTAGAAAGTGACTAGGTCCACGGATTGTAATTTGAATGGTGATTACTGTGTGAAGAAAGATTGAATATGGCAGAAAGAAGTTTGCCTGAAATAAAGAGGGGTGTAAAGATTTGATTATCGTTTCGGATGCACCATGGCGTTGATTTTGGAAGGTATTGTTGAACTTTCAGTGGACGCCAATGGGGAAGGAACATACTTATACAGACGGTGGGCGAGCAAGGGCTTAGGAAAGTTTACTTATTACGTGGTAGTTGTACCTAGTGCAGCATCGTTGGAGTATGTCAGTAAGGAATTCGATATGTGGGTTACCTCCTATGAGCAGGTTAGCGGTTGCGTGATGTTGATGAAGCTTCTACGAAGAATACTACTTGCTACCCAGTATGAGGTCGAATATGTCATTGAGACTGATTATTCAGAATGTTCATGAAAGGCTTAATAAGGGGCTTCGAGGAATTTGGCGGGTTAATAGTACGCAATCATGGTAATTGAGAAAGAGGAATCGTTATGGGCTCTACATTATGTGATGGTAGCATAAAGCTAAGTGGGGGAGCCCCACCATCTACGATTGGATCGTGTGGTTGTCTGCTTGTGCGGTTTCTGGTTATCGGTGTATTGGTGGATTATTTATGACTAAGGAAAAGGAAATGTCAGGAGTAAGTCGAACAAGGAACTCGATGAATATGTGTTATACTTCGCCTTATCGATTGAGGTGAAGGATTTGGGAAGACTGCGAGTCTATGTTTCTTATGGATGTAATGTACAAGGAAAAGAATTCAGCTAGTTACTTCTTTGAGAATGTGTTCATGTGCTAGCAGAGCGTTGAAGTATGGTGATATTCGGGATCAGGTCAGAGTGGGTGAGTCTCAACAACGATTCTAGTGGGTTCAAGAATTTAAGTGCAATGCCTAAGGATTTTGGGTTTGTCGTGTGGTTAAGGATAGAGTTTTCACAGTGGATTATGAATGGGACTTGGAGTGTTCTATGTTATCATCGGGTATGTGGTGCAGTATTGGAGGAAAGGAAAAAATAGCTTCGGATTCGCGGAAGGTCTTACAGAATGGGTGTACCCGTTGGAGATGCTATTGTGTGCATAAAGAGGGTATGCTATGGTTCATGAGTATTGAGACGATGTGGTCTCGTGATGCATGTCACTCGCGATGAGTACGGATTGAGTTCGTTATGTTGGGAATGGAGCTATTCTTATTTCTAAGACAGGTCAAGAGTAAATTGAAAGGAGTTGGGTTGGTTAGTAATAGTTGAATCAACATGATTGTGGCAATGATCAGTCCCTTCGGTGTGTGAAGTTATACATGTGGTTTGGGACGTACGTGCGGCTTGACAGCCACCATAACTTGATTGATTTACGAGGTATTTGATTCAAATGGCCTTATTGTGTAAATAGATTCCGGAAGAGTCATGGCGGTTTAGGTCACGACTTGAGGTTTGTATTTTTTACGGTTTGGGAATTCGGTTGCGTGTTGCATCGGTTCTTCTGAACTGAGTTAAGTGAAAGGTTTCTAGCCAATGAAGTGTTTGTTCTACTGTTAATTCAGGGGTTATGATGAATTCTTATATTCTCTCGTAGCGGCATGATGGGTGCAGTGAGCAGCATGAGAATTTGAAAGTTCAGGATCAAGGTTAAGTTCGGTGTTGATAAGAATGTTACGAGCTCGGATGAGCAGGGAAGAATTCAAATGTTTAGAGTGAGCTGGCGTTATCTTAGTATCGCCTGAGCATGGTGTTCTGTGGAAGAGGCATTGTGTATTGATTGGCGGATTGTGATTTGCCTTACAGAATTAGTATGGTTGGTGGTATGGATGTGCGGACTTTGCTACCTGAGCGGAAGGTCATGGGAGCGTACCCCACTAGGAGATTTGTATAAGTGTGGCATGTTAGTCACTTGATTGTTAAAGATTAAGACCAAGTATGGAGGTTATGGTAACATTACGAATGCGAGAGCTTATGACTGAGAGGCTCCCTATTCCTTGGGTTGTGGCCCTTGTGAGTTTGTTTCGGATTTGACGGTTGTTCTTATGTGTCATGAATAGGGCCATTGTGGATCTTTGGAAAGTTATTAGCCCAATATGGTATGATCATAATCGGTGTGAGATCCGTTGGTATGACTAACGTGAGTGTGTGCTTTACATCAGGTCGAATGTTATTTCCGTCATCAGCTATTCTATGTAAATCTCTATTATTCCATGTGGGTTGTGAGACAGCTTGATTATTCGCACACGTGTTGAGGTCCTATGTAGCTTGTGGTGTTATGTGAGCAGGGTGGCTCACGAGATACAGGTCATTTATTGCACCTTAGTTGTGCTTGGTGTTTGTGACGTATGACGCTACCCGTATACCTAGGATTGTGTATTATGCACTTGGCGTGCTTGTGTTCGATATTCAGGCATTTCGTAAGTATAAGCGTTACGGCTTGATATGCGTGTTTTCTTCGTGATTGTTATGTGCGGATCAGGTGGCACGCAGCCACGGGCATGTTATGTGGATCGGGTTGCACACCGAAATAGTGTCATGTCGGATCGAGTTGCACGCCGCAACAACGAAAGGTTGAGCATAGCTCCTTACACATATTTTGTGTGCCTTGTTTTCATCCTTGAGGTAGGTTCACAACATCTATTCGGCTGATTTATTCATTACGTGGGCTTGGTAGTCCTTCTCCAGAGTTCGTTTTCCTTATGTATCGCATTCGAGTTGGAGCTTGTTGGCGCGTTATGGGCGTCATATAAGATTTTGGTAGTGTCTGAGATGACTTATTGCCTGATCAGCTTGTACTGGGTGAGACGAGGTTATTGGACCTGAAATTTGAGCAATCAGATTTATATAAGGTTCATTAAAGAGAAAAATATCGTTATTCAATTCAGAATGAGGTAATGGTTCTTATCAGGAGGAGATACTCCATGAATTATTGATTCGGCAGGTGGTTATGAGTTTCTACGCATCTCTTTTGTCGTGGCAGCATTGCAAGAGTTGGAACAGGACTTAAATGTGTCATGAGGTGTATTGTGGGCATCAGATTCGTGGAATCTCAGCTATTGTGGTCGTGGAATGTTATTATGGACAACAGACTTATGTGGAGCATGGTATGATTTCGGCATAGATGCATGATCATGTTTTGGTACAGTATGTGGTGATTGATACAGTGTCCGTGTGTTAGGATCATGCCTTGTAAAGAAATTCGGAAGTCAGAACTTGGTTCTAAAGCTTGTTAGCTAAGGTTATAGGGAGGATTTTCAGTCTGGCTCGCGCTAATGTGTGCAACTGGAATGTGGTGGAACGGGTAGGTGCAAGAGGTGTTAAATAGTGATTTTGGACAACTCACGAGAAGTCCTTAGCACATTCGAGGATGAACATATGTTTAAGTGGGGGAGAATGTAACGACCCGATCGGTCGTTTTGAGCTGTAGCGCGTTGTTCAGCGGTTTGAAGCCTAGAGTAGATTCACCTCAGGTATTATGACTTGTACGTGTAGTAGGAATGGAATCTTGGGAAGTTCGGAGTTGATTTGGAAAGAAAATTCTGATTTTGGAAGCTTTAAGTTGGAATAATTGGCTAAGATTTGACTTTTAAGTAAACGACCTTGGAAACGGGATTCGAAGGTTCCAATAGGTTTGTATGATGATCGAACCCGGGTGCATTTCGACGCTTATTTTGGGAGGTTGGTATTTTAAAAGTTTAAGAAATTCTTAAGTTTGACTTGAAGTGGATTTTAATATTATCGATGTCCGTTTGGGGTTCCAAGCCTTGGAATAGCTTCGTTATGTCATTTATGACTTGAGTGCAAAATTTGAGGTCAATCAGACTTGATTTGCTAGGTTTCGGCATCGAATGTAGAAGTTTGAAGTTCTAAAGTTTATTAATCTTGAATTGAGGTGTGATTTGTAGTTTTCGTGTTGTTTGATATGATTTGAAGGCTCGACTAAGTTCGTATTGTATTTTGGGATGTGTTGGTATATTTGGTTAAGGACCCGAGTGCCTCGGGTGAATTTCGGATGGTTAACGGATTGATATTTTGGACCTAAGAAATGCTGAAGCTGGGCAGCAACTGGTGTGATCGCTTATGCGATGTCTTGGTCGTAGAAGCGACATCGCAGAAGCGAGGTCGAGTTCGCAGAAGCGGAATGGAAGGGGCAAGGCAGTGGTCACAGGTGCGAAGAAATTCCTGCACCTGCGGAATCGTAGAAGCGAGAATTAAGACGCAGAAGCGGCGGATATGCAGATGCACATTTGGCCATCGCAGAAGCGAAAATGCTTTTGCAGATGCGAGGTCTCAGCTGGGCAGTGTGCTCCGCATATGCGTATTTTGGCTCGCAAAAGCGAGGCTGCAGATACACAAATATGTCCACAGAAGCGGAAACTGGGCAGAACATAAGGGAATCGAACTTGGTCATTTCGTCATTTTCATTTGGGATTTTTGGAGCTCGGTTCTTGGACGATTTAGAGGCGTTTTCATCATGTAACACAAGGTAAGTAGTTTTCCACTTGTTGGGAGCATAATTTAAGGTTTATATGTGGATTTAAGGAGGAAAATTTAGGAAAATTATGGGATTTTGGTAGAAGACCTAAAATTTATAATTTTGGATTTTGATCCAATTTTGGACATGTAATTAGGAATAAATCTTATATTTGAGTTTGTGGTGTCATGGGTAAAGTTATCTTCGAAAAAATTCGGAATTCGGGCACGTGGGCCCGAGGGTTAGCTTTATCGACTTTTCGAGCAGAGTTGAAAATTGTTTAAATTGATTAATTATGAATATTAGAATATATTTTAATTGGTTGCACATTGTTTGAATAGTTTTGGATCGACAGGCTTGGGTTTGAGGTGTTGAAGAGGCTTTAGAGCCGGTTATGGAACTTTGGAGCGAGGTAAGTATCGTGTCTAACCTTGTGAGAGGGAAACTACCCCTAGGTGATATTTATTATTATGTGCAACTATTTGTGGGTGCTATGTACGCATGAGGTGACGAGAGTCCATACGTAGCTACAACATGTTATGTCCCGGTAGACTTAGGATCTCGTCATGTAATATTTGAATTATTTAAACCCATTATGCTGTATTAATTTATTGAATCTATAACTGAAATTGATTTAGAAGTAAATATATATATACACTAGGCCAAGCCTTAACACTTTGAGTTGTGGGCGAGTTATTTGAGAAACGGTAAGAGTTATATTCATTTTATGCTCATGTGCTGTATTGTAAAAACGTGTCCCGTAATTGTGACTTCATTATTTTTTTTATGGAGCGGGCCGAATGCCTTGGTAGTATATAGATACATCTATGAATCGTGTCGCACGTCCCTCGGTAGTGTACACATTATTCTGGATCGGCCGAACGACCTCGGCAAAATCGTGCGTTATATCGTTAGTAGTCCGAATGTTCACGAGATAAACCTTCCACTAATGCCCAGCGTTTTATATGGTATTACTTATTTATTTGATAATGACACTTGACCTTTTTCTGAGTTATTAAGGTAGAATACATGGTTTAGAAATTCATGCTTTAAAAGAAGTAATTGGAAGATTATGTAACTTACACCTCTTGGGTTTGAGGTGTTAGAGACGCTTTGGAGCCGGTTATGAAATTTCGGAGCGAGGTAAGTCTCTTGTCTAACTTTGTAAGAGATAAACTACCCCTAGGTGATATTTATTATTATGTGCAACTAGTTGTGGGTGCTACGTACGCACGAGGTGACGAGAGTCCGTACGTAGCTACATCATGTTATGTCCGGGTAGACTTAGGATCTCATTATGTAATATTTGAATTATTTGAACTCATTCTGCTGGCTTAATTTGTTGAAGTTATAATTAAAATTAATTTAGAAGTAAATATATGTACACTAGGTCAAGCCTTAACAGTTTGAGTTGTGGGCGAGTTATTTGAGAAACGGTAAGAGTTATATTCATTTTATGCTTATGTGCTGTATTGTAAAAATATGTCCCGTAATTCGGTGACTTCCTTACTTTTCTTATGGAGCGGGATTAATGACTTGATAGTATATAGATGCATCTATGAATCATGCCACACGTCCCTCGGCAGTGTACACATTATTCTGGATTGGCCAAACGGCCTCGGCGAAATCGTGCGTTATATCGTTAGTAGTCCGAATGTTCACGAGATAAACCTTCCACTAATGCCCGACGTTTTATATGGTATTCCTTATTTATTTGATAATGATACTTGACACTTTTCTGAGTTATTAAGGTAGAATACATGGTTTAGAAATTCATGCTTTAAAAGAAGTAATTGGAAGATTATGTAACTTACAGATTTACCCCATCATTGTCGTATGCTTCATATCTGCTTATGTTTTTTTATATTGTTATTGGACCTTTAGTAAGTGTCGATGTCGACCCCTCGTTACTACTTCTCTGAGTTTAGGCTAGACACTTACTGGGTACGCGTTGATTTACGTACTCATGCTGCACTTCTACACTAAATGTGCAGGATCTGACAGGTACATTCGATGATCACCTTGGCTTGTAGGTGCACCTGTTGAGGAGACTTCTTGTGAGCTGCATTCCAGGCTACGCATCGTGGTCCACCGAGTCTCCATTGTACTAATTATTTTTTCTGTCTTATTACATTTAGGACAACGGTTGTATTATTATTGTACTCCTTAGAAAAATGCTCATATACTTATGACACCGGATTTTGGGGGTTCCTATGGGCCATTGATGTAGTTGTGTAAATATTATCACTTAGTTTGAAAATCTATTTCATACGATGTCATTAAGGAAAAGTTTTGATTTCAATTACTAAAATAGGTAAGTAAGTTGATAGATCACCGTTGGCTTGCCTAACGACGGTGTTAGGCGCCATCACGACCTTTAGCAAATTTTGGGTTGTGACAGCTTGGGATCAGAGCGTTAGGTTCACTTAGATCTCACGAGTCATGAGCAAGTCTAGTAGAGTCTTGAGGATCGGTACGAAGACATCTGTACTTATCTTTGAGAGGCTACAGGGCTATTATGAGTACTTCCCTTCTTGATTTCCTCATCGTGCGGTTTGATTCCATTGAGGCTTGTACCTTTATTTCCTTCATACTCAATCTTATGTGACACGAAGCACTTGCTGTCAATTGGACATCGAGTAGTGGTATTGATACTGCAGACGTAGTGACGGATGTTTTCCCTGCGTGCTCAGACGAGTTATTATCGTCACTTTGCGGAAGGATGTTCTATCCTTTCAGATCAATATCTGTACTTCCTATGGTTTTGAGGCTATGCACAGATTGCTAGGTTGTTCATGAGTTGTTATCGCACCGTGTTGGTGTAATGGTAGAGTGCTTATGTATGGATCGCGGCAGTGAATGGCTCGGAAGGAGGATTTCTCAGTACATGATTTATAGGCGCACCTGTTGAGGAGACTTCATGTGATCTTCATTCCAAGCTATACATCGCAGTCTACCGAGTCTCCATTGTAATAATTATTTTATTCTGTCTTATTATATTTGGGACAACTGTTATATTATTATTGTACTCCTTAGAAAAATGCTCATGTACTTGTGACAACGGGTTTTGGGAGTTCTTACGGGTTGTTCATTGATATAGTTGTGTAAATATTATAACTTACTTTGAAAATCTATTTCATACTATTTCATTAAGAAATTTTTTTGATTTCAATTACTAAAATAGGTAAGTAAGTTGATAGATCACCGTTGGATTGCCTGGCGGCGGTGTTAGGCGTCATCACGACCTTTAGCGATTTTTTGGTCGTGACAATAAATGTCCTATAATTTATTCAACTAATAGAACTAAACCGATAAAGAATTCTTTTAAAATGCAATAATTTAGTCATTCCCAATGACCATCAATTATATTGTCTCTTTTCTCCATTGTTTTGCAATTTTTGCCTTTACCTTACGTAAAGAAAATATAAAAAAAAAACTAACAAACTTGCGTCTTTTTCCTTGATTGTAGCTGCATAATATATAAGGAAAAATAAATTTTACTGCCGCTTCTAAATTCTAATGGATGCGTTCCTAACATATGCAACTTTTCCCTTTGGTTTATAAGAGAAATGTGCTTCTAAGACAAATGCTTAGTAATATTTTTGCTAATTTATATGGAATAAATGCTTACCGTTACAAGAAGGTTTAAGTGCTTACCGATGCTTACCGTTATAAGAAGGCTTCGGCTTCTACAGAAAGGCAAATAACTTTGGCTCTCATGTGAATTCTGAAGAAACTAAACCAAAAATGGAGTTCCACTATTTTATATGCTCATGGAGTACTCAACACTAAGTACCTCATGGCTTTTTTCGCTTCTTTTATTTTTTGCTCAAACATATCTAAGTTAAATATCAGATGATTTACTCAACGAAGGATTATATATGGATATACCTTTTGTTTAAGTATCTTGAGTTCATTATTGACATATTATATTTCTTATAGCCTTGTGGGTGCGATTCCCGTATAATATTTTATGCTTTCAATGGGCAGGAATTGACACTATAAAAGGTGTGGAGTCCATAGCTTTTGTTGGAGAATGTAGAAACTAGAAAGTTTTGTGCTTGATCTTTTCTTTTATATTTTGCAAAGTTAGAGAATGTGGCAGTCTGGCAGATCCCGTTTTCTTCTTTAAAGAGCCTTACACGGCTTGGCGGCAAGAATCCAAATTAGTCAAATCAATGGTTACCAGATAATAATAGAAGTAAAATACAAAGGCAAACTAATAATATGTCTGAACGTTATTTTTATTTTATTGTTATATTAATTTCTGGACTTTCATGTTTTTCTTATTGTATAATAGTTAGTATTTGATCATTTAATCAATAAAAAAAATTAATGATTTGTCCAAAAGTCGAACCAAAGGATGAACGCAAATTCACCAATCGCCACAATCGACTTTAATGCAACTAACCTATATTCACGTTGAAAATGAGTTACTCCTTTCATGATATACGAATTTTATATCTTCAGGCCGTATCATTAATTATGGAACAACAAAATTCAGTTATTTTATACCTAATTGCAAGTAAGACTAAATACTTTGATGGGATGGACTTGTCAAATCAGAAGTAGTAAAACAAAAAATGCATAAGATGCTAGAAATAAATTTTAAAATAGCATATTACGCCTCAAAAAGTTATACAAAATCTTATAATAAGTCAAAAATAGCCGAAATTGTAAAAAATACACTTCTAAATGTGATTCCATAGTAATCTCTTTTTTCGCATTTTTCAATAAAATAACAATTATAATTTGTTAAATACTCGAGAAAACCAAAAGTACTCACTTTTGACTACTTTATTAATCAAAACAACTAAGGAGTATATTTATGGGCGCATATTAAACTTACCGAAAAATATAAGGATCATTTTTGTTATTTTCTCTCATATTTTAGGTGGGGTTTTAACAAAAAATGTCGAAAGTTATTTTTGTGAAAAGTGGAGCAAAGGAAAATGATTTTTATGTAACAAAAGAAAGAATAATGACTTTAGACCAAATGTCTCTTATTATGAATAACAGTTACCTCTAAATTATACATTTATTAATAACAAATGATATTGTTTACAATAATAAAAATTATTTGTGGACAAATATAAATCAAAGGCATGAGTTATGTTACATATTCTTTTTCTATAAAATGAAAGCTAACTTTTCTCTATGTGACACTTTTACTCCTTTTTTGTTTTTTTATATGTATTTTTTTGTACATTTAATTTACATTTTGCATATGTCTTATATTATATTTTAATCATAAATTTTTATATAAACTTTTATATTTTCTATATCAACTAAATTTATAATGGTACATGTATGACCGCGCTTGTAACTTAACTAGTTTTTTTAATAGAGCGGAGGTGCCTTTCCTCTCATTTAACTGTTGTTGTTGTACCAAGGCTTCACAGTGAAGCCTTCGCTCTTTCAAAAATTTCATGTAAACAAGAATTCAATACAAGAAATATGATTTTCTGGGACACATTTAGTCGCCACATAAATTGATAGTGGCGACTCTCATATTCGACTTGAAAAGTAAACATTTATTAGCGAACCATAAGAAGTCGCCAAGAAAAAACTCTTTTGCGACGATCTTATTTCGTTTATAGGAAAAAAGATAAAATAAAAAAATTACGCTCTCAGAAAAAAGCCTCCTGTCATTTCTTTTTTATTTCTATTTTCTTCCTCCCGTTTTTGTTGGGTACCTCTCTTCTTCTTCCTTTGTTTCCCAGCAGCCGACTAGCATTGTATTTAGTAATATAACAACAATTCAGTATAATCCCACTAGTGAGGTATGAGAGTGTAGTGTGTACGCAGACCTTACCTTTACCCTGGGTAGAGTGGCTGTTTTCGATAGACTCTCGGTTCACTGTGGGTAGTGTGTACGCAGACCTTAACCTTTACCCTGGGTACATAGGCTGTTTTCGATAGACTCTCGGTTCACTCCCTCCAAAAACTCCTCGCTTTGCTGTTGGGGTGACTCGAACTCACAACCTCTTGGTTGGAAGTGGAGGATGCTTACCACTAAAGCAACCCACTCTCGTCATTCGTAATGAGTAATGAACTCAGTAATTTCTGTTTTGTGGCTTTAATGACTATACTCCTGTTCGATAATTCCTATTTTTGACAAAACTCAAGTTTTATTTACTATTTTTATTTTTAGTTTGAAAATGCGTGAACTCGTTTGACGATTCATTTGCATTGTTCTGTTGTTACAATACCAGTTTTGATTGATCCTCTTTGCTTGATTAAGCTCTTGAAATCTCGAGTGCAATTTTTTGTACATAGCTAATACTAGCATTTGGTTATTATGCCTGAATAGCTGTTTGATAAAATGCCTAAGAGAGAAATTTCCTGGCCATAGGACATCCAATGAATTGGGTTCTCAAGGCAATATGCAATAAGCACGGGTCTAGTGTATGAAGATTGTCATTAGCATAAGTATGAAAGAATTTCAAGTTACGTGCGTGTTTAGGTTGGAAAATGCTGGTTTATGGGATATTCATATCCAAAAAGATTTGACTTTGTTGATATATCATCATATCATTCCAGAATCAAATCTCAACTTGCATTTTGTTATAACCCATTTCCGCTGCTTTTAAGACTCTACCTCTTGTGCTTTGTCCTCGGTTTTTACTGAGAAGAAGGCAGAAGAGTGAAAAATAAAGAACTTGTGTTGTTTGGTGGTGTTGAAGTATATTTACATAAAACCACATCCCTTGTTTTAATTCTTTTTTTACACTCCCCATACTTTGAAATTGTACATACATCTCTAGTTATTTTGTACATAGCTAATACTAGCATTTGGTTATTATAACCATAAGTTACGGGCAGTTATTTAATTCGTCGTTCAATCCAAAGACATACAGATGTTGAAACACCAAAAAGACATCTTCATAATAGTATGAAACAAAATGGTGCTGTATAGAAACATCATTAGCCAAAACACCCTTTCATTTGGTTACCGAATTATGAAATTAAACTGAATGGTACTTGTGGTTTCTATAAGCTCCCCGTACAACACCTGGGACTGATGCGAGCTCGCAATGGATTCTTCATTGTAACGGTGAAATCTGACCCTTCTGTTAGATCAACTTCATCTCCCTCCACAGGCTTCCATTCAAATTGCCAAATCAAATTAGCCACAAAGTACTGTAAATGGAGCATAGCAGAGCCATAGCCTGGGCATATTCTCCTCCCTGCACCAAATGGCATCATCTTGATCTCTCGACTTCCTGTTATATCAAACTCTTGAAGAGTTCCATCTCCATCCACCAAGAATCTCTCTGGCTTGAATTCCATTGGATCATCCCACACATTTGGGTCCAAGCCCATTTCCCCCACCATAAAATTGATGGTAGCGTTCTTGGGTATAACATAGCCGTTCAACTCCATATCTTCTGTTACCCTATGTGGCAGAACAAAGTGAGTTGGTGGATGTCGCCTAAGACCTTCCAAAATCACTGCTTTCAAGTATGGCATTTTCTGTAAATCCTCCTCCTTCACTGCCTCCTCTATCACCTTATTGTTGTTAATTGATTGTAATAATGGTGTTGATTCCACAACTTGGCATATTTCTTTATACAATTTTTCCTGAATGGAAGGGTACTTTACCAAGCATGCCATAATCCACTGCAAGGCGGTGTATGTCGTATCGCTGGCGGCAGCAAGGAACTCGCCGCAGAGGCTGGCCATCTCTTGGTAATTGAGCTTCCTCTTTTCTTCTGGCAATTCCAAATTCACCAGCGTATCAACATAAGCAATATCGGCTTCCAGCTCCTCCTCTTCTTTGTGATGATGATCAACTCCAGGTTTAGGCGCTCCCACTGCTTCTAATTTGTATTTCACCCGATCTTGGATCAGAGGGATGAAGACCCCGTCCAACTCTTTTCGTAGTTCAATGAGCTCTTTCCAGCGTTTTCTAAATATTGTTTTTCCTAAAAATTCAGGAAAGTAATCTAGTATTCTGAAACGGTGAAAATTTTTAAGTGCTCGATGCTGTGCGTCTTTAATTTGCTCTATTTGAAACTCATCGAGCTTATTCCCGAAGCAAATGAGGACAAGGAGACAGAAGATGGCATACTTAAAATGATCAAGTAACATGATCGCTTCCGTGGCAGAATCAGCTGCGGCTGATTCATGAGCAAGAAGGAGCTTTTGAATGAGTATGCCTAGTACCCAAGCTCGGTTCTTGGAGTGGGACTTGATGATGCGAGAGGGATGGAGCATTTCTGAGATGAGGTTTCGACGAAGGAGCCGCCACGTGGGACCATAAGAGCTGGATGCTATTGTCCGCTGGTTAGAGTTGAAAATTTTACTGGTTGTTGAAGCAATTGGCCGATCGGAGCAAATGGCACCTTGCTGAACTAAAGCCTGGTAGGCTAACAAGTGGCTGCTGATGACTATGGATGGAGATGAGTAGCCTATTTTTATGGCGATGATAGGACCATATTTGCGTTTGAGATCTCGAAGCATGAGTTCGAGATCGCGACTGGTTTTTCTTAGCAATGGTAACATCCCAATCACTGGGAAGATAAAGGGACCTGGTGGGAGTTTCTTTGTTTTCTGGAAGAAAAGATTAAAGAGAAGTATGAGGAAGAAAGAGATACAGAATGTGACCACAATGATGAACAAGCTTTCCATTATTCCAGTACTTGTGTTTGCCATCTAAATATTACCAGGACATATGTACTAGAGATAGAGACTTGCTACTTGTGGGTATCAAAGAAAGAAGAGTAGGATGATTAACAGATATTGAAGAAAGGAAAGTAGGAAGAGTAGAATTAAATGTTTCTTTATTATGACTCCCGCGTCCCCTTTCTGTTTGTAATCAAAGTATTTGAACAAGACTGCAAGGGACTAAATGTAACAGGAAATGCCTATATGACATTTTAGTTGCCTTCTGATCACTAATGTAGGAAATTATTTTAGTGCAATAAAAAAAGGAGGATGACAGCTAGCGTATGGCTAGACTGATTGAAAAATTCTTAAGACTTCTTATTATTAAAAATCTCTATCTTCTCCCACTACTATGGCACGTTACCTTTATAATATTAGTGTTGTATTAAATCTGTTTTAACATGTTAGTTTATACTAGCAGTAATTTTTATGAGATACATGCAGGGAGGTGTGACAAACAAATAAAAAATTACTGTTCTATCTGGATGTGAAGTTGAGCGTGAAAAATCAGTTTTCCCTATAGGAACCAAAATCACTTATTTTGGGGTAAAACAGAGAGACTCTCGTCTTCTTTCTAAAACGTACAGAGACGTAGGGTATTATATTCCACGGCGACTTGATGAAGTTATTGAAAGAATACAGCTAGAGATATTGCAGATAAAAGGCTGATGAACACCACTCTCACATGTAAGCAAACAAAATGGAGACTCTAGCTGATGAGTTGTGTCACTATACAAAACGATTTTTCATTTTTTTAAAAACTCACTGAGCCAATTAATTTGGATTCTCCCCGGATAGGCCCGGTAAAAAGTATAAAGCATCTTGTTGAAAGATTTTTTATTTCTAGGACTCGAACTCCAGACATTTAGTTAGAGAGAGAATATCAACAATCCCACTCACACCCTTGGATAAATATAGATATCGCAATTTTGTATCAGAAACACTGATAATACTACTTATAAAATAGCAACTTATTTTCAGAGCGAGAGCTCTATGGAGATTCTTGCAACTCATACTCTTGTGGAGTTATTTTTCGACCCACAGCTGTCCGATATCTCTAATCTTTGAATTGGATGTCATGTTACTCATGCCACATCAACTCATTTTCTCAGTCAAAAGCTATGAGGAAGTTGACTTCAACAGGTAATCTGCGTATGGTTACACCCCCAGCTGTGATTTGAAACAGTTAGCGTGCAAATATATACACTCCTAGTTTTTCGGAACTTCACATCACCATCAGCCGATCACAATCCTACTTGTTGTGGAAGTTATTTTCTTTTCCTTTTTCAGTTCATCTCCAGTTTCACGCCGGATAGGGCCACCAAGGGAATAAAGCATTTCGTATCGAAAGGTTCACCATTTTCAGAACTCGACTTCTCGTTAACGGTGGAGAAATTTCAATCATCTCAGTAGACCCCTCGGTGATGAAAGTTTTTATGTATATGCTTTCAATGATTGAGTGATGTGCCTATCTTGATTTATGTTTTCCCCACAAGGATGGTAATGTATTACTCCTTTAATAATATTATATATCAATATGTCACGTTGAGCGACTTCATTTGACAATCGCTTGTGATGTTTGCCATATATCCTCTGCTTAGATAATAGGCAAAGAAAATTTATTTCGTTTCTTATATCATACTTATGTGAGGCTCTCTTATACTTGGCAAGGCCTCTCTATACTTGACAAGTGGATTGATAGAGAGATTGTCTATTGGAAACAACCTTTCCATCCTCACAAGATAGGGGTAAGGTCTGCGTACACAGTACCCTCCCCAAACCCAACTGGTATGAGATAATACTGAGTATGTTGTTGTTGTTATTGTTGTTGTTGTCAATAAAACTAAACAAGGCAACTTAAAAGTAGTAATTATTTTTCTATTTAAGATGCTTAAATTAAGGACCAAAATAAGTAATAAAATAATACTAATAATAATAATGGTTATAAAATATCTGCAATGATAAGCTTAAGTATTATTGCTTTTTCCTTTTTCCCTTGGAATGCGATTAGTTTAAAGTTATTTGACTTAGAAGTTTTATTTACATATAAATAATAATAATAATAATATATAACATTAAGGGTGTGTTTGGTATGATGGAAAATATTTTCAATTTTTTCATGTTTGGTTGACTTAAGTGTTTTGGAAAAATAATTTTCTCGTGAACTCATTTTCCTTCAATTGGAGGAAAATGATTTCTCTATCAAGAGAAGGAAAAATATTTTCCAAAATTCTTCTTCAACCTTCCCCACCCTATTTTCCATCCCCACCAACCCCTCCACACCTATCCCACCCCTACCCCATCCACCCCCACCACACCCACCCTCCCCCAAACCTTGCCCTACGCCCACCCTAAATAGAAATATTATTATTAAGAATACTTTCTTTTTATGTTGTAAATAGAGTACTTTCTTTTTTCATTTCAAGAAAATGAGTATTTTTTTTCATGATACAAAAAAAATATTTTGTTTCATTTCAACAAAAAAATACTTTCTTTTCATGATGTAGAAAAAGTATTTTCTTTCATTCCAACAAAATAATGTAATAAAAGTATCTTCTTTCATTTCAACAAAAAGTACTTTATTTTCATGATGTTGAAAAAGTATTTTCTTTCGTTTCAACAAAATGATGTAGTAAAAAATATCTTCTTTCATTTCAACAAAAAAAAATACTTCCTTTTCATGATGTAGAAAAAATATTTTCTTTCATTTCAACAAAATAATATAGTGAAAAGTATCTTTTTCATTTCAACAAAGAAGTACTTTCTTTTCATATTGTCGAAAAAATATTTTCTTTCATTTCAACAAAATGATGTAGTAAAAAATATCTTCTTTCATTTCAACAAAATAATGTAGTAAAAAGTATCGTCTTTCATTTCAACAAAAAAATACCTTTTTTTAATGATGTAGAAAACGTATTTTCTTTCATTTCAACAAAATGAGTATTTTCTTTTCATGATATTAAAAAGTATTTTCTTTCATTTCAACAAAATGAGTATTTTCTTTTCATGATATTAAAAAGTATTTTCTTTCATTTTAACAAAAAAATACTTTCTTTTATAATGTTGAAAAAGTATTTTCTTTCATTTCAACAAAATAATGTAGAAAGAGTATTGTTTTTCATTTCAACAAAATAAGTATTTTCTTTTCATGTTGTAGAAAAAATATTTTCTTTCATTTTAACAAAATGAATACTTTTTTCATGTTGTAAAAAAATACTTTCTTTTTCAACCAAAAAATGAGTATTTTCTTTTTAGTTATGTAGCACAAATTTTAACGTTGTTTTTGAGTGAAAAAGTAAAGCAGCACATTAGTCCTAATGTAGTCAAAGTATTTGAACAAGACTGCAAGGGACTAAATGTAACAGGAAATGCCTAATATGACATTTTAGTTGCCTTCTGATCACTAATGTAGGAAATTATTTTAGTGCAATAAAAAAAGGAGGATGACAGCTAGCGTATGGCTAGACTGATTGAAAAATTCTTAAGACTTCTTATTATTAAAAATCTCTATCTTCTCCCACTACTATGGCACGTTACCTTTATAATATTAGTGTTGTATTAAATCTGTTTTAACATGTTAGTTTATACTAGCAGTAATTTTTATGAGATACATATAGGGAGGTGTGACAAACAAATAAAAAATTACTGTTCTATCTGGACGTGACATTGAGCGTGAAAAATCAGTTTTCCCTGTAGGAACCAAAATCACTTATTTTTTTGGGTAAAACATAGAGACTCTCGTCTTCTTTCTAAAACGTGCAGAGACGTAGGGTATTGTATTGCACGGCAACTTGATGAAGTTATTGAAAGAATACAGCTAGAGATATTGCAGATAAAAGGCTGATGAACACCACTCTCACATGTAAGCAAACAAAATGGAGACTCTGGCTGATGAGTTGTGGCACTATACAAAACGATTTTTCATTTTTTTAAAAACTCACTAAGCCAATTAATTTGGATTCTCCCCGGATAGGCCCGTTAAAAAGTGTAAAGCATTTCTTGTTGAAAGATTTTTTATTTCTAGAACTCGAACTCGAGACATCTAGTTAGAGAGAAAGTATCAATCATGTCACTCACACCCTTGGATAAATATAGATATCGCAATTTTGTATCAGAAACACTGATAGTACTACTTATAAAATAGCAACTTATTTTCAGAGCGAGAAACGACTGCCCAAATCAATCCCACCATTGTTTTCCTCTGTCTTTCATTTCTTTTTCTTTCCAAGAAATGGATTTAAGGAAACTTGTTGGCTTGCTTCTATTAGTTTTCATATCCCTTCTGGAGATGCTTTTAAAGAAAATTGCAGTTTCAGTGTTAAGTTTCGTGGGGTTTTCTGATTCTCAAAGATCACCATCGAATAGCAAGGAAATGCAGAGAGTTGTTTCTTCACCAAGAATCAGACTAAAGGATGGAAGATGGCTGGCATACAGAGAAAGAGGAGTCCCAATGGACAAATCCCTTCACAGAATCATCCTTGTCCATGGGATTAACAGCTCCAAAGATAAGGATTTTCTTGCAACCCAAGTATGACTAGCTAACACCCTTTTCAACTTTACTAGTAATACAACATTTTACTTTCCTAATCTTGAAGAATTATCGTCCTAGTCTCCTAAGAATTAAAAGTATGTTTGATGCTCATTTTTTCTCTTTAATTGTTAACATGGTTGTTTTGATATTTCATATTCAGAGAGGGACATCCAATAACAGTTTATTTGTCTCTCCGCTTTTAGCTCCTAAATAATGTTTCCATTAGATTGATCTACTAACTATATTCTTTAGGAAATCCTAGAGGAGATGAGGATATATATGCTACAGTTTGATAGAGCTGGATATGGGGAAAGTGATATAAATCCTAAACGGTCATTAGAAAGTGAAGCTTGTGATATAGAAGAAGTAGCTGATCAAAATTCTATCTAATTTCAGTTTCTGCTGGAAGCTATCCTGCCTGGAATTGCCTCAGACGCATACCACACAGGCTATCAGGCGTGGCTTTTGTTGTTCCAATAATCAACTACAAATGGAACTCCCTTCCTCATGATTTGATCAAGAACGATCATAATAACAAGCTTTGGCGATTAGTAATTTGGCTCGCACGCTATGCTCCTGGGTTACTCTACTCATTTTTTACACAAAAATCGAACAATGTTTTCTCGGGCAATTCTGCATTGTTAAGCAAAAAGGACAGGGAAGTTGCAAAGAATGCAAATAGATCGGAAGTTTTTGACCCGGTAAAGCTCATCATCCACCTCTCTCAAATCAAACAGGAGTTTTCGCGAAATGATTATCTTGAAAATTATTTGTCTTAATTAATTTGCAGAAACTTTATCCGAAGCAAAGTGATTTTGAGTCTCTTCTCCAAGACTTCACCTTGGCTTATGGAAAGTGGGACTTTGATCCACTAGAATTTGGTAATCCATTTCCTGATGAAAAAGAAAGCTCAGTTCATATTTGGCAAGGTTATGAGGACAACATAGTACCTTGTCGCTTACAAAGATATGTTTCCAAAAGGCTACCTTGGATTCATTATCATGAAGTTAGTGATGGTGGACATGCGTTGTGGCATGTTGGTCCAATCGGTGAAGCTATCTTGAGGTCCCTTCTGCTTCGTGAACAAGACACATATCGTACAACGCCACAGTGTGGTTGAATGTAATCAAGAATATAGCAAGAAGATTGTTAAGATCATTTAATGAAATTAAATTGCAAGGATCTTTTATTTTTTAATGTGGGTATTTAATTCACTTTTGAGCTTGTTTTCCAATTACAACGCGTACGTTCAGTTTCAGATCTAATGAAGCACATTTACCACCAAAGGATAGTTCTCATAGTACTAACTAAATACCCTCTCTCGATCGAGCTAGTTGCCTTCTTTGATGTTGATGACCCTACTACTTCAATGACTTCTTCCAATTAAACATTCAACAACTCAATATCCCAACAGTTAATATTCATTCATAACAAAAACCTATTAAACATTCAACACAACTAAAGCATGGCATATAGATATAACTAAAGATTAACACCTGGGATCGTCTCAAAACATTGTATGATCTAAACGTCTATTATAGTTAAGCAACTATTGAGGTCAATATATAACAACTGACGGATGGGCCTCACCTAGTTGCATTGCTAGCTCAACTCGAGCTTTAGAATCACAAACATATACAAATTAAGGGTGAGTTTACTGACTCAAGGCGATAACTTTACCACATATGCATCTACTATCACTATAATAAAAGAGGTTTTGGTGACCATTTTAGGTTTCGTGGATCCCTGGATAATTATATTCATGATGTCCCTAATAGTTGTCACGAGAAGTTTTAGTGGCGACTGTGATTAAGTTGCCACAAATATTTACTAAATTAAGTTTGCTGAAACCTATTTGCGACTATCAATCAGCAATCGCTACTAAAAGATCTTTTGTGAGCTCCAATGTAACTGCTAAACAGTTGTAGTTCTATTGTTTCAAGAAAATTGCGCGACAGACTATTTCTTAATGTGTTTAATTTGTCGTACCTAGTGGTTTCAAATTCAACTCAGTATTTACTTGCTTAAAATTTAAAGGTATAACAACGGTGTTTGTGCCAACTTCAATTCGATTTCACAATCTTCAGATCCAAGTGATGATAAGCTATAATTACGTATTTTAGTCGCTTATTACACTCTAATTTACTGCATTTTAATTGAGTTTGAGCTTTAGTCGCTAGTGTTTTGCACTAATTGTGTGTTTTATGCCTTGTAGGAGTGATTTCGAGCTAAGTAGATATTATGGAATGAATTCAAGTAATTTGAAACTTTGAAATCTGAGTAAAAGCCAAGGAATTAAGCTGGGATCGCGCTCGGGGATCAACGGATGATAGTTAAGAACGAACGAAGAATCGAGTAGGCATATTGTGCACTGTCTAGTAAGATGCACATAACTTTTCGTTCAGAATTCCATTTGGACTCCACAATATATGGTTAGCAATATAATTCAAAGAGCTACAACTTTCATATTTTATACTTTTCCAAATTCCAATTAGAACAGGGTGAAAAATGCGGTCGAATCCGCGGCCGCGGATCTGAGGCAGAACACTGGGTAAAATCCACGGCCAAATCCGCGGTTGAATCCGCGGCCGCGGACGTCCTGACCTAGAAAAGTGTCCTTTTTCGCGTAGGAGAAGGTATAATTATTTGGGCCCGACCCTACTTGGTATATATACATGGAAAAACGGTATTTTGAGGATATTTGACATAATTTAGACCTAAGGAGACTGAGGATTCGACCTAAGGATGCAAGAACACACTAGGAGCAAGGCGGAGAATTCTTCTACAAGTTTCTCACTTCCTTCTTCCTATTTCCATTATTGGTTATGAATTCTAGTATTGTAGTTATGCATACTATTATGAATAGCTAATTTGTTATCTAGGGTTTTGATGAAACCTTTTGGAGGATGAATTCGTGTTATGTTTTAATATAATTAAGCCGTTGGATTTCTCTACTTGTTCAACTATGTGTTTTTTGCTGTTGATTGAATGGCCATCAATTGACTGTGCCTATTTAGTGTGTACTGCTTGAGAGAGAGTATATATTTAGGTAGTTGTTGAACAACATCACTCCTAACGTTTGTAAGAGATCAATACGGAGGGTTTAAAGGCGGGATTAGAGATAACAAAACCTTGGTGCGATCGTAGTGAGCGATGAAGTAAGTGCCAGCTAGTGTAGTTCGAGAGAATACATCTAGTAAATTGCGGTAATTGCTCGAGAGAGAATTACGACAACCAAAGTACTCACGATCGGTAGAGAATACTTAGGCGAAATTATAGAAGACACAGCGGGAAAGATTCCGACAATTGGGGAAATCATAACTCTAGACCTCCTTAGTCTTGTCTTCAATCCTTATCCTTGTTAATTGATAGTTGTACTGCTTTCTAGTATTTGTTAGTTAATTAGATAAGAATAAACATTATAATCTTTATAGTTAGGAAATTGTTTGGACTTGTGTTTCTTAGCAATATTGAACAATTATAGCTAAGCCTTAGTTCTCTGTGGGATTCGACTGCGGACTTTTAGACCGAATTATATTTGCAGCGACCGTTTATCCTTTTTAGGACTAGAGTTGGGCGTGATCACCGAGCTTTATGGAGATTCTTGCAACTCATACTCTTGTTGAGTTATTTTTCGACCCACAGCTGTCCGATATTTCTAATCTTTGAATTGGATGTCATGTTACTCATGCCACATCAACTCATTTTCTCAGTCAGAAGCTATGAGGAAGTTGAGTTCAACAGGTAATCTGCGTACGGTTACATCCCCAGCTGTAATTTGCAAATATATACACTCCTAGTTTTTCGCAACTTCACATCACCATAAGCCGATCACAATCCTACTTGTTGTGGAAGTTATTTTCTTTTCCTTTTTCAGTTCATGTCCAGTTTCACGCCGGATAGGGCTACCAAGGGAATAAAGCATTTCGTATCGAAAGGTTCACCATTTTCAGAACTCGACTTCTCGTTAACGGTGGAGAAATCTCAATCATCTCAGTAGACCCCTCGGTGATGAAAGTTTTTATGTATATGCTTTCAATGATTGAGTGATGTGCGTATCTTGATTTATGTTTTCCCCACAAGGATGGTAATGTATTACTCCTTTAGTAATATTATATATCAATATGTCACGTTGAGCGACTTCATTTGACAATCGCTTGTGATGTTTGCCATATATCCTTTGCTTAGATAATAGGCAAAGAAAATTTATTTTGTTTCTTATATCATACTTATGTGAGGCTCTCTTATACTTGGCAAGGCCTCTCTATACTTGACAAGTGGATTGATAGAGAGATTGTCTATTGGAAACAACCTTCCATCCTCACAAGATAGGGGTAAGGTCTGCGTACACAATACCCTTCCCAAACTCAACTGGTGTGAGATAATACTGAGTATGTTATTGTTGTTGTTGTTGTTGTTGTTATTGTTATTGTTGTCAATAAAACTAAACAAGGCAACTTAAAAGTAGTAATTATTTTCCTATTTAAGATGCTTAAATTAAGGACCAAAATAAGTAATAAAATAATATTAATAATAATAATGGTAATAAAATATCTGCAATGATAAGCTTAAGTATTATTGCTTTTTCCTTTTTCCCTTGGAATGCGATTAGTTTAAAGTTATTTGACTTAGAAGTTTTATTTACATATAAATAATAATAATAATAATATATAACATTAATGGTGTGTTTGGTATGATGGAAAATATTTTAAATTTTTTCATGTTTGGTTGACTTAAGTGTTTTGGAAAAATAATTTTCTCGTGAACTCATTTTCCTTCAATTGGAGGAAAATGATTTCTCTATCAAGAGAAGGAAAAATATTTTCCAAAATTCTTCTTCAACCTTCCCCACCCTATTTTCCATCCCCACCAACCCCTCCACACCTATCCCACCCCTACCCCATCCACCCCCACCACACCCACCCTCCCCCAAACCTTGCCCTATGCCCACCCTAAATAGAAATATTATTATTAAGAATACTTTCTTTTATGTTGTAAATAGAGTACTTTCTTTTTTCATTTCAACAAAATGATTTTTTTTTTCATGATATAAAAAAAGTATTTTGTTTCATTTCAACAAAAAAATACTTTCTTTTCATGATGTAGAAAAAGTATTTTCTTTCATTCCAACAAAATAATGTAGTAAAAGTATCTTCTTTCATTTCAACAAAAAGTACTTTATTTTCATGATGTTGAAAAAGTATTTTCTTTCGTTTCAACAAAATGATGTAGTAAAAAATATCTTCTTTCATTTCAACAAAACAAAAATACTTCCTTTTCATGATGTAGAAAATATATTTTCTTTCATTTCAACAAAATAATATAGTGAAAAGTATCTTTTTTCATTTCAACAAAGAAGTACTTTCTTTTCATGATGTCGAAAAAGTATTTTCTTTTATTTCAACAAAATGATGTAGTAAAAAATATCTTCTTTCATTTCAACAAAATAATGTAGTAAAAAGTATCGTCTTTCATTTCAACAAAAAAATACCTTTTTTTAATGATGTAGAAAACGTATTTTCTTTCATTTCAACAAAATGAGTATTTTCTTTTCATGATATAAAAAAGTATTTTCTTTCATTTCAACAAAAAAATACTTTCTTTTATGATGTTGAAAAAGTATTTTCTTTCGTTTCAACAAAATAATGTAGAAAGAGTATTGTTTTTCATTTCAACAAAATGAGTATTTTCTTTTCATGTTGTAGAAAAAATATTTTCTTTCATTTTAACAAAATGAATACTTTTTTCATGTTGTAAAAAAATACTTTCTTTTTCAACCAAAAAATGAGTATTTTCTTTTTAGTTATGTAGCACAAATTTTAACGTTGTTTTTGAGTGAAAAAGTAAAGCAACACATTAGTCCCAAAATTTGTGTGAATTTTTAAAAGAATAATTAAATTCTTGAAGAAAATAGAGTCCTGAAAACGTTGAGTATTTAGAGTTTGGGGGAGGGAGGGGAGAGGGGGAGCACAGGAAACATGAGGATTTGGAGGAAGGGGGGGGGTAAGAAAAGTAACATAAAAGAATATTTTTCTAAAAAATATTTTCTACCCTCTAAACAAACACTAGAAATATTTTCGGAAAAAAGTTTTTCACTCACCAATTAAACATGAAAAAATAAGTAATAAAACTACTCATTTTCCAGGAAAACATTTTCTAGGAAATATTTTCCTTCACACCAAACACACCCTATGTATTATCATTCTCTGAAGTGCTGTTTGAGGAAGTTGGTGTACTCTTTTACATGGCGACGTGAATCATGTAATGGTGTTGATCACATACAGCTAGCATTCATCGAAACAAACATAACTCTTTTATTTTTTTGGTAGTACAAACAAAACTTATAACTTTCTAGGAAAATTCAAGATTTGTTCTAAGTAGTTTGATTGTAAGTTTGGAGTTGAAGTTAGAGAAAGTAATTTCTTAATTTTAATAATAAACAAACAAGATCTTAGCCAATGTGGCTGCACGCTCTTCATTTAAAATGCTGAAATTTTGCAACTAAAAAATTGGCCAAAGATCTTCCTGTTACATTATCCTAATAAATTTTCTTTGTCAACTTTAAAATTAAAATTCTAGCTTATTTTTCGACCTTTAGTTTTGGGTTTCGTTTCAAGTTTGGAAACTTTATGTTGCCTTTTGCAAGTGGTCGCGATAACTCTTCGAACTTCAAACAAGAAACAAAATCTTGAAGATACGAAATAGAATTCGTTTGTGTTACGATTTGGAATATTATACAGCTGTATATGTTTGCGGAGATATGTCAACTAGGTCACATTATGATGGCTAGTAACGATAACTCTCTTTTTTATGACTATGTCACATTATGATGGAATATTATACAAAATCTTGAATATTTGCAAGGGGTCCCGATAACTCTATTTTTTTTTCTCTCTCCAACGGCTAGTAACGTCTCTTTCCACAGAAGCGCGTATCTCTCACGCTCCAATTGATGGAGCCGCCGGAAGGCCCTCTTCTGGGGAGTAAATACGGAGGAAACATCCCACCATCAGTCACGAATCTTAATAACGAGGCAATTCTAGGAAAACACTCTTATGCCACAACGGTCACTGCTCCTCCATCTTCAACATTGAACCCTACCCGGCCAGACAAAGAAAACGTCATTGCTAGACAAATGACTCACAACGGGATGCCAGTTGTGATATTCAACGCCAAAGATTATTATGGCCCTCGCAGCCATTTCGAAAAGGGTGGAGGGAATGGAGAATGGGAACAAGGCACTCCGAGATCAAATGAAAGAACACTAGGAAATGGTCGATAAAATATCGGGCGCCCCCAAGATGTTGCCAAAGAAGGATGACAACCGGTTCGTCGAACAACCATATAGTGATGATGTAGCCCCACAAGCTATACCAAAAACCTTTAAAATGCCGCCCTACCTAGGATATATGACGGCACAACCGACCCCGAAGATCATTTGACTCATTACATCACCAGAGTAAAAGGCAACGACCTTGCCAAGGAACAAGTGTCTTCTATTTTGCTGAAAAGGTTCGGCAAAACCCTCACTGGAGGAGCATTAACCTGGTATTCACAACTACCGGCACGGTCCATTGAAACCTTTGAAGAAATGCCCGACAAGTTTGTAACGGCCCACGCTGGAGCCAAAAAGGCCGAGGCAAGAGTGAATGACATATTTACCATCAAATAATCTCTGGGAGAGGGATTGAGGGACTTCCCCACCCGGTTCAACCGAGTAAGGATGACTTTACCAAACATGTCCGAAGAGATGATGGTCGCATCCTTTCAGAACGGGTTGAGCAGGGATGGTTCAAGAGCAACGAGAAAACCGTTAAGTCGATTGATGAAGTATCCCCAACAACTTGGGACGAAATCCACAATGCTTATTGTGCCAAGTCCGTGCAGATAAGGACAACCTCAACGGGCCAACCCACCGGCTAACCTCAGTACAAGCGGAGTTAAGAAAGGATCAAAGAGACAATGTCAGAAGAGATCACCCGATCCCACGACCTAACAGGGAACGACACCAACCATATACCAGAACGACCATCCAGACTAAGGACAGTAACTCATCGAAACGACAGAGGTATGCCCCTATTGTTTGGTCACAATTTTTGTGTGTCACTAATAAGTGGAGATTTTGACTACTTATTTGCACCTTTTAACTTTTATTTTAGTTCATAAATGTTTGACGGTATTCCCGAAAACTGATGAAATATGCTTACTTATAGGAGTATTGGAATATGAGCCATTACGATGAAATTCAACTCAAGAAGGAGTGCTTTTGAACAAGGACAAAAATCAAACACACAGGCTCAAGTGCGGACCGCAGAATTTTATCTGCGGCCGCAGAATATGAAGAAGAATCAACAGAGTTTCAGTGTAAAGTGCGGACTGCACAATAATTGTGCGGCCTCAGAAGTCAAAGTTCAGAGAGTTTTAAATTCAAACTCAACAAGAACTGCGGACCGCATTATAATTGTGCGGCCGCAGAAATCAAATGTTCGGTCGCACCCAGAATTATGCGGACCGCAGAACTCAAGAGGTGTGGCCGCAACCCAGAATTGTGCGGCCGCAGAATCCACTCCTGTCAAGAGCTGAAGAAAAGTGCGGTCCGCACACAGAATTGTGCGGCCGCAGAACCTCCGAAAGGGCAATTTTATCCGAAAATTCCAGCTTTGTATAAATAGACTACTTTCATGAAATTAGGTCAAGTATTACAATACTAGAAAGTCTGTAGCCATTTTTCCTTACTCTTTTAGGCAACTTTAGTTTATATTGTGGATTTTACATTGGAGTTTCATCTATTACTCATTCAATATGAGTTATATCATCTTTTCTTCTTTATTTTCTTCATTACCCACTATGAGTAGCTAAATTTCTAGCTAGGTTTGTGACCTAACCCTAGTATGGGAATCAAATGGGTATTTGACTTAGAGCTTGTTTATGGTTGGGTGTGTATTATTTAGCCTAGTTCTTGCTATAATTGTAGAATTAATGTTTGCAAACATTGGTTCAAGCCTATTTGACTTGGTCTCTACTTGAGAAAGAGAGACTTAGTCTAGGAAAATTTGGCTAACAAGAGTTTGGGATGAAATCAAGAGATTGATAGTCCCAATTAAAGGGTTGAACATAGAGATAGTAAAACCCGACTTGAGCAATTTATCCACTGTTTAGTTCAATATCCATTTGAACTTGAGAAAGTCAAATTGGGCAAAACCACTCTCTTACCGAGAGGTATTGAGTGGTTATTTGAGAGTTGATTGCTATAATACACCCCGACCAACGAAACTCGCTCTAAAGCCTACACCCCGTTAGGCAAACACCTAAGTGGAAGTCACAACCCTAGACCCTTTACTAATTTGAAAATGGTAAAGTGTCAAAATTGTCCTTGTACTATCGAATATTGTTTAAAATTGCTCTCTGTTATACTATTTGGTCAATTATGTCCCTGCCGTTATACTATTGTTCGAATATACCCCTAATTTAGATGGTTGGTCACGTATCACTCGCAAATTCAATTGACTCATCCCTAATTTAAAATAACTGATTCATCTCTTATCTGCCCCATTACCCGACCCTAAACCCCTCCACCTCCGAAATAACGCACCAGACATGACTCCGCCCCACTCTCTTCCCTCTTCTCTTCTCTTCCCTCACATCACACCAAAATCGCCGGAAATGGCAGCTCAACGGAAAATTCCTCCAGGCAGCACTAACCTCCACTGTACCGACCCCCTATTTGTCCCCCTCTTCTTCTTCTTCTTCTTCTTCTTCTTCTTCTTCTTCTTCTTCTTCTTCTTGTTTCGTCATCCAAACAGCAACCCCGTTCCAACAAACCAGCAAACGGAACCGGTGAAACTCGTCGGAAAAGTCAGAAAGCCACTACCATGATCTACCTCTGCTCTCTCACTGTTTTCCCTCTTTATTTTTTCAATCACCATGAAAACCGACAAGATCCATTGTAGATCTTGACTAAAAAATGGCCAAAATACCACAGCCTCACCCCTTTCTTCCATTTTTTTCTAGTCATTTTCTCTTTCTTCTTGCAATTTGTTAGATCTAAAAACTTAGGAGGTTCCGAAACTTTTTGAACTTAGCCAGAAAATGGATCCTCACCAGATTCCACTGAAAATCCTTGAATCTGCTTGTTATTTTTGGATTTCTAGTGACCTTTAGATATCTGCTCATGTTAATAAAAAATAATTCGGTGACCTTTAGAAATCTGATCGTGTTAATAGAAATCTTTTCGGCCACTATGCAAAAGTTTGCGTCAGACTTCAGCTAATAAGGAATCACAATCACGTGATGTACTTGTTCAATTGTCCTTTCAACTTAATCTCATTTTTATTCATTTGTTCAAATAATAATTACTAGGAACAGCGCCAAAAATTTCTTTTAATGATTGCTTGGAACATCGGAAACCTGCTCGTATTTGGTGGAGTTATGTTAGTTAGGGGGTTTAGGGTCAGGTGAAGGGGCGGAGAAGAGATGAATCGAGTATTTTAAATTGGGAAAGGGTCAATTGAATTTGAGAGTGACACGTGGCCGGTCGTCTAAATTAGGGGTATATTCGAATAATAGTATAACGGCAGGGATATAATTGACCAAATAGTATAACAGAGGAAAATTTTAAACAGTATTCGATAGTACATCGACAATTTTGACCCTTTACCGATTTGTAAAATAACAACAAAAACATTCTTCTCTAGTTTCATTTTCAATTGCAATCCTTAGTATAATTTTAGAAGTAAAATAAAAACAAAGTTTATGGAAGTGCAACTTAGACAATTAACGTGCTTAGACCAAATATATACCACTAATCCCATCTACGCTCCCTATGGATTCGATCCCGATTCCTAGTTGGGTATTATTATTGCAATCGACCGCTTCACAACCCCAATTTGAGGTGTGACTTGGGCGAGATCAGTCACATATAGATAGTCTCCACCCTGGAGAAGCTCGGACCAAAAGTGAAGTGGCCGCCAAAGATGAGATCGGACCCTAATACCAGAAATTTTGACGCCCTATGTGAGTTCCACTAGGAATGAGGGAACAAAATGAAAGACTACATTGCCTTAAGGCAGGAGGTCGTGAAACATGCCTTTGGGGGATGTGGACATGGAAGAAGACCAAGTTGAAGAGGTTTCTCTTGAACCTCAAGCAAATAGATGAGGTCGACCGCCTCAAGACAACGTTCCCGTTTCGCCCCCAAATCCACCAAGAGCGGCTCCACACCGGGTGTTACCGAATGAAGGGTATGCAAGTGCCATAGTCCCGTCCCGCATTAGGGCAGGCAACTTTCAAATCACAAATGTTATGCTCACATTGCTAGAGCAACGGGGATTCTTCACCGGGGCTCCGAATCAAAATGCGTACAAATACTTGAAAGGATTTGTGGACACTTGCTGGGGGAGTAAACAGAAAAACGTCTCTGAGGATGCTTTAAGGTTGAGGCTATTTCCTTTCTCTCTCCTGGGGAAAGCCTTGGATTGGTTAGAAAGGTTGCCAAACCATTCCATCCATACATGGGATGAACTGGCGGAGAAGTTTATTTCCAAGTTCTTTTCTCCCGGGCATATGGCTACTCTTAGAGTCGATATTCTAGCATTCAAACAAGAACCCAATGAGCCTTTGCATGAGTTATGGGAGAGGTACCGAACTATGTGAAAGAGTTCCTGAACAATGACATGATGAAGGCTATGATTCAACAAACGTTTTATAGGGGGATCAATACTACCAATCAATATGTGGTCAACCAACTTGCCGGTGGAAGTTTCATGACAACACCATATGCCAAAGCTTTTGAAATCTTAGATGAAATGTCAGATACTTCATTAGCATGGCAAAGTAGAGCAAGTGTTCCTCAAGGTGATCCAGAAGTGATTCACCTACATAAAGAATTGCATGATCATGGGCAAGCAATTGCTGAGTTGACCACTACAATGAATCAATTAGCCAAAGATCATCTTCAACAAGTTCAAGGTCCTAAGCAAGTAAATACAATAGAGGGTGTCAATATGATGGTAAACAAGGGAAGACAAAAGGGTCAACAAGTGCAAAACCGTGAGGAACAATATGTGCAAGAAGATAGTGGGTTTGACCAAGATGAATCTTACAATGAACTAGAGGATGAAGTACAATATATGTGAACAACTTCCAAGGGCAAAGAAACAACTCTCAAGGTCCAAATCAATAACAATGGCGATCTCAAGGTAATCAAGGGAATTGGAACAATCAAAGCAACCAAGGTAATTGGAACAATTAAAACAATCAAGAAAATTTGAATGGTCAAAACAATCAAAGCAATTGGGGTGGCAATAGTCAAGGATATTGGGGAGGCAACAACCAAGGGGATGGAACAATAATCAAGGGAATCGGGGAACGGGCTTTCAAAGGCCCCCGATGTATCAACTACCAAACAACCCACCTCCTTATCCTTTCCATGGTCCTAGCTCTTCCAACAATAAGATGGTGCAAATTGAGAACATGTTTAAACAAATAATGGAGAAGAATGCTGACTCCGAAGCTCGACTAGCCTCTCACAACACTTCAATTCGCAATTTAAAAATCCAATTGGGGAAAATCTCGCAAGCTTTGAACACTCGTCCTAAGGGGGCACTACCAAGTGACACGGTGGTGAACCCAAAGGGTGGGAACAACACGGGACATGCCATGGCCGTGACTACAAGGAGTGGAAAAGGTGGGGATGCAACCACCTCAAATCAAAGAAATATTGTGGATGATGAACTAGTGATTCAAGAAGATGAGATTCCAAACAATTTGGTGCAAGCCAATGATGAAGTAAGAATTGATATTGATGACAATGTGGAGGAGACTCAAGAGGAAGTGAACCCGTCTACGGAGCACATTGTAGACATATTGGAACCAGTAGTGCCAAAAGCTAAGGCACCAATGCCAAGGCCTCCTCCTCCATACCCTCAAAGGCTTGCCAAGCAAAATGGCGAGAACGAATTCAAAAAGTTCATTGACATGATGAAAAGCCTATCTATTAATGTGCCATTGGTTGAGGTTTTAGAGAAAATGACCGTTTATGCAAAGTTCATAAAGGATTTGGTGACAAATAAGAGGACGATGAATTGTTAGACTATAAAGATGACACATCAAGTGAGTCCAATTGTGCACTCAATGGCTCCTAAATTAGAAGATCCCGGTGTTTTCACAATCCCTTGTACTATTGGAAGCGTCGACTTTGCAAAAGTTCTTTGTGATATTAGGGTAAGTATCAATTTGATGCCCTACTCATTTTTCAAGACTTTGGGAATTAGGCAACCAAGACCCATATCTATGAGGTTACAAATGGCGGATCGTACTATGAAGAGACCATTGGGTATTATTGATGATGTGTTGGTTCGTGTTGATAAATTCATCCTCCCGACGAACTTTGTGATTGTTGACTGTGAAGTAGACTATGAGGTACCTATTATTCTAGGGAGACCTTTCCTTGCTACGGGGAAGGCTCTTGTTGATGTGGAAGTCGGTGAGCTCACTTTCCGGGTGGGTGATGAAAAGGTGGTTTTCCAATGTGATTATTGATGATACTAGTCCCATGATGAATGTGGATGATAATTTGAAGGACATTTTGCTCAACCTTGATGATGATGAGAAGGATGGCTATATGGAATGTGTGAATGTATTGCAAGGAATGAGGTCTTACACTTATGAACCCCGCAAATTGTCTTTGGATCTTGAAAATCGGAAGACTCTTCCAACAAAGCCCTCAATAGAGAAGCCTCCCACTTTAGAGTTAAAGCCATTGCCTCCACATCTCAGGTATGAATTCCTTGGCCATTGTTCTACTTTACCAACTATTTTTTCCTCTTATTTGACTAACGTGAAGGTAGACTCCACATTGGCGGTGCTAAAAAAGAGGAAGAAAGCTATCAGATGGACATTGGTAAATATTCGGGGTATAAGCCCCACCTTTTGCATGCACAAAATTATTTTAGAGGAGGATGCCAAACCCTCCGTTGAACATCAAAGAAGACTAAATGAAGCAATACAAGAGGTGTTCAAAAAGGAGATCATAAAGTGGTTGGATTCCGGGGTTGTTTACCTCATTTCCGATAGTTTGTGGACCTCTCCGGTGCAATGTATCCCAACGAAAGGGGGCATGATGGTGGTAACCAATGATAAGAACCAGTTGATTCCTATAAGAACGGTGACCGGGTGGAGAGTGTGTATGGACTATCGCAAACTCAACAAAGTCACAAGGAAGGATCATTTCCCACTTCCCTTCCTTGATCAAATGCTTGATAGGTTGGCCGACCGTGATTTCTATTATTTCCTTGATGGGTATTTTGACTACAATCAAATTTTTATTACTTTGGAGGATCAAAAGAAGACTACTTTCACATGTCCCTATGGTACTTTCGCATTCTCGCGGATGCCATTTGGTTTATGCAATGCACCAATGACTTTTCAACTGTGTATGATGGCTATCTTCACAGATATGGTCGATGATTCCATTGATGTCTTCATGGATGACTTTTTAGTGTTCGGAAATTCTTTTGATGATTGCTTGAAAAATTTGGATAAGGTCTTGGAAAGATGTGAAGAAACGAACTTGGTACTCAATTGGGAGAAATGTCACTTCATGGTCGAGGAAGGCATTGTCCTTGGCCACAAAATTTTAAAAATGGTATTGAGGTCGACAAGGCCAAAACAGAGGTAATTTCTAAACTTCCACCCCCAACATCCGTGAAGGGAGTGAGGAGTTTCTTGGGTCATGCGGGGTTCTACCGCCGTTTCATCAAGGATTTTTCCAAAGTGGTGAACCATTTGTGTAAGCTATTGGAGAAAGATTCCAAATTCCATTTCAACGAGGATTGCATAAAGGCATTTGAATTGCTCAAGTTCAAATTGACAACCACTCCTATCATCACCGCTCCGAATTGGAGCTTGCCTTTTGAGCTCATGTGTGATGCTAGTGATGTTGCGGTCCGAGCAGTTTTGGGGAAACGTATCAACAAAATCTTTCATCCGTTCTACTATGCTATTAAGACCATGAACAATGCCCAAGTCAATTACACAGTGACCAAAAAAGAGCTCCTTGCTATTATTTTTGCTATGGAAAAGTTCCGCCCGTACTTGATGGGTACAAAGGTGATTGTTCACACGGATCATGTGGCACTTCGGTACCTAATGAGAAAGAAAGATTCAAAGGCGCGATTAATGAGATGGGTTCTTTTATTTCAAGAGTTCGATCTAGAAATCCAAGACCGCAAAGGCAGTGAAAACCAAGTGGCGGACCACTTGTTTCTCTTGGAGGAGGATGGGAGGCCACATGACGGCCTTGAAATCAATGACTCCTTCCCCGACGAGCCACTTCTTCAATGACCAAGATGCCACGGTTAGCTGACTTGCAAATTATCTTGTGAGTGATATTGTACCGAATGTGTTCTCTTCAAACCAAAGGAAGAAACTCAAACGGGATTGCCTTGACTACTATTGGGATGAACCGTACCTCTTAAGGATTTATACTAATGGTGTGATTCGAAGATGTGTGCCAGAGGAGGAACAAGTGGAAATTCTTGATGCTTGCCACTCTCACCATATGTGGTGGTCACCATGGTGGAGAGAGATTGGTGGCGAATGTGTTGAGTTGTGGATTCTATTGGCCTACTCTCTACAAGGACGCAAGTGATCTAGTCAAGTATTGTTATGAATGTCAAAGGGCCGGTGGGATTTCTAAGAAAAATGAGATGCCCCACACCACCATCTTGGAAATTGACATTTTTATGTGTGGGGCCATTATAGGTTTGGTACTCCAAAGGCCATTATAAGTGAAGGGGGATCACACTTTTGCAACAAAGCTTTTGATACCTTACTCACCAAGTATGGTGTCACTCACAAAGTCATGACCCCCTATCACCCTCAAGCAAGCGGACAAGTGGAAGTCTCCAACCTGGAGATCAAGAGTATTTTGTCAAAGATAGTGAATGCCAACTGGACGGATTGGTCGAAAAAACTTGATGATGCTATATGGGCCTATAGGACGGCTTACTAAACTCTGATTGGGATGTCTCCATACCGGTTGGTGTTCGGGAAAGCTTGTCACCTTCCGGTGGAACTTGAGCACAAGGCTATGTGGGCATTGAAGAAGCTAAATCTTGAGTGGGATGTCGCCGCCAACTTAAGGGTGACACAATTGAATGAGCTTGATGAATTCCGATACCATGCTTATACAAGTTCTTCCTTATACAAGGAGAGATGAAGTACCTCCATGACAAGTACATTTAGAACAAGGAGTTCAAAGAAGGTGATCTTGTGTTATTGTTCAATTCTCGGTTACAAATATTTTCGGGAAAGTTGAAGTCTAAATGAAGTGGCCCGTTTGAAGTTGTGAGTGTGACACCCTTTGGTGCATTAGACTTGCAGAATAAAAATGATGAAGTGTTTAGAATCAATGGTCACCGGGTGAAGCATTATTTAGTAAAAGTTGATGATGGCCATGTCGTGGCATTGATTCATTTCAAGTGATTGATGGTAATCAGCGTCGTGCCACGAAGTTAAATCAGGCGCTTCTTGGGAGGCAACCCATGTCTTTTTTTATTTTTCTTCTTCTTCATTTTTTTAGATAGGTCTTGTCTTGTGCTAACTGGTTTTGAAGTATGTTATAGGAATGAGTGTGCTTTGCAGGAACAGTGCACAAAAATAAATGCTAAGTATGGAAAAAAGTGCGGATTGCACATTTATTATGCGGACCGCACAATCTTGATGGCCACAACAGAGAGGAGTCTGCGGACGCATAATTCATTGTGTGACCACACAACTGGAGATCACAAAATTGCAAACTCTCTGAAGTTTGAATTGCAGAGAAAGAGCCGATATGCGGCCGCACAAGGAAATGTGCGGTCTGCACAAAAATCTGTGGCCGCACTCAGAAATGTGCGGACCGCAGATCGTCAATAAGGGTAATTGGTAACAGGTAAGGAGTGTGACCGCACACAAAATTGTGCGGCCGCACTTAGCTTAGCATTTTTGCCCTAGTTGGTCAAACTATAAATAGAAGCCCCCTCACACTGGTCAAACTTTACACACTCTGAACACTTAACACAAAAGCCAGCACAGTGCGCTTAAATTGATTCAAGCATCTCATACCTATTTCATCTTTCTTGATCCTTCCTTGCATCGCTACATCACTGATAGGTTCAATACATCTTCAAAATTTTCAACTTTTTTTAATTTTGTTCATTGTTAGCGTAGTTAATTTTAAGCCTAATGCCAAATTCATCATCATGTATGCTTAACATTGTGTGGGTAACTTCCTAGTTGATAATTGGGGGATGGGTAAACTGTGCATCATGTTTAATTTTCCAATACCATGTCTAAGTTGTGCAAAACCTATGTTCAGTGCCATCTAATTTTGAAATGTACGACCGCACAAGAAATTGTGCGGTCCGCAGATCCTTAGGCGAGGGCAAAGTCTGTGCATTTATTGTGCGGACCGCACTCAAAATTGTGCGGTCCGCAGAAACTGAATTGCGGTCGCACTCAAAATTATGCGGTCTGCAGATCAAAACTTCATAGAATTGATATTTCTGGGCCTTGAATTATGTGTCCGCACTCAGAATTGTGTAGACCGCACTACAATTGTTATGCCGCCCTTCCAAAATTGTGCGGTCCGCATAAGCTATTCTACAGCCACACTTCCCCCTCCTGCCCACTATTTTCTCTGCAACTATTTTATAGTCTGTGTTTGAACTTTAATTGACTCATGTTGCTATGTATTGCAGAAAATTGTTAGATCAAGAGGACGTGGTGATACTTCCAAAGGGAGGGGTGAACCCTCCCGAGGCCGAGGCAGGGGTACCCTACAACTCTCCGTGCAAAAAATGATTAGTAATAAGGAAACAGTAGTCCGAGATAGACATCCGTAGCCTTCCGAATCAAGTTCATATGCCCCGTCTAGGGAAGCATCATAGGGAGACTCAGTGCAAAGGCAACATGATGTGCCATCACAGCCACAACTGCCCCAGGATAGATTCTGACTGAGAGATAAGCCTACCTCTTCTGAGAGTGCTTCTAATGGATCGGAAGGGAACAGTCAGGCTATGGAGCCCTCATCTACTCATGCCCCCGCCGCACCAGTCACAGTTGGTGATGATGATGATATTCCGGATGACAGTCAGGGGGGGGTGATACCAGAGTTGCAGGCCTTGAGAAGTCAAAGAAGAAGGAAGTTTAGGAAGATAGGTTTGTGAGCTTGACTGCATTCAGCAGGTTCTGAGAGTGGTGGCCGCAGAGATTGCTCACTCTTGAGCGACCGTTTGCGTTGAAAGATCTGGATAGATACAACCCGAATGTTTTAAGATAATTTCGTGAAAGAAAATGGTGGAAATGGTTCACGAAAAGTGTATTGGATGCCAAGGAGCACTTAGTCCGGGAGTTTTACGCCAATGTGGTGCACATCAAAAAGGGGACTAAGGTGACTAAGGTGCGGAACTTAAAAGTACGATTTGATCAGACCACCCTGAACACTTATTTGGGGCTCGAGAATATGTAGCCAGTGCAGTATTTAGAGAAGTTTGCACTGGGTGATGCAGCTCGCCCTTGGCTAGCTGAGATACTAGTAGCTCTAGGACCACCACCACCATGGATCACAGCAGGGGTTCCTATTTTGCGGAACACCCTCAACTTTGAAGTAAAAGGGTGGCAAACATTTGTATGCAGTCGCATAGACCCAAGGAGAAATGAAAACAATCTTCCAATCCCCCAGGAAGTCTTAGTTGCATCTATCATGGCCGGGCACCCAATTAATGTGGGTTCCATCATGTCGTCCAACATGCCTCTGGTTATCAGGCAGGGTGAAAGCTCATATCCGTATCCCAACACTATCACAAAGTATCTCACAGATGCGGGGGTGGAGCCCAAGAGCTTGATACGAATGTAAAGGCTAAGCATCCCTTCTCCTGGTACTCTCTGAAGGACCCAAGGAACCCGAAAAACAAGGGTAAGTCGACAACTACCGTAGGCCAGTCTGATGATCCATCGGTGGTAGTTGCAGATTCTGCTGCTATGCCTTCTACAACTTTCATGCCTTCCATAGCAGCCCGTCCTTCCACCGAGACAGTTTCCATGCCACCACCTCCATCTTCAGGGCCATCAGCATCAGTATCAGTGCCTTCCTCCTCTACTTATCCACTCTTTGTGCTGCGAGTCTCCCAGACACTGGCGAGTCTCAACAACTAGATGCAGACAACTACTGCAAAGTAGTCTGACCTATCCAGTGCTATTGCAGCTCTGACCTCTACCTCCGCACCCCAGATTCCTTTGTCAGTGGATGAAACATTGAAGAAAATATTGGAGAATCAAAAGACCATCATGTTCACCTTGGTGGCACATGGGGGAGAAATTGAGGAGCTTGGCAAGCAGGTGAAGAAGATAAGGAAATCTCAGGCTTCGAGAAAATTAGTACACAAATTGAGACGAGAAGTGACCAAGATAACAACCGTTGGGGATCTTCCATTTGACTTACTGATCGAGACAGATCCATCAGTACCAGCAGACCCAACAGCATCAGTGGCACCAACTGGCTAGTTTGAGGAGCCACACCGCGCTAGCCACACCGCTGAGGCGGTGCTACAGATGTTCATCAACCCAGCCACTCCCCGATCAGAGTATGATGAGATCCAGTTGGAGGAGCCTGAGGGAGGTGATGCTGCTATGGATACCGAGACCACATAGGGAGTCCTCTCTACTATTTCCCCTCCTTATTTTGAATTTTGTTAAGCATTGAGTACAATGCTTATTCTTATTCAGGGGGTAGTCTATTTTGATTTGATATGACATTTGACATTGGCCTATAATAACTATAATACTCGCTTTTTATTTTTATTTTCATTATGTATATATTCTTCTATCTCTATTGATGTATATATTCTTTTATCATTTTTCAATTTGTATATTCATTTTTTGCTTTCAGTAGTTTATTTCATAGCTTCTTTATTCTGTTTTCTTAATAGTCTAGCTTCTTATTTACTTTAATAGCCTTTTTTGATTTAGTAGCTTATTTTCATGTTTTAGTGATCAATAAGCCTTTGGTTTTTTTAATGCCACGGTTCTTTCCAAAGGTGGTTTTTGTGTGAACCGGGTGACTCTTCCAAACGATGGATGGCATGACAACCTTCTTAAGGGATTGCGTCCATTTTTGATGTTAGGTAAGAACAGTAGTAATAATGAATAAGAGGACCTAATTGAGTCAAACTAGAAAGGTCAAACATACTTCACTTGGTACCAACACACTTAACTACATAGATGCTTATGATTAAAAACAAGTTCTTGGAAAGATATAACTCTAGTTAGTAACCTTTTGACTCTTGTGTTGACTTAAGCAATCATCGAGTGGTATAGTTGAACCATTAGTGATTTTCAATCTCGAATATGGTTGTTGTGGGCCCTCGACTCTATCCTCTTTGACAATCCAGTTGTGTGAGAGGTGAGATGTTCTTTTGCTAGTCCAAGTACCTGTGCGAATGGTCTAGAACATGCCCTGAATGTGTTTCTAGGCAAAATTTTAAGTTTTGCTTGGCTTGAGAAGTGATTGTAGGCTCTCCTTAACCCGTTTTGAAATTTTTCATGGCCCAACAATGATGTTATCCGTAGTCAACCCTTTTGAGCCTAAAGCCTTTCTCATTTGATAATCATGTTACAAGCCTTTACCTGTTTTGTAGCGATCCTCTCTTGGCACCCGAGCTTTCCTTAGAACTCATGAGAAGCAATTGGCTAAACCATAAGTTAGGGGGAGAGACGAGAAGTTTGAAAGTGGTATCAAGGTACAAAAAGAGAAAAGAAATGAAGAAAAGGAAAGGCAAAGAAAAAAAAGAAAGGAAGAACAAAAGAAAAATGCCAAAAGAATGTGAATAAATTGAGGAGTTGAAGGGATTCAAAGAGAAGCAAAAAAAAAAAATGCAAAGCATGGAGAAAACAAATAAGGATAAAAATGAATATCATAACCATGAAAGAGTGATGTCAAGTCTCTCTAGTTCCCCTAAGGAAGAAGAAAATGCCTCAAACAGTCGGCAAAGCATGAGGAAAAAAGAGAAAATGGAGTGCTTAAGGAAAGATGAACCCATTATATTCCAACATTTCCTACCTTAGTCCAAAAGCCTTCATTACATACCGAAAATGCCTACGTGATTTCAAGCAGAGTGAACTTACATTAGTGGTGATTTACATGAAGGGAAAGCATATGGTACTCAGAGCCGTACTTGTGACATTCTTTTGAGAGAGATGAGCGATCTTTTCACAAATCCTTGAATTGAGTGCTACATTCTTAAGTGAGATAAGATAACAGAGAGTAGAGGAGGATGAATTTGGGATCCACAGTGACCTACACACAGGCTCAAGTGCGGACCGCAGAATTCTATCTGCGGCCACAAAATATGAAGAAGAATCAACAGAGCTTCAGTGTAAAGTGCGGACCGCACAATAATTGTGCGGCCTTAGAAGTCAAAGTTCAGAGAGTTTTAAATTCAAACCCAACTAGAACTGTGGACTGCACTATAATTGTCCGGCAATAGAAATCAAATTTGCGGCCGCACCCAGAATTATGCGGACCGCAGAACACAAGAGATGCGGCCGCTACCCAGAATTGTGCGGCCGCATAATCCACTCTTGTCAAGAGCTGAAGAAAAGTGCGGACCGCACACAAAATTGTGTGGCCGCAGAACCTCCAAAAGGGCAATTTTGTCGGAAAATTAGAGCTTTCTATAAATAGACTACTTTCATGAAATTCGGTCAAGTTTTTGAATACCAGAAAGTCTGTAGCCATTTTTCTTTACTCTTTTAGGCAACTTTAGTTTATATTGTGGATTTTTCATTGGAGTTTCATTTATTAATCATTCAATATGAATTTTATTATCTTTTCTTCTTTATTTACTTCATTACCCACTATGAGTAGCTAAATTTCTAGCTAGGTTTGTGACCTAACCCTAGTGTGGGAACCTAATGGGCGTTTGACTTACAGCTTGTTTGTGGTTGAGTGTGTATTATTTAGCCTAGTTCTTGCTATAATTGTAGAATTAATGGTTACAAATATTGGTTCAAGCCTATTTGACTTGGTCTCTACTTGAGAAAGAAAGACTTAGTCTAGGAAAATTTGGCTAACAAGAGTTTGGGATGAAATCAAGAGATTGATAGTCCGAATTAAAGGGTTGAACCTAGAGATAGTAAAACCCGACTTGAGCAATTTGTCAACAGTTTAGTACAATACCCATTTGGACTTAAGAAATCCAAATTGGGCAAAACCACTCTCTTACCGAGTGGTATTGAGTGGGTATTTGAGAGTTGATAATAATACACCCCGACCAATGAAACTCTCTCTAAAGCCTACAACCCGTTAGGCAAACACCTAGGTGGAAGTCACAGCCCTAGACCCTTTACAAATTTGAAAACCAACAACAAAAACATTCTTCTCTAGTTTCATATTTTTCAATTGCAATCCTTAGTATAATTTTAGAAGTAAAATCAAAACAAAGTTTGTGGAAATGCAACTTAGATAATTCACGTGCTTAGACCAAATGCATACCACTAATCTCATCTACGCTCCTGTGGATTCGATCCCGACTCTTAGTTGGGTATTATTATTGCAATCGACCGCATCACAACCCCAATTTGAGGTGTGACTTGGGCGAGATTAATTTTTGGCGTCGTTGCCGTGGAGCAAAGAAACAGATTTAGCTATATATTTAGCTTTGTGTGTGAATTGTCTTTTCTTCCTTCCGTGTTACTAATCTTTTTGGTGAAACAATTGTAGGTGAAACAATGGCTCTCAACAATAATGTTCCTCTCAGAAACATGCCTTTGGGGGATGTGGACGTGGAAGAAGACCAAGTTGAAGAGGTTTCTCTTGAACCTCAAGCAAATAGATGAGGCCGACCGCCTCAAGAAAACGTTCCCGTCCACCCCTAAATACATTAAGAATGGCTCCACACCGGGTGTTACCGAATGAAGGGTATGTAAGTTCCATAGTCCCGGCCTGCATTAGGGCAGGCAAGCTTCAAATCACAAATGTTATGCTCACATTGCTAGAGCAACGGGGATTCTTCACTGGGGCTCCAAATCAAAATGCGTACAAATACTTCAAAGGATTTGTGGACACTTACTGGGGGAGTAAATAGAAAAACGTCTCCGAGGATGCTTTAAAGTTGAGGCTATTTCCTTTCTCTCTATGGGGGGAAGCCTTGAATTGGTTAGAAAGGTTGCCAAACCATTCCATCCATACATAAGATGAATTGTTGGAGAAATTTATTTCCAAGTTCTTTTCTCCCGGGCATATGGCTACTCTTAGAAACGAGATTCTAGCATTCAAACAAGAACCCAATGAGCCTTTGCATGAGATATGGGAGAGGTGCCGAACTATGGTGAAAGAGTGCCCGAACAATGACATGATGGAGTCTATGATTCAACAAACTTTTTATAGGGGGATCAATACTACCAATCAATGCATGGTCAACCAACTTTCCGGTGGAAATTTCATGAAAACACCATATGCCGAAGCTTTTGAAATCTTAGATGAAATGTCGGATACTTCATCGGCATGGCAAAGTAGAGAAATGTTTCTCAAGGTGATCCAAATGTGATTCACCTACATAAAGAATTGCATGATCATGGGCAAGCAATTGCCGAGTTGACCACTACAATGAATCAATTAGCCAAAGCTTAACTTCAACAAGTTCAAGGTCCTAAGTAAGTAAATACAATGTAGGGTGTCAATATGATGGTAAACAAGAAAAGACAAAAGGGTCAACAAGTGCAAAACCGTGCGGAATAATATATGCAAGAAGATAGTTGGTTTGACCAAGATGAATCTTTCAATGAACAAGAGGATGAAGTACAATATATGTGAACAACTTCCAAGGGCAAAGAAACACCTCTCAAGGACTGAATCAACAACATTGGCGATCTCAAGGTAATCAAGGGAATTGGAACAATCAAAACAACCAAGGTAATCGAAGCAATCAAGGAAATTGGAAAGTACGGATCACACACAGAATTGTGCGGCTGCAGAACCTCCGAAAGGGAAATTTTGTCCGAAAATTCCAGCTTTGTATAAATAGACTACTTTCACGAAATTAGGTCAAGTTTTTGAATACCAGAAAAACTGTAGCCGTTTTTATTTACTCTTTTAGGCAACGTTAGTTTATATTGTGGATTTTACGTTGGATTTTCATGTATTAATCATTTAAAATGAGTTTTATCATCTTGTTTCTTTATTTTCTTCATTACCCACTATGAGTAGCTAAAAGGTGTTTTACTTAGGGCTTGTTTATGGTTGGGTGTGTATTATTTTCCCTAGTTCTTGCTATAATTGTCGCATTAATGGCTGCAAACATTGGTTCAAGCCTATTTGACTTGGTCTCTACTTGAGAAAGAGACTTAGTCTAGGAAAATTTGTCTAACAAGAGTTTGGGATGAAATCAAGATTTTGATAGTCCCAATTAAACGGTTGAACCTAGAGATAGTAAAACCCGACTTGAGAAATTTGTCAACCGTTTAGTTCAATACCCATTTGGACTTGAGAAAGCCAAATTGGGCAAAATCACTCTCTTACCGAGAGGTATTGAGCGGGTATTTGAGAGTTGATTGCTATAATACACCCCGACCAACAAAACTCGCTTTAAAGCCTTCAACCTGTTAGGCAAACACCTAGGTGGAAATCACAGTCCTAGACCCTTTACAAATTTGAAAAACAACAACAAAAACATTCTTCTCTAGTTTAATATCTTTCAACTGCAATCTTTAGTATTATTTTAGACGTAAAATCAAAACAAAGTTTGTGGAAGTGCAACTTAGACAATTCACGTGCTTAGACCAAATACATACCACTAATCTCATCTACGCTCCCTGTGGATTCGATCCCGACTCCTAGTGAGGTATTATTATTGCAATCGACCGCTTCACAACCCCAATTTGAGGTGTGACTTGGACGAGATCAGTCACATATAGAGATAGTCTCCGCCCTGGAGAATCTCGGACCAAAAGTGAAGTGGCCGCCAAAGATGAGATCAGAACCTAATACCAGAAAGTCTGATGCCCTATGTGAGTTCCACTAGGAACGAGGGAACAAAACGAAAGACTACATTGCCTTAAGGCAGGAGGTCGTGAATATGCTACGACAAGGACATCTTAAAGAGCTTCTAAGCGATAAGGGAAGAACCAATTTCGCCAGAGGGGGCGAACATCAAGGGCCACCCAAACCACCATCACCAGCGTGAAGTTCACCACTACACACAAGCTCAAGCGATCCATCACCCGCGAAAGGTATGATGAACTCGAAAAAAGTATCATCTTCGACAAGTTGGATGCCGAAGGTTTGGTATTTCCTCATCATGACGCTCTTGTTATTACTGTACAAATTTTGGATACTGATGGTAAATGTATTATGATTGATGTAAGAAGTAGAGCGTGCATTATTCATCACCGAGTAATTACCCAAATGCAACTCGGGGATAAGACAGTGTCGCGCTGCATCACGCTAACTGGTTTTAACAATTCAGTTGAACGGACATCCGAGGAAATTACTATCACGTTTTGGCCGGCGGTGTAACTCTAGAAACAACATTTCATATCATGGACCAAGGCACCGCGTACAATGCCATAGTGGGACCACCGTAGATACACCCCATGAAGGCTGTCTCATTCAGCTTATACCAAATCATCAAATTCCCAACTCCATGGGGGATATTCGGCATACAAGGAGAGCAGCGTACATCCCGGGAATGCTACCGCGTTGCTTTAGTGTCACGACCCGAAATTCTCACCTTCGGGACCGTGATGGCGCCTAACATTTTACTTGCTAGTCAAGCCAACGTTAGAATATAATTAGTCATTTTAACAAAATTTTAAATTAATTAAATAACAAGAATTCAAATGCAGAAATAAAGTCTGAAATATAGTGAATAATGCATAATAGTCGCGATATCTAAATACCATCCCAGAGCTGGAGTCATAATCGCACGAGCTTCTAGAATAATACAAATAAAGGTCTGAATAAAATTCAATTTGTTTGAAATATAGTACACAACTGAGATAATATAGAAGGGGACTTTAGAATTGCGAACGCTATGCAGTTATACCTCAAGTCTCCACTAGTAGTTGTATTCGGGCAGATCTATAGTACACCGCTGGGACCAACTTCGAAATATGCACAAGAGGTGCAGAGTGTAGTATCAGTACAACCGATCCCATGTACTGGTAAGTGTCGAACCTAACCTCGACGAAGTAGTGACGAGGCTAAGGAAGGTCACTTACATTAACCTGTACACAATAATAGTTATAACAACAATAATAGAAATGAATCAGGTAATTCATTTTAACAGTTGAAGCCAACTCAGCAGTCAGAACAAATTATTATTTCCATCAATTTCCGTTGCGGCGTGCAACCCGATCTCACAATATATTCATATTCAATTCTGTTGCGGCGTGCAACCCGCTCCTCCAATATATTCATTTCAGTCAATTCTGTTGCGGTGCGCAATCCGTTCCTCCAATATATTCATTTCAATTAATTCTGTTGCGGCGTACAACCCGTTTCTCCAATATATTCATTTCAATTAATTCTGTTGCGGCGTGCAACCCGTTCCTCCAACATATTCATTTTAATTAATTCTGTTGCGGCGTGCAACCCGTTCCTCCAATATATTCATTTCAATTAATTCTGTTGCGGCGTGCAACTCGTTCTTCCAATATATTCATTTCAACTCTTAAATGTAATAAACTACTCCAACAAATACCACGTTCAATGAAAGACTATTAAGCATCAAGGTATACAATAATTATAATTCATTTATGAAACAAACAATGACAAGTAGCAATTAATTGTAGAAATTAGGGATAAAATAGGCAGTTTAATATTTAATATGCTAAATGTCAAGTAGCAATTAATGCACATAATTCAAATGAGCATATAACAATAATTGTAGGAATTCAAGAATTAATATATAACACAGAATATGAGAGAAACCATTATTATAACAATTAATTCGTGTATTAAAACAATTTATGATATTTAATAATTATGCAAACAATTAATTTGACAAAGTATATGCACTCGTCACCTTGCCTATACATCATTACACATGAAATTCACATGGCAAATAATTCAAGAGTTCTATTCCCTCGAGTCAAGGTTAACCACGACACTTACCTCACTTTGCAAACAATTTCAAGATTCCAATAAACCTTTGCCTCGTGAATTCGTATCCGAAAGCTTCAAATCTAGTCACAAACAATTCAATATACTTAACACAAATCGTAGAAATTAGTTCCATATGAATTTACTAATTTTACGGATAAAAATCCAAAATTCATGATAAAATTCGACAGTGGGACCCATGTCTCGAATCTCAGAAAAAGTCACAAAATCTGAACACCCGTTCCGATACACGTTCAGATTGACCTTCAAATATTCGTTTTACATTTCTCGAAGATTTTGTAAAAATATGATTTTTCTTCCATAAATTCACAGATACATGATGTAAATGAGTATGGAATCATGAAATATAATCAATATAGGATAAGGAACACTTACCCCAATGTTTTCCCGTGAAAATCGCCTAAACAGAGCTCCCCAAACTCAAAAATGAGTAAAATGGCTAAACGCCTCGTTTTATGGGATCTCTGACGTTTTCCAGCGCCACAGGTAGCGTGGGGCGCTGCCTGGCGCACTTTCCAGAACACCAATATTTCCCAGCGCCAGGGCTAGTTCCCCACGCTACCCTGGTCGCTGGCGGCTACGAAAAATCTTTTCCGACATGGAAATGGGCATAACTCTCTCATACGATGTCCGAATTCGACGATTCTTTTTGCTATGGCTCCACAATTTCAATACAATTCTAATGCTTCATCAAAACTGAATTTGGAACTCATTTGGTTAGTGGGATACCACTTATTCTTGAAGAAACGACGTCGAAACGTTCTAGAAATGCCCAAATTAAATTCCGTTAACCATCTGAAATCCACCCGAGGACCTCAGGACCTCAACCAAATATACCAGCAAGTCCTAAAATATCATACGGACTTCGTCGAAACCTTAAATCACATCCAACAACATTAAAAACATGAATCCCACATAGATTCAAGCCTAATGGACTTTGAAACTTTCAATTTCTACAACGACGCCGGAACCTATCAAATCAAGTCCGATTGATCTCAAATTTTGCACACAAGTCATAAATAATATAACGGATCTATAAAAATTTTCAGAACTCAAATCCGATTCCAATATCCATAACGTCAACCCCGTGGTCAATGTTTAGAAACTTTTAGCCTTTAGATTTCTAGTTCCCGTTAAATGGTCATAACTTGAGCTAGGGACCTCCAATTTAAATTTCGGGCATATGCCAAAGTCCCAAATCACGATACAGACCTACTGGAATTGTCAAAATACTGATCCGAGTCCGTTTGCTCAAAATATTGACCAAAGTCAATTCAGTTGAGTTTTAAGGCTCTATTTGATATTTTAATCAATATTTAATATAAACACTTTAAAAAATATTATACGGACTGCGCACGTAAGTCGAGGAATGATAAATAGTACTTTTCGAGGTCTTAGAACACATAATTAATTATTAAATTGAAAGATGACCTTTTGGGTCATAACATTCTCCACCTCTAAAACAATCGTTCTTCCTCGAACGAAGTTAGAAAAAGTAGCTGAGCTGGTAAATAAGTGTGTATTTTTACTCTGCATGTCCGACTCGGACTCCCAGGTAGCTGTCTCAAATGATTGACCTCTCCATTGCACCCAAACTGAAGGATAACTCTTAGACCTCAACTGTTGGACCTACCGGGCTAGAATAGCTACCGGCTCCTCCTCAAAAGTCAAATATTTGTTCAATTGGACTGAGCTAAAATCTAACACATGGGATGGATCACCATGATATTTCCGTAGCATAGACACATTTAACACCAGATGAACCGCTGATAAACTAGGTGGTAATAAAAGCCTGTAGGCTACTTCACCCACCCTTTCAAGAATTTCAAAGGGTCCAATATACCTAGGGCTCAGCTTGCCCTTCTTTTTAAACCTCATTACACCTTTCATAGGTGAAACCCGGAGTAATATTATTTCTCCAATCATGAATGCAATATCACGAACATTACGGTCGGCATAACTCTTTTGCCTAGACTGAGCTGTGCGAAGTCGATGTTGAATAACCTTGACCTTATCCAAGGCATCCTGTACCAAATCGGTACCCAAAAGAATCAGCTGCGACAATGGACCCCAATTCACGGGAAAGAAAGCTGCCAAACTTTTCGAAAAATGGCATATCAAAAGAATACTCTCAACCCCGTACCACCCCTCGGGCAACGGGCAAGCAGAGACCTCCAACAAATCAACACTAATCATCATGAAAAATAAGTTCAAGGATGCCAAGGGACTGTGGCTGGAAGTCCTACCATAAGTATTGTGGGCATACCGAACAACTCCGAAAACTAGCACAGGAGAGACGCACTACTTTTTGGTCTACGGGACCGAGGCGGTAATACCAGTCAGAGAGCCCAGCCTAAGGTAATCCCACGAGAGTGGCACAAGCAATAACGTGGGCCAAAGGCAGAAACTCGACGAAGTCGACGAACGAAGAGATATGGCTTATATAAGAATGATCGCCCAAAAACAGCAAGCAGAACGCTATTATAACAAGAAAGCAATGGTCATGCCGCTCAAAGTCGAGGACTACGTACTGAATGCTACAACCTAAGAGAGCAAAGATTCCAAGGAATGTAAGCAGGGAACAAATTGGGACGGTCCGTACAAAATCATAGCAAAAGCGAATAAAGGATCATTTCAGCTAGAAACAATGGGAGGAAAGCTACTACCAAACAACTGGAATATCAACCACCTCAAGTCGTACTCTTTTTCCCTCACTTGAGTTTTGTCCCAGTTGGGTTTTCTCAAAGAGATTTTTAACGAGGCGATGAAGGGAACACTCCAAGTTAAAGTACGCAAAGGCCAAGCCCTGGTTACTATTTCATTGCTCAACCTCTCGCTACTCTCCAGATCGACCAATGAAGGGACTAGATAGACCAGGACTTGGACTGGAATGCCAGCCAACACCCAAAATCTGTAATATTCTCCAAGTATGTAACAAATGCAACTAAACCAAGGCAATAAACTTTACATTTACCAGCGCATTTCTCTCAAATTCAGGTTATGTTCTACCTCGCTCGACTAACACTTACCGACCCTCGGCCATAATTAAATTCAGGTAATGTTGGACCTCACTCGAACTAACACTTACCGACCCTCAGCCATAATTAAATTCAGGTAATGTTTGACCTCACTCGAACTAACACCTACCGTCCCTTGGCCATAATTAAATTCAGGTTATGTTCGACCTTGCTCGAACTAACACCTACCGGCCCTCGGCCATAATTAAATTCAGGTTATGTTCGACCTCGCTTGAACTAACACCTATCGGCCCTCGGCCATAATTAAATTCAGGTTATGTTCGACCTCGCTCGAACTAGCACCTACCGGCCCTCGGCTATAACTAAACTCGGGTTATGTTAGACCTCGCTCGAACTAACATCTGCTGGCCCTGGGCCACATCTAAGTTCAGATATGTTCGACCTCGCTCGAACTAACATCTATCGGCCCTCGACCGAGACTAAGTTCAAATATGTTCAACCTCGCTCGAACAAGAAACAGAAGCAAAAAACACGCAAGTACAGAAAAACTAACCACAGAAAAGGAAACAGATGCAGAAAACAATCTTGGCATTCCATTTCATACTTAAACATCTTTTACAAAGGATCATGAAGACGCCGACAAAAGTACACAAGCTTACAAAAAAAACAAAAAGAGGAGAAAAACTATTGATCGCCGCCATCGGGATCTTCTGCACCTCCACCACCCTGACCGCCGATGCCTGGGCCATCTCTATCCTCTTCTTCATCATCATCATCGCCCTCAGGGTATGCAGCATCATACCAGGCATTCTCTTTAAGTTGGTCCATGCCCCCATCCCCCTCATCATCTCCAGCCTCAGGCGTGGCAGGATCATATCCACAAGCAACCCGAGCCTCGCGGACCTTAACACAAATGTCATCAAGGGCGACCACAAAAATGGACCCCACCTTATACAAATCTCGAAACACGTCCAACTGTGCTTCATCATGAATAAATTCTCAAGGAACGTTTGGGAAATTTACATTACGGGAGGAAGACGGCTGCGCAAGCAGTTGAGCCTTTTCAGCCTCTAAAGCGGCCACCCGGACCTAGAGGAGGGAGTTGTCTTTTTCCATCTCTTTGATACTCTCCTACAACCTATCTTCTTTTGCCTTCGCCGTAGATTGATCAATCTCCCGCTCGGTCCGGAGAGTCCTATTCTCCAACTCTAACATCTCTGATTTTCTCCGAGCCTCCAAATGGGAAGACTCCGCCTTCTCAAGATTGCTCTTCTTCTCGGCGACTTCTCCATGAAGGACCTCCATCTGTAGCCGTCACTCCTCAAATTGCCTGCGTAGCTCGACCACTTGCAACTGAAGCCACATTAGGCATCTACGTCTCTGCTGACTTTGAGCTCTTCTTCCCTAGTTCTCAACGTCCTCTCACGGACACTACACTTCTCGATGACTCTCACCAGCTCGTCATTGTTCTAATTCAATTCATCACGAAGGGCCTGCAAATTGCCACCTCACCAAACCGCCTGCGAAACTCCCGGTACTTGCCGAAGTACTCGAAATATTTGCGTTTCAACCTCTCAAATATTTCCTTATGCTTCTCCTCCCTTCGAGCGCTTTCAATCTCCAAAATCATGGTCTGCAGTCATAAAAAGCAAAAGAAGGAAAGAAAAAATGAGAATACCCCTGCTAATAAAGGAAAACCACTAAACAAAAAAACAGACAGAAAGACGAATCCCTAAAATACTCACCCTGAGAGCAAGGCCGGCTATGCTCCTCGATAAGGTAACATCATCCAGCTCTTTGAGGGTTTCAACCTCTATGTCAGAGCAAAGAGGGCCGAGGGCAGGGACTACGTTCTCTTGAAGAATCTTCAGGGAATATCCAGCCCAGACCTCTTGAAGAAGCCCGACCACTCACGAATCCCTGCGATGTGAGGGAGGAGCAGAATAATGCAAATTAGACCAAATCCTAAGGGGTAATTCCGCATTTACAAAGTTAGGCGAGATACTTACCTCAAGAAAGCTAAGTCACTACTCTAAGAAGCCCTTTTCATGTGAATAAACTTCCAAACAGCTTGAATCTAGCCAAAACAACATAATAATATCAATAGAAGTCATAGGAAACAAGGTCAAACAATAAAGCTAATATCTTAGTTCAATTATGCAAAGTCAACCCCGAACTCGCACCCCGGAACCCGACAAAACTCATAAATTCCGAACACTAATTCCAATACGATTGCAAATATATGTGTTTCGTCCAAATCCGACCTCAAATCATCAATTTTTACTTTAGAAAAGTTTTAACTAAAATCCCTAATTTCTTCACTTAGATTCATCAATCAATCACTAAAATCAAGGTTGGAATCATGAATAACAAATAAATCTGAGTAAAAAATACTTACCCTAATTCAAACCATGAAAATCCCTCTGAAATTGCCCAAATACGAGCTCTAGATCTAAAAATGTGATAAAATAACCAAAACCCTCAAAAACATATTTAAGGGTCTACCCAATGATACCCTTCGCGATCGCGGAACCTATGTTGCAATCGCAAAGCACAAACAAGAAGCTGCCTCTGTATATGTTTGCGGAGATATGTCAACTAGGTCACATTATAATGGGCAGTTTTTGACAAACAACCTTTCCTTAGATATGTTACATTGCCATTATAGATTATATCTTCCAAAGTAAGGAGCATGAAATAATGTTTATTCTTACTTCATAAAAAACAAAAACAAATAATGCTCTTCTTCTAGTTGACAAGTTGCCAGGTGGGCACTCCATCAACTAGACGTGCATCAATATTATATTTGTAGGAAGAAATAAAATGGAACATATACAATAAAATATAAATAATTTTTTCCACAATATAAACAGTTTAAAAATGTTAGAAACGGATAGCATCAGGAGCGAATGTTCGGTATATATTATGAATTTATCTGAACTAAGTAGCTTTGGTTTAAATTGAATCACTTTGCCGCGACGAATGAAGCTTGAGTTAAAGAAGGAAATGAAACTCCTTTCAAATATAAAGTTTAAAGAGAACATTTGAACGCATCATGCTTGCATAGAGAAGTGAACTCAACAAATATACTTCAGACTTAAGTTAAGATTTTCATAAAAATCTTATCAAGATATTAGAATTAGAATTAGAATTGATCATATATAATGAGTTGGTACTCTTTTTCACATCTTTGTGTCACTTTCCATGTCAAGTTGAATATTTTTTAAATATTTTTTTTTATGTCAAATTGAATTAATTCTCGTGTCTTATGTTTTCCTCTGTACTTGCCAATCTCAGTGAAAGAAACAAAAATAGTCTGTAGACACCAAGAATTTATAAAAAATGTGACTAAAACTAAAACTTTAATTAAAAATGTGAGTATGCATGCATGTAAATTTACATGATTTAAGAAGTCTTGCTTCAATAATAAAGAGTATAAGCTAAGGTAGAGCCGTAAATGATTAAGATGTGAAAAGCTTGGAAAATTTGGTCAGAGCCAAAGCTATGAGTTCGATGAACTCATAAGTTGTACACTAACCCTGATATAGGGGGACTCCTCTTATTTACACTTTTAATAGTAACATATAACCCAGTACTAGAAAACTGGCAAAAAGCATCCAGAAAAATCGACCGAAATCGATTGGAATTGAACAAAAATCAACCGATTTTTGACCATTTACAATTCGTCGAAAAAACAATGGTCGCTAATGCGAGACGACCGAATACGGTCGATATTTCCGACCGAAGTCGGTCGGTAATTTTCAATGCAATTTGACCAAATAATCTGACACAAAATAAATTTACCGACCGAATTTGGTCGGTATTCTTGAAATTAATTTTTAATTATTTTTAAATTAGCGACTGACTTCGGTCGGAACTTTAATTATTCATTTTTCTTTAAATTTTTCATTTCCGACCGAACTCAGTCGGTAATATTAAAATATTTAAAATCAAAAATTCTGACCGAAGTCGATCGGTATTATTAAAATATTTAAAATTTAAAATCAAAAGTTCTGACCGAAGTCGGTCGATAAATTTAAATTTATGAAAAATTCAAATGAACATTTCCGATCGACTTCGGTCGGTAGGCGGTCAATTTTCTGGGTAAGCTTTTGGCAAAATATAGCTATTTTACGGCTGCACCACCTGCCAACAACCAATCACCTATAATGACAACATTACATTGCTTCCATTCAACCAATAGTAACATCCACAACAACAATAACAACTATCAAAATTATATTAACAATATTTATAGAGTTTCAAAATACCCAACAATAAAATATATCACAAGTTAAAAGTTCAAACATCATTCAATGAGTGTTTTCTACTACATCATCTTCATTTCCATCTCCATCTCCACTACTAGAAGATTCATCGTCGGCATGGTTCGAAGGATTACGACGAGAATGATTAGCATCTGGGGAAGACTCACGAGACCAGGGTATCGGGAAAGCACCACTAGCAAGAAGATTGGCCAGTTGACCTTGAAGGACATTAAATTGTTGGTCCCTCTTTTCTAGCTGAAACTGAAGGGTATCAAATTATTTATCTCTATTTTCTTCTCTAGCCTTTGTCTCTTCAAGCTCCGTTGTCAGCTGTGCAATTTTCTTCTCCATAGCCGACCTATCAATTGCCTCGCCCTGGGCGGAAGTCCCTATACCTTGCAATCCAACCCTGTAACGCTGATATGATATCCATGGAAGGTCGTATGTTATCCATTTTTAGGACCACCGACAACATCCAATCATATCTTGTGCGCTTCTTCGTCTGAAATGGGTGGTCGCTCGCCTTGCTCATTCGGTGGCAAACTCTGAGTGTACACCTCCACATTAGTCTTGTAGCGACCCTTTATTTAGAAAATAAAAAATTATTAACTATGTAATATTATAAACATTAATTTCAAGTTATAGTAGTTATGAAACTTACATATGTAGTCTCCGCCCGGTCCTCGACCCATCTACTTGGATATGTCGGTGCCTTCTTCTTCCGGATGTGAGTCTCCATGAAGAACTCATCATGAGTCATCTTCCTCCCATATTTTTTTTCCTACAAATATAATAAAGCATGTTAACTAAATTAAAATATACAAATATAGTTTGATAAAAATAAATTTAAATATTTTAAGGAATTACCAGTAGTCTCCTCGCAGTCTCCATGCTCATTTCACCCACACAGTGCAAGGAGCCACCCTTCTCAGATGCTTGGGCGTTCTTTCCCTATTCACTCCTCTTCTCAAATTTCTCAGTGGTCCACTGGCTCAGCAGATCCTCTCATAAATGCGGTAGAACCTATGAAGGCTTCTTGCTCTTCTTTCGAGCAGAACAGAAGGAATCAGATAGTCTCTTACGGCATTTGAACTCAAAATTTGCAAGAATGGCACCATTATGCCGGTCCGCCCAGGCACACTTAGTCTGCAAATAAAGTATGTAACGTTAGATGAAAATATTATTAATATAATGCTTAAATAGATAAGAATTGTATTAAAACCTTAAATTAGTTGAAATTTACTCCACGAGCTCCGGTGGAAATTCACTCTAAGTCGCATAGGGTGCATCATACAACCGGCCAAGAGCTTAGTGATTATCTTTATAGTCTGATGACTAAGTATGAAATTGCAACATAGCAATTACATTAAATAAATAAGATTAGCTATTATAATTCAGCAAAAACAAAGAAGTAATAAATAAATCTTACCCATTGCCCTCAGGCCTGATGATCATTCTATGATAACGATCATATCACACTTCTTCTAGATCATCATCCTCCGATGAATCTAAATTGTGTATAGAAGGGGAGGCATCTGGCTCGGCGCTACTATCCCGAAGGCGAAGTCTAGAAATTCTAGGAGACGAACTCCGTGGAGAGGGAGACAGGGTCGCCGATGAAGATGGATGCGATCCAGACCACTGCTGCGATCTGGGTGGCTGAAATCTAGATGGATGCGATCAGCTTATAGTGAAGCAAATAGAGAAGATGACGGGCGTATCACCACATGACCCTGTGACTGCTGACTCGCTGGACCCATGTAACTATATGTGGGATCATGTGGAGGAAGCGGGGTATAGCCCTATGGTGGAGAATGGTAATAATACTGCTTGGAGGCGAATGGTAGGTAGTTTGATGAGTATAAAAATGTGGTGGAAAATATATGTGCCTAGAAGATTATTATCGGCCATCATAAGCGGAGGGATGCAAGTGTGGAGTGGAAGGAAGCGAGGGTGTAGCATTATCTTCATGATCAATAGGCCTCTTATCCTTCCTAGACCTACCTCGACCACTACCGGTCATATGCATAAATTAAAAAAAATGTAAGAATTGAGAATATAAATCTATATAAGTTGAGAGCGCTTGAAAAAACTAACATGCTAGTCATCTTCGAAGTATCCTTCCTCGTCCGAAAATTCTTCCTCTTCACTTATTTCATTTTCATTAGGTGATTCTTCGTCCTCATTTTCTATGATTGTTATTTCCTCCATATCAACTTCTTCTAATATGCGTTGAGAATGCTCCAATCTATTTTCTAACTGATCATCCACCATTTGGTTAACACTTGAGGTATCATTTTGGTAAGCAACATCTAGTACATTCTCAACTTCCACCCTACCAACATGCTTAGTTTTGATTACAACCAACCAATCAGCCTTATCCCTCCGCAATGGATATAGAGCATAATACACTTGCCTAACTTTTTCTGCAATTATAAAAGGATCATAGCGATCATACTCCCTCTTTTTATTAACCTCAATTATGGTGTACTGCGAGTGTACACTTGTACCTCTTCTAGGTGTTGGGTCAAACCACTTGCATCGGAAAAGTATGATCTTCTTATTTGGCCAACCTGAATATGATAATTCTAGAATCTCTTTGATCACACCATAATAATTATTTTCTCCATCCTGGTTGCCTTCACCACCTTTGATACACACCCCACTGTTATTGCTTTTTTTAAACTTGGAGCATTCCTTGGTGTGAAATTTATAACCATTCACAAAATACTTAGACATAGTTGTAACTGTAGGTACAGGTCCCCAAGATATATCTTTTAAAAATTTATTAACACTGTTATTTGGATTATTGACCTACATGTACTGTTAAATAAATTACAAGTGAGCAAGTATATTTACAACTGACCAAGTATGTGTATTCACATGTGAGAAAGTATGTAAGATGCACTTACACACTCTTTACGCCATGCCTCAAATGTAGAATATACACCATCATGGCCAAATAGACTCAAGACGTCACTGAGCGACACGTTGAAAATTTTGTTAGTTGCATCAACCGAATTAAATAGTAGTCCATGTAAATTAATCTTACGTCAACACTTACTTAAGAAAGGGTTGAACTTCCGGACAATTTAGCAACACATGATTTGAAGCTGATTTGTACTCCATACTATTAGGCCCCTTTTTGATCGATCTTTACAACCTCGGCCTGGTTGATTGAATATAGAAATATATACTTTTAAGATTTTATATAGAATTTCTTTAATAAATGTCTAGAAATATTTGGATTCGCTTGCGGGATATAATATTTAATAAAATATGAAGTGCTCCATATTTATTAACCTTAATTAATGAGTTGTATGATCACTTTCTTATCAAGTGTTATTGAAGTGCGTCAATCTCGTTGTTCTTCCATATTCATACATGTCAAGATCTATTAAATTCTTATATCTTTTTCGAATTTGAAGTGGTTATTATTATTTATATATCATATTGATTTTTATGTTCAATTACTAAATTCGGTTAACCTTTAAAGTGTACATCAATGAAAAATTATTGTCAAACGACTAAAAAAATAAATATCATGTGTTACTAAGTAGATTCTCCCATGATAATATTTAATAGATAATATGTTTGTCAATTTTATTAATTTTTACTAAACATATATTTACTTATAAAAAATTTAACAAAGTAAGATTGAATTAATATTTAAGTAACAAAAAACCTGAAAAACCCGCCAAAACCGAACCAATCCAAACCGATATAGTTGGTTTGGTTTGGTTTTGATAAAAACCCAACCAACCCGGTACATGTACACCCCTACTCCAGACTTAAGTTTAGATTTTCATAAAAATCATATTAAGAAATCAGATTTAGAATTTGATCGTAGATAGTATGAGTTGGTACTCTTTTTAACATCGTTGGTAGTTAGTCACTTTCCATGTCAAGTTGATTATTTTTTTTTTATGCCAAGTTGAATTAATTTTCATGTTTTATGTTTTCCTCTGTGCTTGTCCATCTCAGTGAAAGAGATAAGAATAGTCTGTAGACACCAAGAAATTATAAAAATGTGACTAAAACTTTTGTTAAAATGTGAGTATGCGTGCATGCAGATTTACATCATTTAAGAAGTCTTACATCATTTGCAGGGATCATAACGGCAACATGATTACGGCTTTTGCCTCCTCGTTCGGGAACTGCAGTAGCAACTTTAATTTGCTGAAGCCAAGGCTTCATTGTTTGGAGTTCAGTGGTATATTACAAATGGTTTTTCTAATATAATTCTTGAATGTGACTCACTTCTGATTATCAACATGTTGAATGGATATAGCAAACCTCCATGGCATCTGTTGGAAATTGTGTTGAAAACTAAGAACTACATCAACATGGCTAATGTTATAATTCAACATGGATTTAGAGAGGTCAATCAAGTAGCCGACGCTCTAGCAAAATGGAGTATTGAAAATCCAGATCATGTATTTAACGTATAACCTCACATTCTCCCTATGTTCCTATACAGTCGGCTTGCAAACAAATTACTCTTGTCATATCTGATCCTGATGCTTGGGAGTGCCATTTTTCATATGATGAGTGTGAATTATCCATTTAAAAAATAAAGTAAGTAGTGACATGCTACAACATGCTAATATTGATTGTATTTTTTTTATTTTTTTTATAATTGTCAGTGTATATAACTTAAATTCCAACTTTATAAATGGCTTGATTGTGAACATTTTTAATATCGTCAGTGAGTATAACATAAACTCTAGTTATATTTATCATTGAAGCAACATACACAATGCTCTAAAAATCAACTAGGTATAAATAGGAAAGCATACAACAAATGAAGTATTGAATCAGAAAGTTTGATAGATACACATGAAACGTTGAATATACGTACAATTGTCCGTTGTTAACATACAATATTTGATGTCAATGACGAATATACATACAATTGTCCGTTATATAATTGAAAAAGTAGCTAGCAACGTTGTATAATTCGTACATGAAAACCAGTTTTCATCTTAGATGTCAATGACGAATTATAGATAGGACTAAATCCGTCTAAAGGAACGATCTGAAATCTCTTTAGAATAGTCGCTGCCACCAGATTTATCTGCATGAAAGCAATTTCTTTTCCAAGACAAGTCTTTGGCCCTGCTTGAAATATCGGATACGTGAAAGGGTTCCTTGGGATAAAATTCCAATTTCCTGTAGTGGAGTTTTTCAACAACCAGCGCTCTGGGCGGAAAACTTCACAATCCGAACCCCATAATTCTGTTGATCTCCCCATTGCAAGAACATGTAGAAAAATGGTCATTCCCTTTTTCAACTTTGTTCCGTCCGGCCAAACATCGTCTTCGGTCACTTGCTTCAATTCAAGAGGAACTGGTGGGTATAGTCTCATGCTTTCCCAAATCGAAGCATGTGTATACACCATTTCATTCAAATCATCATCATCTTTCTTTTCGATTTCTTTGACAATCTCCTTTTCTACTTGTGGGTGACTTGAGACTAGCCAAAAGAACCATATTAAAGCTGAAAATAGCGTGTCATCACCAGCCAGGATGAAATTAATACCTGTATCTATGACAAACTTCTCATCAACTACTACATTGTATTTGAGAGCCCTTGTTATAAATCTGTCAAAAAAATCGCCTCCCTCATCTATGGAAGAGTTTTGCATTGAAAACTTCTCAACCTTTCCCGCGATTCTCTTCTTTACATATTCTCTGAGTACATCAACTGCATACCTGTGAAGTCCGATTCAGAACATAAATGTGTAAGAGAAAAATAATTACTTGAATTTCAATAAATATTGAGTAGTAAAATTTTGAACCCATAATTTAAAGGTTGAACATATCAAATTCAAATTTTGAATATGCCTCTAGTCTGCATACCTGAGATTCTCTTCAGATCCAATGTTGAGAAGCTTTTTAGCTTTCCACAAGATGGAAGGGCAAGTGAACCTTCTCATACTGATCTTTATTGCAGTTTCAAAAGCATCTATTAATGGTTTCTCAGGGAGAGATGGTAACAAGTATTCTGGATCATGGCTAAAACCTACCTGGCATAGAATGTCAAATGTAAGCCTATGAAATATGTCCTGGAGGTCTAGAGTAGCTTTATCTATATCTGCCCTAGAGAATAAAGGAATAAGACGGCCAGAGAGCTCTTTAATGGTGGATGATTTTACTCGATAACGAAATGTATCCGCGTGGAATATATGACTGAGGAAATGCCTTTGGGTTTTCCATTTCTCTCCATCTACAAGTAAAAGTCCATCCCCTAATAAGTCTGAGAAAACAAATTGCATGGTAGGATCTTTGCGATAAATGTGGAAACGTGTCTTAACGATATGCTTGATAATAGAGGGGTTTCTTGTCAAGACGCATTTTTTACCAAATGGTCCTTTAAGGGTAATGGTTGATAAAGATGATTTTTGGAAGAGTTCTGATGTCCACAGAACTGCTCGGTGTCTATTTTGCACTAATGAGAACAAGCAACCAAACAGTGGGTCGGATTTTGGAAGCTGCTTTGGCTGCTTGCTCAATTTTGAACAACTGTGTTTTGAGAAGAACGGGTGGAAATAGATGAAGAACAGAAGCAACAGAAATATTATTGCTGGGACTGGGATAGAAAAGAGCAGACTATACATGAGTTGGATGTCCATCCTCATGTTGTACTTGCAACGTTTTCAGATGGAAGTTTAATTTTTGTAGGTCTCGTCGACTAACTCGTCATCTGTTAGTTTAATCAATCTATATATTTGACATGGTACTACCCTTATTTTTTTTGTGGCTAAAGGAATATATATAAGTTAGAGCACAAACTCACATAGTATATGCATTTTTCGGCCTCGTTATGTTGCGCCCTAGTGTCACGACCCAAAATCCAATAGTTGTGATGGCACCTAACCCAAACTCTTAGGTCAGTCAATTAACAGTTAACACAAGTCTAATAAAATAAAGGCGATCAACAAATGATATATCTGGTTTCCATACAATATCACAAAGACTGATAATACAAATCATGAGCTACTAAGGCTCGATTTTGCAAAATCTTATACTCCCTCTATTTCAATTTACGTGAACCTATTTCCTTTTTAGTCTGTGCCAAAAAGAATGACCCATTTCCTTATTTGAAAACAGTTTACCTTTATGCAATGATTTATAGCCACACAAAATATATGTGCCTCATTTTACACGAGAAATTCAAAAGTCTTCTCTCTTTTCTTAAAATTCGTGCCTAGTCAAATGAGTTTACATAAATTGAAACAGAGGGAGTATGAAATAAATACAACTTTTGTTTGAAATGTTTATAAACAGAATTCAATTCTAAGATTACCCAGTAAAAAATGGTTGCTTACATCCGGGAGGCACAAACATCTTCAGAGCCAGCTTCCGTCATCAACCGCATCTCAGCTCCAAGATCTGCATGGAAGGTGTAGAAGTTTAGTATGAGTACAACTAATCTCATGTACTCAATAAGTATTTTGACTAACCTTGGTAAAGTAGTGACGCTTTTAAGTTAAATGATACTCACTGATATAACATATGCAATAGACTAGCAATAGACCAATACTAAAAAATAAGAGAGAAGAGGACAAGATCAAATATGTGAGGCAGTAAAAGAATCACCAGAGGAAATCAGGGTTGTAAATTCATAACTTTCATAGTGTGAGAAATGTACTCAAGATATCAAATCAAATGGCACGGCAACACCCTTAGTGTATTTATCTCATCCTCGCCAAATATATGAAGGTAAGCCAAGTTAATTGGTACGGCAACACTCTTGATGCATTTATCTCTTCCTCATCAAGCATACGTATAACAGATACCATCCAAGTGAAAGAAATGCCAATAACAATAACGATAAAGTGGGAGATACATAGGTAGCAATAACAAACAACGCATGCATATGGGTAACAATAACAGACTAGATAAGAGGCATAGAAGTAATGATAGTATTCAAGGTAAAAAAACATAAATTTCACTAGCTAACATGATAGAAGACTTAGATATAGATATAACAAATATGAAGGAAAGTGTGATCTTTATAAGCTAAACAAATAGAAGGCATAAATAACTAACGAATTAGAAGGCTTATACGAAAGTGCAACAAATGAGAAACGGCCTAGATATAGATATGACAAACAAGAAGGAAGGCATGATATTTACAAGTTAAACAGATAAAAGTCACGGATAACAAAACAACAATTGAATAGAGGACTAAGACAGAACAACAATAACTAGTCACATAGAAAACATAAGTGCAATAGTAACAGCTCAAGATAACGACATGAATGTATACAAAAGGAAAAGGTATCAGTACATAATGCATGTCTCTCGTCCTCGCCTGCACGAAAATTAAACACCTTCCGTGCCATGAACACATGATAATATAAAAATATGGCACGACATCACCTTTCATGTTTTTACTCTCATTAATATATGATAATGTAAATGAAATGACACGGCATCACCCTTCGTAATTTTACTCTCACCCTCACATGATAACGTAAACGAAATGGCACATGATAATGTAAATGAAATTGCACGGCATCACCCTTCGTGCTTTTACTCTCATCCTCACATGATAATGTAAATGAAATGGCATGACATCACCCTCCGTACTTTATACTCTTCCTCACCAAGCACATGTATATCAATAACAAGCAAGGTAGAAAGCATGAATAACGTCAAGAAGAGTGATTAATCAAATATTCCAAGTGAATATCAATCCCAACTTTAAAGCCAATAACAATTCAACAAACCTCAAGAACCTTATTGTTCAAGTATTTCAACAAGTCTCAAAAATGACCTTCAACTCAAGTATAAAATCCAACATCTCAAGAATAATAGTCGTAGCGATGTATTTGTGATTAAGTATAATGACGACCAGATTTAGCACTTCAATAATTTCACAAAAGTCCGTCAAATTTTAACAAATTATAATAAGTTAAATCATGGTTTATAGCATTTAAATTCATATTCTTAGTAATCTAGAAGTCAAGTAAGACATGAAACAAGAAGGTCATGTATTTCTACAAGGCACAAATAATCGTATAATTTACCCCGGAGCATAATTAACCCTGGCACATGCATATACGCTCATTACCTCATATATGCATCACTCCCGCATGTAGCAACAATATCAATTAATAGGAAAAAAATTTCTAACAAAGTAAGGAAAGACATTTACCCCAACCAAGTCAAATCGATACAGTAGAAGCACAATCTCACTCAAATCATCCTCCGAACGACTCGAAACTAGACAAAAGCAACTAAAAATATGTAAGGTCCCGTAAATATTAACCTAAAATCCGGGGTTTCATGGTACCAAGGTAGACTTATGCGTTGATGATTGTAGAGATTCATCGCGGCGAGCTTGCTCGTCGTGGTACGGACTTTTTAGGTTGAACAGTGAGTTTGGGAGTTGAAGAAACGTTTTGGTAGCGCATGGCATTTCTGCGGTCCGTTTTGCGATCATAGAACTGCTATGTGGACCGCAGATCTGCCGCGGAATGAAGTATAAACTTGAGAGCTAATTTTAGGACCATTATGCGGTCCATTATGCAGCCAGAGGGAAGTTCTGTGACGCATTATGCGACCGCAGGCCAGTCGCAGAGTGAAGGAGAAATGCCCAATTATGGAGGGCCATTATGCGGGCCGCAAAAAAGAAGGCTTTACACCTGTAAAAAATTAACTAAAAGTAAAGTGATATATATAAGCTAGAGTATAAGCTCACACGTGTGATTTTCGGCTTGATGATTAAGTTGCCCCAAAAATCTACATGCCGGGGGCTTGGACTTATATCAACCGTTTTCTTGGACGGGTAGTGAAGCTATTTTAATCATTTGCTTTTTTGTTTTTTTGTAATATATTCATTTTGATAAATTTAGTAAAAATACAAGTATAAGTTAATTTATAAGGTTGTAACTGTTGCATGTGGACAATCTTTTTTTTATTTGTGATTGATTCATTTTGATATAATTAATTTGTAAGTTTAGTAACTAATGTAATTTTGGTATATGGATCAATGTAATCCGGTCCAAAGTCAAACAAGTTGCTTGATGAGAGAAGAGAATGTCAAAGAATTACTACGAGAGAAATGCTGATTTTTAAATGTCATATCTGTCATAAATATTTTTTTCGAACACTACATAAATGCGGAATACTTTGTGCATCCGTTCGCCCTTTTAAATCTATTGTAAATTAGATCGAATTCTTCCTAAATTTGAAATTAGTGACGAACAACAACTAGTGGGGTATGGCAGCGTTGAGAAACTTCTCTTTGATTATTACAGTTCGTTGTGCCATTGTCATCGCGCACTTGTTTTACAGCTTCAGTCCCAATTTCTTAATTACAAGCTAAATTGGAGTATTTCTTTTTGTCATCCATCTTAAAAGTTGACACATTTCATAATTAGAAATTAGATAATTTCACAAACCTATTTTGTTATTGACATGATTTATTGTATAGTATCTAAAATCTGTTGTAGTATAGCTGGAAGAAAGTTAATCGTACTACACGTCTAAACGTGGCAACATGTGTGGATACGCTAATTCCTTGATTAAACTGAGAGAAAAGGCAAGCACTATTTTTAAATTGGTAATGTGACAAATCCCTATTTTGAAGGAAGATATTGGCCTTTAGCTGGATGCACATGACTTTCATTTTGTACAGAATTGTTCAAATGTGCAGAGGTCAAAGAAGGAGTTTGGATAATCAATTAAGGCAAGTCTAAATTCCAATAGTCCACAGACAGCTTGAAGCCTTGAACCAAACGAAACTCGACTCAACCAAAATGGAAACTTTAGTGACAATTCATCAATGTGGGCGGTCCAGGGAAACTATTGAAGGAAAGAGTAGTTAAAGCCTACTCAATTCCACTATTCTCACAAGTATATATTATCTCTCGATATACTTAAATGGATCTCTCGAACGCTTACTAATCAATAAAACACGTGCAAATTAAATAGCACGCACAAAGTGACAGTTGATGTTGTGGATAACACTCTTGTTTACATGAAGCAATAAGTTAAGATTTGCCATGCATATATCGTCCACAAAGCAATAACACTCCTGAAGTCATGGCACTCGGTGGGATTTGCAAATCATTAGAATGTAGATGCTCCCTTCATTTCAGTTTAATTGACATTATTTTCTTAATTACCAGTTCCTTCGAAAAAGAGTAATACATTTTTAATTTGGACACTCTAACTTTAATTTACGATTTTACTCTTAATGAAATTTTTTTATAAGCACACTATTAGAGTATCTGTGTCCGAACCAAACTCTATGAAGAATATTTTTTTAATTAATCCAATGACCCGGGCTTTCACCTTACGTGGTGATGAGGGGTCTCACATTAATCACTACCTTGTTTATTATAAAATCAAGAAAAGATACTGTATACGGTTAAAACCGCGCCCACCCAATTTTACTATTTGACCGAGACCGGGAGATTGCATCGAAGGACAGCCTCATAACGGAACAGACTAAGTCACGAGGACTAGGTACCGAGTTCAGAACCGAGGTACCTGTCGAGATCGAGACTAGTAGCGATCGAAGCCAAACAAGATAAACATCGAGCAAGATCGAAGATAGCATAAAGGTAGTGTGTACGCAGACCTTACCTCTCTCTTTATTTCAGTTTATTTGACATTATTTTCTTAATTACTAGTTCCTTCGAAAAGGAGTAAAACATTTTTAATTTGGACACTCTAACTTTAATTTATAATTTTATTCTTAATGAGAATTTTTTATAAGCACACTATTAGAGTATCTGTGTCCGAACCAAACTCTATCAAGAATATTTTTTTTAATTAATCCAATGACCCAGGCTTTCACCTTATGTGGTGATGAGGGATCTGGCATTAATCCCTACCTTATTTATTGTAAAATCAAGAAAAGATACAATAACAGGGGAACAGAAAACCAAAGCCTCCTGATAAATTACATAATTGAAAATCTACTACTAAGACATATCTAGTACATATAGCAAATCCAGCAAAGCGCGCAAATCTGTTATATGTGCTTATATATCCAAAAAGAAAAAAAAACAATTTCTCCACATTTGGGAAATAAAAGCATATACAACTGCAGTAAGCTACCTTGCAACAAAGAGTAGACTAGCTATCATCTCGCAACAAAGTGGTTCTTGATAATTTTATGTCTCAGATTAGGCAACTGTATCCTGTCAAGTTTGTAATAGCCGAAATCCTGCTTAGGAAGATTAATGTCATTAAAGATCATAGCCTCATGTATCTCATGGCTGCATTTAGCGAGGATGTCTGCCAGATTATTAGATTCCTTGTAGCAATGCCTAATAATAATATTGTGAGTTTATATGAGCTGTTGTGCCTCCTTGATGGTAATGTCGATGTGCCACGGTGATTTTAAATTAATGTTTAACACATCAATAACCAATTTTGAGCCATATTCAAAGTATAATTCTATCATATCCATTTGAGTGACACCATTGAAGGCCTAATAAAGCAGCCTTAACTTCTGTCACGACCCAAAATCCATTGAAGGTCGTGATGGCGCCGGACACCGCTGTCAGGAAAGTCAAAAATAAATACATAATTTGGTTGTCATTATAATATTTTTGAAATCATATTTCTTTCAATTAAATAGTAAAAGATGGAATTTAAAGAGTAAATAATAATATTTTTAACAATTCCAATACAGTGCAACCCATAATCGCCCCAAACTCCGGTATTACAAGTGCATGAGTATCAACTACGAATATAAAATAAAATACAACGTCCGTCCGAAATACAAATTGGACATGAAAAATATAAATACTCTGAGGGAGACTAAGTTGGCTGCGGGTCGTACTATGGAGTGCAGCTCACCTAAGTCCCTGCATGCCTACACGCCTCTGCTCTCACAAGGCTGCTAAACATAAATGCACCTGCACAAAACAATGTGCAGAAAGTGTAGTATGAGTACGTAAATCAATGCGTACCCAGTAAGTATCCCGCCTAACCTCGAAGAAGTAGTGACGAGGGGTCGACTTCGACACTTACTATGGGCTATAAATAAAATGTTAATGATATAATTAAGCATGGATTACATAAAACGGTTATAAGCTCAATATCATGAAATAAGTAAACAATTCTTGTGTTGATAAGAAATTTCCAAATTTATTTTCGTCATTTAATATTTTTTGTATCCCGGGCCAATGAAAGCAATATCAATTATTATCAATTCCAAAAATATATCATGCGCAAATCATGCTGAGGTCGTACGACCCGATCCAACAAAATATTTAAATTGTGCACTGCCGAGGGTCGAACGACACGAATCATAGATGCATCTATCTGCTACCGAGGCGTTCGGCCCGCTCCACAAAAGAGAAAACACATTAAATAACCAATTCTAGATTTGTTAAGGGGAGATATTCCAAAATTTATAACATTCTCATTTAACGGTCAAGTAAATGAAGTTTAACTTTTTTACAATTCCTTTATCAAGTTTCTAAATGTCTTAAACAATTAAATTAACAAGTAGGGCGCAAACATCGCAAGTACAATATGATATGGGTCCTAAACTACCCGGACATAAGCATAATAGTAGGTACGCACGGACTCTCATCACCTCGTGCATACGTAGCCCCCACAAATAGAAAACATAATGATTTGATTCACCTATGGGGTTTATTGCCTCTTACAGGATTAGAAAGGAGACTTACCTCTCTCCGAAGTCCCATAACTGGCTCTAACGTCTTTCCAATAACTCAAGTCGATGCCCAATGCTCCAAAACTAGTTAATAAATATGTGAATCCATAAATATATACTCTAATACTCCATATAATTCAGTTTATAACAATTCCTAACTCCGCTTGAAAAGCCGATAAAAATCACCTTCGGGCCCACGTGCCCGAATTCCAAAAAATTTCGAAGATAAACTTTACCCATGACACCACGAACTCAACTATATAATTTATTCAAAATTCCACGTCTAATTTCGTGGTCAAAATCCAAAAATACCAATTTCTAGGTTTTTCTTCAAAATTCCAAATTTTCACATATTTTCAGGTCTAAATCCATATATAATCCAAGTATTTAACTTGCAATAGGTGAGAATCACTTACCTTGACATAGATGGCGAAAATCTCCCTTCCAAGAGCTCCAAACATCGCCCAACCAACTGAAAAATGGAGGAAAATGGCCAAATCCCGTCTTTAAAACATCACTAACCAGGTCCGCCCTTCTTCGCGATCGCGAAGGCCAAAGAAACACTACCTCCAAATTTTTTATTCGCGTTCGCGTTGCCTTCTACGCGGTCGTGTTGCCTTCTACGCGTTCGCGTTGCCTTCTACGCCTTAGGCCCATCTCTCCCCTTCTTCTTCGCGTTCGCGTCGCCTTGGCCGCATTTGTGAAGGCCCACCCAGTTCTTGCCTCGCGTTCGCGTCCACTTGCTCTTGTTCGCAAAGGCAAACATAGCAGCCTCACAAATTTCCTCTACGCGAATACGGGACTTCTTTCGCGTTCGCGAAGAAAGACACCAGACACCAGCAACAACAGTCCAAAACATCCCGAAATGATCAGAAATCACCCCGAAACACACCCGAGGCCTCCGAAACCCCGTCCAATCACACTAACCAGTCCCAAAACATAACACGGACCTGCTCGAGGCCTCAAATCATATCAAACAACATCAAAATCATGAGTGGCACCCCAATTCAAACTTAATGAACTTTAGAACTTCAAACTTCTATATTTGATGCCGAAACCCATCAAATCACGTCCGATTGATCTCAAATTTCGCATACAAGTTACCTTCAACGTTACGGACCTACTTCAACTTTCGGAATCAGAATCCGACTCCGATATCAAAAAGTCCACTCCCGGTCGTACTTCTCAAAAACCTTCAAATTTGTAACTTTTACCAAATTACCCCCAAAATGGCCTACGGACCTCCAAATCCATATCCGGATGCGCCCCCAATTCCATAATCACCTTACGGAGCTATTTACAAACTTGAAATCCCAAACGGACATCGATAATATTGAAATATACTTCAACCCAAATTTATAAAATTCTTCCAAAATGCCAACTTCTACAGTAGGCGCCGAAACGCTTCCGGGTCATCCAAAACCCGATCCGGATATACGCCCAACTCCAACATCATCATACGAGCCTGTTGGAACCTTCAAATCCCAGTTCCGAGGTCTTTTACTAAAAAATCACACTTTAGTCAATTCCTCCAACTTAAGGCTTCCAAAATTAGAATTCTTGTTGTGAACTTAAAGGGGGGGTTGTGTTGTGAACTTGTGATGGGATTAAGAGAGGCAATTGAGCTGCTAGTTCCCAATTTGTTTAGATCTTGTACCTGACATCTTTGGATAGAAACGAATAATGTTGACAGTAAAATGACAGATAACTAGGTTTATAACTGAAGAAAAAAATATGATACATAACAATAGATACTCCAAGAAACCAAAGGCTAGCTTGTACTAGTAAATAATAAATAGAATTATGTACCTTACTACTTGATCATACTAAAGCGCCTAAGATACACTTCAATCTTTGACTAAAGCAAACAACATTATATATACTGTTTACAAGAGTGTGCTATCTCATGACAAACCACAATTTTTCTAACATTAAATCCTATGAGTCATTTGAAAGGCTCTGTGTTATAAACAGTAGCAATTGGAAAGAAAATAGATACAAAAGATCCATTGATCCAATATATGGTATTCCTTATTTATTTGATAATGACACTTGACATTTTTCTGAGTTGTTAAGGTAGAATACATGGTTTAGACATTCATGCTTTAAAAGAAGTAATTGGAAGATGATGTAACTTATAGATTTACCCCATCATTGTTGTATTCTTCATATCTGCTTATGTTTTATTGGACCTTTAGTAAGTGTCGATGCCGACCCCTCGTCACTACTTCTCCGGGTTTAGGCTAGACACTTACTGGGTACGCGTTGATTTACGTACTCATGCTGCACTTCTACACTAAATGTGCAGGATCTGACAGGTTCATTCGATGATCACCTTGGCACGTAGGTGCACCTGTTGAGGAGACTTCATGTGAGCTGCATTCCAGGCTACGCATCGCGGTCCACCGAGCTGCATTCCAGGCTACGCATCGCGGTCCACCGAGTCTCCATTATACTAATTATTTTTTCTGTCTTATTACATTTAGGACAACTGTTGTATTATTATTGTACTCCTTAGAAAAATGCTCATGTACTTTTGACACCGAATTTTGGGAGTTCCTACGGGTCGTTGATGTAGTTGTGTAAATATTATCACTTACTTTGAAAATCTATTTCATACGATTTCATTAAGGACAAGTTTTGATTTCAATTACTAAAATAGGTAAGTAAGTTGATAGATCACCATTGGCTTGCCTGACGACGGTGTTAGGCGCCATCACGACCTTTAGGAAATTTTGGGTTGTGATAGCTTGGGATCAAAGCGTTAGATTCACTTAGGTCTCACGAGTCATGAGCAAGTCTAGTAGAGTCTTGAGGATCGGTACGAAGACATCTGTACTTATCTTCGAGAGGCTACAAGGCTATTAAGAGCACTTCCCTTCTTGATTTCCTCATCGTGCCGTTTGATTCCATTGAGGCTTGTGCCTTTATTTCCTTCATACTCAATCTTATGCGACATGAAGCACTTGCTGTCAATTGGACGTCGAGTAGTGGTATTGATACTGCAGACGTAGTGCCGGATGTTTTCCCTGCGTGTTCGGACGAGTTATTATCATCACCTTGTAGAAGGGTGTTCTATCCTTTCAGATCAGTATCTGTACTTCCTATGGTTTTGAGGCTATGCACGGAATGCTAGGTTGTTCATGAGTTGTTATCGCACCGTGTTGGTGTAATGGTATAGTGCTTATGTATGGATCACGGCAGTGAATGGCTCAGAAGGAGGATTTCTCAGTACATGATTTATAGGTTCAACATTTAATCTCAGCAAAGGAAAGGTAATCAGATGAGGGATGTTCTGGTTTTAGTTGATGGAGTAACGAGACTAGGTATCTTTGAGCGTGGTGGGATTTTCTTTGTGATGCGGTGTCATCGTCCTTGTTTGAACGCATTATGGTTCGTCGGCATTATGGTCTTCTTGAGTTTTGCCTTCGGGGCAGGGTGTTGTGAAATGGTACCTGAGAAGCGGTTGTCAGAGATAGCGGGGTGTAGCAGTTTCAAAATCGAAAGAGTGTTTCTAGTGTTGATGGCCCGAGAAAGATGACCTTCTAAGAGGTTTAGTGTTGATAGAAATTCATTAGTTCCGGTGCTACAGGTATGGATTTGATCTGAGGCAACATTGGGGCAGTGAAGTATGAGGAAGGACACAGCGGAAGGTGTCTCGCAGCGGAGGAATTACTAGCAGGTCAAGTATGAGAAGCGGAGGTCGAGAAGTTACTTAAAGGAGATGGTTGACCGAAGTGGGAGTGTTAGAGTAGTATATGTATTCTGTTGTAGGATAGACACATATCTTGAGGAAGATTTGAGCGATTTGGGAGGCATGGTAGAAAGTGACTAGGTCCACGGATTGTAATTTGAATGGTGATTACTGTGTGAAGAAAGATTGAATATGGCAGAAAGAAGTTTGCCTGAAATAAAGAGGGGTGTAAAGATTTGATTATCGTTTCGGATGCACCATGGCTTTGATTTTGGAAGGTATTGTTGAACTTTCAGTGGACGCCAATGGGGAAGGAACATACTTATACAGCCGGTGGGCGAGCATGGGCTCAGGAAAGTTTACTGATTATGTGGTAGTTGTACCTAGTGCAGCGTCGTTGGAGTATGTCAGTAAGGAATTCCATAGGTGGGTTACCTCCTAAGAGCAGGTTAGCGGTTGTGTGATGTTGATGAAGCTTCTACAAAGAATATTACTTGCTACCCGGTATGAGGTAGAACATGTGATTGAGACTGATTATTCAGAATGTTCATAAAAGGCTTAACAAGGGACTTCGAGGAATTTGGCGGGTTAATAGTACGGGATCATGGTAATTGAGAATGAGGAATCGTTATGGGCTCTACATTATGTGATGGTAGCTTAAAGCTAAGTGGGGGAGCCCCACCTTCTACGATTGGATCGTGTGGTTGTCTACTTGTGCAGTTTCTGGTTATCGGTGTATTGGTGGATTATTTATGACTAAGGAAAAGGAAATGTCAGGAGTAAGTCGAACAAGGAACTCGATGAATGTGTGTTATACTTTGCTTTATCGATTGAGGTGAAGGATTTGGGAAGACTGCGAGTCTATGTTTCTTATGGATGTAATGTACAAGGAAAAGAATTCAGCTGGTTACTTCTTTGAGAATGTGTTCATGTGCTAACAGAGCGTTGAAGTTTGGTGATATTCGGGATCAGGTCAGAGTGGGTGACTCTCAACAACGGTTCTAGTGGGTTCAAGAATTTAAGTGCAATGCCTAAGAATTTTGAGTTTGTCGTGTGGTTAAGGATCGAGTTTTCACAATGGATTATGAATGGGACTTGGAACGTTCTATGTTATCATCGGGTATGTGGTGCAGTATTGGACGAAAGGAAAAAATAGCTTCGGATTCGCGGAAGGTCTTACAGAATAGGTGTACCCATTGGAGATGCTATTGTGTGCATAAAGAGGGTATGCGATGGTTCATGAGTATTGAGACGATGTGGTCTCGTGATGCATGTCACTCGGGATGAGTGCGGATTGAGTTCGTTATGTTGTGAATGGAGCTATTCTTATTTCTAAGACAGGTCAAGAGTAAATTGAAAGGAGTTGGGTTGGTTAGTAATAGTTGAATCGACATGATTGTGGCAATGATCAGTCCCTTCGGTGTGTGAAGTTATACATGTGGTTTGGGACGTACGTGCGGCTTGACAGCCACCATAACTTGATTGATTTAGGAGGTATTTGATTCAAATGGCCTTGTTGTGTAAATAGATTCCGGAAGAGTCATGGCGGTTTAGGTCACAACTTGAGGTTTGTATTTTCTGCTGTTTGGGAATTCGGTTGCGTGTTGCATCGGTTCTTATGAAATGAGTTAAGTGAAAGGTTTCTAGCCAATGAAGTGTTTGTTCTACTGGTAATTCAGGGGTTATGATGAATTCTTATATTCTCTCGTAGCGGCATGATGGGTGCAGTGAGCAACATGAGAATTTGAAAGTTGAGGATCAAGGTTGCAGTTCAGTGTTGATAAGAATGTTACGAGCTCGGATGAGCAGGGAAGAATTCAAATGTTTAGAGTGAGCTGGCGTTATCTTAGTATCGCCTGGGCATGGTGTTCTGTGGAAGAGGCATTGTGTATTGATTGGCGGATTGTGATTTGCCTTACATAATTAGTACGGTTAGTGGTATGGATGTGCAGACTTTGCTACCTGAGCGGAAGGTCGTGGGAGTGTACCCCAAGGGGAGATTTGTATAAGTGTGGCATATTAGTCACTTGATTGTTAAAGCTTAAGACCAAGTATGGAGGTTATGGTAACATCGCGAATGCGAGAGCTTATGACTGAGAGGCTCCCTATTCCTTGGGTTGTGGCCCTTGTGAGTTTGTTTCAGATTTGACGGTTGTTCTTATGTGTCATGAATAGGGCCATTGTGGATCTTTGGAAAGTTATTAGCCCGGTATGGTATGATCAGAATCGGTGTGAGATCCGTTGGTATGACTAACATGAGTGTGTGCTTTACGTCAGGTCGAATGTTATTTCCGTCATCAGCTATTCTATGTAAATCTCTATTATTCCATGTGGGTTGTGAGACGACTTGATTATTCGCACACGTGTTGAGTTCCTATGTAGCTTGTGGTGTTATATGAGCAGGGTGGCTCTCAAGATACAGGTCATTTATTACACCTTAGATGTTCTTGGGGTTCGTAACGTATGGCGCTATCCGTATCCCTAGGATTTGATATTATGCACTTGGTGTGCTTATGTTCGATATTCAGGCATTTCGTAAGTATAAGCGCTACGGCTTGATATGTGTGTTTTCTTCGTGATTGTTATGTGCGGATCAGGTGGCACGCAGCCACGAGCATGTTATGTGGATCGGGTTGCACACCGCAATAGTGTCATGTCGGATCGAGTTGCACGCCGCAACATCGAAAGGTTGAGCATAGCTCCTTACACATATTTTGTGTGCCTTGTTTTCATCCCTGAGGTAGGTTCACATCATCTATTTGGCCGATTTATTCGTTATGTGGGCTTGGTAGTCCTTCTCCAGAGTTCATTTTTATTATGTATCGCATTCGAGTTGGAGCTTGTTGGCGCGTTATGGGCGTCATATAAGAGTTTTGGCAGTGTCTGAGATGACTTATTGCCTGAGCAGCTTGTACTGGGTGAGACGAGGTTATTGGACCTGAAATTTGAGCAATCAGATTTATATAAGGTTCATTAAAGAGAAAAATATCGTTATTCAATTCAGAATGAGGTAATGGTTCTTGTCAGGAGGAGATACTCCATGAATTATAGATTCGGCAGGTGTATATGAGTTTCTACGCATCTCTTTTGTCGTGGCAGCATTGCGAGAGTTGGAACAGGACTTACATGTGTCATGAGGTGTATTGTGGGCATCAGATTTGTGGAATCTCAGCTATTGTGGTCGGGGAATGTTATTATGGACAACAGACTTATGTGGAGCATGGTGTGATTTCGTCATAGATGCATGATCATGTTTTTGTACATTATGTGGTGATTGGTACGGTGTCCGTGTGTTAGGATCAGGCCTTGTAAAGAAATTCGTAAGTCAGAACTTGGTTCTAAAGCTTGTTAGCTAAGGTTATAGGGAGGATTTTCAGTCTGGCTCGAGCTAATGTGTTCAACTGGAATGTGGTGGCACAGGTAGATGCACGAGGTGTTAAATAGTGATTTTGGACAACTCACGAGAAGTCCTTAGCACATTCGAGGATGAACATATGTTTAAGTGTGGGAGAATGTAACGACCCGACCGGTCGTTTTAAGCTCTAGCGTGTTGTTCGGCGGTTTGAAGCCTAGATTAGATTCACCTCAGGTGTTTTGACTTGTACGTGTAGTAGGAATCGAATCTTAGGAAGTTCGGAGTTGATTTGGAAAGAAAATTCTGATTTCGGAAGCTTTAAGTTGGAAGAATTGGCTAAGATTTGACTTTTAAGTAAACGACCTTTGAAACGGGATTCAAAGGTTCCAATAGGTTCGTATGATGATCGAACCCGGGTGCATTTCGACGCTTATTATGGGAGGTTGGTATTTTAAAATTTTAAGAAATTCTTAAGTTTGACTTGAAGTAGATTTTAATATTATCGATGTCTGTTTGGGGTTCCAAGCCTTGGAATAGCTTCCTTATGTCATTTATGACTTGAGTGCAAAATTTGAGGTCAATGAGACTTGATTTGCTAGGTTTCGGCATCGAATGTAAAAGTTTGAAGTTCTAAAGTTTATTAATCTTGAATTGAGGTGCGATTTGTAGTTTTAGTGTTGTTTGATGTGATTTGAAGGCTCGACTAAGTTCGTATTGTATTTTGGGATGTGTTGGTATATTTGGTTAAGGACCCGAGTGCCTCGGGTGAATTTCGGATGGTTAACGAATTGATATTTTGGACCTAAGAAATGCTGAAGCTGGGCAGCAACTGGTGTGATCGCTTATGCGATGTCTTGGTCATAGAAGAGACATCGCAGAAGCGAGGTCGAGCTCGCAGAAGCGGAATGGAAGGGGCAAGGCAGTGGTCACAGGTGCGAAGAAATTCCTGCACCTGCGGAATCGTAGAAGCGAGAATTAAGACGCAGAAGCAGTGGATCCGCAGATGCACGTTTGGCCATCGCAGAAGTGCCTGCGCAGAAGCGAAAATGCTTTTGCAGATGCGAGGTCTCAGCTGGGCAGTGTGCTCCGCAGATGCATATTTTGGCTTGCAAAAGCGAGGCTGCAGATGCACAAATATGTTCGCAGAAGCAGAAACTGGGCAGAACATAAGGGGATCGAACTTGGTCATTTCGTCATTTTCATTTGGGATTTTTGGATCTCGGTTCTTGGACGATTTAGAGGTGTTTTCATCATGTAACACAAGATAAGTAATTTTCCACTTGTTGGGAGCTTAATGTAAGGTTTATATGTGTATTTAAGGAGGAAAATTTAGGAAAATTGTGGGATTTTGGTAGAAGACCTAAAATTTATAATTTTAGATTTTGACCACGATTTTGGACATGTAATTAGGAATAAATCTTATATTTGAGTTTGTGGTGTCATGGGTAAAGTTATCTTCGAAAATATTCGGAATCCGGGCACGTGGGCCCGAGGGTTAACTTTATCGACTTTTCGAGCAGAGTTGAAAATTGTTTAAATTGATTAATTATGGATATTAGAATATATTTTAATTGGTTGCACATTGTTTGAATAGTTTTTGATCGACAGGCTTGGGTTTGAGGTGTTAGAGAGGCTTTAGAGCCGGTTATGGAACTTTGGAGCGAGGTAAGTATCCTGTCTAACCTTGTGAGAGTAAAACTATCCCTAGGTGATATTTATTGTTATGTGCAACTATTTGTGGGTGCTACGTACGCACGAGGTGACGAGAGTCCGTACGTAGCTACAACATGTTATGTCCCGGTAGACTTAGGATCTCATCATGTAATATTTGAATTATTTGAACCCATTATGCTATCTTAATTTATTTAAGCTATAATTGAAATTGATTTAGAAGTAAATATATATATACACTAGGCCAAGCCTTAACACTTTGAGTTGTGGGCGAGTTATTTGAGAAACGGTAAGAGTTATATTCATTTTATGCTCATGTGCTGTATTGTAAAAATGTGTCCCGTAATTCGGTGACTTCCTTACTTTTATTATGGAGCGGGCCGAATGCCTTGGTAGTATATAGATGCATCTATGAATCGTGTCCCACGTCCCTCGGCAGTGTACACATTATTCTAGATCGGCCGAACGACCTCGGCGATATCGTGCATTATATCGTTAGTAGTCTGAATGTTCACGAGATAAACCTTCCACTAATGCCTGACATTTTATATGGTATTCCTTATTTATTTGATAATGACACTTGACATTTTTCTGAGTTATTAAGGTAGAATACATTTTTTAGAAATTCATGCTTTAAAAGAAGTAATTGGAAGATTATGTAACTTACACCTCTTGGGTTTGAGGTGTTAGAGACGCTTTGGAGCTGGTTATGAACCTTCTGAGCAAGGTAAGTCTCCTGTCTAACTTTGTGAGAGGGAAACTACCCCTAGGTGATATTTATTATTATGTGCAACTAGTTGTGGGTACTACGTACACACAAGGTGACGAGAGTCCGTACGTAGCTACATCATGTTATGTCCGGGTAGACTTAGGATCTCATCATGTAATATTTGAATGATTTGAATCCATTCTGCTGGCTTAATTTATTGAAGTTATAATTGAAATTGATTTAGAAGTAAATATATGTACACTAGGTCAAACCTTAACACTTTGAGTTGTGGGCGAGTTATTTGAGAAACGGTAATAGTTATATTCATTTTATGCTTATGTGCTGTATTGTAAAAACGTGTCCCGTAATTCGGTGACTTCCTTACTTTTCTTATGGAGCGGGCCGAATGCCTTGGTAGTATATAGATTCATCTATGAATCATGCCGCACGTCCCTCGGCAGTGTACGCATTATTCTGGATCGGCCGAACGACCTCGGCGAAATCATGCGTTATATCGTTAGTAGTCCGAATGTTCACGAAATAAACCTTCCACTAATGCCCGGCGTTTTATATGGTATTCCTTATTTATTTGATAATGACACTTGACATTTTTCTGAGTTATTAAGGAAGAATACATGATTTAGAAATTCATGCTTTAAAAGAAGTAATTGGAAGATTATGTAACTTACAGATTTACCCCATCATTGTCGTATGCTTCATATCTACTTATGTTTTATTATATTATTTTATTGGACCTTTAGTAAGTGTCGATGTCGACCCCTCGTCACTACTTCTCCGAGTTTAGGCTAGACACTTACTGGGTACGCGTTGATTTACGTACTCATGCTGCACTTCTACACTAAATGTGCAGGATCTGACAGGTTCATTCGATGATCACCTTGGCGTGTAGGTGCACCTGTTGAGGAGACTTCATGTGAGATGCATTCCAGGCTACGCATCGTGGTCCACCGAGTCTCCATTGTACTAATTATTTTTTCTGTCTTATTACATTTAGGACAACTGTTGTATTATTATTGTACTCCTTAGAAAAATGCTCATGTACTTATGACACCGGATTTTGGGGGTTCCTACGGGACATTGATGTAGTTGTGTAAATATTATCACTTACTTTGAAAATCTATTTCATACGATTTCATTAAGAAAAAGTTTTGATTTCAATTACTAAAATAGGTAAGTAAGTTGATAGATCACCATTAGCTTGCCTGACGGCGGTGTTAGGCGCCATCACGATCTTTGGCAAATTTTGGGTTGTGACATCTTGGGATCAGAGCGTTAGGTTCACTTAGGTCTCACGAGTCATGAGAAAATCTAGTAGAGTCTTGAGGATCGATACGAAGATATTGGTACACCCGAGCCCTCGAGGCTACAGGGCTATTAGGAGCACTTCCCTTCTTGATTTCCTCATCGTGTAGTTTGATTCCATTGAGGCTTGTGCCTTTATTTCCTTCATACTCAATCTTATGCGACACGAAGCACTTGCTGTCAATTGGACATCGAGTAGTGGTATTGACACTGCAGACGTAGTGCCGGAAGTTTTCCCTGCGTGTTCGGACGAGTTATTATCGTCACTTTGCGGAAGGGTGTTCTATCCTTTCAGATCAGTATCTATACTTCCTATGGTTTTGAGGCTATGCACGGATTGCTAGGTTGTTCTTGAGTTGTTATCGCACCGTGTTGGTATAATGGTAGAGTGCTTATGTATGGATCGCGGCAGTGAATGGCTCGGAAGAAGGATTTCTCAGTACATGATTTATAGGCGCACCTGTTGAGGAGACTTCATGTGAGCTGCATTCCAGGCTGAGTCTCCATTGTAATAATTATTTTATTCTGTCTTATTATATTTGGGACAACTGTTATATTATTATTGTACTCCTTAGAAAAATACTCATGTACTTGTGACAACGGGTTTTGGGAGTTCCTACGGGTTGTTCGTTGATGTAGTTGTGTAAATATTATCACTTACTTTGAAAATCTATTTCATACTATTTCATTAAGAAATTTTTTTGATTTCAATTACTAAAATAGGTAAGTAAGTTGATAGATCACCGTTGGATTGCCTGGCGGCGGTGTTAGGCGCCATCACGACCTTTAACGGTTTTTTGGTCGTGACAATAAATGTCCTATAATTTATTCAACTAATAGAACTAAACCGATAAAGAATTCTTTTAAAATGCAATAATTTAGTCATTCCCAATGACCATCAATTATATTGTCTCTTTTCTCCATTGTTTTGCAATTTTTGCCTTTACCTTACGTAAAGAAAATACAAAAAAAAAAAAACTAACAAACTTGCGTCTTTTCCCTTGATTGTAGCTGCATGATATATAAGGAAAAATAAATTTTACTGCCGCTTCTTAATTCTAATGGATGCGTTCCTAACATGTGCAACTTTTCCCTTTGGTTTATAGGACAAATGTGTTTCTAAGACAAATGCTTAGTAATATTTTTGCTAATTTATATGGAATAAATGCTTACCGTTACAAGAAGGTTTAAGTGCTTACCGATGCTTACCGTTATAAGAAGGCTTCGACTTCTACAAAAAGGCAAATAACTTTGTCTCTCATGTGAATTCTGAAGAAACTAAACCAAAAATGGAGTTCCACTATTTTATTTGCTCATGGAGTACTCAACACTAAGTACCTCATGGCTTTCTTCGCTTCTTTTATTTTTTGCTCAAACATATCTAAGTTAAATATCAGATGATTTACTCAACGAAAGATTATATATGGATATATCTTTTGTTTAAGTATCTTGAGTTCATTATTGACATATTATATTTTTTGTAGCCTTGTGGGTGCGATTCCCGTGTAATATTTTATGCTTTCAATGGGCAGAAATTGACACTATAAAAGGTGTGAAGTCCATAGCTTTTGTTGGAGAATGTAGAAACTAGAAATTTTTGTGCTTGATCTTTTCTTTTATATTTTCCAATGTTAGAGAATGTGGCAGTCTGGCAGATCCCGTTTTCTTCTTTAAAGAGCCTTACAAGGCTTGGCGGCAAGAATCCAAATTAGTCCAATCAATGGTTACCAGATAATAATAGAAGTAAAATACAGAGGCAAACTAATAATATGTCCGAACGTTATTTTTATTTTATTGTTATATTAATTTCTGGACTTTCATGTTTTTCTTATTGTATAATAGTTAGTATTTGATCATTTAATCAATAAAAATAATTCATGATTTGTCCAAAAGTCGAACCAAAGGATGAACACAAATTCACCAATCGCCACAATCGTCTTTAATGCAACTAACCTATATTCACATTGAAAATGAGTTACTCCTTTCATGATATACGAATTTTATATCTTCAGGCCGTATGATTAATTATGGAACAACAAAATTCAGTTATTTTATACCTAATTGCAAGTAAGACTAAATACTTTGATGGGATGGACTTGTCAAATCCAGAAGTAGTAAAACAAAAAATGCATAAGATGCTAGAAATAAATTTTAAAATAGCATATTACGCCTCAAAAAGTTATACAAAATCTTATAATAAGTCAAAAATAGCCGAAATTGTAAAAAATACACTTCTAAATGTGATTACATAGTAATCTCTTTTTTTGCATTTTTCAATAAAATAACAATTATAATTTGTTAAATACTCGAGAAAACCAAAAGGACTCACTTTTGACTACTTTATTAATCAAAACAACTAAGGAGTATATTTATGGGCGCATATTAAACTTACCGAAAAATATAAGGATCATTTTTGTTATTTTCTCTCACATTTTAGGTGGGGTTTTAACAAAAAATGTCGAAAGTTATTTTTGTGAAAAGTGGAGCAAAGAAAAATGATTTTTATGTAACAAAAGAAAATATCGACTTTTGTGTAATGCATACAAAGCTGGATGACCACCCATAAAATTTACTCTTTTTTTAGACCAAATGTCTCTTATTATGAATAATAGTTACCTCTAAATTATACATTTATTAATAACAAATGATATTGTTTACAATAATTAAAATTATTTGTGGACAAATATAAATCAAAGGCATGCTAGAAGAGTTATGTTACATATTCTTTTTCTATAAAATGAAAGCTAACTTTTCTCTATGTGACACTTTTATTCCTTTTTTGTTTTTTATATGTATTTTTTTGTACATTTAATTTACATTTTGCATATGTCTTATATTATATTTTAATCATAAATTTTTATATTTTCTATATCAACTAAATTTATAATGATACATGTATGACCGCGCTTGTAACTTAACTAGTTTCTTTAATAGAGCGGAGGTGCCTTTCCTCTCATTTAACTGCTGTTGCTGTACCAAAGCTTCACAGTGAAGCCTTCGCTCTTTCAAAAGTTTCATGTAAACAAGAATTCAATACAAGAAATATGGTTTTCTGGGACACATTTAGTCGCCCCATAAATTGATAGTGGCGACTCGAACTATAAGAAGTCGCCAAGATAAAGCTCTTTTGCGACGATCTTATTTCGTTTATAGGAAAAAAGATAAAATAAAAAAATTACGCTCTCAGAAAAAAGCCTTCTGTCATTTCTTTTTTATTTCTATGTTCTTCCTCCCGTTTTTGTTGGGTTAAGTCTTCCCCCCAATTTTCACCAAAACAACAATAACACCCCTAGCCAAATGCAACCTCTCTTCTTCTTCTTCCTTTGTTTCCCAGCAGCCGACTAGCATTGTATTTAGTAATATAACAACAACCCAGTATAATCCCACTAGTGGGGTATGAGGAGTGTAGTACGTACGCAGACCTTACCTTTACCCTGGAGTAGAGAGGCTGTTTTCGATAGACTCTCGGTTCACTGAGAGTAATGTGTACGCAGACCTTACCTTTACCCTGGAGGATGCTTACCACTAGAGCAACCCACTCTTGTCATTTGTAATGAGTAATGAACTCGGTAATTTCTGTTTTGTGGCTTTAATGACTACACTCATGTTCGATAATTCCTATTTTTGACAAAACTTAAGTTTTATTTACTATTTTTATTTTTAGTTTGAAAATGCGTGAACTCGTTTGACGATTCATTTGCATTGTTCTGTTGTTACAATACCAGTTTTGATTGATCCTCTTTGCTTGATTAAGCTCTTGAAATCTCGAGCGCAATTTTTTTTCTGCTATAACTTTGTGAAGATTCCCACAGTGCATGAATAGCTGTTTGATAAAATGCCTAAGAGAGAAATTTCCTGGCCATAGGACATCCAATGAATTGGGTCCTCAAGGCAATATGCAATAAGCACGGGTCTAGTGTATGAAGATTGTCATTAGCATAAGTATTAAAGAATTTCAAGTTACGTGCGTGTTTAGGTTGGAAAATGCTGGTTTATGGGATATTCATATCTAAAAAGATTTGACTTTGTTGATATGTACATCACATCATTCCAGAATCAAATCTCAACTTGCATTTTGTTATAACCTATTTCCGCTGCTTTTAAGACTCTACCTCTTGTGCTTTGTTCTCGGTTTTTACTGAGAAGAAGGCAGAAGAATGAAAAATAAAGAACTTGTGTTGTTTGGTGGTGTTAAAGTATATTTACATAAAACCACATCCCTTGTTTTAATTCTTTTTTTACACTCCCCATACTTTGAAATTGTACATACATCTCTAGTTATTTTGTACATAGCTAATACTAGCATTTGGTTATTATAACCATAAGTTACGGGCAGTTATTTAATTCGTCGTTCAATCCAAAGACATACAGATGTTGAAACACCAAAAAGACATCTTCATAATAGTATGAAACAAAATGGTGCTGTATAGAAACATCATTAGCCAAAACACCCTTTCATTTGGTTACCGAATTATGAAATTAAACTGAATGGTACTTGTGGTTTCTATAAGCTCCCCGTACAACACCTGGGACTGATGCGAGCTCGCAATGGATTCTTCATTGTAACGGTGAAATCTGACCCTTCTGTTAGATCAACTTCATCTCCCTCCACAGGCTTCCATTCAAATTGCCAAATCAAATTAGCCACAAAGTACTGTAAATGGAGCATAGCAGAGCCATAGCCTGGGCATATTCTCCTCCCTGCACCAAATGGCATCATCTTGATCTCTCGACTTCCTGTTATATCAAACTCTTGAAGAGTTCCATCTCCATCCACCAAGAATCTCATCGAGCTTATTCCGAAGTGCTCGATGTTGTGCGTCTTTAATTTGCTCTATTTGAAACTCATCGAGCTTATTCCCGAAGCAAATGAGGACAAGGAGACAGAAGATGGCATACTTAAAATGATCAAGTAACATGATCGCTTCCGTGGCAGAATCAGCTGCGGCTGATTCATGAGCAAGAAGGAGCTTTTGAATGAGTATGCCTAGTACCCAAGCTCGGTTCTTGGAGTGGGACTTGATGATGCGAGAGGGATGGAGCATTTCTGAGATGAGGTTTCGACGAAGGAGCCGCCACGTGGGACCATAAGAGCTGGATGCTATTGTCCGCTGGTTAGAGTTGAGAATTTTACTGGTTGTTGAAGCAATTGGCCGATCGGAGCAAATGGCACCTTGCTGAACTAAAGCCTGGTAGGCTAACAAGTGGCTGCTGATGACTATGGATGGAGATGAGTAGCCTATTTTTATGGCGATGATAGGACCATATTTGCGTTTGAGATCTCGAAGCATGAGTTCGAGATCGCGACTAGTTTTTCTTAGCAATGGTAACATCCCAATCACTGGGAAGATAAAGGGACCTGGTGGGAGTTTCTTTGTTTTCTGGAAGAAAAGATTAAAGAGAAGTATGAGGAAGAAAGAGATACAGAATGTGACCACAATGATGAACAAGCTTTCCATTATTCCAGTACTTGTGTTTGTCATCTAAATATTACCAGGACATATGTACTAGAGATAGAGACTTGCTACTTGTGGGTATCAAAGAAAGAAGAGTAGGATGATTAACAGATATTGAAGAAAGGAAAGTAGGAAGAGTAGAATTAAATGTTTCTTTATTATGACTCCCGCGTCCCCTTTCTGTTTGTAATCAAAGTATTTGAACAAGACTGCAAGGGACTAAATGTAACAGGAAATGCCTATATGACATTTTAGTTGCCTTCTGATGACAGCTAGCGTATGGCTAGACTGATTGAAAAATTCTTAAGACTTCTTATTATTAAAAATCTCTATCTTCTCCCACTACTATGGCACGTTACCTTTATAATATTAGTGTTGTATTAAATCTGTTTTAACATGTTAGTTTATACTAGCAGTAATTTTTATGAGATACATGCAGGGAGGTGTGACAAACAAATAAAAAATTACTGTTCTATCTGGATGTGAAGTTGAGCGTGAAAAATCAGTTTTCCCTATAGGAACCAAAATCACTTATTTTGGGGTAAAACAGAGAGACTCTCGTCTTCTTTCTAAAACGTGCAGAGACGTAGGGTATTATATTCCACGGCGACTTGATGAAGTTATTGAAAGAATACAGCTAGAGATATTGCAGATAAAATGCTGATGAACACCACTCTCACATGTAAGCAAACAAAATGGAGACTCTAGCTGATGAGTTGTGGCACTATACAAAACGATTTTTTATTTTTTTAGAAACTCACTGAGCCAATTAATTTGGATTCTCCGGATAGGCCCGTTAAAAGTGTAAAGCATTTCTTGTTGAAGATTTTTTATTTCTAGGACTCGAACTCGAGACATCTAGTTAGAGAGAAAGAATATCAATCATCCCACTTATACCCTTGGATAAATATAGATATCGCAATTTAGTATCAGAAACACACACCGATAGTACTACTTATAAAATAGCAACTTATTTTCAGAGCGAGAAACGACTGCCCAAATCAATCTCACCATTGTTTTCCTCTGTCTTTCATTTCTTTTTCTTTCCAAGAAATGGATTTAAGGAAACTTGTTGGCTTGCTTCTATTAGTTTTCATATCCCATCTGGAGATGCTTTTAAAGAAAATTGCAGTTTCGGTGTTAAGTTTCGTGTGGTTTTCTGATTCTCAAAGATCACCATCGAATAGCAGGAAAATGCAGAGAGTTGTTTCTTCACCAAGAATCAGACTAAAGGATGGAAGATGGCTGGCATACAGAGAAAGAGGAGTCCCAATGGACAAATCCCTTCACAGAATCATCCTTGTCCATGGGATTAACAGCTCCAAAGATAAGGATTTTCTTGCAACCCAAGTATGACTAGCTAACACCCTTTTCAACTTTACTAGTAATACAACATTTTACTTTCCTAATCTTGAAGAATTATCGTCCTAGTCTCCTAAGAATTAAAAGTATGTTTGATGCTCATTTTTTCTCTTTAATTGTTAACATGGTTGTTTTGATATTTCATATTCAGAGAGGGACATCCAATAACAGTTTATTTGTCTCTCCGCTTTTAGCTCCTAAATAATGTTTCCATTAGATTGATCTACTAACTATATTCTTTAGGAAATCCTAGAGGAGATGAGGATATATATGCTACAGTTTGATAGAGCTGGATATGGGGAAAGTGATATAAATCCTAAACGGTCATTAGAAAGTGAAGCTTGTGATATAGAAGAAGTAGCTGATCAAAATTCTATCTAATTTCAGTTTCTGCTGGAAGCTATCCTGCCTGGAATTGCCTCAGACGCATACCACACAGGCTATCAGGCGTGGCTTTTGTTGTTCCAATAATCAACTACAAATGGAACTCCCTTCCTCATGATTTGATCAAGAACGATCATAATAACAAGCTTTGGCGATTAGTAATTTGGCTCGCACGCTATGCTCCTGGGTTACTCTACTCATTTTTTACACAAAAATCGAACAATGTTTTCTCGGGCAATTCTGCATTGTTAAGCAAAAAGGACAGGGAAGTTGCAAAGAATGCAAATAGATCGGAAGTTTTTGACCCGGTAAAGCTCATCATCCACCTCTCTCAAATCAAACATGAGTTTTCGCGAAATGATTATCTTGAAAATTAATTGTCTTAATTAATTTGCAGAAACTTTATCCGAAGCAAAGTGATTTTGAGTCTCTTCTCCAAGACTTCACCTTGGCTTATGGAAAGTGGGACTTTGATCCACTAGAATTTGGTAATCCATTTCCTGATGAAAAAAAAAGCTCAGTTCATATTTGGCAAGGTTATGAGGACAACATAGTACCTTGTCGCTTACAAAGATATGTTTCCAAAAGGCTACCTTGGATTCATTATCATGAAGTTAGTGATGGTGGACATGCGTTGTGGCATGTTGGTCCAATCGGTGAAGCTATCTTGAGGTCCCTTCTGCTTCGTGAACAAGACACATATCGTACAACGCCACAGTGTGGTTGAATGTAATCAAGAATATAGCAAGAAGATTGTTAAGATCATTTAATGAAATTAAATTGCAAGGATCTTTTATTTTTTAATGTGGGTATTTAATTCACTTTTGAGCTTGTTTTCCAATTACAACGCGTACGTTCAGTTTCAGATCTAATGAAGCACATTTACCACCAAAGGATAGTTCTCATAGTACTAACTAAATACCCTCTCTCGATCGAGCTAGTTGCCTTCTTTGATGTTGATGACCCTACTACTTCAATGACTTCTTCCAATTAAACATTCAACAACTCAATATCCCAACAGTTAATATTCATTCATAACAAAAACCTATTAAACATTCAACACAACTAAAGCATGGCATATAGATATAACTAAAGATTAACACCTGGGATCGTCTCAAAACATTGTATGATCTAAACGTCTATTATAGTTAAGCAACTATTGAGGTCAATATATAACAACTGACGGATGGGCCTCACCTAGTTGCATTGCTAGCTCAACTCGAGCTTTAGAATCACAAACATATACAAATTAAGGGTGAGTTTACTGACTCAAGGCGATAACTTTACCACATATGCATCTACTATCACTATAATAAAAGAGGTTTTGGTGACCATTTTAGGTTTCGTGGATCCCTGGATAATTATATTCATGATGTCCCTAATAGTTGTCACGAGAAGTTTTAGTGGCGACTGTGATTAAGTTGCCACAAATATTTACTAAATTAAGTTTGCTGAAACCTATTTGCGACTATCAATCAGCAATCGCTACTAAAAGATCTTTTGTGAGCTCCAATGTAACTGCTAAACAGTTGTAGTTCTATTGTTTCAAGAAAATTGCGCGACAGACTATTTCTTAATGTGTTTAATTTGTCGTACCTAGTGGTTTTGCTTAAAATTTAAAGGTATAACAACGGTGTTTGTGCCAACTTCAATTCGATTTCACCATCTTCAGATCCAAGTGATGATAAGCTATAATTACGTATTTTAGTCGCTTATTACACTCTAATTTACTGCATTTTAATTGAGTTTGAGCTTTAGTCGCTAGTGTTTTGCACTAATTGTGTGTTTTATGCCTTGTAGGAGTGATTTCGAGCTAAGTAGATATTATGGAATGAATTCAAGTAATTTGAAACTTTGAAATCTGAGTAAAAGCCAAGGAATTAAGCTGGGATCGCGCTCGGGGATCAACGGATGATAGTTAAGAACGAACGAAGAATCGAGTAGGCATATTGTGCACTGTCTAGTAAGATGCACATATCTTTTCGTTCAGAATTCCATTTGGACTCCACAATATATGGTTGGCAATATAATTCAAAGAGCTACAACTTTCATATTTTATACTTTTCCAAATTCCAATTAGAACAGGGTGAAAAATGCGGTTGAATCCGCGGCCGCGGATCTGAGGCAGAACACTGGGTAAAATCCACGGCCAAATCCGCGGTTGAATCCGCGGCCGCGGACGTCCTGACCTAGAAAAGTGTCCTTTTTCGCGTAGGAGAAGGTATAATTATTTGGGCCCGACCCTACTTGGTATATATACATGGAAAAACGGTATTTTGAGGACATTTGACATAATTTAGACCTAAGGAGACTGGGGATTCGACCTAAGGATGCAAGAACACACTAGGAGCAAGGCGGAGAATTCTTCTACAAGTTTCTCACTTCCTTCTTCCTATTTCCATTATTGGTTATGAATTCTAGTATTGTAGTTATGCATACTATTATGAATAGCTAATTTGTTATCTAGGGTTTTGATGAAACCTTTTGGAGGATGAATTCGTGTTATGTTTTAATATAATTAAGCCGTTGGATTTCTCTACTTGTTCAACTATGTGTTTTTTGCTGTTGATTGAATGGCCATCAATTGACTGTGCCTATTTAGTGTGTACTGCTTGAGAGAGAGTATATATTTAGGTAGTTGTTGAACAACATCACTCCTAACGTTTGTAAGAGATCAATACGGAGGGTTTAAAGGCGGGATTAGAGATAACAAAACCTTGGTGCGATCGTAGTGAGCGATGAAGTAAGTGCTAGCTAGTGTAGTTCGAGAGAATACATCTAGTAAATTGCGGTAATTGCTCGAGAGAGAATTACGACAACCAAAGTACTCACGATCGGTAGAGAATACTTAGGCGAAATTATAGAAGACACAGCGGGAAAGATTCCGACAATTGGGGAAATCATAACTCTAGACCTCCTTAGTCTTGTCTTCAATCCTTATCCTTGTTAATTGATAGTTGTACTGCTTTCTAGTATTTGTTAGTTAATTAGATAAGAATAGGTAAGTAAGTTGATAGATCACCATTAGCTTGCCTGACGGCGGTGTTAGGCGCCATCACGATCTTTGGCAAATTTTGGGTTGTGACATCTTGGGATCAGAGCGTTAGGTTCACTTAGGTCTCACGAGTCATGAGAAAATCTAGTAGAGTCTTGAGGATCGATACGAAGATATTGGTACACCCGAGCCCTCGAGGCTACAGGGCTATTAGGAGCACTTCCCTTCTTGATTTCCTCATCGTGTAGTTTGATTCCATTGAGGCTTGTGCCTTTATTTCCTTCATACTCAATCTTATGCGACACGAAGCACTTGCTGTCAATTGGACATCGAGTAGTGGTATTGACACTGCAGACGTAGTGCCGGAAGTTTTCCCTGCATGTTCGGACGAGTTATTATCGTCACTTTGCGGAAGGGTGTTCTATCCTTTCAGATCAGTATCTATACTTCCTATGGTTTTGAGGCTATGCACGGATTGCTAGGTTGTTCTTGAGTTGTTATCGCACCGTGTTGGTATAATGGTAGAGTGCTTATGTATGGATCGCGGCAGTGAATGGCTCGGAAGAAGGATTTCTCAGTACATGATTTATAGGCGCACCTGTTGAGGAGACTTCATGTGAGCTGCATTCCAGGCTGAGTCTCCATTGTAATAATTATTTTATTCTGTCTTATTATATTTGGGACAACTGTTATATTATTATTGTACTCCTTAGAAAAATACTCATGTACTTGTGACAACGGGTTTTGGGAGTTCCTACGGGTTGTTCGTTGATGTAGTTGTGTAAATATTATCACTTACTTTGAAAATCTATTTCATACTATTTCATTAAGAAATTTTTTTGATTTCAATTACTAAAATAGGTAAGTAAGTTGATAGATCACCGTTGGATTGCCTGGCGGCGGTGTTAGGCGCCATCACGACCTTTAACGGTTTTTTGGTCGTGACAATAAATGTCCTATAATTTATTCAACTAATAGAACTAAACCGATAAAGAATTCTTTTAAAATGCAATAATTTAGTCATTCCCAATGACCATCAATTATATTGTCTCTTTTCTCCATTGTTTTGCAATTTTTGCCTTTACCTTACGTAAAGAAAATACAAAAAAAAAAAAACTAACAAACTTGCGTCTTTTCCCTTGATTGTAGCTGCATGATATATAAGGAAAAATAAATTTTACTGCCGCTTCTTAATTCTAATGGATGCGTTCCTAACATGTGCAACTTTTCCCTTTGGTTTATAGGACAAATGTGTTTCTAAGACAAATGCTTAGTAATATTTTTGCTAATTTATATGGAATAAATGCTTACCGTTACAAGAAGGTTTAAGTGCTTACCGATGCTTACCGTTATAAGAAGGCTTCGACTTCTACAAAAAGGCAAATAACTTTGTCTCTCATGTGAATTCTGAAGAAACTAAACCAAAAATGGAGTTCCACTATTTTATTTGCTCATGGAGTACTCAACACTAAGTACCTCATGGCTTTCTTCGCTTCTTTTATTTTTTGCTCAAACATATCTAAGTTAAATATCAGATGATTTACTCAACGAAAGATTATATATGGATATATCTTTTGTTTAAGTATCTTGAGTTCATTATTGACATATTATATTTTTTGTAGCCTTGTGGGTGCGATTCCCGTATAATATTTTATGCTTTCAATGGGCAGAAATTGACACTATAAAAGGTGTGAAGTCCATAGCTTTTGTTGGAGAATGTAGAAACTAGAAATTTTTGTGCTTGATCTTTTCTTTTATATTTTCCAATGTTAGAGAATGTGGCAGTCTGGCAGATCCCGTTTTCTTCTTTAAAGAGCCTTACAAGGCTTGGCGGCAAGAATCCAAATTAGTCCAATCAATGGTTACCAGATAATAATAGAAGTAAAATACAGAGGCAAACTAATAATATGTCCGAACGTTATTTTTATTTTATTGTTATATTAATTTCTGGACTTTCATGTTTTTCTTATTGTATAATAGTTAGTATTTGATCATTTAATCAATAAAAATAATTCATGATTTGTCCAAAAGTCGAACCAAAGGATGAACACAAATTCACCAATCGCCACAATCGTCTTTAATGCAACTAACCTATATTCACATTGAAAATGAGTTACTCCTTTCATGATATACGAATTTTATATCTTCAGGCCGTATGATTAATTATGGAACAACAAAATTCAGTTATTTTATACCTAATTGCAAGTAAGACTAAATACTTTGATGGGATGGACTTGTCAAATCCAGAAGTAGTAAAACAAAAAATGCATAAGATGCTAGAAATAAATTTTAAAATAGCATATTACGCCTCAAAAAGTTATACAAAATCTTATAATAAGTCAAAAATAGCCGAAATTGTAAAAAATACACTTCTAAATGTGATTACATAGTAATCTCTTTTTTTGCATTTTTCAATAAAATAACAATTATAATTTGTTAAATACTCGAGAAAACCAAAAGGACTCACTTTTGACTACTTTATTAATCAAAACAACTAAGGAGTATATTTATGGGCGCATATTAAACTTACCGAAAAATATAAGGATCATTTTTGTTATTTTCTCTCACATTTTAGGTGGGGTTTTAACAAAAAATGTCGAAAGTTATTTTTGTGAAAAGTGGAGCAAAGAAAAATGATTTTTATGTAACAAAAGAAAATATCGACTTTTGTGTAATGCATACAAAGCTGGATGACCACCCATAAAATTTACTCTTTTTTTAGACCAAATGTCTCTTATTATGAATAATAGTTACCTCTAAATTATACATTTATTAATAACAAATGATATTGTTTACAATAATTAAAATTATTTGTGGACAAATATAAATCAAAGGCATGCTAGAAGAGTTATGTTACATATTCTTTTTCTATAAAATGAAAGCTAACTTTTCTCTATGTGACACTTTTATTCCTTTTTTGTTTTTTATATGTATTTTTTTGTACATTTAATTTACATTTTGCATATGTCTTATATTATATTTTAATCATAAATTTTTATATTTTCTATATCAACTAAATTTATAATGATACATGTATGACCGCGCTTGTAACTTAACTAGTTTCTTTAATAGAGCGGAGGTGCCTTTCCTCTCATTTAACTGCTGTTGCTGTACCAAAGCTTCACAGTGAAGCCTTCGCTCTTTCAAAAGTTTCATGTAAACAAGAATTCAATACAAGAAATATGGTTTTCTGGGACACATTTAGTCGCCCCATAAATTGATAGTGGCGACTCGAACTATAAGAAGTCGCCAAGATAAAGCTCTTTTGCGACGATCTTATTTCGTTTATAGGAAAAAAGATAAAATAAAAAAATTACGCTCTCAGAAAAAAGTCTTCTGTCATTTCTTTTTTATTTCTATGTTCTTCCTCCCGTTTTTGTTGGGTTAAGTCTTCCCCCCAATTTTCACCAAAACAACAATAACACCCCTAGCCAAATGCAACCTCTCTTCTTCTTCTTCCTTTGTTTCCCAGCAGCCGACTAGCATTGTATTTAGTAATATAACAACAACCCAGTATAATCCCACTAGTGGGGTATGAGGAGTGTAGTACGTACGCAGACCTTACCTTTACCCTGGAGTAGAGAGGCTGTTTTCGATAGACTCTCGGTTCACTGAGTGTAATGTGTACGCAGACCTTACCTTTGCCCTGGAGGATGTTTACCACTAGAGCAACCCACTCTTGTCATTTGTAATGAGTAATGAACTCGGTAATTTCTGTTTTGTGGCTTTAATGACTACACTCATGTTCGATAATTCCTATTTTTGACAAAACTTAAGTTTTATTTACTATTTTTATTTTTAGTTTGAAAATGCGTGAACTCGTTTGACGATTCATTTGCATTGTTCTGTTGTTACAATACCAGTTTTGATTGATCCTCTTTGCTTGATTAAGCTCTTGAAATCTCGAGCGCAATTTTTTTTCTGCTATAACTTTGTGAAGATTCCCACAGTGCATGAATAGCTGTTTGATAAAATGCCTAAGAGAGAAATTTCCTGGCCATAGGACATCCAATGAATTGGGTCCTCAAGGCAATATGCAATAAGCACGGGTCTAGTGTATGAAGATTGTCATTAGCATAAGTATTAAAGAATTTCAAGTTACGTGCGTGTTTAGGTTGGAAAATGCTGGTTTATGGGATATTCATATCTAAAAAGATTTGACTTTGTTGATATGTACATCACATCATTCCAGAATCAAATCTCAACTTGCATTTTGTTATAACCTATTTCCGCTGCTTTTAAGACTCTACCTCTTGTGCTTTGTTCTCGGTTTTTACTGAGAAGAAGGCAGAAGAATGAAAAATAAAGAACTTGTGTTGTTTGGTGGTGTTAAAGTATATTTACATAAAACCACATCCCTTGTTTTAATTCTTTTTTTACACTCCCCATACTTTGAAATTGTACATACATCTCTAGTTATTTTGTACATAGCTAATACTAGCATTTGGTTATTATAACCATAAGTTACGGGCAGTTATTTAATTCGTCGTTCAATCCAAAGACATACAGATGTTGAAACACCAAAAAGACATCTTCATAATAGTATGAAACAAAATGGTGCTGTATAGAAACATCATTAGCCAAAACACCCTTTCATTTGGTTACCGAATTATGAAATTAAACTGAATGGTACTTGTGGTTTCTATAAGCTCCCCGTACAACACCTGGGACTGATGCGAGCTCGCAATGGATTCTTCATTGTAACGGTGAAATCTGACCCTTCTGTTAGATCAACTTCATCTCCCTCCACAGGCTTCCATTCAAATTGCCAAATCAAATTAGCCACAAAGTACTGTAAATGGAGCATAGCAGAGCCATAGCCTGGGCATATTCTCCTCCCTGCACCAAATGGCATCATCTTGATCTCTCGACTTCCTGTTATATCAAACTCTTGAAGAGTTCCATCTCCATCCACCAAGAATCTCATCGAGCTTATTCCGAAGTGCTCGATGTTGTGCGTCTTTAATTTGCTCTATTTGAAACTCATCGAGCTTATTCCCGAAGCAAATGAGGACAAGGAGACAGAAGATGGCATACTTAAAATGATCAAGTAACATGATCGCTTCCGTGGCAGAATCAGCTGCGGCTGATTCATGAGCAAGAAGGAGCTTTTGAATGAGTATGCCTAGTACCCAAGCTCGGTTCTTGGAGTGGGACTTGATGATGCGAGAGGGATGGAGCATTTCTGAGATGAGGTTTCGACGAAGGAGCCGCCACGTGGGACCATAAGAGCTGGATGCTATTGTCCGCTGGTTAGAGTTGAGAATTTTACTGGTTGTTGAAGCAATTGGCCGATCGGAGCAAATGGCACCTTGCTGAACTAAAGCCTGGTAGGCTAACAAGTGGCTGCTGATGACTATGGATGGAGATGAGTAGCCTATTTTTATGGCGATGATAGGACCATATTTGCGTTTGAGATCTCGAAGCATGAGTTCGAGATCGCGACTAGTTTTTCTTAGCAATGGTAACATCCCAATCACTGGGAAGATAAAGGGACCTGGTGGGAGTTTCTTTGTTTTCTGGAAGAAAAGATTAAAGAGAAGTATGAGGAAGAAAGAGATACAGAATGTGACCACAATGATGAACAAGCTTTCCATTATTCCAGTACTTGTGTTTGTCATCTAAATATTACCAGGACATATGTACTAGAGATAGAGACTTGCTACTTGTGGGTATCAAAGAAAGAAGAGTAGGATGATTAACAGATATTGAAGAAAGGAAAGTAGGAAGAGTAGAATTAAATGTTTCTTTATTATGACTCCCGCGTCCCCTTTCTGTTTGTAATCAAAGTATTTGAACAAGACTGCAAGGGACTAAATGTAACAGGAAATGCCTATATGACATTTTAGTTGCCTTCTGATGACAGCTAGCGTATGGCTAGACTGATTGAAAAATTCTTAAGACTTCTTATTATTAAAAATCTCTATCTTCTCCCACTACTATGGCACGTTACCTTTATAATATTAGTGTTGTATTAAATCTGTTTTAACATGTTAGTTTATACTAGCAGTAATTTTTATGAGATACATGCAGGGAGGTGTGACAAACAAATAAAAAATTACTGTTCTATCTGGATGTGAAGTTGAGCGTGAAAAATCAGTTTTCCCTATAGGAACCAAAATCACTTATTTTGGGGTAAAACAGAGAGACTCTCGTCTTCTTTCTAAAACGTGCAGAGACGTAGGGTATTATATTCCACGGCGACTTGATGAAGTTATTGAAAGAATACAGCTAGAGATATTGCAGATAAAATGCTGATGAACACCACTCTCACATGTAAGCAAACAAAATGGAGACTCTAGCTGATGAGTTGTGGCACTATACAAAACGATTTTTTATTTTTTTAGAAACTCACTGAGCCAATTAATTTGGATTCTCCGGATAGGCCCGTTAAAAGTGTAAAGCATTTCTTGTTGAAGATTTTTTATTTCTAGGACTCGAACTCGAGACATCTAGTTAGAGAGAAAGAATATCAATCATCCCACTTATACCCTTGGATAAATATAGATATCGCAATTTAGTATCAGAAACACACACCGATAGTACTACTTATAAAATAGCAACTTATTTTCAGAGCGAGAAACGACTGCCCAAATCAATCTCACCATTGTTTTCCTCTGTCTTTCATTTCTTTTTCTTTCCAAGAAATGGATTTAAGGAAACTTGTTGGCTTGCTTCTATTAGTTTTCATATCCCATCTGGAGATGCTTTTAAAGAAAATTGCAGTTTCGGTGTTAAGTTTCGTGTGGTTTTCTGATTCTCAAAGATCACCATCGAATAGCAGGAAAATGCAGAGAGTTGTTTCTTCACCAAGAATCAGACTAAAGGATGGAAGATGGCTGGCATACAGAGAAAGAGGAGTCCCAATGGACAAATCCCTTCACAGAATCATCCTTGTCCATGGGATTAACAGCTCCAAAGATAAGGATTTTCTTGCAACCCAAGTATGACTAGCTAACACCCTTTTCAACTTTACTAGTAATACAACATTTTACTTTCCTAATCTTGAAGAATTATCGTCCTAGTCTCCTAAGAATTAAAAGTATGTTTGATGCTCATTTTTTCTCTTTAATTGTTAACATGGTTGTTTTGATATTTCATATTCAGAGAGGGACATCCAATAACAGTTTATTTGTCTCTCCGCTTTTAGCTCCTAAATAATGTTTCCATTAGATTGATCTACTAACTATATTCTTTAGGAAATCCTAGAGGAGATGAGGATATATATGCTACAGTTTGATAGAGCTGGATATGGGGAAAGTGATATAAATCCTAAACGGTCATTAGAAAGTGAAGCTTGTGATATAGAAGAAGTAGCTGATCAAAATTCTATCTAATTTCAGTTTCTGCTGGAAGCTATCCTGCCTGGAATTGCCTCAGACGCATACCACACAGGCTATCAGGCGTGGCTTTTGTTGTTCCAATAATCAACTACAAATGGAACTCCCTTCCTCATGATTTGATCAAGAACGATCATAATAACAAGCTTTGGCGATTAGTAATTTGGCTCGCACGCTATGCTCCTGGGTTACTCTACTCATTTTTTACACAAAAATCGAACAATGTTTTCTCGGGCAATTCTGCATTGTTAAGCAAAAAGGACAGGGAAGTTGCAAAGAATGCAAATAGATCGGAAGTTTTTGACCCGGTAAAGCTCATCATCCACCTCTCTCAAATCAAACATGAGTTTTCGCGAAATGATTATCTTGAAAATTAATTGTCTTAATTAATTTGCAGAAACTTTATCCGAAGCAAAGTGATTTTGAGTCTCTTCTCCAAGACTTCACCTTGGCTTATGGAAAGTGGGACTTTGATCCACTAGAATTTGGTAATCCATTTCCTGATGAAAAAAAAAGCTCAGTTCATATTTGGCAAGGTTATGAGGACAACATAGTACCTTGTCGCTTACAAAGATATGTTTCCAAAAGGCTACCTTGGATTCATTATCATGAAGTTAGTGATGGTGGACATGCGTTGTGGCATGTTGGTCCAATCGGTGAAGCTATCTTGAGGTCCCTTCTGCTTCGTGAACAAGACACATATCGTACAACGCCACAGTGTGGTTGAATGTAATCAAGAATATAGCAAGAAGATTGTTAAGATCATTTAATGAAATTAAATTGCAAGGATCTTTTATTTTTTAATGTGGGTATTTAATTCACTTTTGAGCTTGTTTTCCAATTACAACGCGTACGTTCAGTTTCAGATCTAATGAAGCACATTTACCACCAAAGGATAGTTCTCATAGTACTAACTAAATACCCTCTCTCGATCGAGCTAGTTGCCTTCTTTGATGTTGATGACCCTACTACTTCAATGACTTCTTCCAATTAAACATTCAACAACTCAATATCCCAACAGTTAATATTCATTCATAACAAAAACCTATTAAACATTCAACACAACTAAAGCATGGCATATAGATATAACTAAAGATTAACACCTGGGATCGTCTCAAAACATTGTATGATCTAAACGTCTATTATAGTTAAGCAACTATTGAGGTCAATATATAACAACTGACGGATGGGCCTCACCTAGTTGCATTGCTAGCTCAACTCGAGCTTTAGAATCACAAACATATACAAATTAAGGGTGAGTTTACTGACTCAAGGCGATAACTTTACCACATATGCATCTACTATCACTATAATAAAAGAGGTTTTGGTGACCATTTTAGGTTTCGTGGATCCCTGGATAATTATATTCATGATGTCCCTAATAGTTGTCACGAGAAGTTTTAGTGGCGACTGTGATTAAGTTGCCACAAATATTTACTAAATTAAGTTTGCTGAAACCTATTTGCGACTATCAATCAGCAATCGCTACTAAAAGATCTTTTGTGAGCTCCAATGTAACTGCTAAACAGTTGTAGTTCTATTGTTTCAAGAAAATTGCGCGACAGACTATTTCTTAATGTGTTTAATTTGTCGTACCTAGTGGTTTCAAATTCAACTCAGTATTTACTTGCTTAAAATTTAAAGGTATAACAACGGTGTTTGTGCCAACTTCAATTCGATTTCACCATCTTCAGATCCAAGTGATGATAAGCTATAATTACGTATTTTAGTCGCTTATTACACTCTAATTTACTGCATTTTAATTGAGTTTGAGCTTTAGTCGCTAGTGTTTTGCACTAATTGTGTGTTTTATGCCTTGTAGGAGTGATTTCGAGCTAAGTAGATATTATGGAATGAATTCAAGTAATTTGAAACTTTGAAATCTGAGTAAAAGCCAAGGAATTAAGCTGGGATCGCGCTCGGGGATCAACGGATGATAGTTAAGAACGAACGAAGAATCGAGTAGGCATATTGTGCACTGTCTAGTAAGATGCACATATCTTTTCGTTCAGAATTCCATTTGGACTCCACAATATATGGTTGGCAATATAATTCAAAGAGCTACAACTTTCATATTTTATACTTTTCCAAATTCCAATTAGAACAGGGTGAAAAATGCGGTTGAATCCGCGGCCGCGGATCTGAGGCAGAACACTGGGTAAAATCCACGGCCAAATCCGCGGTTGAATCCGCGGCCGCGGACGTCCTGACCTAGAAAAGTGTCCTTTTTCGCGTAGGAGAAGGTATAATTATTTGGGCCCGACCCTACTTGGTATATATACATGGAAAAACGGTATTTTGAGGACATTTGACATAATTTAGACCTAAGGAGACTGGGGATTCGACCTAAGGATGCAAGAACACACTAGGAGCAAGGCGGAGAATTCTTCTACAAGTTTCTCACTTCCTTCTTCCTATTTCCATTATTGGTTATGAATTCTAGTATTGTAGTTATGCATACTATTATGAATAGCTAATTTGTTATCTAGGGTTTTGATGAAACCTTTTGGAGGATGAATTCGTGTTATGTTTTAATATAATTAAGCCGTTGGATTTCTCTACTTGTTCAACTATGTGTTTTTTGCTGTTGATTGAATGGCCATCAATTGACTGTGCCTATTTAGTGTGTACTGCTTGAGAGAGAGTATATATTTAGGTAGTTGTTGAACAACATCACTCCTAACGTTTGTAAGAGATCAATACGGAGGGTTTAAAGGCGGGATTAGAGATAACAAAACCTTGGTGCGATCGTAGTGAGCGATGAAGTAAGTGCTAGCTAGTGTAGTTCGAGAGAATACATCTAGTAAATTGCGGTAATTGCTCGAGAGAGAATTACGACAACCAAAGTACTCACGATCGGTAGAGAATACTTAGGCGAAATTATAGAAGACACAGCGGGAAAGATTCCGACAATTGGGGAAATCATAACTCTAGACCTCCTTAGTCTTGTCTTCAATCCTTATCCTTGTTAATTGATAGTTGTACTGCTTTCTAGTATTTGTTAGTTAATTAGATAAGAATAAACATTATAATCTTTATAGTTAGGAAATTGTTTGGACTTGTGTTTCTTAGCAATATTGAACAATTATAGCTAAGCCTTAGTTCTCTGTGGGATTCGACTGCGGACTTTTAGACCGAATTATATTTGCAGCGACCGTTTATCCTTTTTAGGACTAGAGTTGGGCGTGATCACCGAGCTTTATGGAGATTCTTGCAACTCATACTCTTGTTGAGTTATTTTTCGACCCACAGCTGTCCGATATCTCTAATCTTTGAATTGGATGTCATGTTACTCATGCCACATCAACTCATTTTCTCAGTCAGAAGCTATGAGGAAGTTGAGTTCAACAGGTAATCTGCGTACGGTTACATCCCCAGCTGTAATTTGCAAATATATACACTCCTAGTTTTTCGCAACTTCACATCACCATAAGCCGATCACAATCCTACTTGTTGTGGAAGTTATTTTCTTTTCCTTTTTCAGTTCATGTCCAGTTTCACGCCGGATAGGGCTACCAAGGGAATAAAGCATTTCGTATCGAAAGGTTCACCATTTTCAGAACTCGACTTCTCGTTAACGGTGGAGAAATCTCAATCATCTCAGTAGACCCCTCGGTGATGAAAGTTTTTATGTATATGCTTTCAATGATTGAGTGATGTGCGTATCTTGATTTATGTTTTCCCCACAAGGATGGTAATGTATTACTCCTTTAGTAATATTATATATCAATATGTCACGTTGAGCGACTTCATTTGACAATCGCTTGTGATGTTTGCCATATATCCTTTGCTTAGATAATAGGCAAAGAAAATTTATTTTGTTTCTTATATCATACTTTTGTGAGGCTCTCTTATACTTGGCAAGGCCTCTCTATACTTGACAATTGGATTGATAGAGAGACTGTCTATTGGAAACAACCTTTCAATCCTCACAAGATAGGGGTAAGGTCTGCGTACACAATACCCTTCCCAAACTCAACTGGTGTGAGATAATACTGAGTATGTTATTGTTGTTGTTGTTGTTGTTATTGTTATTGTTGTCAATAAAATTAAACAAGGCAACTTAAAAGTAGTAATTATTTTCCTATTTAAGATGCTTAAATTAAGGACCAAAATAAGTAATAAAATAATATTAATAATAATAATGGTAATAAAATATCTGCAATGATAAGCTTAAGTATTATTGCTTTTTCCTTTTTCCCTTGGAATGCGATTAGTTTAAAGTTATTTGACTTAGAAGTTTTATTTACATATAAATAATAATAATAATAATAATATATAACATTAATGGTGTGTTTGGTATGATGGAAAATATTTTAAATTTTTTCATGTTTGGTTGACTTAAGTGTTTTGGAAAAATAATTTTCTCGTGAACTCATTTTCCTTCAATTGGAGGAAAATGATTTCTCTATCAAGAGAAGGAAAAATATTTTCCAAAATTCTTCTTCAACCTTCCCCACCCTATTTTCCATCCCCACCAACCCCTCCACACCTATCCCACCCCTACCCCATCCACCCCCACCACACCCACCCTCCCCCAAACCTTGCCCTATGCCCACCCTAAATAGAAATATTATTATTAAGAATACTTTCTTTTATGTTGTAAATAGAGTACTTTCTTTTTTCATTTCAACAAAATGATTTTTTTTTTCATGATATAAAAAAAGTATTTTGTTTCATTTCAACAAAAAAATACTTTCTTTTCATGATGTAGAAAAAGTATTTTCTTTCATTCCAACAAAATAATGTAGTAAAAGTATCTTCTTTCATTTCAACAAAAAGTACTTTATTTTCATGATGTTGAAAAAGTATTTTCTTTCGTTTCAACAAAATGATGTAGTAAAAAATATCTTCTTTCATTTCAACAAAACAAAAATACTTCCTTTTCATGATGTAGAAAATATATTTTCTTTCATTTCAACAAAATAATATAGTGAAAAGTATCTTTTTTCATTTCAACAAAGAAGTACTTTCTTTTCATGATGTCGAAAAAGTATTTTCTTTCATTTCAACAAAATGATGTAGTAAAAAATATCTTCTTTCATTTCAACAAAATAATGTAGTAAAAAGTATCGTCTTTCATTTCAACAAAAAAATACCTTTTTTTAATGATGTAGAAAACGTATTTTCTTTCATTTCAACAAAATGAGTATTTTCTTTTCATGATATAAAAAAGTATTTTCTTTCATTTCAACAAAAAAATACTTTCTTTTATGATGTTGAAAAAGTATTTTCTTTCGTTTCAACAAAATAATGTAGAAAGAGTATTGTTTTTCATTTCAACAAAATGAGTATTTTCTTTTCATGTTGTAGAAAAAATATTTTCTTTCATTTTAACAGAATGAATACTTTTTTCATGTTGTAAAAAAATACTTTCTTTTTCAACCAAAAAATGAGTATTTTCTTTTTAGTTATGTAGCACAAATTTTAACGTTGTTTTTGAGTGAAAAAGTAAAGCAACACATTAGTCCCAAAATTTGTGTGAATTTTTAAAAGAATAATTAAATTCTTGAAGAAAATAGAGTCCTGAAAACGTTGAGTATTTAGAGTTTGGGGGAGGGAGGGAGAGGGGGAGCACAGGAAACATGAGGATTTGGAGGAAGGGGGGGGGTAAGAAAAGTAACATAAAAGAATATTTTTCTAAAAAATATTTTCTACCCTCTAAACAAACACTAGAAATATTTCCGGAAAAAAGTTTTTCACTCACCAATTAAACATGAAAAAATAAGTAATAAAACTACTCATTTTCCAGGAAAACATTTTCTAGGAAATATTTTCCTTCACACCAAACACACCCTATGTATTATCATTCTCTGAAGTGCTGTTTGAGGAAGTTGGTGTACTCTTTTACATGGCGACGTGAATCATGTAATGGTGTTGATCACATACAGCTAGCATTCATCGAAACAAACATAACTCTTTTATTTTTTTGGTAGTACAAACAAAACTTATATCTTTCTAGGAAAATTCAAGATTTGTTCTAAGTAGTTTGATTGTAAGTTTGGAGTTGAAGTTAGAGAAAGTAATTTCTTAATTTTAATAATAAACAAACAAGATCTTAGCCAATGTGGCTGCACGCTCTTCATTTAAAATGCTGAAATTTTGCAACTAAAAAATTGGCCAAAGATCTTCCTGTTACATTATCCTAATAAATTTTCTTTGTCAACTTTAAAATTAAAATTCTAGCTTATTTTTCGACCTTTAGTTTTGGGTTTCGTTTCAAGTTTGGAAACTTTATGTTGCCTTTTGCAAGTGGTCGCGATAACTCTTCGAACTTCAAACAAGAAACAAAATCTTGAAGATACGAAATAGAATTCGTTTGTGTTACGATTTGGAATATTATACAGCTGTATATGTTTGCGGAGATATGTCAACTAGGTCACATTATGATGGCTAGTAACGATAACTCTCTTTTTTATGACTATGTCACATTATGATGGAATATTATACAAAATCTTGAATATTTGCAAGGGGTCCCGATAACTCTATTTTTTTTTCTCTCTCCAACGGCTAGTAACGTCTCTTTCCACATAAGCGCGTATCTCTCACGCTCCAATTGATGGAGCTGCCGGAAGGCCCTCTTCTGGGGAGTAAATACGGAGGAAACATCCCACCATCAGTCACGAATCTTAATAACGAGGCAATTCTAGGAAAACACTCTTATGCCACAACGGTCACTGCTCCTCCATCTTCAACATTGAACCCTACCCGGCCAGACAAAGAAAACGTCATTGCTAGACAAATGACTCACAACGGGATGCCAGTTGTGATATTCAACGCCAAAGATTATTATGGCCCTCGCAGCCATTTCGAAAAGGGTGGAGGGAATGGAGAATGGGAACAAGGCACTCCGAGATCAAATGAAAGAACACTAGGAAATGGTCGATAAAATATCGGGCGCCCCCAAGATGTTGCCAAAGAAGGATGACAACCGGTTCGTCGAACAACCATATAGTGATGATGTAGCCCCACAAGCTATACCAAAAACCTTTAAAATGCCGCCCTACCTAGGATATATGACGGCACAACCGACCCCGAAGATCATTTGACTCATTACATCACCAGAGTAAAAGGCAACGACCTTGCCAAGGAACAAGTGTCTTCTATTTTGCTGAAAAGGTTCGGCAAAACCCTCACTAGAGGAGCATTAACCTGGTATTCACAACTACCGGCACGGTCCATTGAAACCTTTGAAGAAATGCCCGACAAGTTTGTAACGGCCCACGCTGGAGCCAAAAAGGCCGAGGCAAGAGTGAATGACATATTTACCATCAAATAATCTCTGGGAGAGGGATTGAGGGACTTCCCCACCCGGTTCAACCGAGTAAGGATGACTTTACCAAACATGTCCGAAGAGATGATGGTCGCATCCTTTCAGAACGGGTTGAGCAGGGATGGTTCAAGAGCAACGAGAAAACCGTTAAGTCGATTGATGAAGTATCCCCAACAACTTGGGACGAAATCCACAATGCTTATTGTGCCAAGTCCGTGCAGATAAGGACAACCTCAACGGGCCAACCCACCGGCTAACCTCAGTACAAGCGGAGTTAAGAAAGGATCAAAGAGACAATGTCAGAAGAGATCACCCGATCCCACGACCTAACAGGGAACGACACCAACCATATACCAGAACGACCATCCAGACTAAGGACAGTAACTCATCGAAACGACAAAGGTATGCCCCTATTGTTTGGTCACAATTTTTGTGTGTCACTAATAAGTGGAGATTTTGACTACTTATTTGCACCTTTTAACTTTTATTTTAGTTCATAAATGTTTGACGGTATTCCCGAAAACTGATGAAATATGCTTACTTATAGGAGTATTGGAAAATGAGCCATTACGATGAAATTCAACTCAAGAAGGAGTGCTTTTGAACAAGGACAAAAATCAAACACACAGGCTCAAGTGCGGACCGCAGAATTTTATCTGCGGCCGCAGAATATGAAGAAGAATCAACAGAGTTTCAGTGTAAAGTGCGGACTGCACAATAATTGTGCGGCCTCAGAAGTCAAAGTTCAGAGAGTTTTAAATTCAAACTCAACAAGAACTGCGGACCGCATTATAATTGTGCGGCCGCAGAAATCAAATGTTCGGTCGCACCCAGAATTATGCGGACCGCAGAACTCAAGAGGTGTGGCCGCAACCCAGAATTGTGCGGCCGCAGAATCCACTCCTGTCAAGAGCTGAAGAAAAGTGCGGTCCGCACACAGAATTGTGCGGCCGCAGAACCTCCGAAAGGGCAATTTTATCCGAAAATTCCAGCTTTGTATAAATAGACTACTTTCATGAAATTAGGTCAAGTATTACAATACTAGAAAGTCTGTAGCCATTTTTCCTTACTCTTTTAGGCAACTTTAGTTTATATTGTGGATTTTACATTGGAGTTTCATCTATTACTCATTCAATATGAGTTATATCATCTTTTCTTCTTTATTTTCTTCATTACCCACTATGAGTAGCTAAATTTCTAGCTAGGTTTGTGACCTAACCCTAGTATGGGAATCAAATGGGTATTTGACTTAGAGCTTGTTTATGGTTGGGTGTGTATTATTTAGCCTAGTTCTTGCTATAATTGTAGAATTAATGTTTGCAAATATTGGTTCAAGCCTATTTGACTTGGTCTCTACTTGAGAAAGAGAGACTTAGTCTAGGAAAATTTGGCTAACAAGAGTTTGGGATGAAATCAAGAGATTGATAGTCCCAATTAAAGGGTTGAACATAGAGATAGTAAAACCCGACTTGCGCAATTTATCCACTGTTTAGTTCAATATCCATTTGAACTTGAGAAAGTCAAATTGGGCAAAACCACTCTCTTACCGAGAGGTATTGAGTGGTTATTTGAGAGTTGATTGCTATAATACACCCCGACCAACGAAACTCGCTCTAAAGCCTACACCCCGTTAGGCAAACACCTAAGTGGAAGTCACAACCCTAGACCCTTTACTAATTTGAAAATGGTAAAGTGTCAAAATTGTCCTTGTACTATCGAATATTGTTTAAAATTGCTCTCCGTTATACTATTTGGTCAATTATGTCCCTGCCGTTATACTATTGTTCGAATATACCCCTAATTTAGATGGTTGGTCACGTATCACTCGCAAATTCAATTGACTCATCCCTAATTTAAAATAACTGATTCATCTCTTATCTGCCCCATTACCTGACCCTAAACCCCTCCACCTCCGAAATAACGCACCAGACATGACTCCGCCCCACTCTCTTCCCACTTCTCTTCTCTTCCGTCACATCACACCAAAATCGCCGGAAATGGCAGCTCAACGGAAAATTCCTCCAGGCAGCACTAACCTCCACTGTACCGACCCCCTATTTGTCCCCCTCTTCTTCTTCTTCTTCTTCTTCTTCTTCTTCTTCTTCTTCTTCTTCTTCTTCTTCTTCTTGTTTCATCATCCAAACAGCAACCCCGTTCCAACAAACCAGCAAACGGAACCGGTGAAACTCGTCGGAAAAGTCAGAAAGCCACTACCATGATCTACCTCTGCTCTCTCTCACTGTTTTCCCTCTTTATTTTTTCAATCACCATGAAAACCGACAAGATCCATTGTAGATCTTGACTAAAAAATGGCCAAAATACCACAGCCTCACCCCTTTCTTCCATTTTTTTCTAGTCATTTTCTCTTTCTTCTTGCAATTTGTTAGATCTAAAAACTTAGGAGGTTCCGAAACTTTTTGAACTTAGCCAGAAAATGGATCCTCACCAGATTCCACTGAAAATCCTTGAATCTGCTTGTTATTTTTGGATTTCTAGTGACCTTTAGATATCTGCTCATGTTAATAAAAAATAATTCGGTGACCTTTAGAAATCTGATCGTGTTAATAGAAATCTTTTCGGCCACTGTGCAAAAGTTTGCGTCAGACTTCAGCTAATAAGGAATCACAATCACGTGATGTACTTGTTCAATTGTCCTTTCAACTTAATCTCATTTTTATTCATTTGTTCAAATAATAATTACTAGGAACAGCGCCAAAAATTTCTTTTAATGATTGCTTGGAACATCGGAAACCTGCTCGTATTTGGTGGAGTTATGTTAGTTAGGGGGTTTAGGGTCGGGTGAAGGGGCGGAGAAGAGATGAATCGAGTATTTTAAATTGGGAAAGGGTCAATTGAATTTGAGAGTGACACGTGGTCGGTCGTCTAAATTAGGGGTATATTCGAATAATAGTATAACGGCAGGGATATAATTGACCAAATAGTATAACAGAGGAAAATTTTAAACAGTATTCGATAGTACATCGACAATTTTGACCCTTTACCGATTTGTAAAATAACAACAAAAACATTCTTCTCTAGTTTCATTTTCAATTGCAATCCTTAGTATAATTTTAGAAGTAAAATAAAAACAAAGTTTATGGAAGTGCAACTTAGACAATTAACGTGCTTAGACCAAATATATACCACTAATCCCATCTACGCTCCCTATGGATTCGATCCCGATTCCTAGTTGGGTATTATTATTGCAATCGACCGCTTCACAACCCCAATTTGAGGTGTGACTTGGGCGAGATCAGTCACATATAGAGATAGTCTCCACCCTGGAGAAGCTCGGACCAAAAGTGAAGTGGCCGCCAAAGATGACATCGGACCCTAATACCAGAAATTTTGACGCCCTATGTGAGTTCCACTAGGAATGAGGGAACAAAATGAAAGACTACATTGCCTTAAGGCAGGAGGTCGTGAAACATGCCTTTGGGGGATGTGGACATGGAAGAAGACCAAGTTGAAGAGGTTTCTCTTGAACCTCAAGCAAATAGATGAGGTCGACCGCCTCAAGACAACGTTCCCGTTTCGCCCCCAAATCCACCAAGAGCGGCTCCACACCGGGTGTTACCGAATGAAGGGTATGCAAGTGCCATAGTCCCGTCCCGCATTAGGGCAGGCAACTTTCAAATCACAAATGTTATGCTCACATTGCTAGAGCAACGGGGATTCTTCACCGGGGCTCCGAATCAAAATGCGTACAAATACTTGAAAGGATTTGTGGACACTTGCTGGGGGAGTAAACAGAAAAACGTCTCTGAGGATGCTTTAAGGTTGAGGCTATTTCCTTTCTCTCTCCTGGGGAAAGCCTTGGATTGGTTAGAAAGGTTGCCAAACCATTCCATCCATACATGGGATGAACTGGCGGAGAAGTTTATTTCCAAGTTCTTTTCTCCCGGGCATATGGCTACTCTTAGAGTCGATATTCTAGCATTCAAACAAGAACCCAATGAGCCTTTGCATGAGTTATGGGAGAGGTACCGAACTATGTGAAAGAGTTCCTGAACAATGACATGATGAAGGCTATGATTCAACAAACGTTTTATAGGGGGATCAATACTACCAATCAATATGTGGTCAACCAACTTGCCGGTGGAAGTTTCATGACAACACCATATGCCAAAGCTTTTGAAATCTTAGATGAAATGTGAGATACTTCATTAGCATGGTAAAGTAGAGCAAGTGTTCCTCAAGGTGATCCAGAAGTGATTCACCTACATAAAGAATTGCATGATCATGGGCAAGCAATTGCTGAGTTGACCACTACAATGAATCAATTAGCCAAAGATCAACTTCAACAAGTTCAAGGTCCTAAGCAAGTAAATACAATAGAGGGTGTCAATATGATGGTAAACAAGGGAAGACAAAAGGGTCAACAAGTGCAAAACCGTGAGGAACAATATGTGCAAGAAGATAGTGGGTTTGACCAAGATGAATCTTACAATGAACTAGAGGATGAAGTACAATATATGTGAACAACTTCCAAGGGCAAAGAAACAACTCTCAAGGTCCAAATCAATAACAATGGCGATCTCAAGGTAATCAAGGGAATTGGAACAATCAAAGCAACCAAGGTAATTGGAACAATTAAAACAATCAAGAAAATTTGAATGGTCAAAACAATCAAAGCAATTGGGGTGGCAATAGTCAAGGATATTGGGGAGGCAACAACCAAGGGGATGGAACAATAATCAAGGGAATCGGGGAACGGGCTTTCAAAGGCCCCCGATGTATCAACTACCAAACAACCCACCTCCTTATCCTTTCCATGGTCCTAGCTCTTCCAACAATAAGATGGTGCAAATTGAGAACATGTTTAAACAAATAATGGAGAAGAATGCCGACTCCGAAGCTCGACTAGCCTCTCACAACACTTCAATTCGCAATTTAAAAATCCAATTGGGGAAAATCTCGCAAGCTTTGAACACTCGTCCTAAGGGGGCACTACCAAGTGACACGGTGGTGAACCCAAAGGGTGGGAACAACACGGGACATGCCATGGCCGTGACTACAAGGAGTGGAAAAGGTGGGGATGCAACCACCTCAAATCAAAGAAATATTGTGGATGATGAACTAGTGATTCAAGAAGATGAGATTCCAAACAATTTGGTGCAAGCCAATGATGAAGTAAGAATTGATATTGATGACAATGTGGAGGAGACTCAAGAGGAAGTGAACCCGTCTACGGAGCACATTGTAGACATATTGGAACCAGTAGTGCCAAAAGCTAAGGCACCAATGCCAAGGCCTCCTCCTCCATACCCTCAAAGGCTTGCCAAGCAAAATGGCGAGAACGAATTCAAAAAGTTCATTGACATGATGAAAAGCCTATCTATTAATGTGCCATTGGTTGAGGTTTTAGAGAAAATGACCATTTATGAAAAGTTCATAAAGGATTTGGTGACAAAGAAGAGGACGATGAATTGTTAGACTATAAAGATGACACATCAAGTGAGTGCAATTGTGCACTCAATGGCTCCTAAATTAGAAGATCCCGGTGTTTTCACAATCCCTTGTACTATTGGAAGCGTCGACTTTGCAAAAGTTCTTTGTGATCTTAGGGTAAGTATCAATTTGATGCCCTACTCATTTTTCAAGACTTTGGGAATTAGGCAACCAAGACCCATATCTATGAGGTTACAAATGGCGGATCGTACTATGAAGAGACCATTGGGTATTATTGATGATGTGTTGGTTCGTGTTGATAAATTCATCCTCCCGACGAACTTTGTGATTGTTGACTGTGAAGTAGACTATGAGGTACCTATTATTCTAGGGAGACCTTTCCTTGCTACGGGGAAGGCTCTTGTTGATGTGGAAGTCGGTGAGCTCACTTTCCGGGTGGGTGATGAAAAGGTGGTTTTCCAATGTGATTATTGATGATACTAGTCCCATGATGAATGTGGATGATAATTTGAAGGACATTTTGCTCAACCTTGATGATGATGAGAAGGATGGCTATATGGAATGTGTGAATGCATTGCAAGGAATGAGGTCTTACACTTATGAACCCCGCAAATTGTCTTTGGATCTTGAAAATCGGAAGACTCTTCCAACAAAGCCCTCAATAGAGAAGCCTCCCACTTTAGAGTTAAAGCCATTGCCTCCACATCTCAGGTATGAATTCCTTGGCCATTGTTCTACTTTACCAACTATTTTTTCCTCTTATTTGACTAACGTGAAGGTAGACTCCACATTGGCGGTGCTAAAAAAGAGGAAGAAAGCTATCAGATGGACATTGGTAAATATTCGGGGTATAAGCCCCACCTTTTGCATGCACAAAATTATTTTAGAGGAGGATGCCAAACCCTCCGTTGAACATCAAAGAAGACTAAATGAAGCAATACAAGAGGTGTTCAAAAAGGAGATCATAAAGTGGTTGGATTCCGGGGTTGTTTACCTCATTTCCGATAGTTTGTGGACCTCTCCGGTGCAATGTATCCCAACGAAAGGGGGCATGATGGTGGTAACCAATGATAAGAACGAGTTGATTCCTATAAGAACGGTGACCGGGTGGAGAGTGTGTATGGACTATCGCAAACTCAACAAAGTCACAAGGAAGGATCATTTCCCACTTCCCTTCCTTGATCAAATGCTTGATTGGTTGGCCGACCGTGATTTCTATTATTTCCTTGATGGGTATTTCGACTACAATCAAATTTTTATTACTCCGGAGGATCAAAAGAAGACTACTTTCACATGTCCCTATGGTACTTTCGCATTCTCGCGGATGCCATTTGGTTTATGCAATGCACCAATGACTTTTCAACTGTGTATGATGGCTATCTTCACAGATATGGTCGATGATTCCATTGATGTCTTCATGGATGACTTTTTAGTGTTCGGAAATTCTTTTGATGATTGCTTGAAAAATTTGGATAAGGTCTTGGAAAGATGTGAAGAAACAAACTTGGTACTCAATTGGGAGAAATGTCACTTCATGGTCGAGGAAGGCATTGTCCTTGGCCACAAAATTTTAAAAATGGTATTGAGGTCGACAAGGCCAAAACAGAGGTAATTTCTAAACTTCCACCCCCAACATCCGTGAAGGGAGTGAGGAGTTTCTTGGGTCATGCGGGGTTCTACCGCCGTTTCATCAAGGATTTTTCCAAAGTGGTGAACCATTTGTGTAAGCTATTGGAGAAAGATTCCAAATTCCATTTCAACGAGGATTGCATAAAGGCATTTGAATTGCTCAAGTTCAAATTGACAACCACTCCTATCATCACCGCTCCGAATTGGAGCTTGCCTTTTGAGCTCATGTGTGATGCTAGTGATGTTGCGGTCCGAGCAGTTTTGGGGAAACGTATCAACAAAATCTTTCATCCGTTCTACTATGCTATTAAGACCATGAACAATGCCCAAGTCAATTACACAGTGACCAAAAAAGAGCTCCTTGCTATTATTTTTGCTATGGAAAAGTTCCGCCCGTACTTGATGGGTACAAAGGTGATTGTTCACACGGATCATGTGGCACTTCGATACCTAATGAGAAAGAAAGATTCAAAGGCGCGATTAATGAGATGGGTTCTTTTATTTCAAGAGTTCGATCTAGAAATCCAAGACCGCAAAGGCAGTGAAAACCAAGTGGCGGACCACTTGTTTCTCTTGGAGGAGGATGGGAGGCCACATGACGGCCTTGAAATCAATGACTCCTTCCCCGACGAGCCACTTCTTCAATGACCAAGATGCCACGGTTAGCTGACTTGCAAATTATCTTGTGAGTGATATTGTACCGAATGTGTTCTCTTCAAACCAAAGGAAGAAACTCAAACAGGATTGCCTTGACTACTATTGGGATGAACCGTACCTCTTAAGGATTTATACTAATGGTGTGATTCGAAGATGTGTGCCAGAGGAGGAACAAGTGGAAATTCTTGATGCTTGCCACTCTCACCATATGGTGGTCACCATGGTGGAGAGAGATTGGTGGCGAATGTGTTGAGTTGTGGATTCTATTGGCCTACTCTCTACAAGGACGCAAGTGATCTAGTCAAGTATTGTTATGAATGTCAAAGGGCCGGTGGGATTTCTAAGAAAAATGAGATGCCCCACACCACCATCTTGGAAATTGACATTTTTATGTGTGGGGCCATTATAGGTTTGGTACTCCAAAGGCCATTATAAGTGAAGGGGGATCACACTTTTGCAACAAAGCTTTTGATACCTTACTCACCAAGTATGGTGTCACTCACAAAGTCATGACCCCCTATCACCCTCAAGCAAGCGGACAAGTGGAAGTCTCCAACCTGGAGATCAAGAGTATTTTGTCAAAGATAGTGAATGCCAACTGGACGGATTGGTCGAAAAAACTTGATGATGCTATATGGGCCTATAGGACGGCTTACTAAACTCTGATTGGGATGTCTCCATACCGGTTGGTGTTCGGGAAAGCTTGTCACCTTCCGGTGGAACTTGAGCACAAGGCTATGTGGGCATTGAAGAAGCTAAATCTTGAGTGGGATGTCGCCGCCAACTTAAGGGTGACACAATTGAATGAGCTTGATGAATTCCGATACCATGCTTATACAAGTTCTTCCTTATACAAGGAGAGATGAAGTACCTCCATGACAAGTACATTTAGAACAAGGAGTTCAAAGAAGGTGATCTTGTGTTATTGTTCAATTCTCGGTTACAAATATTTTCGGGAAAGTTGAAGTCTAAATGAAGTGGCCCGTTTGAAGTTGTGAGTGTGACACCCTTTGGTGCATTAGACTTGCAGAATAAAAATGATGAAGTGTTTAGAATCAATGGTCACCGGGTGAAGCATTATTTAGTAAAAGTTGATGATGGCCATGTCGTGGCATTGATTCATTTCAAGTGATTGATGGTAATCAGCGTCGTGCCACGAAGTTAAATCAGGCGCTTCTTGGGAGGCAACCCATGTCTTTTTTTATTTTTCTTCTTCTTCATTTTTTTAGATAGGTCTTGTCTTGTGCTAACTGGTTTTGAAGTATGTTATAGGAATGAGTGTGCTTTGCAGGAACAGTGCACAAAAATAAATGCTAAGTATGGAAAAAAGTGCGGATTGCACATTTATTATGCGGACCGCACAATCTTGATGGCCACAACAGAGAGGAGTCTGCGGACGCATAATTCATTGTGTGACCACACAACTGGAGATCACAAAATTGCAAACTCTCTGAAGTTTGAATTGTAGAGAAAGAGCCGATATGCGGCCGCACAAGGAAATGTGCGGTCTGCACAAAAATCTGCGGCCGCACTCAGAAATGTGCGGACCGCAGATCGTCAATAAGGGTAATTGGTAACAGGTAAGGAGTGTGACCGCACACAAAATTGTGCGGCCGCACTTAGCTTAGCATTTTTGCCCTAGTTGGTCAAACTATAAATAGAAGCCCCCTCACACTGGTCAAACTTTACACACTCTGAACACTTAACACAAAAGCCAGCACAGTGCGCTTAAATTGATTCAAGCATCTCATACCTATTTCATCTTTCTTGATCCTTCCTTGCATCGCTACATCACTGATAGGTTCAATACATCTTCAAAATTTTCAACTTTTTTTAATTTTGTTCATTGTTAGCGTAGTTAATTTTAAGCCTAATGCCAAATTCATCATCATGTATGCTTAACATTGTGTGGGTAACTTCCTAGTTGATAATTGGGGGATGGGTAAACTGTGCAACATGTTTAATTTTCCAATACCATGTCTAAGTTGTGCAAAACCTATGTTCAGTGCCATCTAATTTTGAAATGTACGACCGCACAAGAAATTGTGCGGTCCGCAGATCCTTAGGCGAGGGCAAAGTCTGTGCATTTATTGTGCGGACCGCACTCAAAATTGTGCGGTCCGCAGAAACTGAATTGCGGTCGCACTCAAAATTATGCGGTCTGCAGATCAAAACTTCATAGAATTGATATTTCTGGGCCTTGAATTATGTGTCCGCACTCAGAATTGTGTAGACCGCACTACAATTGTTATGCCGCCCTTCCAAAATTGTGCGGTCCGCATAAGCTATTCTACAGCCACACTTCCCCCTCCTGCCCACTATTTTCTCTGCAACTATTTTATAGTCTGTGTTTGAACTTTAATTGACTCATGTTGCTATGTATTGCAGAAAATTGTTAGATCAAGAGGACGTGGTGATACTTCCAAAGGGAGGGGTGAACCCTCCCGAGGCCGAGGCAGGGGTACCCTACAACTCTCCGTGCAAAAAATGATTAGTAATAAGGAAACAGTAGTCCGAGATAGACATCCGTAGCCTTCCGAATCAAGTTCATATGCCCCGTCTAGGGAAGCATCATAGGGAGACTCAGTGCAAAGGCAACATGATGTGCCATCACAGCCACAACTGCCCCAGGATAGATTCTGACTGAGAGATAAGCCTACCTCTTCTGAGAGTGCTTCTAATGGATCGGAAGGGAACAGTCAGGCTATGGAGCCCTCATCTACTCATGCCCCCGCCGCACCAGTCACAGTTGGTGATGATGATGATATTCCGGATGACAGTCAAGGGGGGGGTGATACCAGAGTTGCAGGCCTTGAGAAGTCAAAGAAGAAGGAAGTTTAGGAAGATAGGTTTGTGAGCTTGACTGCATTCAGCAGGTTCTGAGAGTGGTGGCCGCAGAGATTGCTCACTCTTGAGCGACCGTTTGCGTTGAAAGATCTGGATAGATACAACCCGAATGTTTTAAGATAATTTCGTGAAAGAAAATGGTGGAAATGGTTCACGAAAAGTGTATTGGATGCCAAGGAGCACTTAGTCCGGGAGTTTTACGCCAATGTGGTGCACATCAAAAAGGGGACTAAGGTGACTAAGGTGCGGAACTTAAAAGTACGATTTGATCAGACCACCCTGAACACTTATTTGGGGCTCGAGAATATGTAGCCAGTGCAGTATTTAGAGAAGTTTGCACTGGGTGATGCAGCTCGCCCTTGGCTAGCTGAGATACTAGTAGCTCTAGGACCACCACCACCATGGATCACAGCAGGGGTTCCTATTTTGCGGAACACCCTCAACTTTGAAGTAAAAGGGTGGCAAACATTTGTATGCAGTCGCATAGACCCAAGCAGAAATGAAAACAATCTTCCAATCCCCCGGGAAGTCTTAGTTGCATCTATCATGGTCGGGCACCCAATTAATGTGGGTTCCATCATGTCGTCCAACATGCCTCTGGTTATCAGGCAGGGTGAAAGCTCATATCCGTATCCCAACACTATCACAAAGTATCTCACAGATGCGGGGGTGGAGCCCAAGAGCTTGATTCGAAGGTAAAGGCTAAGCATCCCTTCTCCTGGTACTCTCTGAAGGACCCAAGGAACCCGAAAAACAAGGGTAAGTCGACAACTACCGTAGGCCAGTCTGATGATCCATCGGTGGTAGTTGCAGATTCTGCTGCTATGCCTTCTACAACTTTCATGCCTTCCATAGCAGCCCGTCCTTCCACCGAGACAGTTTCCATGCCACCACCTCCATCTTCAGGGCCATCAGCATCAGTATCAGTGCCTTCCTCCTCTACTTATCCACTCTTTGTGCTGCGAGTCTCCCAGACACTGGCGAGTCTCAACAACTAGATGCAGACAACTACTGCAAAGTAGTCTGACGTATCCAGTGCTATTGCAGCTCTGACCTCTACCTCCGCACCCCAGATTCCTTTGTCAGTGGATGAAACATTGAAGAAAATATTGGAGAATCAAAAGACCATCATGTTCACCTTGGTGGCACATGGGGGAGAAATTGAGGAGCTTGGCAAGCAGGTGAAGAAGATAAGGAAATCTCAGGCTTCGAGAAAATTAGTACACAAATTGAGACGAGAAGTGACCAAGATAACAACCGTTGGGGATCTTCCATTTGACTTACTGATCGAGACAGATCCATCAGTACCAGCAGACCCAACAGCATCAGTGGCACCAACTGGCTAGTTTGAGGAGCCACACCGCGCTAGCCACACCGCTGAGGCGGTGCTACAGATGTTCATCAACCCAGCCACTCCCCGATCAGAGTATGATGAGATCCAGTTGGAGGAGCCTGAGGGAGGTGATGCTGCTATGGATACCGAGACCACATAGGGAGTCCTCTCTACTATTTCCCCTCCTTATTTTGAATTTTGTTAAGCATTGAGTACAATGCTTATTCTTATTCAGGGGGTAGTCTATTTTGATTTGATATGACATTTGACATTGGCCTATAATAACTATAATACTCTCTTTTTATTTTTATTTTCATTATGTATATATTCTTCTATCTCTATTGATGTATATATTCTTTTATCCTTTTTCAATTTGTATATTCATTTTTTGCTTTCAGTAGTTTATTTCATAGCTTCTTTATTCTGTTTTCTTAATAGTCTAGCTTCTTATTTACTTTAATAGCCTTTTTTGATTTAGTAGCTTATTTTCATATTTTAGTGATCAATAAGCCTTTGGTTTTTTTAATGCCACGGTTCTTTCCAAAGGTGGTTTTTGTGTGAACCGGGTGACTCTTCCAAACGATGGATGGCGTGACAACCTTCTTAAGGGATTGCGTCCATTTTTGATGTTAGGTAAGAACAGTAGTAATAATGAATAAGAGGACCTAATTGAGTCAAACTAGAAAGGTCAAACATGCTTCACTTGGTACCAACACACTTAACTACATACATGCTTATGATTAAAAACAAGTTCTTGGAAAGATATAACTCTAGTTAGTAACCTTTTGACTCTTGTGTTGACTTAAGCAATCATCGAGTGGTATAGTTGAACCATTAGTGATTTTCAATCTCGAATATGGTTGTTGTGGGCCCTCGACTCTATCCTCTTTGACAATCCAGTTGTGTGAGAGGTGAGATGTTCTTTTGCTAGTCCAAGTACCTGTGCGAATGGTCTAGAACATGCCCTGAATGTGTTTCTAGGCAAAATTTTAAGTTTTGCTTGGCTTGAGAAGTGATTGTAGGCTCTCCTTAACCCGTTTTGAAATTTTTCATGGCCCAACAATGATGTTATCCGTAGTCAACCCTTTTGAGCCTAAAGCCTTTCTCATTTGATAATCATGTTACAAGCCTTTACCTGTTTTGTAGCGATCCTCTCTTGGCACCCGAGCTTTCCTTAGAACTCATGAGAAGCAATTGGCTAAACCATAAGTTAGGGGGAGAGACGAGAAGTTTGAAAGTGGTATCAAGGTACAAAAAGAGAAAAGAAATGAAGAAAAGGAAAGGCAAAGAAAAAAAAGAAAGGAAGAACAAAAGAAAAATGCAAAAAGAATGTGAATAAATTGAGGAGTTGAAGGGATTCAAAGAGAAGCAAAAAAAAAAAATGCAAAGCATGGAGAAAACAAATAAGGATAAAAATGAATATCATAACCATGAAAGAGTGATGTCAAGTCTCTCTAGTTCCCCTAAGGAAGAAGAAAATGCCTCAAACAGTCGGCAAAGCATGAGGAAAAAAGAGAAAATGGAGTGCTTAAGGAAAGATGAACCCATTATATTCCAACATTTCCTACCTTAGTCCAAAAGCCTTCATTACATACCGAAAATGCCTACGTGATTTCAAGCAGAGTGAACTTACATTAGTGGTGATTTACATGAAGGGAAAGCATATGGTACTCAGAGCCGTACTTGTGACATTCTTTTGAGAGAGATGAGCGATCTTTTCACAAATCCTTGAATTGAGTGCTACATTCTTAAGTGAGATAAGATAACAGAGAGTAGAGGAGGATGAATTTGGGATCCACAGTGACCTACACACAGGCTCAAGTGCGGACCGCAGAATTCTATCTGCGGCCACAAAATATGAAGAAGAATCAACAGAGCTTCAGTGTAAAGTGCGGACCGCACAATAATTGTGCGGCCTCAGAAGTCAAAGTTCAGAGAGTTTTAAATTCAAACCCAACTAGAACTGTGGACCGCACTATAATTGTCCGGCAATAGAAATCAAATTTGCGGCCGCACCCAGAATTATGCGGACCGCAGAACACAAGAGATGCGGCCGCTACCCAGAATTGTGCGGCCGCATAATCCACTCTTGTCAAGAGCTGAAGAAAAGTGCGGACCGCACACAAAATTGTGTGGCCGCAGAACCTCCAAAAGGGCAATTTTGTCGGAAAATTAGAGCTTTCTATAAATAGACTACTTTCATGAAATTCGGTCAAGTTTTTGAATACCAGAAAGTCTGTAGCCATTTTTCTTTACTCTTTTAGGCAACTTTAGTTTATATTGTGGATTTTTCATTGGAGTTTCATTTATTAATCATTCAATATGAATTTTATTATCTTTTCTTCTTTATTTACTTCATTACCCACTATGAGTAGCTAAATTTCTAGCTAGGTTTGTGACCTAACCCTAGTGTGGGAACCTAATGGGCGTTTGACTTACAGCTTGTTTGTGGTTGAGTGTGTATTATTTAGCCTAGTTCTTGCTATAATTGTAGAATTAATGGTTACAAATATTGGTTCAAGCCTATTTGACTTGGTCTCTACTTGAGAAAGAAAGACTTAGTCTAGGAAAATTTGGCTAACAAGAGTTTGGGATGAAATCAAGAGATTGATAGTCCGAATTAAAGGGTTGAACCTAGAGATAGTAAAACCCGACTTGAGCAATTTGTCAACAGTTTAGTACAATACCCATTTGGACTTAAGAAATCCAAATTGGGCAAAACCACTCTCTTACCGAGTGGTATTGAGTGGGTATTTGAGAGTTGATAATAATACACCCCGACCAATGAAACTCTCTCTAAAGCCTACAACCCGTTAGGCAAACACCTAGGTGGAAGTCACAGCCCTAGACCCTTTACAAATTTGAAAACCAACAACAAAAACATTCTTCTCTAGTTTCATATTTTTCAATTGCAATCCTTAGTATAATTTTAGAAGTAAAATCAAAACAAAGTTTGTGGAAATGCAACTTAGATAATTCACGTGCTTAGACCAAATTCATACCACTAATCTCATCTACGCTCCTGTGGATTCGATCCCGACTCTTAGTTGGGTATTATTATTGCAATCGACCGCATCACAACCCCAATTTGAGGTGTGACTTGGGCGAGATTAATTTTTGGCGTCGTTGCCGTGGAGCAAAGAAACAGATTTAGCTATATATTTAGCTTTGTGTGTGAATTGTCTTTTCTTCCTTCCGTGTTACTAATCTTTTTGGTGAAACAATTGTACGTGAAACAATGGCTCTCAACAATAATGTTCTTCTCAGAAACATGCCTTTGGGGGATGTGGACGTGGAAGAAGACCAAGTTGAAGAGGTTTCTCTTGAACCTCAAGCAAATAGATGAGGCCGACCGCCTCAAGAAAACGTTCCCGTCCACCCCTAAATACATTAAGAATGGCTCCACACCGGGTGTTACCGAATGAAGGGTATGTAAGTTCCATAGTCCCGGCCTGCATTAGGGCAGGCAAGTTTCAAATCACAAATGTTATGCTCACATTGCTAGAGCAACGGGGATTCTTCACTGGGGCTCCAAATCAAAATGCGTACAAATACTTCAAAGGATTTGTGGACACTTACTGGGGGAGTAAATAGAAAAACGTCTCCGAGGATGCTTTAAAGTTGAGGCTATTTCCTTTCTCTCTATGGGGGAAAGCCTTGGATTGGTTAGAAAGGTTGCCAAACCATTCCATCCATACATAAGATGAATTGTTGGAGAAATTTATTTCCAAGTTCTTTTCTCCCGGGCATATGGCTACTCTTAGAAACGAGATTCTAGCATTCAAACAAGAACCCAATGAGCCTTTGCATGAGATATGGGAGAGGTGCCGAACTATGGTGAAAGAGTGCCCGAACAATGACATGATGGAGTCTATGATTCAACAAACTTTTTATAGGGGGATCAATACTACCAATCAATGCATGGTCAACCAACTTTCCGGTGGAAATTTCATGAAAACACCATATGCCGAAGCTTTTGAAATCTTAGATGAAATGTCGGATACTTCATCGGCATGGCAAAGTAGAGAAATGTTTCTCAAGGTGATCCAAATGTGATTCACCTACATAAAGAATTGCATGATCATGGGCAAGCAATTTGCCGAGTTGACCACTACAATGAATCAATTAGCCAAAGCTCAACTTCAACAAGTTCAAGGTCCTAAGTAAGTAAATACAATGTAGGGTGTCAATATGATGGTAAACAAGAAAAGACAAAAGGGTCAACAAGTGCAAAACCGTGCGGAATAATATATGCAAGAAGATAGTTGGTTTGACCAAGATGAATCTTTCAATGAACAAGAGGATGAAGTACAATATATGTGAACAACTTCCAAGGGCAAAGAAACACCTCTCAAGGACTGAATCAACAACATTGGCGATCTCAAGGTAATCAAGGGAATTGGAACAATCAAAACAACCAAGGTAATCGAAGCAATCAAGGAAATTGGAAAGTACGGATCACACACAGAATTGTGCGGCTGCAGAACCTCCGAAAGGGAAATTTTGTCCGAAAATTCCAGCTTTGTATAAATAGACTACTTTCACGAAATTAGGTCAAGTTTTTGAATACCAGAAAAACTGTAGCCGTTTTTATTTACTCTTTTAGGCAACGTTAGTTTATATTGTGGATTTTACGTTGGATTTTCATGTATTAATCATTTAAAATGAGTTTTATCATCTTGTTTCTTTATTTTCTTCATTACCCACTATGAGTAGCTAAAAGGTGTTTTACTTAGGGCTTGTTTATGGTTGGGTGTGTATTATTTTCCCTAGTTCTTGCTATAATTGTCGCATTAATGGCTGCAAACATTGGTTCAAGCCTATTTGACTTGGTCTCTACTTGAGAAAGAGACTTAGTCTAGGAAAATTTGTCTAACAAGAGTTTGGGATGAAATCAAGATTTTGATAGTCCCAATTAAACGGTTGAACCTAGAGATAGTAAAACCCGACTTGAGAAATTTGTCAACCGTTTAGTTCAATACCCATTTGGACTTGAGAAAGCCAAATTGGGCAAAATCACTCTCTTACCGAGAGGTATTGAGCGGGTATTTGAGAGTTGATTGCTATAATACACCCCGACCAACAAAACTCGCTTTAAAGCCTTCAACCTGTTAGGCAAACACCTAGGTGGAAATCACAGTCCTAGACCTTTTACAAATTTGAAAAACAACAACAAAAACATTCTTCTCTAGTTTAATATCTTTCAACTGCAATCCTTAGTATTATTTTAGACGTAAAATCAAAACAAAGTTTGTGGAAGTGCAACTTAGACAATTCACGTGCTTAGACCAAATACATACCACTAATCTCATCTACGCTCCCTGTGGATTCGATCCCGACTCCTAGTGAGGTATTATTATTGCAATCGACCGCTTCACAACCCCAATTTGAGGTGTGACTTGGACGAGATCAGTCACATATAGAGATAGTCTCCGCCCTGGAGAAGCTCGGACCAAAAGTGAAGTGGCCGCCAAAGATGAGATCAGACCCTAATACCAGAAAGTCTGATGCCCTATGTGAGTTCCACTAGGAACGAGGGAACAAAACGAAAGACTACATTGCCTTAAGGCAGGAGGTCGTGAATATGCTACGACAAGGACATCTTAAAGAGCTTCTAAGTGATAAGGGAAGAACCAATTTCGCCAGAGGGGGCGAACATCAAGGGTCACCCAAACCACCATCACCATCCCGTAGCATCGGAGACTACATCAACATGATCATCGGAGACTACATCTCTATTAACAGCGTGAAGTTCAGCACTACACACAAGCTCAAGCGATCAATCACCCGCGAAAGGTATGATGAACTCGAAAAAAGTATCATCTTCGACAAGTTGGATGCCGAAGGTTTGGTATTTCCTCATCATGACGCTCTTGTTATTACTGTACAAATTTTGGATACTGATGGTAAATGTATTATGATTGATGTAAGAAGTAGAGCGTGCATTATTCATCACCGAGTAATTACCCAAATGCAACTCGGGGATAAGACAGTGTCGCGCTGCATCACGCTAACTGGTTTTAACAATTCAGTTGAACGGACATCCGAGGAAATTACTATCACGTTTTGGCCGGCGGTGTAACTCTAGAAACAACATTTCATATCATGGACCAAGGCACCGCGTACAATGCCATAGTGGGACCACCGTAGATACACCCCATGAAGGCTGTCTCATTCAGCTTATACCAAATCATCAAATTCCCAACTCCATGGGGGATATTCGGCATACAAGGAGAGCAGCGTACATCCCGGGAATGCTACCGCGTTGCTTTAGTGTCACGACCCGAAATTCTCACCTTCGGGACCGTGATGGCGCCTAACATTTTACTTGCTAGTCAAGCCAACGTTAGAATATAATTAGTCATTTTAACAAAATTTTAAATTAATTAAATAACAAGAATTCAAATGCAGAAATAAAGTCTGAAATATAGTGAATAATGCATAATAGTCGCGATATCTAAATACCATCCCAGAGCTGGAGTCATAATCGCACGAGCTTCTAGAATAATACAAATAAAGGTCTGAATAAAATTCAATTTGTTTGAAATATAGTACACAACTGAGATAATATAGAAGGGGACTTTAGAATTGCGAACGCTATGCAGTTATACCTCAAGTCTCCACTAGTAGTTGTATTCGGGCAGATCTATAGTACACCGCTGGGACCAACTTCGAAATCTGCACAAGAGGTGCAGAGTGTAGTATCAGTACAACCGATCCCATGTACTGGTAAGTGTCGAACCTAACCTCGACGAAATAGTGACGAGGCTAAGGAAGGTCACTTACATTAACCTGTACACAATAATAGTTATAACAACAATAATAGAAATGAATCAGGTAATTCATTTTAACAGTTGAAGCCAACTCAGCAGTCAGAACAAATTATTATTTCCATCAATTTCCGTTGCGGCGTGCAACCCGATCTCACAATATATTCATATTCAATTCTGTTGCGGCGTGCAACCCGCTCCTCCAATATATTCATTTCAGTCAATTCTGTTGCGGTGTGCAATCCGTTCCTCCAATATATTCATTTCAATTAATTCTGTTGCGGCGTACAACCCGTTTCTCCAATATATTCATTTCAATTAATTCTGTTGCGGCGTGCAACCCGTTCCTCCAACATATTTATTTCAATTAATTCTGTTGCGGCGTGCAGCCCGTTCCTCCAATATATTCATTTCAATTAATTCTGTTGCGGCGTGCAACTCGTTCTTCCAATATATTCATTTCAACTCTTAAATGTAATAAACTACTCCAACAAATACCACGTTCAATGAAAGACTATTAAGCATCAAGGTATACAATAATTATAATTCATTTATGAAACAAACAATGACAAGTAGCAATTAATTGTAGAAATTAGGGATAAAATAGGCAGTTTAATATTTAATATGCTAAATGTCAAGTAGCAATTAATGCACATAATTCAAATGAGCATATAACAATAATTGTAGGAATTCAAGAATTAATATATAACACAGAATATGAGAGAAACCATTATTATAACAATTAATTCGTGTATTAAAACAATTTATGATATTTAATAATTATGCAAACAATTAATTTGACAAAGTATATGCACTCGTCACCTTGCCTATACATCATTACACATGAAATTCACATGGCAAATAATTCAAGAGTTCTATTCCCTCGAGTCAAGGTTAACCACGACACTTACCTCACTTTGCAAACAATTTCAAGATTCCAATAAACCTTTGCCTCGTGAATTCGTATCCGAAAGCTTCAAATCTAGTCACAAACAATTCAATATACTTAACACAAATCGTAGAAATTAGTTCCATATGAATTTACTAATTTTACGGATAAAAATCCAAAATTCATGATAAAATTCGACAGTGGGACCCATGTCTCGAATCTCAGAAAAAGTCACAAAATCTGAACACCCGTTCCGATACACGTTCGGATTGACCTTCAAATATTCGTTTTACATTTCTCGAAGATTTTGTAAAAATCTATTTTTTCTTCCATAAATTCACAGATACATGATGTAAATGAGTATGGAATCATGAAATATAATCAATATAGGATAAGGAACACTTACCCCAATGTTTTCCCGTGAAAATCGCCTAAACAGAGCTCCCCAAACTCAAAAATGAGTAAAATGGCTAAACGCCTCGTTTTATGGGATCTCTGACGTTTTCCAGCGCCACAGGTAGCGTGGGGCGCTGCCTGGCGCACTTTCCAGAACACCAATATTTCCCAGCACTAGGGCTAGTTCCCCACGCTACCCTGGTTGCTGGCGGCTATGAAAAATCTTTTCCGACATGGAAATGGGCATAACTCTCTCATACGATGTCCGAATTCGACGATTCTTTTTGCTATGGCTCCACAATTTCAATACAATTCTAATGCTTCATCAAAACTGAATTTGGAACTCATTTGGTTAGTGGGATACCACTTATTCTTGAAGAAACGACGTCGAAACGTTCTAGAAATGCCCAAATTAAATTCCGTTAACCATCTGAAATCCACCCGAGGACCTCAGGACCTCAACCAAATATACCAGCAAGTCCTAAAATATCATACGGACTTCGTCGAAACCTTAAATCACATCCAACAACATTAAAAACATGAATCCCACATAGATTCAAGCCTAATGGACTTTGAAACTTTCAATTTCTACAACGACGCCGGAACCTATCAAATCAAGTCCGATTGATCTCAAATTTTGCACACAAGTCATAAATAATATAACGGATCTATAAAAATTTTCAGAACTCGAATCCGATTCCAATATCCATAACGTCAACCCCGTGGTCAATGTTTAGAAACTTTTAGCCTTTAGATTTCTAGTTCCCGTTAAATGGTCATAACTTGAGCTAGGGACCTCCAATTTAAATTTCGGGCATACGCCAAAGTCCCAAATCACGATACAGACCTACTGGAATTGTCAAAATACTGATCCGAGTCCGTTTGCTCAAAATATTGACCAAAGTCAATTCAGTTGAGTTTTAAGGCTCTATTTGATATTTTAATCAATATTTAATATAAACACTTTAAAAAATATTATACGGACTGCGCACGTAAGTCGAGGAATGATAAATAGTACTTTTCGAGGTCTTAGAACACATAATTAATTATTAAATTGAAAGATGACCTTTTGGGTCATAACATTCTCCACCTCTAAAACAATCGTTCTTCCTCGAACGAAGTTAGAAAAAGTAGCTGAGCTGGTAAATAAGTGTGTATTTTTACTCTGCATGTCCGACTCGGACTCCCAGGTAGCTGTCTCAAATGATTGACCTCTCCATTGCACCCAAACTGAAGGATAACTCTTAGACCTCAACTGTTGGACCTACCGGGCTAGAATAGCTACCGGCTCCTCCTCAAAAGTCAAATATTTGTTCAATTGGACTGAGCTAAAATCTAACACATGGGATGGATCACCATGATATTTCTGTAGCATAGACACATTTAACACCAGATGAACCGCTGATAAACTAGGTGGTAATAAAAGCCTGTAGGCTACTTCACCCACCCTTTCAAGAATTTCAAAGGGTCCAATATACCTAGGGCTCAGCTTGCCCTTCTTTTTAAACCTCATTACACCTTTCATAGGTGAAACCCGGAGTAATATTCTTTCTCCAATCATGAATGCAATATCACGAACATTACGGTCGGCATAACTCTTTTGCCTAGACTGAGCTGTGCGAAGTCGATGTTGAATAACCTTGACCTTATCCAAGGCATCCTGTACCAAATCGGTACCCAAAAGAATCAGCTGCGACAATGGACCCCAATTCACGGGAAAGAAAGCTGCCAAACTTTTCGAAAAATGGCATATCAAAAGAATACTCTCAACCCCGTACCACCCCTCGGGCAACGGGCAAGCAGAGACCTCCAACAAATCAACACCAATCATCATGAAAAATAAGCTCAAGGATGCCAAGGGACTGTGGCTGGAAGTCCTACCATAAGTATTGTGGGCATACCGAACAACTCCGAAAACTAGCACAGGAGAGACGCACTACTTTTTGGTCTACGGGACCGAGGCGGTAATACCAGTCAGAGAGCCCAGCCTAAGGTAATCCCACGAGAGTGGCACAAGCAATAACGTGGGCCAAAGGCAGAAACTCGACGAAGTCGACGAACGAAGAGATATGGCTTATATAAGAATGATCGCCCAAAAACAGCAAGCAGAACGCTATTATAACAAGAAAGCAATGGTCAGGCCGCTCAAAGTCGGGGACTACGTACTGAATGCTACAACCTAAGAGAGCAAAGATTCCAAGGAATGTAAGCAGGGAACAAATTGGGACGGTCCGTACAAAATCATAGCAAAAGCGAATAAAGGATCATTTCAGCTAGAAACAATGGGAGGAAAGCTACTACCAAACAACTGGAATATCAACCACCTCAAGTCGTACTCTTTTTTCCCTCACTTGAGTTTTGTCCCAGTTGGGTTTTCTCAAAGAGATTTTTAACGAGGCGATGAAGGGAACACTCCAAGTTAAAGTACGCGAAGGCCAAGCCCTGGTTACTATTTCATTGCTCAACCTCTCGCTACTCTCCAGATCGACCAATGAAGGGACTAGATAGACCGGGACTTGGACTGGAATGCCAGCCAACACCCAAAATCTGTAATATTCTCCAAGTATGTAACAAATGCAACTAAACCAAGGCAATAAACTTTACATTTACCAGCGCATTTCTCTCAAATTCAGGTTATGTTCTACCTCGCTCGACTAACACTTACCGACCCTCGGCCATAATTAAATTCAGGTAATGTTGGACCTCACTCGAACTAACACTTACCGACCCTCAGCCATAATTAAATTCAGGTAATGTTTGACCTCACTCGAACTAACACCTACTGTCCCTTGGCCATAATTAAATTCAGGTTATGTTCGACCTCGCTCGAACTAACACCTACCGGCCCTCGGCCATAATTAAATTCAGGTTATGTTCGACCTCGCTTGAACTAACACCTATCGGCCCTCGGCCATAATTAAATTCAGGTTATGTTCGACCTCGCTCGAACTAGCACCTACCGGCCCTCGGCTATAACTAAACTCGGGTTATGTTAGACCTCGCTCGAACTAACATCTGCTGGCCCTGGGCCACATCTAAGTTCAGATATGTTCGACCTCGCTCGAACTAACATCTATCGGCCCTCGACCGAGACTAAGTTCAAATATGTTCAACCTCGCTCGAACAAGAAACAGAAGCAAAAAACACGCAAGTACAGAAAAACTAACCACAGAAAAGGAAACAGATGCAGAAAACAATCTTGGCATTCCATTTCATACTTAAACATCTTTTACAAAGGATCATGAAGACGCCGACAAAAGTACACAAGCTTACAAAAAAAACAAAAAGAGGAGAAAAACTATTGGTCGCCGCCATCGGGATCTTCTGCACCTCCACCACCCTGACCGCCGATGCCTGGGCCATCTCTATCCTCTTCTTCATCATCATCATCGCCCTCAGGGTATGCAGCATCATACCAGGCATTCTCTTTAAGTTGGTCCATGCCCCCATCCCCCTCATCATCTCCAGCCTCAGGCGTGGCAGGATCATATCCACAAGCAACCCGAGCCTCGCGGACCTTAACACAAATGTCATCAAGGGCGACCACAAAAATGGACCCCACCTTATACAAATCTCGAAACACGTCCAACTGTGCTTCATCATGAATAAATTCTCAAGGAACGTTTGGGAAATTTACATTACGGGAGGAAGACGGCTGCGCAAGCAGTTGAGCCTTTTCAGCCTCTAAAGCGGCCACCCGGACCTAGAGGAGGGAGTTGTCTTTTTCCATCTCTTTGATACTCTCCTACAACCTATCTTCTTTTGCCTTCGCCGTAGATTGATCAATCTCCCGCTCGGTCCGGAGAGTCCTATTCTCCAACTCTAACATCTCCGATTTTCTCCGAGCCTCCAAATGGGAAGACTCCGCCTTCTCAAGATTGCTCTTCTTCTCGGCGACTTCTCCATGAAGGACCTCCATCTGTAGCCGTCACTCCTCAAATTGCCTGCGTAGCTCGACCACTTGCATCTGAAGCCACATTAGGCATCTACGTCTCTGCTGACTTTGAGCTCTTCTTCCCTAGTTCTCAACGTCCTCTCAAGGACACTACACTTCTCGATGACTCTCACCAGCTCGTCATTGTTCTAATTCAATTCATCACGAAGGGCCTGCAAATTGCCACCTCACCAAACCGCCTGCGAAACTCCCGGTACTTGCCGAAGTACTCGAAATATTTGCGTTTCAACCTCTCAAATATTTCCTTATGCTTCTCCTCCCTTCGAGCGCTTTCAATCTCCAAAATCATGGTCTGCAGTCATAAAAAGCAAAAGAAGGAAAAAAAAATGAGAATACCCCTGCTAATAAAGGAAAACCACTAAACAAAAAAACAGACAAAAAGACGAATCCCTAAAATACTCACCCTGAGAGCAAGGCCGGCTATGCTCCTCGATAAGGTAACATCATCCAGCTCTTTGAGGGTTTCAACCTCTATGTCAGAGCAAAGAGGGCCGAGGGCAGGGACTACGTTCTCTTGAAGAATCTTCAGGGAATATCCAGCCCAGACCTCTTGAAGAAGCCCGACCACTCACGAATCCCTGCGATGTGAGGGAGGAGCAGAATAATGCAAATTAGACCAAATCCTAAGGGGTAATTCCGCATTTACAAAGTTAGGCGAGATACTTACCTCAAGAAAGCTAAGTCACTACTCTAAGAAGCCCTTTTCATGTGAATAAACTTCCAGACAGCTTGAATCTAGCCAAAACAACATAATAATATCAATAGAAGTCATAGGAAACAAGGTCAAACAATAAAGCTAATATCTTAGTTCAATTATGCAAAGTCAACCCCGAACTCGCACCCCGGAACCCGACAAAACTCATAAATTCCGAACACTAATTCCAATACGATTGCAAATATATGTGTTTCGTCCAAATCCGACCTCAAATCATCAATTTTTACTTTAGAAAAGTTTTAACTAAAATCCCTAATTTCTTCACTTAGATTCATCAATCAATCACTAAAATCAAGGTTGGAATCATGAATAACAAATAAATCTGAGTAAAAAATACTTACCCTAATTCAAACCATGAAAATCCCTCTGAAATTGCCCAAATCCGAGCTCTAGATCTAAAAATGTGATAAAATAACCAAAACCCTCAAAAACATATTTAAGGGTCTGCCCAATGATACCCTTCGCGATCGCGGAACCTATGTTGCAATCGCAAAGCACAAACAAGAAGCTGCCTCTGTATATGTTTGCGGAGATATGTCAACTAAGTCACATTATAATGGGCAGTTTTTGACAAACAACCTTTCCTTAGATATGTTACATTGCCATTATAGATTATATCTTCCAAAGTAAGGAGCATGAAATAATGTTTATTCTTACTTCATAAAAAACAAAAACAAATAATGCTCTTCTTCTAGTTGACAAGTTGCCAGGTGGGCACTCCATCAACTAGACGTGCATCAATATTATATTTGTAGGAAGAAATAAAATGGAACATATACAATAAAATATAAATAATTTTTTCCACAATATAAACAGTTTAAAAATGTTAGAAACGGATAGCATCAGGAGCGAATGTTCGGTATATATTATGAATTTATCTGAACTAAGTAGCTTTGGTTTAAATTGAATCACTTTGCCGCGACGAATGAAGCTTGAGTTAAAGAAGGAAATGAAACTCCTTTCAAATATAAAGTTTAAAGAGAACATTTGAACGCATCATGCTTGCATAGAGAAGTGAACTCAACAAATATACTTCAGACTTAAGTTAAGATTTTCATAAAAATCTTATCAAGATATTAGAATTAGAATTAGAATTGATCATATATAATGAGTTGGTACTCTTTTTCACATCTTTGTGTCACTTTCCATGTCAAGTTGAATATTTTTTAAATATTTTTTTTTATGTCAAGTTGAATTAATTCTCGTGTCTTATGTTTTCCTCTGTACTTGCCAATCTCAGTGAAAGAAACAAAAATAGTCTGTAGACACCAAGAATTTATAAAAAATGTGACTAAAACTAAAACTTTAATTAAAAATGTGAGTATGCATGCATGTAAATTTACATGATTTAAGAAGTCTTGCTTCAATAATAAAGAGTATAAGCTAAGGTAGAGCCGTAAATGATTAAGATGTGAAAAGCTTGGAAAATTTGGTCAGAGCCAAAGCTATGAGTTCGATGAACTCATAAGTTGTACACTAACCCTGATATAGGGGGACTCCTCTTATTTACACTTTTAATAGTAACATATAACCCAGTACTAGAAAACTGGCAAAAAGCATCCAGAAAAATCGACCGAAATCGATTGGAATTGAACAAAAATCAACCGATTTTTGACCATTTACAATTCGTCGAAAAAACAATGGTCGCTAATGCGAGACGACCGAATACGGTCGATATTTCCGACCGAAGTCGGTCGGTAATTTTCAATGCAATTTGACCAAATAATCTGACACAAAATAAATTTACCGACCGAATTTGGTCGGTATTCTTGAAAATAATTTTTAATTATTTTTAAATTAGCGACTGACTTCGGTCGGAACTTTAATTATTCATTTTTCTTTAAATTTTTCATTTCCGACCGAACTCAGTCGGTAATATTAAAATATTTAAAATCAAAAATTCTGACCGAAGTCGATCGGTATTATTAAAATATTTAAAATTTAAAATCAAAAGTTCTGACCGAAGTCGGTCGATAAATTTAAATTTATGAAAAATTCAAATGAACATTTCCGATCGACTTCGGTCGGTAGGCGGTCAATTTTCTGGGTAAGCTTTTGGCAAAATATAGCTATTTTACGGCTGCACCACCTGCCAACAACCAATCACCTATAATGACAACATTACATTGCTTCCATTCAACCAATAGTAACATCCACAACAACAATAACAACTATCAAAATTATATTAACAATATTTATAGAGTTTCAAAATACCCAACAATAAAATATATCACAAGTTAAAAGTTCAAACATCATTCAATGAGTGTTTTCTACTACATCATCTTCATTTCCATCTCCATCTCCACTACTAGAAGATTCATCGTCGGCATGGTTCGAAGGATTACGACGAGAATGATTAGCATCTGGGGAAGACTCACGAGACCAGGGAATCGGGAAAGCACCACTAGCAAGAAGATTGGCCAGTTGACCTTGAAGGACATTAAATTGTTGGTCCCTCTTTTCTAGCTGAAACTGAAGGGTATCAAATTATTTATCTCTATTTTCTTCTCTAGCCTTTGTCTCTTCAAGCTCCGTTGTCAGCTGTGCAATTTTCTTCTCCATAGCCGACCTATCAATTGCCTCGCCCTGGGCGGAAGTCCCTATACCTTGCAATCCAACCCTGTAACGCTGATATGATATCCATGGAAGGTCGTATGTTATCCAATTTTTAGGACCACCGACAACATCCAATCATATCTTGTGCGCTTCTTCGTCTGAAATGGGTGGTCGCTCGCCTTGCTCATTCGGTGGCAAACTCTGAGTGTACACCTCCACATTAGTCTTGTAGCGACCCTTTATTTAGAAAATAAAAAATTATTAACTATGTAATATTATAAACATTAATTTCAAGTTATAGTAGTTATGAAACTTACATATGTAGTCTCCGCCCGGTCCTCGACCCATCTACTTGGATATGTCGGTGCCTTCTTCTTCCGGATGTGAGTTTCCATGAAGAACTCATCATGAGTCATCTTGCTCCCATATTTTTTTTCCTACAAATATAATAAAGCATGTTAACTAAATTAAAATATACAAATATAGTTTGATAAAAATAAATTTAAATATTTTAAGGAATTACCAGTAGTCTCCTCGCAGTCTCCATGCTCATTTCACCCACACAGTGCAAGGAGCCACCCTTCTCAGATGCTTGGGCGTTCTTTCCCTATTCTCTCCTCTTCTCAAATTTCTCAGTGGTCCACTGGCTTAGCAGATCCTCTCATAAATGCGGTAGAACCTATGAAGGCTTCTTGCTCTTCTTTCGAGCAGAACAGAAGGAATCAGATAGTCTCTTACGGCATTTAAACTCAAAATTTGCAAGAATGGCACCATTATGCCGGTCCTCCCAGGCACACTTAGTCTGCAAATAAAGTATGTAACGTTAGATGAAAATATTATTAATATAATGCTTAAATAGATAAGAATTGTATTAAAACCTTAAATTAGTTGAAATTTACTCCACGAGCTCCGGTGGAAATTCACTCTAAGTCGCATAGGGTGCATCATACAACCGACCAAGAGCTTAGTGATTATCTTTATAGTCTGATGACTAAGTATGAAATTGCAACATAGCAATTACATTAAATAAATAAGATTAGCTATTATAATTCAGCAAAAACAAAGAAGTAATAAATAAATCTTACCCATTGCCCTCAGGCCTGATGATCATTCTATGATAACGATCATATCACACTTCTTCTAGATCATCATCCTCCGATGAATCTAAATTGTGTATAGAAGGGGAGGCATCTGGCTCGGCGCTACTATCCCGAAGGCGAAGTCTAGAAATTCTAGGAGACGAACTCCGTGGAGAGGGAGACAGGGTCGCCGATGAAGATGGATGCGATCCAGACCACTGCTGCGATCTGGGTGGCTGAAATCTAGATGGATGCGATCAGCTTATAGTGAAGCAAATAGAGAAGATGACGGGCGTATCACCACATGACTCTGTGACTGCTGACTCGCTGGACCCATGTAACTATATGTGGGATCATGTGGAGGAAGCGGGGTATAGCCCTATGGTGGAGAATGGTAATAATACTGCTTGGAGGCGAATGGTAGGTAGTTTGATGAGTATAAAAATGTGGTGGAAAATATATGTGCCTAGAAGATTGTTGTCGGCCATCATAAGCGGAGGGATGCAAGTGTGGAGTGGAAGGAAGCGAGGGTGTAGCATTATCTTCATGATCAATAGGCCTCTTATCCTTCCTAGACCTACCTCGACCACTACCGGTCATATGCATAAATTAAAGAAAATGTAAGAATTGAGAATATAAATCTATATAAGTTGAGAGCGCTTGAAAAAACTAACATGCTAGTCATCTTCGAAGTATCCTTCCTCGTCCGAAAATTCTTCCTCTTCACTTATTTCATTTTCATTAGGTGATTCTTCGTCCTCATTTTCTATGATTGTTATTTCCTCCATATCAACTTCTTCTAATATGCGTTGAGAATGCTCCAATCTATTTTCTAACTGATCATCCACCATTTGGTTAACACTTGAGGTATCATTTTGGTAAGCAACATCTAGTACATTCTCAACTTCCACCCTACCAACATGCTTAGTTTTGATTACAACCAACCAATCAGCCTTATCCCTCCGCAATGGATATAGAGCATAATACACTTGCCTAACTTTTTCTGCAATTATAAAAGGATCATAGCGATCATACTCCCTCTTTTTATTAACCTCAATTATGGTGTACTGCGAGTGTACACTTGTACCTCTTCTAGGTGTTGGGTCAAACCACTTGCATCGGAAAAGTATGATCTTCTTATTTGGCCAACCTGAATATGATAATTCTAGAATCTCTTTGATCACACCATAATAATTATTTTCTCCATCCTGGTTGCCTTCACCACCTTTGATACACACCCCACTGTTATTGCTTTTTTTAAACTTGGAGCATTCCTTGGTGTGAAATTTATAACCATTCACAAAATACTTAGACATAGTTGTAACTGTAGGTACAGGTCCCCAAGATATATCTTTTAAAAATTTATTAACACTGTTATTTGGATTATTGACCTACATGTACTGTTAAATAAATTACAAGTGAGCAAGTATATTTACAACTGACTAAGTATGTGTATTCACATGTGAGAAAGTATGTAAGATGCACTTACACACTCTTTACGCCATGCCTCAAATGTAGAATATACACCATCATGGCCAAATAGACTCAAGACGTCACTGAGCGACACGTTGAAAATTTTGTTAGTTGCATCAACCGAATTAAATAGTAGTCCATGTAAATTAATCTTACGTCAACACTTACTTAAGAAAGGGTTGAACTTCCGGACAATTTAGCAACACGTGATTTGAAGCTGATTTGTACTCCATACTATTAGGCCCCTTTTTGATCGATCTTTACAACCTCGGCCTGGTTGATTGAATATAGAAATATATACTTTTAAGATTTTATATAGAATTTCTTTAATAAATGTCTAGAAATATTTGGATTCGCTTGCGGGATATAATATTTAATAAAATATGAAGTGCTTCATATTTATTAACCTTAATTAATGAGTTGTATGATCACTTTCTTATCAAGTGTTATTGAAGTGCGTCAATCTCGTTGTTCTTCCATATTCATACATGTCAAGATCTATTAAATTCTTATATCTTTTTCGAATTTGAAGTGGTTATTATTATTTATATATCATATTGATTTTTATGTTCAATTACTAAATTCGGTTAACCTTTAAAGTGTACATCAATGAAAAATTATTGTCAAACGACTAAAAAAATAAATATCATGTGTTACTAAGTAGATTCTCCCATGATAATATTTAATAGATAATATGTTTGTCAATTTTATTAATTTTTACTAAACATATATTTACTTATAAAAAATTTAACAAAGTAAGATTGAATTAATATTTAAGTAACAAAAAACCTGAAAAACCCGCCAAAACCGAACCAATCCAAACCGATATAGTTGGTTTGGTTTGGTTTTGATAAAAACCCAACCAACCCGGTCCATGTACACCCCTACTCCAGACTTAAGTTTAGATTTTCATAAAAATCATATTAAGAAATCAGATTTAGAATTTGATCGTAGATAGTATGAGTTGGTACTCTTTTTAACATCGTTGGTAGTTAGTCACTTTCCATGTCAAGTTGATTATTTTTTTTTTATGCCAAGTTGAATTAATTTTCATGTTTTATGTTTTCCTCTGTGCTTGTCCATCTCAGTGAAAGAGATAAGAATAGTCTGTAGACACCATGAAATTATAAAAATGTGACTAAAACTTTTGTTAAAATGTGAGTATGCGTGCATGCAGATTTACATCATTTAAGAAGTCTTACATGATTACGGCTTTTGCCTCCTCGTTCGGGAACTGCAGTAGCAACTTTAATTTGCTGAAGCCAAGGCTTCATTGTTTGGAGTTCAGTGGTATATTACAAATGGTTTTTCTAATATAATTCTTGAATGTGACTCACTTCTGATTATCAACATGTTGAATGGATATAGCAAACCTCCATGGCATCTGTTGGAAATTGTGTTGAAAACTAAGAACTACATCAACATGGCTAATGTTATAATTCAACATGGATTTAGAGAGGTCAATCAAGTAGCCGACGCTCTAGCAAAATGGAGTATTGAAAATCCAGATCATGTATTTAACGTATAACCTCACATTCTCCCTATGTTCCTATACAGTCGGCTTGCAAACAAATTACTCTTGTCATATCTGATCCTGATGCTTGGGAGTGCCATTTTTCATATGATGAGTGTGAATTATCCATTTAAAAAATAAAGTAAGTAGTGACATGCTACAACATGCTAATATTGATTGTATTTTTTTTATTTTTTTTATAATTGTCAGTGTATATAACTTAAATTCCAACTTTATAAATGGTTTGATTGTGAACATTTTTAATATCGTCAGTGAGTATAACATAAACTCTAGTTATATTTATCATTGAAGCAACATACACAATGCTCTAAAAATCAACTAGGTATAAATAGGAAAGCATACAACAAATGAAGTATTGAATCAGAAAGTTTGATAGATACACATGAAACGTTGAATATACGTACAATTGTCCGTTGTTAACATACAATATTTGATGTCAATGACGAATATACATACAATTGTCCGTTATATAATTGAAAAAGTAGCTAGCAACGTTGTATAATTCGTACAGGAAAACCAGTTTTCATCTTAGATGTCAATGACGAATTATAGATAGGACTAAATCCGTCTAAAGGAACGATCTGAAATCTCTTTAGAATAGTCGCTGCCACCAGATTTATCTGCATGAAAGCAATTTCTTTTCCAAGACAAGTCCTTGGCCCTGCTTGAAATATCGGATACGTGAAAGGGTTCCTTGGGATAAAATTCCAATTTCCTGTAGTGGAGTTTTTCAACAACCAGCGCTCTGGGCGGAAAACTTCACAATCCGAACCCCATAATTCTGTTGATCTCCCCATTGCAAGAACATGTAGAAAAATGGTCATTCCCTTTTTCAACTTTGTTCCGTCCGGCCAAACATCGTCTTCGGTCACTTGCTTCAATTCAAGAGGAACTGGTGGGTATAGTCTCATGCTTTCACAAATCGAAGCATGTGTATACACCATTTCATTCAAATCATCATCATCTTTCTCTTCGATTTCTTTGACAATCTCCTTTTCTACTTGTGGGTGACTTGAGACTAGCCAAAAGAACCATATTAAAGCTGAAAATAGCGTGTCATCACCAGCCAGGATGAAATTAATACCTGTATCTATGACAAACTTCTCATCAACTACTACATTGTATTTGAGAGCCCTTGTTATAAATCTGTCAAAAAAATCGCCTCCCTCATCTATGGAAGAGTTTTGCATCGAAAACTTCTCCACCTTTCCCGCGATTCTCTTCTTTACATATTCTCTGACTACATCAAATGTAAGCCTATGTTTAATGATACCTTGGCAAATACCAATTTTAAAATAAAATAAAGTGAAGGAATATATATATAAGTTAGAGCACAAACTCACATAGTATATGCGTTTTTCGGCCTCGTTATGTTGCGCCCTAGTGTCACGACCCAAAATTCACTAGTCGTGATGGCATCTAACCCAAACTCTTAGGTCAGTCAATTAACAGTTAACACAAGTCTAATAAAATAAAGGCGATCAACAAATAATATATCTGGTTTCCATACAATATCCCAAAGACTAATAATACAAATCATGAGCTACTAAGGCTCGATTTTGCAAAAACTTATACTCCCTCCATTTCAATTTACGTGAACCTATTTCTTTTTTAGTGCGTGCCAAAAAGAATGACCCATTTCCTTATTTGGAAATAATTTACCTTTATGCAATGATTTATAGCCACACAAAATATATGTGCCTCATTTTACACGAGAAATTCAAAAGTCTTCTCTCTTTTCTTAAAATTCGTGCCTAGTCAAATGAGTTTACATAAATTGAAACAGAGGGAGTATGAAATAAATACAACTTTTGTTTGAAATGTATATAAACAGAATTCAATTCTAAGACTACCCAGTAAAAAATGGTTGCTTACATCCGGGAGGCACAAACATCTTCAGAGCCAGCTTCCGTCATCAACCGCATCTCAGCTCCAAGATCTGCATGGAAGGTGTAGAAGTTTAGTATGAGTACAACTGATCTCATGTACTCAATAAGTATCTTGACTAATCTTGGTGAAGTAGTGACGCTTTTAAGTTAAATGATACTCACTGATATAACATATGCAATAGACTAGCAATAGAACAATACTAAAAAATAACAAGGAAGAGTACAAGATCAAATATGCGAGGCAGTAAAAGAATCACCAGAGGAAATAAGGGTTGTAAATTCATAACTTTCATAGTGTGAGAAATGTACTCAAGATATCAAATCGAATGGCACTGCAACACCCTTAGCGTATTTATCTCATCCTCACCACATATATGAATGTAAGTCAAGTTAATTGGCACGGCAACACTCTTCGTGCATTTATCTCTTCCTCATCAAGCATACGTATAACAGATACCATCCAGGTGAAAGAAATGCCAATAACAATAACGATAAAGTGGGAGATACATAGGTAGCAATAAAAAATAACGCGTGCATATGGGTAACAATAACAGACTAGATAAGAGGCATAGAAGTAATGATAGTATTCAAGGTAAAAAAACATAAATTTCACTAGCTAACATGATAGAAGACTTAGATATAGATATAACAAATATGAAGGAAAGTATGATCTTTATAAGCTAAACAAATAGAAGGCATGAATAACTAACGAATTAGAAGGCTTATACGAAAGTGCAACAAATGAGAAACGGCCTAGATATAGATATGACAAACAAGAAGGAAGGCATGATATTTAAAAGTTAAACAGATAAAAGTGACGGATAACACAACAACAATTGAATAGAGGACTAAGACAGAACAACAACAACTAGTCACATAGAAAACATAGGTGCAATATTAACAGCTCAAGATAACGACATGAATGTATACAAAAGGAAAAGGTATCAGTACATAATGCATGTCTCTCGTCCTCGCCTGCACGGAAATTAAACACCTTTCATGCCATGAACACATGATAATATAAAAATATGGCACGACATCACCCTTCATGTTTTTACTCTCATTAATATATGATAATGTAAATGAAATGATACGGCATCACCCTTCGTAATTTTACTCTCACCCTCACATGATAACGTAAACGAAATGGCACATGATAATGTAAATGAAATTGCACGGCATCACCCTTCACACTTTTACTCTCATCCTCACATGATAATGTAAATGAAATGGCATGACATCACCCTCTGTACTTTACACTCTTCCTCACCAAGCACATGTATATCAATAACAAGCAAGGTAGAAAGCATGAATAACGTCAAGAAGAGTGATTAATCGAATATTCCAAATGAATATCAATACCAACTTTAAAGCCAATAACAATTAAACAAACCTCAAGAACCTTATTGTTCAAGTATTTCAACAAGTCTCAAAATTGACCTTCAACTCAAGTATAAAATCCAACATCTCAAGAATAATAGTCGTAGCGATGTATTTGTGATTAAGTATAATGACGACCAGATTTAGTACCTCAATAATTTCACAAAAGTCCGTCAAATTTTAACAAATTATAATAAGTTAAATCATGGTTTCTAGCATTTAAATTCATATTCTTAGTAATCTAGAAGTCAAGTAAGACATGAAACAAGAAGGTCATGTATTTCTACAAGGCACAAATAATCGTATAATTTACCCCGGAGCATAATTAACCCTGGCACATGCATATACGCTCATTACCTCATATATGCATCACTCCCGCATGTAGCAACAATATCAATTAATAGAAAAAAATTTCTAACAAAGTAAGGAAAGACACTTACTCCAACCAAGTCAAATCGATACACTAGAAGCACAATCTCGCTCAAATCATCCTCCGAACGGCTCGAAACTAGACAAAAGCAACTAAAAATTTGTAAGGTCCCGTAAATGTTAACCTAAAACCCGGGGGTTCATGATACCGAGGTAGACTTATGCATTGATGATTGTAGAGATTCATCGCGGCGAGCTTGCTCGCCATGGTACAAACTTTTTGGGTTGAACAGTGAGTTTGGGAGTTGAAGAAAAGTTTCGGTAGCGCATGACATTTCTGCGGTCCGTTTTGTGATCATAGAACTGCTATGTGGACCGCAGATCTGCCGCGGAATGAAGTATAAACTTGAGAGCTAATTTTAGGACCATTATGCCGTCCATTATGCAGCCGGAGGGAAGTTCTGCGGCGCATTATGCAACCGCAGAATTGGTCTGCGGACCGCAGGCCAGTCGCAGAGTGAAGCAAAAATGCCCAATTATGGAGGGCCATTATGCGGGCCGCAGAAACGTTATGCGGTCGCATATGCGACCGCAGATCTGCATCTGGGCTTCATTTTTCTAATTTTTTTAATCCCGACCCTATTTCGATATATAGTCGTTGAAGACCATTTGTAAGGTAAAAACCAGATATTTGTAGAGAGAGAGGAAGTGCTATAGAGTGAGAGGGAAAGTTCCTAAGATTCTATCCATCAATTCTTGCTCAAAGTTGGAGAATTCACAAGGAGAAACTCAAAAGTTCTTCATCCAAGAAGTAAGGTTCCATGTCCTAGTCTCTATTTCGAATTTGGGGTAGAAGATGGTTAATGAGGGATATGATTCTTGGGTATGAGAGTGTATCTATGCATGCATGTACAATCATGAGTTGTGGGAAGGTAGTTGAGCTCCAATGGTTAGACTTTGGGTTGTGAGGGTGAAAGAAATCCACCATATGAGAAGCTAAAGATCATAATGCCCACCTAGTATTCGATAAAATGCTCAAATAAGCTGGAAACATAAACTCCTTCCTAATTTGTGTTCAATTTTGCTATTTCTATAAATAGATCAAAGTTGCTAGGATTTCCGGAACTGTATAGTGAATTAAGGAAAGCTCAAAGCGAGGTATGTTGGCTAAACTCCTCTTTTAGAATTGAACCCCACAATGGGCTTGTAAGTCCTGTGTTGCTCATTATAAATTGATTATTCTGAATAAGCCTTATGTCAAAAGATATATGCATTCAATAGGTATTCCAAATGCTTTTGTGATGTTGAGTTACTATTTGACAATGTGATTTAAGCATGGGTTGTGTGCTAATATGTTATGACTTAAAAACGTGATTCTAATGAAAGTTATCATGTCGAATTGTGTAAGAAATCACATGTGCCTAAGACCCTTATTGCTCAAATGTGTACTTAAAGTTTTGAGTGTAAATATTTTTTGTTGACGATCTGTGATGATGTTTTAAAGTGAAATAGTAAGCATGAAATATGAATTACGGCCAACATGCCAAGAAGACATTAAAAAGTGTGGCTGCTAGTGCCAATGAAATGGAAAAGATGTGTAAAAGATTATGAAATTTTATGAAATCCATTAATAATAAATGATTTGGGAGTATCGTTCAGTCACCGAGGTAGGTTATGTCAAAATAACCTAACCCCGAAAGTACACGTGCCGATGTAAGAGTGATCGAGAGGTAAATCCCTGTGTTAATGTGATGAGTTTGTTTCCCCTTATATGTGATGAGATTGATGTGTTGATATGTTTCCCCTTAAATGGGATGAGATTATTGCTAGCGAGATGTGATGTGATGTCGATCCAAACAACATTGTGGTGAGACGGCTTAGCCGATCAGGCTGAGATCGGACACCATGTCGCGCACATGGTGGTATTGTGAGTGGATGCCTCAGGGTGAGACGGCTTAGCTGATCGGGTTGAGATTGGACTCCGTGCTAAAAACACGATGGTGTATCGGTGCTAAAGATCTCTCAACTTAAAAAGATTGAAACTTACTTGAAATTACCTTTCCCCTAACTTGACACCTTGATGTGATTTGAGTCTCTTAATGATTGCATGTTTCCTTCTCCGTTTACCGTTATTTGTTTTAATGAGAGTGTGGTTAGTTTTAGATACCAATACTATTCTATATGTACTAACGTCCCTTTTGTCGGGGGCGCTACATCTTTAATGGATACAGGTGGTTCCATAGCAGGTGGTATTGATCAGTGACAACAACACACCCTCTCCTTAGCTGACTTGGTGAGCCCCACTTTATTTTGGGGTCCTGTATCTCTTGTCCTTTGTACATAGCATTTTGAGGTATAGCCGGGGCCTTGTTGCCGGCACTGTCTTAGTACTCTTTTGTATCCGTTAGAGGCTCCGTAGAAGTTGTGTGGGTTGTATCTTTTTTGGGAATGTTAAACTAAATTTGCTGAAATTGTATCACATGTTCCACCTCAATCACGAATATACAATGTACTATATTGGAGACTTGTTAATGGTTTAACTAATGGAAATGAACTGGGGTTATTCACATGACCTCTTACTTTCTAATTAATTAAATGTATCTTCTCTTTATTCATGGGTGAATTGGGTAGATGGCATTGTGCATGCTTGCTCGACCTGGGTATTTCGGTTGAGCGCCGGTCTCGCTCCCCAAGCATCGGGGCGTGACAAGCATGGTATTAGAGCCTAAGGTTTTAAAGTGTCCTAGGATGTCTCGGAGCTGTGCCTAGTAGAGTCCTTCTTATCGGTGTGTCGTCGACCATATCTATAAGTAGGAGGCTACTTTTGCATTTAGGAATAATACTCTTCTTTGATGTTCTAGATCATGCGATAGAGCTGATTGTAACATTTTTCCTCCTCTAACTCGTGCATTGCTCTAATTTTCAGTACATGGCGCCTAGGAAGAAAGCCAGAACTAGCCAAGGAGCCAATGCCACCCAGTAGTGGCAGTGGCTTCTTTACTTGATGATGCGGGTGAGCGCCCGAGGGGTGAGAATATTCCCCCGACTACTACACTGCCTGATTCTACTACTCCTGATCAGACTTCACCTGTCCCTACACCTACTGAAGGTGCAACAATCCCTTTAACTGATATTCCAGTTCATCCTCCAGCCCCAGCTTACGGTCCCGGTGTATCTGTTGGGGATCTTAGGGGAGCCATACAGATGTTGGCTCAGATAGTGGCTTCCCAGGCCCAGAGATCAAATGTTGCACCCTCTTCTTCTAATCATCCAGGGGATTCCGCTAGTTTTAGGGTGAACAAGTTTCTCTAGTTGGATCCTCCAGTGTTCATAGGTACTGATCCTGAGGAGGACCCCAGGAGTTTATTGATGAGATGCACAAGACCCTCCGAGTTATGCGTGCTACTGAGACGGAGGGAGTGGAGTTGGCCACCTACCACCTGAAATGATTGGCCTATTCTTGGTATGAGATATGGGAGGACTCCTGTGAGAAGGGGAGCCATCCGGCAAGGTGGTGTGAGTTTCCCGATGATTTCATTGATCATTTCTTATCTGCCGAGACTAAGGTAGCCCGTGCCACCGAGTTTGAGAGATTTAAACAAGGTAGCATGAGTGTGTGGGAGTATCATATGAGATTTGCACGCCTGTCCAAATATGCCATTTACTTGTTACCCACTATGGAGGCAAGAGTGCCGGTTTGTGCAGGGCCTTAGCCCCTTGGTTAATAGTGAGGTCGCTACAACTGCCTTGAATTCTGATATGAACTATGGTAAGATGGTGGCATTTTCTCAAGCCACAAAGACCCGTAAATTGAAGAATAAGATGGAGCGTGAGGGCAGCAGCAAGGCCCAGTCCGCGGGAAACTTTGGTGGTTCTTCTGGTGGTGGTGGTGGTAGGTCAACATTCAGGGGAGGGTCATCAGGGCCATCCCAGTGTTTTGCATAGTCTTCAGTTAGTTCGCAGCCATCGGGGCCCAGTCAGCAGTAGTGGAGCTGTTTTAGGCCCAGCCATGGCAACAGGGCCCAGCAAGGTCGGTTTGGTGGGAGATTTCAGAAGCAACGGAGGACCACATGCCCTAGGTGTGGGAAGATGCACTTTGGGTCCTGCTTCATGGACCAACCCATATGCTACGGGTGTGGTTTGAGGGGTCACATTCAGAGGGATTGCCGTTTGTCTCACCAGAGCATGGGCAGGGGTGTAACACAACCAGCCAATTCTGCAGCTACTATATCCGCAGCACCTCATCCGGCTCGTGGCACTCCAGAACCCACAGGACATGGTGCAGCTAGGGGTGGTGCACAGAGTTCGGGAGGACCCAGCCGTTTCTATGCTATGAAGGGTCGCCAGAGTTGAAAGGCTTCTCCAGATGTCATCATAGGTATATTGACTGTCCAATCTCATGATGTATATGCTGTTACTGATCCTAGTTCCACCTTGTCGTATGTCACTCTCTACGTTGCTATGGAATTTGGGATAGAAGCGAAATAGCCTCATGACCCGTTCTCCGTATCTACTCCAGTTGGTGAGTCTATTGTGGCCGTGCAGGTTTATTGGGACTGTGTTGTCACAGTGCGTGGTCGGAACACCATGGATGATCTTATTGAGTTGGGGATGGTTGATTTTGATGTAATAATGGGGATGGACTGGCTTTATTCATGTTTTTCTAAGCTTGATTGTCGAACCAGAATCGTTAGATTTGAATTTCCAAATTAGCCAGTTATGGAATGGAAGGGGGATGATGTGGTACTACCGAATGGTTGGTTTATTTCTTACATTAAGGCCACCAAGATAATCAATAAGGGGTGTATTTACCATTTGGTCCGAGTTACAGAAACCAATGCTGAGGCACCTACACTTGAGTCCGTGCCAGTGGTGAATGAATTTCCCGAGGTCTTTCCGGATGAGCTTCCTGGGAACCCACCAGATAGGGAGATTGATTTTGGGATTAGTGTGATACCAGGCACACAGCCTATATCTATTCCACCCTACAAAATGGCACCAATAGAGTTGAAGGAGTTAAAGGAACAATTAAAGGATTTATTAGAGAAGGGTTTCATCCGGCCGAGTGTTTCACCTTTTTTACGGAATAAAGATGGGCCACTGATAATGTGTATTGACAATCGGTAGCTCAACAAAGTCACGATCAAGAATAAGTACCCACTGCTAAGTATAGATGACTTGTTTGACCAATTGCAGGGTCCAAGTACTTCTCCAAGATTGATTTAAGATTCGATTAGGGAGCAAGATATTTCGAAAATAACTTTCAAGACCCGATATGGGCACTTTGAATTTTTGGTAATGTTCTTTGGGCAAATAAATGCCCCGGTAGCTTTCATGGATCTTATGAATCGAGTCTTCAAACCGTTTCTTGACTCCTTTGTGATAGTGTTCATTGATGAAATTCTGGTATATTCACGAAGTCGAGAAGACCATGCCGATCATCACAGGGCGGTTCTGCAGACCCTGTATTAGCACTAGTTGTATGCAAAGTTTTTGAAATGTGAATTTTGGCTTGAATCTATCACGTTCTTAGGTCATGTCATCTCAAGAGAAGGAATTAAGGTTGATCCTCATAAGCTTTCAGCGGTGAAGAATTGGCCTAGACCTACTACCCCAATGGAGATTCACAGTTTCTTGGGCTTAGCTGGATATTACAGGAAGTTTGTGAAGGGGTTCTCTACTCTTACCTCTCAGTTGACTACATTGACGTAGAAGGCGGTTAAGTTCCAATGGTCAGATGCTTGTGAAAGGAGCTTCCAGGAGTTGAAATCAAGATTGACTACGGGACCAGTGTTGACTCTACCAGAGGGTACATATGGGTTTGTGGTATATTGTGATACTTCAAGAATCTGACTTAGGTGTGTATTGATGCAACATGGCAAGGTGATAACTTATTCTTCTAGGCAACTCAAGAATCACAAAACAATTATCCAACACATGACTTAAAGCTTGCGGTGGTGGTATTTGCACTGAATATTTGGCATCATTATCTGTATGGGGTCCATATGGATATATTCATGGACCGTAAGAGTCTTCAGACAGAAGGAATTGAATTTGAGGCAGAGGAAATGGCTGGAGTTACTCAAGGATTACGACATCGATATGTTGTACCATCCGGGGAAGGCTAATGTTGTGGCGGATGCTCTTAGCCAAAAATCTATGGGCAGTTTAGCTCACTTGGACGCGTATCATAGGCCGTTGGCCAAGGAGGTTCATCGGTTGGCTAGCTTGGGAGTTCGTCTTGCAGACTCTAGTGAAGGAGGGGTAATTGTGCAAAATAGGGCTGAATCATCGTTGGTTGTGGAAGTCAAGGAGAAGCAGTATGACGATCCAATGTTGGTACAATTGAAGGAGGGTATTAATAAACATAAGACCATGTGCTTTTCTCTTGGCATGGATGATGGTACACTAAGGTACCAAGGGTGACTATGTGTTCCAAATGCGGATGGTCTCCAGGGAAGAATTATGACTGAGGATTACACTTCTAGGTATTCCGTGCACCTAGGTTCTACAAAGATCTACCATGATCTTAAGAAAGTCTACTGGTGGAATGATATGAAGAGGAATGTGGCAAACTTTGTGGAAAGATATCCAGTTTGTCAGCAAGTGAAGGACGAACAACAAAGGCCTGGTGGGTTGGCATAAACCATACAAATCCCGATATGGAAGTGGGAGATGATCAATATGGAATTTGTGATAGGACTACCTCGCATGTTTGACTCAATTTGGGTGATTATGGATCGACTCACAAAATCAGCACACTTCTTACCTGTTAAGGCTACCGAAGCGGAACAATATGCTCAGTTGTATATCAAGGAAATAGTTAGGCTGCATGGCACGCCAGTTTCCATCATTTCTGATCGGGGGAGGGGGGGAGGTACAGTTCACAGCTAACTTTTGGAAAAACTTTCAGCAAGGGTTGGGTACTCAAGTAAATCTTAGTACAACTTTACATCCACAAACCGATGAGCAAGCAGAGAAGACTATTCAGACGCTTGAGGATATGTTGTGCGCTTGTGTTCTTGACTTCAAAGGTAGCTGGGATGATCATTTGCCGCTCATAAAATTTGCCTACAATAATAGTTATCATGCTAGCATTCAGGTGGCACCGTTCGAGGCTCTGTATAGTAAGAGATGTAGATCTCATATTGGATGGTTTGAGATTGGGGAAGCAGAGTTGATAGGACCAGACCTCGTGCATCAGGCTATGGAGAAGGTTAAGATCATTAAGGAACGGTTGAAAACTGCCTAGAGTTGTCAGAAGTCCTATTCGGATATTCGTCGTAGGGATTTGGAGTTCCAAGAGGATGATTGGGTATTCTTGAAGGTTTCCCCTATTAAGCAGGTAATGCGGTTTGGTATTAAAGGAAAATTGAGTCCGAGGTATGTCGGACCGTACAGAATCAGTCAAAGGATTGTCCAGGTGGCTTACAGGCTAGAACTACCTCTGAAAATGTCTTTAATGCACCTAGTGTTTCATGTATCCATGTTGAAGAAGGTGGTTGGAGATCCATCGCTTATTGTGCAGCTTGAGGCTATAAAGGTTAATTAATGACTAGCTTATGAAGAAATTCCAATTGCCAATCTTGATAGGCAAGTCCAGAAGTTGAGAAATATAGAGTTTGCCTCCTTGAATGTGTTATGGAGAAATGATTAAGAAAATTTCCTAAAACACATGAACTAGAGGGAAGTTCTACGGCACATTATGTGACCGCAGAATTGGTCTACAGACCACAAACCAGTTGTAGAATGAAGCAGAAATGCCCAAATCTAGAGGGCCATTATGCGGTCCATTCTGTGGGCCACAGAAACGTTATGTGGTCGCATATGCGACCACAAATCTGTATCAGGGCTTCATTTTTCTAATTTTTTTTAACCCGACCCTATTTCGATATATAGTTGTTGAAGACCATTTGTAAGGTAAAAACCTGATATATTTAGAGAGAGGAAGTGCCATAGAGTGAGAGGGAAAGTCCCTAAGATTCTATCCATCAATTCTTGCTCAAAGTTGGAGAATTCACAAGGAGAAACTCACAGGTTCTTCATCCAAGAGGTAAGGTTCCATGTCCGAGTCTCAATTTCGAATTTGGGGTAGAAGATGGTTAATGAGGGGTGTGATTCTTGGGTGTGAGAGTGTATCTATGCATTCATGTAAAATCATGAGTTGTGGGAAGGTAGTTGAGCTCAAATGGTTAGACTTTGGGTTGTAGGGTGAAAGAAATCCACCATAGGAGAAGCTAAAAATCATAATGCCCACCTAGTGTTCGATAAAATGCTCAAATGAGCTTGAAACATGAACTCCTTCCTAATTTGTGTTCAATTTTGCTATATCTCTAGATAGACCAAAGTTTCTAGGTTTTTCGGAACTGTATAGTGAATTAAGGAAAGCTTAAAATGAGGTATGTTAGCTAAACTTCTCTTTTAGAATTGAACCCCACAATGGCCTTGTAAGTCCCGTGTTGCTCATTATAAATTGTTTATTCCGAATAAGCCTTGTGTCAAAAGATATATGCATTCAATAGGTATTCCAAATTTTCTTGTTATGTTGAGTTACTATTTGAGAATGTGATTTAAGCATGGGCTGTGTGTTAATATATTATGACTTAAAAACGTGATTATAATGAAAGCTATCATGTTGATTGTGTAAGAAATCACATGTGCCTAAGACCCTTAATTGCTCAAATGTGTACTTAAAGTCTTGAGTGGAAATATTTGTTGTTGACGATATGTGATGATGTTTGAAAGTGAAATAGTAAGCATGAAATATGAAATGCGGCCAACGTGCCAAGAACGACATTAAAAATTGTGGCTACTAGTGCCAGTGAAATGGAAATGATGTGTAAAAGATTATGAAAGGGTATTAAATACGTTAATAATAAATTCTTTGGGAGTATCGTTTAGTCACCGAGGAAAGGTAGGACAAAATAAACTAACCCCAAAATTACACATGCCGGTGTAGGAGTGATAGAGGGGTAAATCCCCATGTTAATGTGATGAGTTTGTTTCCCCTTATATGGGATGAGATTAATGTGTTGATATGTTTACCCTTAAATGTGATGAGATTATTACTAGCGAGATGTGATGTGATGTCGATCCAAACAACATTGTGGTGAGAAGGCTTAGCCGATTGGGCTGAGATCGGATGCCATGTCACGCACATGGTGGTATTGTGAGTGGATGTCTCTTGGTGAGACTGCTTAGATGATCGGGCTGAGATCGGATTCCTTGCTAAAAATACGATGGTGTATCGGTGCTAAAGATGTCTCAACTTAAAAAGATTGAAACTTACTTTGTATTACTTTTCACCTCACTTGACACCTTGATGTGGTTTGAGTCTCTTTATGATTTCATGTTTCCTTCTCCGTTTACCGTTACTTGTTCTAATGAGAGGGTGCTTAGTTTTACATATTCATACTATACCATATGTATTAATTTCTATTTTGCCTGGGGCGCTGCATCTTTAATGGATACAGGTGGTTCCATAGCATGTGGTAGTGATAAGTGGCAACACCACACCCTCTCCTCAACTGACTTGGTGAGCCTCACCTCATTTTGGGGTCATGTATCTCTTGTCCTTTGTACATAGCATTTTAAGGTATAGTCGGGGCCTTGTTACCGACACTGTCTTAGTAATCTTTTGTTTCTGTTAGAGGCTCCGTAGACGTTGTGTGGGCTGTATCTTGTTTTGTGAAAGAAACTAAATTTGCTGAAATTCTATCACATGTTCCACCTCAATCACGAATGTACAGTGTACTGTTTTGGAGACTTGTTAATGACGTAAATAATGTAAATGAACTAGTGTTATTCACATGACCTCTTACTGTCTAATTAATGAAATGTATCTTCTCTTTATTCATGGGTGAATTAGGTAGATAGCATTGTGAAGTTTTGCTCGATCGAGGTATCTTGATTGAGCGCCGGTCTCGCTCCCCAAGCATCGGGGCGTGACAAAATCATCAAATAATTCCATAGAAAGTAAACCCAATCGATAAAGGTCAAATCTTTACATATTTACTCAAAGTCAATCAAAAGTCAAACTCGGGCTCGCATCTCAAAACGTGACAAAATTCATAAAATTTGACAATTCATTCAATTACTAGTCCAACCATACTAATTTCACTCAATTCTGACTCCGAATCGATGTTCAAAACTCAAAAAATTCACTTTAGAAAAGTTTAAACAAACCCCCCAATTTCTCTTTTGAAATCATCAATCAAATGCCAAAAATGAAGATGGAATCACGGAATATAATCAATACCGAGTAAAAAATATTTACCCCAATCTATGTGGTGAAAATCGCCTCCAACATTGCCCAAATCCGAGCTACATAACTCAAAATATGATAAAATGACTCAAGGGCACGAAAAAGAGTATTTTCTAACCACTGAACAACAATACCCATCGCGGTCGCAGGATATCCTTCGCAATAGCGAAGAACAAATGCAACTGCCACAAAAAATGCTCTATGCGTTCGCGATACTGCCCACGTGAATGCAATGACCACCTTCATCTACGCTATGCGATTGCGACGAATCTTACCCGAACGAGATAAATAAGTCCCCAACTCCCAGCTCCCAGCTCTTAGCATAACTCTATGCGAACGCGATGCCTCATACGCGAACGCGAACAATAATCCACAGAAGCCTACGCGAACGCGTTCCTGATGATGCGAACGCTAAGAAGAAACTTACTCAGCGCCAAAATTCCTTTACGCGATCGCATTCAGCCCTTCGCGATCGCGATCGCGAAGGACACCAACTACATCAGAAACCAGCAACATGAACATAGAGGAAAATGGTCCAAAATCGATCTAAAACACGCCCAAGCCCCTCGGAAGCCCGTCCGAACATACCAACAAGTTCCAAAATACAATACGAACCTACTCGAGGCCTCAAATCACACATAACAACAACAAAACGATAAATCGCACCTCAAATCAAACTTGATAAACTTTTAAACTTTCAACTTCCAAAACTCGTGTCGAACCATATCAAATAAACACGGAATGACATCAAATTTTGCACACAAGTCCCAAATTACATAACAAAGCTATTTCAATCTACGAAACTATAATCTGAACCCGATATCATCAAAGTCAACACTCGGTCAAACTTATAAACATTCCAAACCTTCAAATTTTCAGCGTTCGCCAAATAGTGTCGAAAACTTCTAGAAACATTCAAATGCAAATTCGGGCATACGCCAAAGTCCAAAATCACCATCCGGATCTAACAGAGCCATCAACACTCCGTTCTGAGGTCAATTGTACAAAAGTCAAACTCGGTCAACTCTTCCAACTTAAAGCTTCCTAGTTGAGAATCCTTCTACCGAATCATTCCCGAATCACCTGAAAACAAAAATCGACGATTCACACGAATCATAATACGTCATATGAAGCTACTAAAGATTTCAAACAGTTGAACGGAATGCAAATGCTCAAAACGACTGGTCGGGTCATTACATCCAAGGACAAACCCGTGAGATATGTTGGGCCAAAACAAATTAACAAATACATGCTAGGGGCTTGGACTATATATCAACCATTTTCTTGGACTAGTAGGGGAGCTATTTTAAATCATTTGCTTTTTTGTTTTTTGGTGTGATAGATTCATTTTGATAAACTAAACTAAAAGTACTCGTATAAGTTAATTTATAAGGTTGTAACTATTGTAGTTGTTGGTATATGGACCGTTTTTTTTCTTTTTGTGACTGATTCATTTTGGTATAAGTTAATTTGTAAGTTTAGTGACTAATGTAATTGTTGGTATATGGATCAATGCTTGATGAGAGAAGAGAATGTCAAAGAACTACTACGAGAAAATGCCAATTTTTAAAGGTAATATCTGTGGTAAATTTGTTCCCGGATACCCGTGAATACAGAATACTTTGTATATCCATCTGCCCTTTTAAATTTATCGTAAATTAGATCGAATTCGTCCTAAATTTGAAATTAGTGACGAACAACAACTGGGTATGGCAGTGTTGAGAAACTTCTCTTTGATTATTAGAATAATACGTTGTGCCATTGTCATCGCGCACTTGTTTTACAGCTTCAGTCCCAATTTCTTAATTACAAGCTAAGCTGGAGTATTTCTTTTTGTCATCCATCTTAAAAGTTGACACATTTCATAATTAGAAATTAGATAATTTCACAAACCTATTTTGTTATTGACATGAGTTATTGTAGATCTAGCACCATGTCAAATAAATTGAGATGGAGAGAATAATATTTTTTATAGTATCTAAAATCTTCTGTAGTATAGCTGGACAAAAGTTAATCGCACTACACGTCTAAACGTGGCAACATCTGTGGATAAGCTAATTCCTTGACTAAACTGAGAGAAAAGGCAAGCACTATTTTTAAATTGGTTATGTGACAAATCCCTATTTTGAAGGAAGATATTGGCCTTTAGCTGGATGCACATGACTTTCATTTTGTACAGAATTGTTCAAATCTGCAGAGGTCAAAGAAGGAGTTGGGATAATCAATTAAGGCAAGTCTAAATTCCAATAGTCCACAGACAGCTTGAAGCCTTGAACCAAACGAAACTCGACTCAACCAAAATGGAAACTTTAGTGACAATTCATCAATGTGGGCGGTCCAGGGAAACTATTGAAGGAAAGAGTAGTTAAAGCCTACTCAATTCCACTATTCTCACAAGTATATATTATCTCTCGATATACTTAAATGGATCTCTCGAACGCTTACTAATCAATAAAACACGTGCAAATTAAATAGCACGCACAAAGTGACAGTTGATGTTGTGGATAACACTCTTGTTTACATGAAGCAATAAGTTAAGATTTGCCATGCATATATCGTCCACAAAGCAATAACACTCCTGAAGTCATGGCACTCGGTGGGATTTGCAAATCATTAGAATGTAGATGCTCCCTTCATTTCAGTTTAATTGACATTATTTTCTTAATTACCAGTTCCTTCGAAAAAGAGTAATACATTTTTAATTTGGACACTCTAACTTTAATTTACGATTTTACTCTTAATGAAATTTTTTTATAAGCACACTATTAGAGTATCTGTGTCCGAACCAAACTCTATGAAGAATATTTTTTTAATTAATCCAATGACCCGGGCTTTCACCTTACGTGGTGATGAGGGGTCTCACATTAATCACTACCTTGTTTATTATAAAATCAAGAAAAGATACTATATACAGTTAAAACCGCGCCCACCCAATTTTACTATTTGACCGAGACCGGGAGATTGCATCGAAGGACGGCATCATAACGGAACAGACTAAGTCACGAGGACTAGGTACCGAGTTCAGAACCGAGGTACCTGTCGAGATCGAGACTAGTAGCGATCGAAACCAAACAAGATAAACATCGAGCAAGATCGAAGATAGCATAAAAACAGAAAGGCGATATATCCGTGACTGGTCAAGGATCACAGCGTAAACCTCGGTGACTGGTCGAGGATCATGGCGTAAATCTCGGAACGGATCAAATCAGAAACGGTTAATTAGCTAATCATGGGATTTTCTTCTGTAATTAGAGTTAAACCATAAATAGAATTCCTCTACTATATAAAGGGGAGTATTAACCATTTGTAAGATAGATTGTTCTCGCATAAAAAAGCCAATATAATGCTCTCTCTTTAACTTATACTCTCTTGTTCATCAGCTTGCTTTATCTTAACTGTTTTGGTATCATTCAGATCGAGGGCATCCTAGCTCGAGGGTCGAATTCCGTTTCAACACTGCTTCGCTTTACTTTATAGTATATTTCTGTCATTAATTTTCATATTTGTCTATCGATATTAAGTGAAGTCATATATTCTTAGAACCTCATTATAAGTTTAATTGTTATCCAATTTTAAGGGTAAATAATTTGGCGCCCACCGTGGGGCCTAGGATAATAGTTATTGCTTAATACTGATTTCGATAACACACACTACTTTACACTTGTTCTCGTAAGAAACTTTGTTTTCAGGATAAACATGTCAAACTCACAAGTAGCGCCTACACATGGTGACAACAACCTCAGATTTCATGGGGAAAATGACCACATAGCCGCCCCAGGAATTGAGGTGCCTCAGGCTGACCTCGAGGGAGCACCAATTGCAAATCCCGTCAATCTCAGTTCACATGTCGCCCTAAATGAAAATTTGGGTATTGATCCCAAAGGTAGTGTACGCGGAGAAGTTCGATCAGGTGGTCGAGGTACGCAGGGTGGATAAGATGGTGGAGTTAGACCCCAATTGATATTCGAAATATTACAGGCTCAACAAGATGCTATAGAACAACTACAAAATCAACAGCGAACACCAAGTAGGATCGAACCAGAAGTCGTTCACAGGACCAAGCCTGTACCAGAAAGGTCGAATGCCAACGAATCGGGGACTCACCTCACCATTATGAAAATGTTCGAGGAGCTCACTAAACGGATTGAATCAGGAGAAAAGAAAATCGAGGCAAATGACAAGAAAGTAGAGACATACAACTCCCGGTGGCACCGCCGATTCTAAAGAGTATGGATTCAAAGAAATTCGTACAGAAGCCTTTCCCTCCAAGTTCGTCTCCAAAACCCATTTCGTAAAAATTCCGAATGCCAGAAATTCCTAAGTACAATGGGACCACCGAACCTAATGAGCATGTCACTTCTTATACATTTGCAATAAAAGGGAATGGCTTGGAAGATAATGAGATTGAATCTGTTTTACTGAAGAAATTTAGAGAAACCTTATCTAAAGGAGCAATGATATGGTACCACAATTTGCCGCCTAATTCCATCGATTCATTCTCCATGCTTGCAGACTCCTTCGTAAAGGAACATGCCGGAGCAAGAAAGGTTGCAACTAGGAAGTCAGACATTTTCAAGGTGAAACAAAAAGACAACAAAATATTGAGGGAATTCGTATCTCAGTTCTAGATGGAACGCATAGAACTACCACCGGTCATAGACGATTGGGCGGTTCAAGCCTTTACTCAGGATTTGAACGAACGCAGTTCGGTGGCATCACGACAGCTAAAACAGAATTTAATTGAATATCCAGTGGTAACCTGGGCAGATGTACATAATCAGTACCAGTCAAAGATTAGGATTGAGGATGATCAATTGGGGACCCCTTCCGGTTCCGTTTATCCAAACATGCTCGTTAGCAGAACTCAAAGGGATATCGATAGAGAACCCCAGTCGAACAGAGATCGGTATCAACCATACAACGCAGATCGTAGAAACAGCAGCCCAGGATGCAATCCCATCCGAAATGATCGAAGGAACGATCGAGGACAGAGCTCTCGAGGGCTCATGAGTAAAAGTGGCTTCGATAAACATGCCGGTCCCATAGAAGCACCACGATTATTAGAATACAACTTCAGCATCAACACATCAGGTATTGTGTCAGCCATTGGGAGAATCAAAGATACTAGATGGCCTAGACCCCTACAAACCGATCAATCACAAAGGAACCCCAATCAAATATGAAAATACCATGGTACACATGGTCATAGAACCAAAGACTGCAGACAACTAAGGGAGGAGGTAGCCCGTCTATTCAACGAGGGTCACCTTCGAGAATTCTTGAGCGACCCAGCTAAGAACCATTTCAGAGACAGGGATACAAACAAGAAAAATGAGCAGGAAGAACCACAACACGTGATTCACATGATCGTTGGTGGGGTTGATATTCCACAAGGGCCCGTGTTCAAACGCACTAAAGTATCAATCACTAGGGAAAAACGAACTCGAGACTATGTGCCAGAAGGCACTTTATCATTCAATGATGAGGAAGCAGAAAGGTTCTCACAACCCCACAATGATGCTATGGTAATCTCTATCCTTTTGAATAAAATTCAAGTTAAACGTATTTTAATTGATCTAGGAAGCTCGGCCAATATTATTCGATCGAGGGTCGTAGAGCAGTTCGGCCTGCAAGATTAGATCGTACCCGCAACTCGGATTCTCAATGGCTTAAACATGGCGAGTGAAACAACTAAAGGTGAAATCATCCTACCAGTAAATGTAGCCAAAACTATTCAAGAAACAAAGTTCCATGTGATAGAGGGCGATATGAGATACAACGAACTGCTCTGAAGACCCTGAATACATAACATGAGGGCTGTCCCCTCGACCCTTCACCAAATGTTGAAGTTCCCAACACCGGATGGAGTAAAAATGGTTTATGGGGAACAACATGTTGCAAATGAGATGTTTGCGATCGACGAAGTAATACTAGTATCGGCGCTTTTATCAATAAAGGGATCGGAGTCCAAAGGAAAATAGGAAGCTAAATAGCAACCACATCCACCAGCCTCGACTCAGTCAGAGATTCAAGGAACAGACGAGGACTATGACTACTGGATCCCATGATACTTCATAATCCCCGAGGATTCCGATTGCACCAAATCGACAGTCGAAGAGCTGGAGCAAGTCATACTGATCGAGCATCTACCAGATCGAAAGGTATACCTGGGTTCTAGGTTAACCCCTGAGCTCAGGGAAAAACTCATTAAATTTCTTATCAATAACATGGATTGTTTTGCTTGGTCCCACCTAGATATGACAGGGATCCCGCCGGAGATCACTACACATCGACTGAGCTTGTACCCGAAGTTTTGCCCGGTAAAACAAAAGAGAAGGCCCTAGTCTGAGGTAAAACATGAATTCATCAAGGACAAGGTAACGAAACTTCTCAAAATATGATCCATTCGGGAGGTAAAATATCCCGAATAGTTAGCAAACGTAGTCGTAGTCCCTAAAAAGGGAAATAAACTTAGAATGTGCGTAGACTATAAATATTTAAACAAAGCATGTCCTAAAGACTCTTTCCCTCTACCCAATATCGATCGCATGATTGATACCACGGCCGGCCACGAGATCCTTAGTTTTCTCGATGCCTACTCCGTGTACAATCAAATTCAAATGAACCCGGAGGATCACGAAAAGACTTCGCTCATCAATAAATACGGTACCTACTATTATAATGTAATGCCGTTTGGACTAAAAAATGCTGGTGCCACTTATCAACGCTTAGTAAATCGAATGTTCGAAGAACAAATAAGTAAATCAATGGAGGTTTATATTGACGATATGCTAGTTAAGTCCCTGCGAGCAGATGACCATTTGACACATTTGCAGGAGACCTTTGATATACAAATGAAATACAACATGAAGGTCAACCCAGAGAAATATGCATTCGGGGTCGGCTCACGCAAGTTCCTCGGCTTTATGGTATCAAAATTGGGGAATCAAAATCAACCTCAATAATATCAAGGAAATTAAAGACATCACAGTCGTGGACAATGTTAAGGTCGTACAAAGACTAACAGGGCGTATAGCCGCCCTAGGCCGATTCATCTCGAGGTCTTCAGATAGAAGGCATAGGTTCTTCTCACTACTAACAAAGAAGAGCAGTTTTGCATGGACCCCGGAATGCCAACAAGCATTGGAAGAATTAAAGCGTTACCTCTCGAACCCGCCACTGCTTCATACCCCGAAAACGGACGAGCACCTCTACTTGTACTTAACAGTCTCGGAAATCGCGGTAAGTGGGGTCCTAGTTCGGGAAGAGCAAGGTACGCAATTTCCTGTTTACTATGTTAGTCAAACTTTAGGTGAGGTCGAGACCCGGTACCCACACTTAGAAAAATTAGCACTTGTCCTAATAAGTGCCTCTAGGAAATTAAAACCATATTTTCAATGTCACCCGATATGCGTGGTTACTGCTTATCCCCTTCGCAATATTTTGCATAAGCTCAAACTTTCGGGCCAATTGGCTAAATGGGAAGTCAAGATCAGTGGGTACGATATCGAGTATCGACCCCAAACGATCGTCAAATCTCAAATCATAGCAGACTTTGTGGCCTGCTTTACACCAGCCCTAGTACCCGAGGTCGAAAAGGAACTATTAATAAAGTCGGGTACATCATCAGGGGTGTGGACCCTCTTCACAGATGGTTCTTCGAACGTGAAGGGATCCGGGTTAGGCATTATTTTGAAGCCACCCACGGGTAATACAATTAGGTAAGCTATCAAAACTGTCAAGTTAACTAATAATGAGGCCGAGTATGAGGCCACGATCGCAGGTCTCAAGCTAGCTAAAAGTTTGGGAGCAGAAGTCATTTAGGGCAAATGTGACTCCCTGCTTCTGGTAAACCAAGTCAACAAAACCTTCGAGGTTCGAGAAGATCGAATGCAGAGATACTTGGACAAACTACAGGTAACTCTACATCGGTTTAAAGAATGAACTCTACAGCATGTGCCTCGAGAACAAAACAGCGGGGCTGATGCCCTCGCAAATTTGGGGTCATCAGTCGAAGACAACAAGGTTAGCTCGGGGACTGTCGTACAACTTTCAAGGTCAGTAATCGAAGAAGGACATGCCAAAATCGACTCTACGAGTCTGAACTAGGACTGGAGGAACAAATATATCAAGTACCTAAAGAACATGAAGCTTCCGTCGGATCCTAAGGAATCGAGGGCACTACGTAAAAAGGTCGCACGATTCACATTGGCCGAAGATGGAACACTATATAGAAGAATGTTCGATGGACCTTTGGCAATATGTTTGGGATCAGGAGACACCGACTATGGCTTGCGAGAAATCCATAAGGGCACCTGCGGAAACCATTCCGGCGCCAAATCATTTGTTCACAAAGTCATCAGAGCAGGATACTATTGGGCCGATATGGAAAAGGATACAAAAAGTTTGTTCGAAAGTGTGACAAATGCCAAAGGTATGCGCCGATGATTCACCAACCTGGAGAGAAAATCCACTCAGTCTTATCCCCATGGCCATTCATGAAATAGGGAATGGATATCGTCGGCCCTCTACCATCGGCCCCAAGTAAAGCTAAATTTATTTTGTTTATGACTTACTATTTTTCTAAGTGGGTTGAAGCACATTCTTTCGAGAAAATTAGAGAGAAAGAAGTCATAGATTTCATCTGGGACCATATTATATGCCGATTCGGGATGCTTGCCGATATCGTATGTGACAATGAAAACTAATTCGTCGGCAGCAAAGTGACAAAGTTTCTCGAAGATCACAAAATAAAAAGGATTATGTCAACACCATATCATCCTAGTAGGAATGGGCAGGCCGAATCGACAAACAAGACCATCATTCAAAATCTAAAGAAAAAGATTGAATGACGCTAAGGGAAAATAGAGAGAAATATTACCCGAAGTCCTGTGGCCGTATCGAATAATGCCAAAATCCAGTACGGGGGAAACACCGTTCTCTTTAGTATATGGCGCCGAAGCTCTAATCCCGGTTGAGGTCGGTGAACCCAGCGTCAGGTTTTGATATGCAACGGAAGAGTCAAATCACGAGGCTATGAATACAAGCCTCGAATTGCTAGATAAAAAACGGGAAGCCTCTCTCGTTTGAATGGCCGCATAGAAACAACGAATCAAAAGGTACTACAATAGAAGAGCCAATCTTCGACACTTTAAAATCGGGGACTTAGTTCTGAGGAAGGTCACCCTCAATACTCGAGACCCAAATGAAGGAAAACTTGGCATGTACTGGGAGGGACCATATTAGGTCCTCGATATCATCGAAAAGGGATCATACAAACTTGGCACATTGAAAAACGAACAATTACCAAACAATTGAAACATATCACTCCTTAAACGATATTACTGCTAAGGTACGGCCTTCTCCATTTTTATTTATATTTTACACTAACCATTTGCAGGTGTTTAATTGAAGACATCAAAGGATTCTTCAAACACAAAGTCCTTAGGTCTGAAAGCACGTGTTGCATTATTTTTCCCTTAGACCGGTTTTTGTCCCAAATGGGTTTTTTGGCGAGGTTTTTAACGAGGAAACCATTGTTCGTGCTAACTTAGAGCGATTCAACAGTATCCGAGGCTCCTTTACAATCAACCTCGAATACTGGGGGGCATCACCCTCGGATAGTTACAAGGAAAATACTTCGTGTCGACAGGGTCTTGATAGGTAAATGTTGTAAGAGCAAACGGTCAAACGAACCATGCCCATGTAGATTACTCGAGCCCTAATGGCAAACATGTACGCATGTTAATCTATTGAAAAAAGTATTTTTCCTTGCCAGATATTGCATGCCTTAGAGGAACTTTTACTTTACAGTGTCATGCTTGTAATCTATTGTGGAAACTGGCTTAAGGGTAGGTCACAACTAAAGTTCGAACAATTGACCCCACACTCGGGGAAAATGGACATAATTGAATTATTAAAACCTCGAGATCGTAAGACCTTAAAAAGGCAACCCTCAATTTTATAGGCCACGGCCAACCCACTCTGAGACTGATACTGCGAACAAGTTTGAAGTATAATAGGGGAACAAGCCCAAAAGGCGAATCTCAAGCTAAAAGATACGGCCAAATTAACACGGTTCGGAGACGTTTGATTTCCGTTATAAAACAGGCCTTCAAATATTTTCATAAACCGGTTAAAAAGGCTACCCTCAGATGAATTACTAAGGGTCTCGATAATATCGACCCTCAAAAACCCTAATGGTTACAAAGTCATTCGAGCTCTCAAACAAATTCTTTATTTTATTATAAGGCATTACGAAACAAAGGGTCTCGATAATAGCGACCCTTGAAAACCCTAATGGGTAAGGAATCGTTCGAACTATCGAGGAAATCCCTTATTTCATGATAAGGCACAATAGATTTTATATGATCAAACAATAAACTTTTCAAGCCGAAAAGGGGGAGAAAGCCATTCTTTTTACTATGGCCGTATCGCCCTAATTCAAGAGCCTAAAGGGCCATTTTATTTTTGAGTTCGAGAAATCATCCCCACTCAATTAAAACCTAAGGTTCATCCTACTACGAGTTCGAGTAAGTAATCACTCGATTATAAAAACTATATTAGTCCGACTTCGATCAAGTTGCTTAAACCTCGAACTTATGAACAAAATTTTTATAAGGCATGAATGAAAAAAAGAAATTTCACAAGGCAGAAAATGAAATAAAGACAAGTCGGAAAGAAAAGAGATCTTTATATATATGAGAATATTTACAAGGTCCGATCAGGATCCTACACAAAAGATCAAAATTAAAAAATCCTAAGGTTCCTAATTTTCTCCCGGGGCAACTTCTTCTCCATTGAGGTCCTCCCCGCTCTCGGACCCGCTATTGCTATCGGCGTAATCATCATCATCGGAGGAGGCCAATGCTCCAGCATCATCTTCACACTCTCTAGCCTTTATTATCTCGTCAGTAAGATCGAAACCTCGAGCGTGGATCTCCTCAAGGGTTTCCCTCCGAGATTGGCATTTGGCGAGTTCAACAATCCAATGTGCTCGAGTCTGAGCGGTCTCAGCTGCCTGTCTCGCTTGGACTTGAGCAGCTTCAACATCAGCTTGGTAGATGACCGCGATTGCCTCTGCCTCGACCTTCGCCTTGTTGGCTTCAGATTTGTCCTTTGCAAGTTCGGAAGCCAACCGAGCCTCGAGCTCCTCTATTTGCTTTGCTTGAATTGAGTTTTTCTCCTTCATGCCTCGAAGCTGACTTTCGACCGATGACAATTGGGATAAAGCAGTCTCTTTTTCTGCAGCAAAGTGGTCCATACCTTCTTTCCACCCCAAGGTCTCCGCCTTCATCATATTGACCTCTTCGCGGAGCTGATCGATCTTCTGTACCTTCTGCTGCAGCTTTGAGATTGAAATGTTAGCCAATGTTCCCGAATCGAGCCCATGAGCTTTTAAGGTTTTCATTACCTGCTCGATCAGGTCGGTCTGATCTTAGTGAGCCTTGGCTAACTCGGCTCAAAGGTCCCTGGTCTCTTCTTTTTTTTGCCCACAGAGAAGTCTAAGGTCATTTTTATCCTCGGTGAGCCCTCAGAGGTCGGCCTCTTTCCGACATAGCTCAGCTCGAGACCGAGAAAATGCTTCCTGATGAAGGGCTGAGGCCTACGTAGATAAAATAAAAGAAGTTAGACAAGAAGAAAAAAATGAACACAAGGGGAGTTAAGGCTTACCCGATTCAGAACTTGTTGCGCTTTGTTGAAAAGGCTCGATGCCTCTCCCGAGTCCTTCCTCGAGACATCTAAATCGCACAGTCCGGTAGCATCTTTGACCCCAGTAAAGTAATCACGGAAGGGATCCTCCCTTCTATGGGCTCCTTAGATGGAGAGGGTCTTTAAGGCCCGAGCCTCTTAAAGCATCTCCTCGAAAAACAAGGGGAGCAGCGGGAAGCCTCCAATTTCTATTGCCCCAAGTGGATCACTTGGGGTGTTCTCTCTATCTAGAGGGGCCTGGAGACCAGCCCCTACAGCCGTACCCACCGTTGGCTCATTATGGTAGGAGGCATCTTCAATTATCGATAACTTGGGGACTTTGCCCAAGTCTCTTCCCGAGACCCCCTCATCTCGAGACGGAGTCTCTGCAGTCTTCATTGATTTAGTGGCTTTTGGGCCTCGGTGCTCGTTCCCACTCGGGCCACCAGCCCGGAGTCGTCTTCTTCCTCTTCTTCATCTTCATCCCTTAGACGCCGAACAGAGTCTTCTATCAAGAGGATAATGTTCTTCCTCAGCTTACGAGCCTTCTTCTTCTTAGGTTTTGGATCCTCGGAGGTTGAGGTCTGTTTCCTCTTTTTGTCCTTCGCTAATTTTGGTGCGGGGATCAAAGTCTCCTCCTCACCAGATAAGGGCCTCATGATAGAATCTTTGCCAAGGCCTGTATGAAAGGAAATTAAGTAAGAAATGCTTTAACAAAATCATCAAAGACGTGGAAAAGGGGCTTACCATGAGTTTTGGCCTCCTATCAGCCCTTTAATAAATCGCGCCATGAGCGCTCGGCAAACGTAGAGCTCGAGGTCAAGTCCCGAACCCAGCTCTTGAGGTTAGGAATTGCACCGGGCATCCAAGCAACCGCTACATCACGGAAAAGGATGTCGATGAGAAGAAGCAAAGGAGAAAAGCAATAAATAGGAGCTAATAGTGGGATTGTACTTACGCTTCATATTCTATTTCTCGGTAAATGGCATCTTCTCGGCCGGTATTAGGTCGGAAGTCCTCACTCGAACGAACCGGCCCATCCAGCCTAGGTCATTTTCCTCGTCTATGCTCGAGAATAACAGTTTGGTAGCCCAGCGCTGAAGTTTTATTAACCCGCCTCGATAGATGTTGTACAACCTGATGGGGTGATCGAGGGTGAAAGTCATCCCCTCGACTTTGCTCACGAAGAATCGGAGCAGAATAATAATTTTCCAAAAGGAAGGATGAACATGGCCTAGGGTTATTTGGTATTGATGGCAAAAATCAACGATGACGGGGTTGAGGGGCCCCAAGATGAAAGGGTAAGTATAAACACTTAGAAACCCTTACACATGGGTGGTGATGTCCTCTTCGGGGGTCGGGATCACCACCTATTTGCCCTCCCAATTGCAGTCTTTATTTACATGCTTAAGGTATCCCTCAGTTATCGAGCATATATACCTTGACACTGGATCACATTGACCTGGAATCGACGAGGGTTTATCAGTTTTAAAGTCGGAAGTGAGGACGCACCCCCCGGGAACACACTCCTCAAGGTGCGACTCCACCGGTGTTTTGTCGTTGATCGGCCGTGATGAAGAAGCATTTTCCTTTTGAGGAACAGTTTTTGACGTTTTTGCTATTTGGCTTTGAAGTTAAAAAATATGTGGAGATGATGAGATATGGTGTTCTAAGAAGAGGTTAGCAGTAAAAATCGTAGATTTACAGATGAAGAACTTAGAAGATGTAAAAAGCTTTGGAGATTGGAAATTTGAAAGTAAAAGTTCGAAATGGAGAAGAGATGAGCTATTTATAGATTTCACAACGACGGTTCAAAATTGGCGGTGGCCGACCATCGACTGACGCGCATTTAATACCTTGGTAACTGTACAGACGGAATGTTTCGGTCACTTATGTCGCTCCACGTCACGAGGATGACGTCATGACAGGTCGAGGTAGAAAAATCGAAGGCTCAATTCATTTCTTGTCATTACACTCCAAACAACCGAGGGGACTATCTGTATACGGTTAAAACCGGGCCCACCCGATTTTACTATTTGACCGAGATCGGGAGATTACACCGAAGAACGACCTCGTAACGGAACAGACTAAATCACGAGGACTAGGTACCGAGTTCAGAACTAAGGTACCTATCGAGATCGAGGATAGTAGCGATCAAAGCCAAATGAGACAGACATTGAGCAAGATCGAAGATAGCATAATAACAAAAAGGTGAGATATTCGTGACTAGTCGAGGGTCACGGCGTAAACCTCGGTGACTGGTCGAGGATCATGGTGTAAATCTCAGAATGGATCAAATCAGAAATGGTTAATTAGATAATCATGGGATTTGTAAGAAAGATTGTTCTCGCATAAAAAAGTCAATATAATTCTATCTCTTTAGCTTATACTCTCTTGTTCATCAACTTGCTTTATTCTTAACTGTTTTGGTATAAATCAGATCGAGGGAATCCTAGCTCGAGGGTCGAATTCCATTTCAACACTGGTTCACTTTACTTTATAGTTCATTTCTGTCATTAATCCTCATATTTATCTATCGTTATTAAGTGAAATCATGTATTCTTAGAACCTCACTATAAGTTTAATTTTTATTAAGATATATCTGGTACATATAGTAGATCCAGCAAACAGCGCAAATCTGTTATATGTGCTTATAAATCCAAAAATAAAAAACATTTTCTCCTCATTTTGGGAAATAAAAGCTTATACAACTGCAGTGAGCTACCTTGCAGCAAAGAGCAAACTAGCTATCATCTCGCAACAAAATGGTTCTTGACAATTTTATGTCTTAGATTAGGCAAATGTATCCTGTCAAGTTTGTAATAGCTGAAATCCTTCTTGGGGAGATTAATGTCATTAAAGATCATAGTCTCATGTATCTAATGACTCCATTTAGTGAGTATGTCTGTCACATTATTTGATTCCTTGTAGCAATGCCTAATAATAATATTGTGAGTTTATATGAGCTGTTGTGCCTCCTTGATGTTACTGTCAATGTGCCACAGGGATTTTAAATTATTGTTTAACATATCAATAACCAGTTTTGAGCCATATTGAAAGTATAATTCTATCATATCCATTTGAGTGGCACCATTGCAGACCTAATAAAGCATCCTTAACTTCTACCATATTACTAGCCTCTATGGTTTCTTAGAATACATCCAACACCAATCGATTCATTATCATGTTCGCTACCATCTGTATTAAGCCTAACCCAACAAAATAAAGACATTTCCCAACTTATAGGATTGCAAATAATTTTAGCAGTTAAATTTCTATCAAGAATATATTTCTACAAAATGGGACCTGGACCTTGGTTCAATAATTCCTCTATGAATATGTTCTTGGCAATAAATGAGTGTGTTTTATTTAAAAGGACTCCTTGGGTAATATAGCTCACTACAAAGCACGCTGGTAGCGAAGTAATTTTATCAACTTGAAGATTATGATTAATTTAAGACTTTCAGTGTAGTAGTTAAACCATATACCATACAAGTTGTTCTATTAATTATTGCATCTAATGGTTGATCTATCATGCAACATGATGTGTAGAATTCCATTCTGCATGGGTAGCTTCAAGAGCAGCTATTCATGTCACAACCCGTTGGGTTTGTTCATCCTTCATATCCCACTCATGTATATCATTTGCAAAAATCTCTTTATGGATTGAAACATGCTCCTCAAGCTTGGTAAATGGATTCTCACCTATTAATTTATGTTGATGACTTAATTCTTACGGAGCTCATTATCTCCAAGTTGAGCAAGGAATTCTCCATCAGAGACTTGCCTTTGTGGTGAACAAAATATGATAATTCATGCACTTACCCACTATGAATCACTAGACAACAGTTAATCGAATTCTCAAAGACCTTAAGTATACGATTAATTATCATTTTATTGTTTCTTGGTCTTCCAGTTTTACTCTTCAAGCATTCACAAACTTTGGTTGACAACTTCTCCGGATGATAGAAAATCAAATAGTGGTTATGCTATTTGTTGAGTTATGTATTTTGATGATTAACAAGTGTGTTCAATGAATATGAGCTAAGAGCCAGGTTCTCACCGTAACGGCTGAAGGTCTTTACAAGACAATAACTTTTTCTATAAATGTTAATGTAATCCGATATTTGTGGAAAGGATTCTAAATATGATAAAAAATATTGCCTAAAGATATCTGTAGATAGGAGTCACGAAGCTTGAGGAGTCCTTATGATCTCAGGACTTGTAAATGGATTAGAGTTTGACTGTGCCTAGGAATCCCAAAGATCTTGGAGCTGTGATGACTTAAATATCTTTGCCTAAGGAATGTTGGAAACCATCCTTTTATACATCTACTGAGTACAAAGAGCATAGTATATTTCAGTTCACAATACACTTGAAGTTGTTGACCAAGACTGCATAATCAGTTCATTTTCTACTTGAGTGAGTCTAGATCATGTGTATTAGGAAATTGAGGTGTATTCACGTTTTCATTCAAAGAATGTTAGTGAAATTATTGTCTAAGTTTGCAAGTTAGAGTAACTTGTAGTTTTCATACATTAAGTAGAAATAGTTGAGGTGTGGAGGGTAGGTTACAAGAGTTGTAATCTGCACAATTGGCTTATTTGTTCTAGTAAAGTTGAGGTTAAAATCCTACGTGGTAGGTCGTGGTTTTTGCACCTTTGAGCTGGGTGATTTTTCACGTTAAATTATTGTTCTTTAATTTTTTGTTGATTTTATTTAAGCGAAAGGAGTAAGGTAAAGAATCAAGTTATATAGTAATTTAAGAGGGCACTCAAATAACAATTGGTATCAGAGCATGTTCTCTTAAACGTGGTTAACACCTCATGAGATCTTGGAAGAGACGAGTACTCCACCTAGAATTAATGAAGGACAATCAACTACTAGACCACCCATGTTTAATGAAAAATATTACAGTTGGTGGAAGGAAAGAATAGAGGCCTTTCTAACGGTTGAGGAGTATGAACTGTGGACTATAGTAAATCGAGAACCATTGACTCCCACCAAGCAAAATGGACAAAATATGATTGTTCCCCAGGATCTCTCAGAATTTATGGCAGCTAATTTCAGAATGGAAAAGAATGCCAATGCTAAGAAAATTCTCATTTGTGGACTTAGTCTTAATGAATACAACATGATATCTGTCTGCTCCAATACGAAGAAAATTTGGAATGCTCTTCAAACTGCTCGTGAAGGGACCAATTAGGTAAAAAGATCAAGAATTGAGTTGCTAATGAGAAACTATGAGCTTTACTCTATGAAATACTCTGAGCCTATTCAGGATATGATGACCATGTTCACTATCATAACGAATGAACTAAAGTCACTGGGAAAAGTGTTCACTTCTAAAAAATTGGTTAGCAAAGTCTTGGGGATTCTACCTACCTCGTGGGAACCAAAAGTCACAGCCATTTAGGAAGCGAAGGAGCTGGACAAAATCTCATTAGACGAGTTAATTGGGAATCTAAAAATTCACAAAATGAGAAAGCTGGAACTACGCAAGGAAGAACCAAATAGGGATAAAGGGCTGGTTCTCAAGGCTACATATGAAGATGAGTCTGACAATGATAATTTGGATATCGCACTGTTTGCTAAGTTCAAAATATTCATGAAAATTTCCAGAAATGGACCAAAGAAAGAAAACAATGGCAAACCTAAGCAGGCTGACAAATCCTCATATGATGGATGCTACAAGTGTAACAAGATGGATCACATGGTCAAAGACTTTCCAGCTTGGAAAATTAAATGTAAGAAAGAAAGAGTTGAGAAATAAAAAATGGATAATTTAAAGGAGCATAGTCCAAACAAAATCAAAGTTCTAGGCAAGGGATTCACCTAGGCCATGAAACAAGCCTTCTTGGCAGCATATGAATATAGTGGAAGTGAAAAAGAGGAGGGAATGGAGTGAGACTATTAGCCTATATGATGTAATTGAATCTGAAGATTCTAATAAGTCTGAACCTCAAGTACGACTAGGAATTCACATTGGGAGACCCTCTCTTTTTGATGAACATCACTTTGATGAATGAAAGATGCGTATGGAGGTGTTCCTCCAAGCAACTGATTATGACTTACGGGAAATTGTTAATCACGATCCAATCATACCTATGATAGTGAATAACAATGGAGACAAGAGCATCAAAAGAGAGGAAGAATATAATGTTGTGGATCTCCAGATTATCTAGAAAAATGCCAAAGAAAAGGACATTCTTTACAGGATCCCTCATAGGAATGTTCTCTACAAGGTGTCCTGCTCCTCTGTCAATGACATATGGAGGACCTTGGTGGCTGATTATGAAAATGAAAATATTGAGTTAGCACTGATGGCAATTGAATAGAACAACTCAAAAGAGGAAGTGATAGGGATGATGGCCATGAGTGATTCAGTGGCTGAAGATGAACCAAGTCAGGTAAGTATTTCTAATCTGAAAGAGAACATTCATGCTATGTATGAGAAATAACTAATGTCCATAATAGTAACTATGATGAGTGAAATTGACATGTTAAGTGTTGGAAATCAGTTAGTAAGTAATCCTTCGTGTGTCAAACTTGATTTAAAAAAACTTGAATCAAATATAATTGACCTTGAAAGACAAATTAAGGGTCTTAAGAACCAAGTTCTTGACCTTACTGCACTGAATCAACAGCAAGCTTCTAAAAATAGAAATGAAATAGTCAGTGACTTGAAAAATAACCTTGAAAAAAAGAGCTTAAGGATAGGCTATACGATGCCAATAAAAGGAATAAGACTCTTCAAGAGAATCTTGAAAAGGCAAAGTATGAACTATCTAGGATAAGCAAGTGACATAGATCATCTGATGCATTGAACTGACTTAATGAAAATTGCAGCACAAATAGGTCAGGGATTGACTAGAGGAAACCTGTACCAAGATTTGATCCTAATTATGTAGGAATCTTGTTACACCCCATATTTTCTTACGTAAAAGTACACCATAAGTCAATTGATGTAACCTTAAAAATAATATCATCTTTAAAAGTATATAAAGTAAGTTAATCATGTTAACTTGGAGGTTACAAATATTTAAGATCATAATCAGCAAGTACGAGAGGGTTGGAAGGTTTAGCAGCTAAACCAATTGAAGAAAATAAATTTTGTCAAAAGTTGGCAAGTTGGGAAAGTTTTAACCTGAGGGTTCTTAACATGACAAGAAGGTGATGTTATAAGGTATTTTAGTCGTATGATAGTCGTGTGTTAAGTTTGGAAGTCAAGTGAGTTGTGAAGAAAAAGTCGACGAAAGTCGTTACAAGTTACGCTCATAAATTTTACTGAAAGTTAGGTCTAATATCACCGAGATTTTCTCCCAATATACTTAGAGTTACGGTGTGATCCACCAACCAAATTCAAGGTATACGATTTTAGTTTCTAACTCATTAAATCGTTCATCGATACAACATCAGAGTAGAGAGATATTCACGTATTCGCGAGACTGCATAGGCAGACTCGTTGGAGCCCACTTGAGGCATGCATCGACTTTACTCCTTTTAAAAGACGTTGCAACCTCAATTTTGGTCATTCCTCACCCAAACTTTGTCCACAAGCTGTCACGACCCAAAACTCAGCATGTCGTGATGGCGCCTATCAGTGAACTAGGCAAGCCGACAATCCGAAATAACTATTCATTTTGAATTGAAAACATGATGAAATAAGTTTAACAGTGACAAATTCTCATAATTAATCGATAAGAAAATACCGCGACTCAATACAAAGTCCACAAAATCCGGGTGTCACTGAGTACATAGGCTACAAAAATGACAACACAATTTAACTGCTAATACAACTGTCTAAAAAGATAGGACAATGCTAAATAAACTAAAAAGAAGGAGAGTCAAGGTCTGCAGATGCCAAAGCAGCTACCTCAAAAGTCTCCAAGCAGATGAAGCTCTAACTCTAGCAACCGCCATGCCTAGAAGTACCTGGATCTGCACACAAAGTGCATAGTGTAGTATGAATACAACTGACCCAATGTATTCACTAAGTAACATGACTAACCTTGAGTTGAAAGCAGCGACGAGCTCATATAGGTACAGTCCAAATCAAGATAATAATAGTAATAACTCAGAGAGAAATATAATAATCAGTTTGTAGACAATACAAATATGTAAACATGCTTTCTAGTTTTTAACAGCTTGAGTACAACACGAACAGAATAGGCCAAGTATGACTAATATGAAAAATGTCACATCTCGATATCTATGTCAAGTATGCATGTCATCTATAATGCAACATAGTGATAAAGTCATATACTCATACTCTCAGAGTATCTATCCTCACTCAGCATGCTCAATCACTTGGCACTCCCAGCCATTCAACACTCTCAATCACTCATCACTCTCAATCACTCGGCACTCGCACGCGACACTCACACTCATCGGTATATGCGCTCACTGCTGGTATGTTAGACTCCGGAGGGGCGGATCCTGCCCAAGAGAATATAATCCAATTATGGCATGTTGCGGGATGCAGCCCGATCCAATCATATATCACTCACAATTAGGCCCTCGGCCTCACACAATCATCAATCCGCCCAAAATAATGATACATGATGTAACAATAAATGATAACAGATATTGAGATATGATATGCAAATGATGAATGCGACTGAGTACATAACTGCAATTTAAGACTCAAAGACAAAAATGATCTTTGTGGGTCCCAACAATAACAACGTATAGCCTAAACATGATTTCTAACATGAATCACATCTCAATTTCTCTAACACATAGAGAATACATAAATAATAATAAGATTAGATAACTACACAGTTCTACAGAATCAACCGAGTCACAATTACTATGGTGCATGCCCACACGACCATCACCTAGCATATTTGTCACCTCAACACCAACCACATAACCCGTAGTTCAGGGATTCATACCCTCAAAACAAAGTTTAGAAGTGTTACTTACCTCAAACCATGCAAATCCCTACTCTAACAAGCCTTTTCCTCGCAAATCGGCCTCTGAACGACTCGAATCTAGCCACAAACAACTTAATACAATCAATACAAGCTATAGGAATCAATTCCATATGATAAAGCTAAGTTCTTTAATCAAAGTCAAAGATCAACCAAAAATGTCAATCACGGGCCCACATCTCGAAATCTAAAAATAATAATAAAATCCAAACCCTCATTCAATAACGAGTCCAACCATACTAAAATTACTCATTTTCGATCTCAACTCGACCTTCAAATCCTCAAATTATGGTCTATGAAGTTTCACAAATATTTCCCAATTTTTCCAACCCAAAATACTAAATTAAATGGTAAAAACAATGATAGATTCATGTATAAAAATCAAATCCAAGTTAGAGTTACTTACACCAATCAACTCCTTGAAAATTCCTTCAAGAATCGCCCAAATCCGAGGTCTATAGCTCAAAATATGAGTAATGTGTCCAAACTGTCGATTTTGATATTTAACACTGCTTTCCAGTGATTCCACTTTGCGATCATGGGAAGTCCATCGCGATCGTGAAGAACAAAAGAATTCTACCGTAAAAATAACCTTCGTGAACGTGGAACTCCAGCTGAAAACGTGATGCACATGAATTCAAGGCTACACGATCGCGCACCTCCTCACGCGATCGCGATGAACAAACGTGTGGCTTTCAGGCCACCCCTTCTTCCTTCTTCGTGAATGCGGTACAACCCTCGCGTTCGTGTAGTACTACTGACCAAAGCTCCGCGATTGCAGACCAACTCTCATGAACATGTAGAACATTTTCCTAAGTCGCCCAAACAAGCCCTCACGATCACGAACCTTCTCACTCGGTCGCGAATAAGGAAACCAGACATGAAACATCAGCAATCTCACAAAGTCGAAAATGAAGCCGAACTTAATCTGAATCACAATCGAGGACCCCGAGACCCCATCCAAAATGAGTCATAAAACATCATAAGAACTCGCCCAAAGCCTGGAATCACATTAAACAACACTAAAACCACGAATCCCACATCGATTCAAGCCTAATGAACTTATGAACTTCTAACTTCTAAAACTATTGTCGAAACATACCAAACCAACTCCGATTGACCTCAAATTTCGCACACAAGTCATAAATGACACAGCAGACCTATTCCAACTCTTGGAACCAAAATCCAAGCCTGGTAACCACAAAGTCAACTCTCGGTCAAACTTCTCATCTCTCCAAACTTGTATTTTTTCAACTTTTGCCAATTCAAGCCAAAATGACCTACGAACCGCCAAATCAATATCCGAACTCACACCTAAGTCCAAAATCACCATACGAAGCTATCAGAACCATCAAAACTCCATTCCGGAGTCATTTACACATACGTCAACATGCGATCAACTCTTTCAACTTAGGCTTCCAACCTGGATACTAAGTGTCCCAACTCATTTCGGAACATTACCGAAACCTAATCAACCACCCCGGAAAGTCACATAAAAATAAATGAGCATAGAATAAGAAATAAATGGGGGAACGAGGCTACAATACGCAAAATGACCGGCCGGATCGTTACATTCTCCCCCTCTTAAACAAATATTCGTCCTCGAACACGTCTTGAATCATACCTGGAGTCCAAATAGGCGTGGCTAATTGTCCCGCATCTCCCACTCAGTTTCCCAAGTAGCCTCCTCGACGTACTGACCCCTCCACTACACCTTCACTGAAGCTAATTTCTTTAACCTCAACTTTCGAACCTGCCGATCCAAAATGGCCACCGGCTCCACATCATAAGTCAAATCCCCATCTAACTGAACCGTGCTGAAGCCCAAAATATGAGACGGATCACCAAAATACTTTCGGATCATGGAAACATGAAATACTAGATGAACACTCGATAGACTAGGTGGCAATGCAAGCTTATAAGCCACCTCTCCAGTCCTCTCAAGCACCTCAAAAGGGCAAATATACCGAGGGCTCAACTTGCCCTTCTTCCCGAGCCTCATAACACACCCTTCATGGGTGAAACTTTAAGAAATATCTTCTTCCCCACCATGTAGGAAACATCACAAACCTTCTAATCAACGTAATTTTTTTGTCTAGACTACGCCGTGCGAATCTGATCCTGAATCAACTTAACCTTTTCCAAAGCATCTTGAACCAAGTCAGTACCCAATAGCCTAGACTCACCCGGCCCAAACAAAACAACTAGACACTGATATCACCTCTCATACAAGGTCTTTTACAGAACCATTTGAATACTCGATTGATAGTTGTTGTTGTAGGCAAATTCTACAAGTGGCAGTAACTGATCCTATGAACCCCGAAAATCCATGACACAAGCACGTAGAATATCCTCCAATATTTGAATGGTGCACTCAAACTATCCGTCTGTCTGAGGGTGGAATGTTATACTCAACTCAACCCGTGTGCCTAACTCTCGCTGCACTGCTCTCCAAAATTTCGATGTGAACTGCGTTCCCCGATCTGAAATGATGGACACCGGCACACCGTGAAGGAAAACAATTTCATGGATATAAATCTCAGCCAACCACTCAGAAGAATAGGTAGTCCCAATTGGAATGAAGTGCGAAGAGTTTGTCGACCGGACCACAATCACCCAAATAGCATCAACCTTCTTCAAACTCCATGGGAGTCCAACTACATTTCCTATCAGGAATCACAAGCCTCTAAAGCAAATTGCCCGGCCTCTTATGCTCGTACTTTACCTGCTGACAATTCAAGCACCGAGCTACAAACTCCACTATGTGTTTCTTCATCCTCCTCTACCAATAGTGATGCTTCAAGTCTTGGTACATCTTTGCGGCACCTGAATGGATGGAATACCGCAAATTGTGGGCCTCCTCAAGAATCAACTCACGCAGTCTATCCACATTGGGCACACAGATCTGACCCTACATCCGTAACACCCCATCATCTCTAATAGAAACCTCTTTGGCATCACCGTGTTGAACTGTGTCCTTAAGGACGTGCAAATAGGGGTCGTCATACTGAAGGTCTCTGATGCGATCAATACAAAGAATACCGAGAAACCACACAAGCTAGAACCTGACTAGGCTCCGAAATATCTAACCTCGTGAACTGATTAGCCAAGGCCTAAACATCTGATGCAAGCAGTCTCTCCCCAACAGGAATAAATGCAAGGCTACCCATACTCATCGCCTTCCTACTCAAGGCATCGGCTACCGCATTGGCCTTTCTGGGATGATACAAAATGGTGATATCATAGTCTTTTATCAGCTCCAACTATCTCTGCTGCCTCAAATTTAGATCCTTTTATTTAAATAAGTGCTAAGGAATCTGATGGTTTGTAAATACCTCACAAGACAAACCATAGAGATAATGCCTCAGAATCTTAAATGCATGAACGATGGCTGCCAACTCCAAATCATGAACGAGGTAATTCTTCTCATGAGGCTTCAATTGGCGTGAAGCATAAGCAATCACTCTACCCTCCTACATCAAGGCACACCCAATACCAATCTGATAAGCATCACACTACACTATATAAGAACCCGATGTTGAAGGCAAGACTAGAATTGGAGCTTTGGTCAAGGCAGTCTTAAGCTTCTCAAAGCTCTCCTCACACTTATCGGACCACTTGAAAGGAGCACCCTTCTGGGTCAACCTGGTCAAAGATGCTGCAATGGAAGAGAAACCCTCAACAAAGCGATGGTAATATCCAGCCAAGCCTGGAAAACTCTGAATCTTAGTAGCTGAAGACGGTCTGGGCCAACTCTAAACCGCTTCGATCTTCTTCGAATCCACCTTAATCCCCTAACTAGACACCACATGCCCCAAGAACGCCACCGCACTGAGCCAAAACTCACACTTGGAGAACTTAGCATAAAGTTTCTCCTTCTCTGTAGTACAATCCTCAGATGTTGTGCATGTTCCTCCTCACTACGTGAGTACACCAGGATATCATCAATAAATACTATGACAAACAAATCGAGATATGGCTGGAACACATTGTTCATCAGATGCATGACTGTTGTGGGGCATTGGTCAGCCCAAAAGACATCACAAGGAACTCATATTGACCATGGAGGGTCCTGAATGCTGTCTTCGGAATATCTGAGTCCCGAATCTTCAACTAGTGATATCCCAACCTCAAATCAATTTTTCAGAACAATCTCGCCCCCTGAAGTTGGTCAAATAAGTCATTAATGCACGGTAAATGATTCTTGTTCTTAACTATAACTTTGTCCAGCTGTCTATAGTCAATGCACATCTGCATAGTTCCATACTTCTTCTTCACAAAAAGAACTAGTGCACCCAAGGCGATATACTAGGCCTAATGAACCCCTTATCAAGAAGCTCCTAAAGCTGCTCTTTCAATTCCTTTAATTCTGCTAGTGCCATACGATACGGGGGAATAGAAATAGGCTGAGTGCCCGACACCAAATCAATACCAAAATCAATATCCTTGTCAGGTGGCATGCCTGGAAGGTCTACAGGAAACACATCCGGAAAGTCTCGCACTACCGGGATAGAATCAATTGTAGGAGTATCAGCACAACATCCCTACAAAAGCCAAGTATGAAAAAAAAACCCTCCCAACTATCTGTTGGGCCTTCAAATATGAAATCACCCTACTGGGAACATAGTCCAGAGAACCTCTTCACCCAATCCTAAGTAACCCCGGCATCGCCAATGTCACGGTCTTAGCGTGACAATCCAGAATAGCATGACATGGGGACAACCAATCCATGCCCAGAATCACGTCGAAATCAACCATACTAAGCAATAAGAGTTTAATTATTTTCTCCAATCCCCTAATAGTCACCACACACGATCTATACATACGGTCCACAATAATAGAATCGCCCACCAGTGTAGATACATGAACACGTAAAACTAAGAACTCATTGGGCATATCCAGATAACTAGAAAAATATGATGTTACATACGAATAAGTGCAACCAGAGTAAAATAATATGGAAGCATCCAAATGGCAAACTGAGACAATACATGTGATCATTACGTTTGAAGCAACAATCTATGTCCTGGTAGGGAAAGCATAGCATCGAGCCAGGCTGTCATCTAATCGACCTCCCCCTTTATGGCGACCTCTAGTTGCTTAAGCCCCACCCTAAGTTGGCTGAGTGGGTGGTGAAGTAGCTGGTGCGAAAGTCATAACCTGACCCCTCTGCTAAACTAGACCTCCAAAATGACAAGGACACTGCCTCTAAACATGTCCAAACTCCCAGCACTCGAAGCAACTCCCCGATGGTGGTGGAGACTAAATCAAACCTCTAGAGCCAGAATAGCTACTAGGAGGACCTGGTATAGATGAACCTTGAACTGATGGAGCACGAGATGAACTCTGAGCTGGGAGGGCACTGAGAGATGACTGACCCAGACAAGCACTGTATGAACTATGGCTAGATGATGCACCATGATGCACCGGACGACTCATCTAAGCGGGCCTATAAGGGCTACCCTTGTTGTGGTGGGACTGCCCTCCAGCAGAAACACCGCTTAAACCACCCAAACCACGAGGCCTCTTATCCTCTCTGACTTATTCTAGCCACCTAGCAATATCAACTACCTCGCCGAACCTAGCACCAGATACCTACGTAACTCCTCGCTGCGGGTCTATGGAACAAACTTCTCCAAGGAGAGAACGGAGAACTCGTGCCACATAAGTGGTGCAACACCGGCTGACCTGCTTAACTCATAAGACTCCCACCATCTGCAGGCTGCCCCCGACATCTAAAAAGTAGTAAATGAGACTCCACTAGTCTCCAAAATACCTGTCGTGCAAAGAATCTTCTGGCACCTGTCCAAGAAGTCCTAAGCATCCTCTGACTCAGCCCCACTGAATAATGAAGGCCTGAGCCTCCCAAACCTCTCTAGCCTCTTCTGCTCCTCGTCACTCATCGGTGGACCTAGTTGGGCCTGAGCAACTGTAACTAGCTGGACTGGTAGTGCCCCCGATTTATGAAGTCCCTGAACCACCTGCTCTGGAGTACAGGCGGCGGGAGTCTGAGCACCTCCCTCGGCATGATAAGTGGCAGGTGCAACTTGAACTGAAATCGCCTGACCAAGGCTGGTGCATACAGTCAAATATCGGAGCCAAAGCCTCTTGAATGCTTGGAATCATAATGGCCACAGCTGGTCCCACCGGCTCAATTGCTTCTGGAATTTTCTCCTAAGCTAGAGCAACTGGTGGCTCCAGGGGTGCTGCTCTGGCTACTGTATGAGCTGCACCTCGGCCTCTACCATGGCCCCGACCTCTCGTGTCTTTAGCTGGAGGTACTGGTGGTCGTCCACCTGATCCGGCAACACGTGTCCTCTCCATCTGTGAGAGAATAGAATAATAAAAGTTTAATTTCTGAAATCAACAAATCGAAACAACAAGAATATAAGAAAATGAAGCTTTCCTAATGGTCTGGTAGCCTCTCGAAGTTAAGTATAGACGTCTCTGTACCGATCCGCAAATCTCAACTAAACATGCTCATGACTCGTGAGACCTATGTAACCTAGACTTCGATACCAACTTGTCACGACCCAAAACTCAGCATATTGTGATGGCGCCTGTCACAGAACTAGGCAAGCTGACAATCATAAATAACTATGCATTTTGAATTGAAAACATGATGAAATAAGTTTAGCACTGACAAATTCCCATAATTAACTGATAAGAAAATACCGTGACTCAATACAAAAGCCTCAAAATCGGGGTGTCACTAAGTACATGTGCTACTAAAATGACAACACAGTCTAATTGTTAATACAACTATCTACAAAGATAGAACAATGCTAAATAAACTAAAAAGAAGGAGAGTCAAGGTCTGTAGATGCCAAAACAACTACCTTAAAAGTCTTCAAGCAGATGAAGCTCCAAACCTAGCAACCGCCGTGCCCAGAATTACCTGGATCTACACACGAAGTGCATAGTATAGTATGAGTACAACCAACCCAATGTACTCAATAAATAATAGGACTAACCTTGGGCTGAATGAAGTGACAAGCTCAGATAGGTACAATCCAAATCCAGATAATAATAGCAATAACTCAGAGCGAAATCCAATAATAGGTTTGTAGACAATACAGAAATGTAGGCATGTTTTCTAGTTTTTAACAACTTGAGTACAACATGGATAGAATAGGCCAAGTATGACTAATATGAGGAATTCCACATCTCGATATCTATGTCAAGTATGCATGTCAACTGAAATGAAACACAATGATAAAGTCATATACTCATACTCTAGGAGTATTCATCCACACTCAGCACGCTCAATCACTCGGCACTCCCAGTCACTCATCACTCTCAATCACTAAGCACTCTCAAATGCTGAGGACTCTCAGACACTTTGCACTAGCACTCATTGTACCTGTGCTCACTGCTAGTATATCAGACTTCGGAGGGGCGGATCCTTTCCAAGCGGTACTATAAGCCAATCATGGTATGTTGTGGCGTACATCACAATCCCATTATATATCACTCACAATCAGGCCCTCAACTTCACTCAGTCATCAATCTCTCCAGTCTCTCAAGCTCACAACACTCATGCCAATCAACCCAAAACAATGATACATGATGTAACAAATAATGATAATAGAGACTGATATATGATATACAAATGATGAATGCGACTGAGTACATAACTGTAATTTAAATAAATAATTTAATAACAAAAACGACCTTTGTGGGTCCCAAAAATACTAGTGTATAGCTAAAAAATATTTCAAACATGAATCACATCTTAATTTCTCTAAAACATGGAGAATACATAAATAATAACAAGATTAGATAACTACACAGTTTTACATAATCAACTGAGTCACAATTACTACAGTGCACACCCACACGCCTGTCACCTACCATGTGCGTCGCCTCAACACCAACCACATAACCCGTAGTTCAGGGATTCATACCCTCAAAACTAAATACAATCAAACCATATACAATCAATACTCCTCAAACCACGCAAATCCCTACTCCAACAAGCCCTTTCCTCACGAATCAGCCTCCGAAGAACTCGAATCTAGCCACAAACAACTTAATACAATCAATACAAGCTAGAGGAATCAATTCCATATGATAAAGCTAAGTTCTTTAACTAAAGTCAAAAATTCAATCCACAAACACAACCCAGGGCCCACGTCTTGGATTGAGACAAAATTAACATAATCCGAACATTCATTCAATAACGAGTCCAACCATATAAAAATTATTGAACTCCGATCTCAACTTGACAATTCAAATCCGAAAATTATGGTCTATGAACACAAATGTTTCCCAATGTTCTCAACCCAAAACACTAATTAAATGGTAAAATCAATGATATATTTGTGTATAACAACCAAATCCAAGTTAGAAACACTTACTCCAATCAACTCCTTGAAAATCCCTTCAATAATCACCCAAATCCGAAGTCTCTAGCTCCAAATATGAGAAATGGGTTCAAACCATCGATTTTGATATTTAACACTGTTATCCAGTAATCACACAAATCCGAAGTCTCACTCAGAATGCTCAATCACTCCGGCACTATAAGGCTCAGTATGTATAGTTGCTCTGCCATAGTAGGCTCGCTCATAGGTGCTCGGCCATACTAGCCTCCGTATCTCGGCCATTCTGGGCTAGCTCATAGGCGCTCGGCCACAGTAGGCTTGATATATAACTTAATATCTAATCAAAAGTTTACCAATAGGGGCCTGCCCACCGATTATAGCTTGATGGTGGGGAAAATACTGTAATACTACCCAATAGGGGCCTGCCCACCGATTATAGCTCGATGGTGGTGAAAATACTGTAATACTCTGTGTGTATATATATATATATATATATATATATATATATATATATATATAAATATTTATATATAGACCCTTTGCTCTCTTGACTGGAAGAACTCAATACTTAACTGAATATAAAGTCCCGATAAGGGAGAATATGAACTTCTCTTTATGTCTTGTTATCAAACATATTTAGCTACAGGATCATGCCAAAATGAAGGAAAGGTTTAGCCTTAACATACCTTAATCCCGTTGAGTCCTTAATACCTTCTAAGCAACTCTTCAAACAACTCAACTCAATCTACCATAACCTAAGGAGATTCAAAATCAGTGCTGAGTAAAGGCTATGTCCGTTACTTAAGCTATTAGCTCGTTGACATAAATTATGCAGCATCTCCCCTGTAACAAGGGCCTCCTCCAATACCATATACCAACAATAATAAGCAGAGAAATCCAGCAACATATAAATATCAATAACAAGACACCATATAACAACAACAAGTCACAACTACTTCACGATTAGCGGCAAGCTCTGATTGGAATCCGTATACCTCATATCACCCCTTAAAGACTTCTTTCTTTAACTTAACAGTATAATTAATATGATAATTAATTCATTCATCAATGATTCAAGCCTTATACCATATATATAAATAATAAATAAAATAATCCACAACTCGAAGTATCCTCAGTTAGCAACTTTATTCACTAGTTCATGTCTAGTCCATCCATTTAACTTAATAACCATCCATATAACCTTATGAACATTCAATAACATAATATAAATACATCCTAAAGTAGCTTCAATTCTAAATCCAAGTTATATTTAACTTACAACAACCCTCAATGGAAATACAACACCATAGAAGTCACTTAAGCTAATCTTCACATCCAATCTAAAGTTTTATATGTTTCTTTTATCAATTCACTTGATAAATATATAGACATGCATAACAATAGAAACCATATCATAATCAAGTTATATCCCCTAATTTCTAGCAATAACAATACACACATGCACACACACACACACAGAGAGGTGTATATCCAACATGTTCGTATGATGATTTCAAACTTGGGCGTATGTCCGGATCGGATTTCGGATAACCCGGGGGCGTTTCGGCGCCTATTGTGGAAGTTGACATTTTGGGAAAGATTTCATAAATTTGAGTTGAAGTGCATTTCAATATTATCAATGTCTGTTTGGGATTCCGAGCCTGGGAATATCTCCCTATGGTGATTCTGGTTTGGGAGCGCGTCTGGATGTGGATTTGGAGGTCCGTAGGTCATTTTGGGGTCATTTGGCGAAAGTTAGAAATTTGAAGGTTTTTGAAAAGTTTGATCGGGAGTGGACTTTTTGATGTCGGGGTCGGATTGCGATTCCGGAAGTTGGAGTAGGTCCGTAATTTCGAATGTGACAAATGTGCAAAATTTGAGGTCAATCAGACGTGATTTGATAGGTTCCGACATCGAATGTAGAAGTTTGAAGTTCTAAAATTCATAAAGCTTGAATTGGGGTGCGATTCATGGTTTTGATGTTGTTTGATCTTATTTGAGGCCTCGAGCAAGTTTGTGTTATGTATTGAGACTGGTTGGTATGATTGGACGGGGTCCAGGGGCCTCGGGTGTGATTCAGGGTGGTTCCGGACCAAGTTTGGGTGTTTTGATGTTGCTGGTTGCTACTTCTGGTGTTGTTCTTCACGTGCGCGAGGAGCCTCTCGCATTCGTGAAGAAGTATTTTGCTGCTGGGACTTTGTTCTTCGCGTTCGCAAAGAAGGAATTTTTGTTGTTCGTTGTCTTATTTCGGAAGCTTATATCTGTTATTCTATAACGAATCTGGAGATGATCCAAAAATGAAAGTTGTAGCCCTTGGTGTCTAGTTTTCCGAAAGATAAATCATTTTTCATTTGGAGTTGTGTACAATAAGTTATGATGGATACACTTCAGACTTTCCGGGAAGAGTTTGGAAATCTCTTTTGTACATGGCTGACTTTGGAAACTTATATCTCGCAATCTACAATGAATTGGGAAATAATCAACCTATAAAAGTTATTTCCCTTGATGTCTAGTTTCCAGAAAGTCAAACCATTTGTGATTCGTAGTTTTGTAAAAAAGGTTATGACTATTACACTAGAGGTTGTCTGAGAAGAATTTGAAAATGTCCTTTGACAATTTTGTGCATCGCAAACGCGATGGGGGTCTCGCGAACGCGAAGAAGGGTCGTCTGGGTAGTGTATAAGTTTGAAAAAATGGGTTTGGCTCATCTCATCTCATTTCCTCCATGGGAGCCGACCTAGGAGCGATTTTGGAGCTCCATCTTCATCATCTATGTCAAGGTAAGTGATTCCTACCTATTGCAAGTTAAATACTTGGTTTATATAGGAATTTAGGCGTGAAAATTCATGGAAATTTGTAGAAATATTGTATTTTGAAGAAAAACCTAGAAATTGGTATTTTTAGATTTTGACCACGAATTTGGTCATGGGATTGAGAATAAATTATATGTTTGAGTTTGTGATGTTATGGGTAATGTTTATCTTCAAAAAGTTTCGAAATCCGGGCACGTGGGCCCGAGGGTGATATTTATCGACTTTTTGATTGGGGTTAGAAATTATAGTAAATTGAATTATAACGAGTATTAGAGTATATATTTATGGATTGACACATTTATTGACTAGTTTTGGAGCGTTGAACATCGGTTTGAGTTGTTAGAAAGGCTTTGGAGCAGGTTATGGAGTTTCGGAGCGAGGTAAGTCTCGCTTCTAACCTTATAAGATGGAAATAACCCCATAGGTGAACTAAATTATTGTGTGCTTCTATTTGTGGGGGCTACGTGCGCACGAGGTGACGAAAGTCCGCACGTAGCTACTAGTTATGCCTATGTCTAGGTAGTTTTAGGCTCACATCATGCCTTGTTGATATTGTTATTGATTTATGTTTATTGTTTGACTCGAGAGGGAGCGAGATTGAGTTTACTTATTAAATGTTTTCAAAGGAGTTGAAATTGAAGTACCTGAGATTTAAAAGGTGTCATTTGAACTTCATAATTTCGAAAAGGATTGAGGAATGCTATAATAACTTAAGAAATCTATGTGTGACCGCGTCGCATGTATGTTTCGCGAGCGGGGTAATTTCCTTAAAAGGCTACAAGCTGAATTTCCCTTATTTTGAAAAGAATCAAGAAAGAGATAGGATTTTAATGTTAAAATTATATTTGACCACGTCGTAAATATGATCGGCAAGCGAGGAGATTTCCTTAAATTTATATTTGCCTGTGTCGCACGTACGATTCACGAGTGGAGTATTTCCTTCTACCACTCTTATGGGATCGAGTCGTTCGCCTCGGCCGAATTTATGTACCACACTCTTATGCGATCGGGCCGTTCGCCTCGGCCAGATTTATGTACCACACTCTCATGGGAGCGGGTCGTTCGCCTCGGCATGTTAATAGATGCATCTATGATTTGCGTAGTTCGACCCTCGGCGGTGCACACTTTACTTTTATCTTGGATCAGGCCGTACGCCTCGACATTTCTTATATATATTATCATCATGGAATCATGCGTAATATTGGCAAGAAGCAGGTGTAGTTTTTTCCCTGATTTAAATTATGACCACCTTTTTGATGAAATCCACCATCTCTATATATGCTCCGGTTACAAAGGAAACTTGTTAGTTGAGAGCTCGAGTAAAATTGTAAAGAGGGGAATTATGCCACGTATTTTATACATGTTTATTTCATATATTTACTCCGTTTCATATCTATTCACTTCTTTACTGTACCCTATATTATTGGACCACTAGTAAGTGTCGAAGTCGACCCTTCGTCACTACTTCTTCGAGGTTAGACTGGATACTTACTGGGTACACATTGATTTACGTACTCATACTACACTTGTTGCACATTTTTGTGCAGGTGCATATATGTCTAGCAACCCTGCGAGCGTAGAGGTGTGGTTAATGCGTAGACTTATGTGAGCTGCATTAACATCTATGATCCGTAGCCAGCAGAGTCCCCTTCAGAGTTACTTATGTATTTTTCTATCTAATTTGTATTCTGGACAGGTGTTGTATTTTGTTTTATCTTCCTAATTGACACTCATGCACTTGTGACACCGGGTTTTGGGATGATTACGGGTTATTCAGTATTGAAATTGTTAGAAACATTATTATTTTTTTTGTTAAGTCCATCTTTTACTATTAAATGGAGGAAAAATCATGATTTCAAAATACTAAAATGGGAACCGAATTAAGTATTTATTTTTGGCTTGCCTGACAGTGGTGTCTGGCGCCATCATGACCTTTAATGGATTTTGGATCGTGACAACATGGTATCACAACATTAGGTTCACTTAGGTCTCACGAGTCATGATCAAGTCTAGTAGAGTCTTGTGGATCGGTACAGAGACGTTTGTACTTACCTTCGGGGGGCTACAGGACTGTTAGGAGCACTTCCCTTATTGATTCCTCATTGTGTGATTTGATTCCTTTGAGGCTTATGCCTTTGCTTCTTTCCTATCAATCTTATACGACGTGAAGCACTTGTTATAAATCGGGAATCGAGGAATTGTAATGATATTATAGATGTGGTGCAGGATGTTTCTCCCTGCTTATTTGGTTGGGCTAATGTCATTGCCTTGCCGAAGGATATTCTGTCATTCCAGCTCGGTAGTGGTATTTCTGATGGTTTTGAGGCTATGCATAGATTGCTAGTATGTTCACCAGTTGTTATCGCACAATATTGATGTGATGGTAGGATGACTACGTGCCTTGAGAAATTTTAGAGTGATTTGGGATTCATGGTGGACTGTGACTAGGTCAACAAACTTAATCTGGAATATTGGCTATTATACGGGGGAGATTGGATACAACAGAAAAGAGTTGCTTGATATGAAGAAGGGTACAACATGACTCTGTATTGGAATGTATTGTCGCACTTTTAGTAGATGTGAAATGGGGAGTGAACGGGCATGTACAACCGCTGAATGGGCACGGGCCCGGGATGGTTTATTGGTTTTGTAGTAATTGCGCTCGATGCAGCATCATTGGAAGATTTCGAGGAATTTGGCAGGTCGATAGCACGAGGTCAGGTCAGAGAGGAAGGATGAACCTTGGTGGGTTTCAGAGTTATATGGAGGTGGCTTCGAGCTAAGTGGGAGAGATCCACAATTACGATTGGATGGCATGGTTATCTATTTGTGAGGTTCCTGGTTATGAGTGTATTGGTTGGTTATTACGATTAAGCAAAGAGAACATCAGTGGTGATTAAAGCAAAGGATTTGAAGAATGTGTGCTATAAGTGGCCTTATCAATTTATGTTTAGGCTTTGGGAAGACTCGAGATGTATTCTATGTGTAGAGGTGATATGCAAGAAAAGTGATTCAGCCAGGTTCTTCTTTGAGAGAGTGTTCATGTGCTAGCAGAGCCTTGGAGTTGACTATATTCGGGACCAAGTCAGAGAGGGTGACTCTCAACAACGGTCATAGTGGATTCAAAAGTTAAAGTGTGGTGCCTCAGAATTTCGAGTCCGTAGTATGGTTAAGTATCGAACTTTTGCAGCGGATTATTAGAGGGGTTTGGAGTGTTCAGTGTTACCTTCGGTCTGCTGTGTAACGTGAGAGGGATGGGTGGAAATGACTTCGTATTCATGGAGGAATTATCAGAATGGGTGTACCAGTTGAAGATACGAATATGCGCACAAGGAGGGTATGAGATGGTTCATGGGATTTGGGACATTGTGGTCTCGTGAAATAAGGTCACTCGGGATGAGTTCGGATTTAGGTTCGTGATGTAATGAATGGAGTTATTATTATTTCTAAGGCAAGTTAAGAATAAATTGGGAGAAGACGGGTCGGCTAGCAATGGTTGAATTGTCATGATAATGGCATTGATTAGTTCCTTCAGCGCGTTGAGTTATGCATGTGATTTGTGGCGGTATGCGCGAGGCTTGACGGCCGCTGTAATTGATTTTATTTGGAAGTATTCAAGTATTATAGCATGTTGTGTGTAGATGGATCCCGAAAGGATCATGGTGGTTTAGACCAATTCCCGAGGATCATATTTTATGTGGTTATGGGAATTCAGTCGTGTGTTGCTATGGTTCTCCTAAAATGAGTTAAGTGAAAATTTTTCTATATGATGACGTGTTTAATCTATTAGTGGTTCAGGAGTTATGATGAAATTCGTGTATTCTCGCGTAGTGGCATGATTAGGTGCAGTGAGTAGCGTGGGAATTTGGAAGTTGAGGATCAAAGTTGCAGTTGATGTCGACAAGAATGTCAAGTATTCGGATGAGCGGGGAAGGATTTAGATGTTTAGAGTAAGCTGGTATTGTCTTTGGCATCACCTTAGGTCGGTGACATGTGTAAGAGGCCTTGTGTGCTGATTACGGTTCCTTGATTTGCTTTAAAGCGTTTGTGTGGCCGGTGGTATGGATATGCAGACTTGTTGTCTAGTACGGAAGGTCGTGGGAGTGTACTCCCCAGGAAGATTTTATAAGTATGTCATGTAGTCCCTTGATTGATTGAGGATTCAAAACCAAGTGTGGAGATTTTTGGTACTATCGCTAATGTGAGAAATTATCCTTGAAGGGCGCTCGGTTTGCTTGGTTGTGGATTGTGGAAGTGTGTTCTGGATTTGACCGTTGTTCTTGTGTATCAGGGGTTATTGTGGATCCTTGAAAGGTTATTAGCCCAGTGCGATACGATTAGAATCGGCTTGAGGTCTGTGGACGGATCGAAAATATGAATGTGGGCTCTAAATTAGGACGGATGTGTTTATTTCAGTGAAGCGCTCCTTATGGAGGAGTATTCGGACGTTGGATGTTAGTTCTATCTTCAGCTATTCCGTGCAATCTGTATTCTGCCCGGTGGGTTGTGAGGTGGTTTGATTATTCGCACTCGTATTGAGATCTCGTGTAAATTATGGTGTTGTGAGAGCAGAAAGGCTCTCAAGATATATGACATTTATTGCACCTTAGTTGTGCTTGAGTTTCGCAGCGTATGACGCTATTAGTCTCCCCAGGATTTGTATTATGCACTTGGCATGCTTATGGTTGATATTCGGGCATTTTGTTAGTATAAGCATTACGGTTCGAGGTGTGTTTTCCTTAGATTATTAAGTGTGGATCGGGTGGCACGCTGCCACGGGTATCATATGTGAATTGGGTAGCACCCTGCAATAGTGTGACGTTGATCACAATTCCCTATATCTATTCATGTGTGTTGTGTCCTGCATTTGCTGGGAAAGATTCATGACATCTTTTCAATTGTTAAATTAGTTACGCGAGTTGAGTAGTTCTTTCTAGAGTTTATTTTTTCTTATGTATCGCATTCAAGTTTGTAGCTTGTTGGGGCATTGTTGGTATCATACGAGATCTTGGTCAGTGTTTGAGGCGGCTTATTGCTTGTGTAGCTTATATTGGGTGAGACGAGGCTATTGGACCTGAAATCAGTGCAATCATATTTATATAAGGTATATTAAAGAAAAAATATCATTATTCAATTCAGAACGAGGTAATGGTCCTTGGCAGGAGGAGAGACTCCATGATTTATTAATTCAGCAAGTGGTTATGAGTTTCTACGCATATCTTTCACCGTGGCAGTATTTCGAGTATTGGAGCAGGGCTTATATGTGTTATGGGTGTATTATGGGCTGCAGATTCATAAATATTTAAAGCTATTGGGCTCGGAGGATTTTATTATGGGCAATCGACTTATGTAGTGTATGGGGTGATTTCAGCAAAAGTGCACAATCATGTTTTGGTACAATGCGTAGTGATTGCTACAGTGTCCGTGTGTTAGAGTCAGGTCTTGTAAAGGAATTCAGAAGTAGGAACTCGGTTTTTCTAAAGCTTGTTAACTAAGGTTATAGGGAGAGTTTTCAGTCTGGCTCGAGATAATGTGCTCAACTGAGTTATGGTGGCAGGGGTAGGTGTACGAGGTATTAAACAATGATTTTGGACAACTCCGGAACAATCCTTAGCACGTTCGAGGACAAACGTATGTTTAAGTGGGAGAGAATTTAACAACCCGACCGATCGTTTTGAGCCCTGGCATGTCATTCGGCGGTTCGAGTCCTTGAGTAGCTTCACTTCAGGTGTTATGACTTATACATGTGGTCGGAATTTAATTTCGAGAAGTTCGGAGTTGGTTTGGAAAGAAAATTCTAAATTTGAAAGCTTTAAGTTGGAAGAGTTGACCAAACTTTGACTTTTGAGTAGGCAGTGGTATTTGCATTGAAAATTTGACGTCATTATTTATATGGGGTCCATGTTGATATATTCACGGACCATAAGAGCCTTCAATATATTTTCAAGCAGAAGGAATTGAATCTGAGGCAGAGAAGATGGCTTGAGTTACTCAAGGACTACGACATTGATATTCTATATCATCCGGGAAAGGCCAATGTTGTGGATAATGCTCTTAGCCGGAAATCTATGGGTAGTTTGGCTCACTTGGAGGCATATCAGAGGCCATTAGCCAAGGAAGTTCACCGATTGTCTAGTTTGGGAGTTCGTCTTGCGGACTATAGTGAAGGAGGGGTAATTGTGCAAAATAGGGCTGAATCATCGCTTGTTGTAGAAGTCAAAGAGAAGAAATACAACGATCCATTGTTGGTGCAGTTGAAAGAGGGGATTCATAAACATAAGATCATGGCCTTTTCTCTTGGCATGGATGATGGTACACTAAGGTACCAAGGGCGACTCTGTGTTCCAAATGTGGATAGTCTCTAGGAAAGAATTATGACTGAAGCTCACACTTCTAGGTATTCCATGCCCCACATGGAGTTCACTTTAAACCAGATGGATGTAAAGAGTGCCTTTTTGAATGGTTACCTGAAGGAGGAAGTGTTTGTCAAACAACCTCCTGGATTTGAAAGTGAAGAATTTCCTGACTATGTGTTCAAACTAGATAAAACTCTTTATGGACTGAAACAGGCTCCAAGATCTTGGTATGAAAGGCTCTCAAAATTCCTTTTAGCCAATAACTTTGTAAGAGGAAAGGTGGACAACACTCCATTTCTAAGGAGCAGAGGGAAGAATATTTTGATAGTACAAGTGTATGTGGATGACATTATCTTTTGGGCCACAATGAAGCAAAGTGCAACGAATTTGCTGAGATGATGGGAAATGAGTTCAAAATGAGCATGATAGGTGAATTGAACGATTTGAAGGTTCCAACAGGTTCGTATGATGATTTGAGACTTGTGCCTAAAACTACCCAGACATAGGCATAGCTAGTAGCTACGTACGGACTCTCGTCACCTCGTGCGTATGTAGCCTCCACAAATAGAAGCACACAATAATTTAGTTCACCTATGGGGTTAATTCCGTCTTACAAGGTTAAAAATGAGACTTACCTCGCTCCGAAATTTCATAACCAGCTCCAAAACCTTTCTAACAACTCAAAGCGATGCCCAACGCTCCAAAAGTAGTCAATAAATGTGCAAATCCATAAATATATACTCAAATACTCGTTATAATTCAATTTACGACTATTTGTAACCCCGATCAAAAAGTCCATAAAAATAACCCTCGGGCCCACGTGCCCGGATTTCGAAAATATTCGAAGATAAACATTACCCATAACATCACGAACTTAAACATATAATTTATTCTCAATCCCATGACCAAATTCGTGGTCAAAATCTAAAAATACCAATTTCTAGGTTTTTCTTCAAAATCCTATATTTCTACAAATTTCCATGAATATTCACGCCTAAATTCTTATATAAACCAAGTATTTAACTTGCAATAGGTAGGAATCACTTACCTTGACATAGATGATGACGATAGAGCTCCTAAATCGCTCATAGGTCGGCTCCCATGGAGGAAATGAGATGAAATGAGCCAAACCCTTTTTTTCAAACATATACACTACCCAGGCGACCCTTCTACGCATTCGCGAGAACCCTATCGCGTTCGCGATGCACAAAATCCTCAAAGGCCATTTTCAAACTCTTCTCAGATAGCCTATAGTATAATGGTCATAACATTTTGTACAAAACTCCAAATCACAAATGGTTTGACTTTATCAAAAATTAGACATCAAGGGATATAACTTTCATATGTTGATCACCTCCCAATTCATTGTAGATTGCGAGATAGAAGCTTCCAAAGTCAGCCCTGTGCATCAGAGATTTTGAAACTCTTCCCGGACAGTCTATAGTGTATCTAGCATAACTTTTTGTACACAACTCCAAATGATAAATAGTTTACCTTTTATAAAACTAGACACAAAGGGCTATAACATTTACTTTTGGATTATCTCTATATTCGTTATAGATTAAGAGATATAAGCTTTCGAAGTCAGACGACGGACAACAAGAATTCCTCCTTCGCGAACGCGTAGAACAAAGTCCCAGCAGCAAAATACTTCTTCCCGAACGCGAGAGGCTCATCGCGAACGCGAAGAACAACACCAGAACCAGCAACCCGCATCATCAAAACATCCAAACTTGGTCCAATCATACCAACATGTCCCAATACATAATACGAACTTGCTCAAGGCCTCAAATCACATCAAAACCCCGAATCGCACCCCAATTCAAGCTTTATGAACTTTCGAACTTCAAACTTCTACATTCGATGCCGGAACCTATCAAATCAAGTCCGATTGATCTCAAATTTTGCACACATGTCATATTCGACATTACGGACCTACTCCAACTTCCGGAATCAGAATCCGACCCCGACATCAAAAAGTCCACTCCCGGTCAAACTTCTCAAAAACTTTCAAATTTTTAACTTTCGCCAAATGACCCCAAAATAACCTACGGACCTCCAAATCCACATCCGGCTGCGTTCCCAACACCAGAGATACCATACGGAGCTATTCCCAGGCTCGAAATCCCAAACAGACATTGATAACATTGAAATGCACTTCAACTCAAATTTATGAAATCTTTCCCAAAATGCCAACTTCCACAATAGGCGTCGAAACGTTCGCGGGTCATCCGAAACCCGAAAATCTTTTCAACTCTGCATTCAATTCTAGCGCCAAACAAAATATGTGAGAAATCATGTTTGTCGCAAAAACAATATCGAGCAAATATTATAACTCACGTCTTTGATCATTTCAAATGCATCTTTTTCTTATTAAGAAATGTAACCTAAGCAAAAGTATGGATAAACATCAATAGACACATATACCTGTACCTTTCAAGCTTTTGAGTCTTAGGAATGGTCGAGTATCTCCACATGTGCACAAGTTATAGAAGCCTCAAGGTTAAACAACCTTCTTGAATTTGAAAGAAATATTGATACTCTCACCAAGAGAATGAATATCAGAAGTAATTCTCTTTAAAATATCTTAAGCACATGACGACATAAAAAATACATGTATGCTTGCTTTTGCTTATGTTTATACAAATGACATGGTTCATGCAAGACAAGCATTCGTGATATTCAAAATCTCTAAGTCAAGGATAAAAATAACACCGAACAGAATTATAGTATAATGCAGCTAGTCGACTCTACGCAATATATATACTTGACTAATATGAATATATCATATTACACTTAAAAAAAGCAGTAACTAGATACGCATCACCTTATAATGCATCAAAAGGAACTTGAATAAACTTTAATGATACCAGTCACTTAAGCTTTACCAACACGTGTAATAGTTCCTTCATCCTTTAGAGTATGTGTAAACTTTGAAGCATCTTTAAGCATGTGCCTGGACTAGCCATTATGCAAATATCATTTATCCAGTTTTTTATGGTTGGACTCAGAATTCCTACAAAACAAATTAATTTATTTTTGGTACCCAAACCTTTTTGGGTCCTTCAGGGTTAGTAGCTAGGGTAATTGGAGATGCATATATATATATATATGTTTAAATCTCCAAACACATTTCGATCTAACATGACTTTTTGCATAATTGCATGAAAATACTTTATGTCTAAAATTACCACAGTAGTGGTATGTAATATGAGAAGAAGAGTGTTTACATGCAGATGCCTTATTTGTCGACTTGTAACTTCCCTTAGTCAACTTGTTTGAAATAAGACGTCCACTAGTAGATCCCTTTTCATTTGACTTTTAGCTTTTAAGACAAGGAGTCGACTTTGATAGATCAAAGTAGTGGTCGGAGGATTTGTGAAAGCTGGTTATTTGTTTGCGAAACTCAGAATTTTCTTCTTGAAGTAAGTTGTTCTTCACCAGATTTTCTTCAAGCTGAACATCCCAGTCGTTCTTTTCATTTCTCAACTTGTTATATTCTTCAAGTTAGATCTCTCAATCTTTCTTCTCATATCAACTTGTTATATTCTTTAAGTTGTATCTCCCATTTCTTCTTCTCCTTCCTCAACTTATTAAATTCATTAAGAACCAATTCAATATTTTCCTGCAATTCATCACATTTATCGCAATAGGTAATAGGAGTAGGACATATCTTGTAAATTTCTCCCATTGCCATGAAACATAGGTTCTCCATTCTTTTGTGATCATTTTCTTCTTCAGATTCATTCTTGTCGCTCCAAGATTTGTAATTCTTTTTCTTGAGATCACAATCTAGAATAACATTAAAGCACACCTCGTCAGTTTCTCCTCTTTACATGAGACATATATTTGTAATTTTTTCTTGATCATCCTCGTCTCTCCAAGTTGAGATAATATGATTCTTCTTCTTGAGGTTAGGACATTTTAATTTCATATGTCCAGGTTTATTACATTCATAGTAGCATACGTTCTCTTGCTGTTGAACCTCACTCTTGTGGTTCTTTTGATGATTCAGGATGGAATGAGATTTTCTATTCTGCTTTTTTCTACTGTTCTTTTTTTTCCGTCATGGGTATCATGGACAAGTCTTCTCGATCTTCACCATTTCCAGATCCTTCAAGAGTTGACTTGGATTCAATTTTCTTAACTTTGTTAGTGTCCCCATGGATATTTTTCAATCTGTCCCATATATCTTTAGCAATCTCACATGTGGATATTTTCTTATATTCTTCTTCACTAATCGCACAAATAAAGCATGTGGATTGCTCTAGCATTTGTTTGTATAATATCCAACTATTCTTTTATGTAGTCAAATATGGATGCCCTTTTTACAAGCTTCTTTTCATCACTTTTGTTCGGAATAGGCCTTGGTCCATTCTGAATAACTAGCTAGGCTCGATAATCTATTGATTGAGCATAAACCTTCATTCTTTCTTTCCAATAGCTATAATATTGACTATTGAAGTACGATGGACTTTTTGTTGACTATCCTTCTTGAAGCACAGTTCCAGTAATTTGATGACCTCCCATGGATCTTTTCTCACTTGTCGTTAAGCGAAAAATAAAGATGTGAGACATGCTCTGATACCAATTGAAAGTACAAGAAGGTGGGGGTGGGGGTGAGTGGGGGTGGGGGTAAAGTTTACGCTTGTTAAAAATTTAGTCGACTACGGTATATACTTAATCGACTCATACAGAGATAGTTCAATTTAACCACGTGTAAATTATAAGAAATAGTGAATTTGCAGAATATATTATGAAAATGATAAAGAAAATGACACCAGAAATTTTTATACTGGTTCGGAACTAATGTGGTATACTAATCCAGTCCTCTTAGGTCGCAAGAGTGTTATCTTTTAGAGCTCTTTGTAAATTGGGCTGAGCATAGCTTTTGTGGTTTCTACCACCAATGTTTACAAGGGTTGGTTTTTGTCACGACCCCAATTTTCCTCCGTAGGATGTCGTGATGGCACCTAGTCTCTAAGACTAGGTAAGCCTAACAATTTGCGGAATAACTGAATATAAAACTGAACTCAAATCTCAATATATGATTTATAAATAGAAACAACGATTCAAATAATTACAACTCCCAAAACCCAGTAGATATAAGTCACAAAATTCTAAGAGAAATTACTAAATGTCTCTATACATCAAAGTCTAAAGTAAATAAGGAAAACAACATAATAAGGATAGAGGGGGACTCCGAGGTCTGCGGACGCTGGCAGATATACCTTGAAATCTCCACGTACAGTTCAGCTCACTGGTATCTGGCCTGGTAGGAAGAACCTGGATCTGCATAAAAGGATGTGCAAAAGTATAGTATGAGTACACCACAACGGTACCCAGTAAGTGTTAAGCCTAACCTTAGTAGAGTAGTGACGAGGTGAGGTCATGGCCCTTCTAGAACAAAAGGAAATGAGGCAGAGAGTATAATAATACAAGGAAATGACTGAGAAATGAACAACGAGATATTTTAGAAAGGTAACAACACAACAAACAGAGGTAAACAATAGGGGCGCTCCCGAGGTATCACATCATAGTCCCAAATATAAATGCACAATAAGGGGATCTCCGGAGGTACCGCCTCGTAGTCCCAAAAGTAAATATGTGACAGGGGGATCTCCTGAGATACCGTCTTGTAGTTCCAAAAGTAAATATGCAGCAGGGGGATCTCCCGAGGTACCGCCACATAGTCCCAAAAGTAAATATGTAGCAGGGGGATCTCCTGAGGTACCTCCTCGTAGTCCCAAAAGTAAATGCACAACTCGTAACCTATGGAACAACGAATTTACAGCAAGGAATCATACGGTTAAAGACTGAATACAAGATCACGGAGGCAAGTAATTCAACTAAGAATGTTGCACAAATTTCAAGTAAAAGTTAAGACACGTAGACATGCGATACTAAGCTAAACATGACAGCTACACATGCTAAAATAACTCAGTTAAGGAATTTAAAAGAAGGCTACTCAGTAAGAACCATAATTTCCACATCTAGCCCGTTTATGTACTCATCACCTCGCGTACACGGCGCTCACATATCACAAATTGTTACAAGTCACTTACCTCAAATCTCACTTAATCAGTCGATAAGGATTCCTTTCCCTCGACTTTCCGACTCTGATCGACTCTAATCTAGCCAAACAATTTCATACTATAAATATAACCACAAGAAAATAATTAAAATAATGAAACTACGAATTTAGCAAAGAATTGAAAACTCGGCCCAAAATGTCGACCCCATCCCACGTATGGGAATCAGGTAAAAGTCACAAAATACGAACACCCATTCGATATCGAGTTCACCCATACCAAAATTACTCAAATCCGATACAAAATTCTTGATCAAGACCTCAAAATTTGGTTTTCCACCTTTTTCACAAATTTCTCAACTCAAATCCTTAATTAAATGAAGAATAAATGATATCTTAGTGGAAATAAATCAAAAATAAGTCAAGAATCCTTATCCAAATATTTTCTCTGAAAAACCATCGAAATTTCTCCTCAATCCGAGCTCTCTACGTTGAAAATTGAAGAATCAAATTAAACACTCAGAATTGGCCCTTTTCTTCCCAGCGAAGTCGCACCTGCGAATCCACAGCCGCATTTTCGGCTCCACACATGCAGAATTTCCATCGCAGGTGCAGTTCTAACTTAGTACAGGCTCGTCCGCTTATGCAGACCCAAATGCGCCTTTGCGCTTCCGCTCCTGCAGCCAAGGAGCGCATCTGCACATGTGCTCCTGTGGACCTCGTCCGCATCTGCGATCAACAAGCCTCCCTGGCCTTTCCGCTTCTGCGGTCATACTTCCGCAAAAGCGACTCCGCTTCAACGGCCTTCACATCGCACCTGCGACCACATTCCACCTTCTCCAGGTCCACTTCTGCGCCCAAATGCTCACTTCTGCGAGCTCGCACCTGCGGTCAATCTTGCGCAGGTGTGATTGCACTAGAACTGGTGCCTTTAGCCATTCACTCAATTCCAAATTGATCCGCTAATCATCCGGAAACTACCCGAGGCCCCCCGGGGACCTTGACGAAATATACCAACCAGTCCTAAACCATCATACGAACATAGTCGAGCCTTTAAATAATATCAAACAACGCTATAAACATGAATTGCGCATCGATTCGAGCCTAATGAACTTTAAAACTTCAAACTTGTACATCTGATTTCAAAACCTATGAAATCAAGTCTGATTGACCTAATATTTTGCACACAAGTCATAATTGACATTACGGACCTACTCCAACTTCTGAAATCGGATCCGACCCCGATATCAAAAAGTCCACTCCCGGTCAAACTTTTCCAAAAATCATCCAATCTTCCAACTTTCGCCAATTGGCGCTAAAATGATCTACGGACCTCCAATTCAACATCGGAACAAACTCATAAGACAAAAATCACCATACGGAGCTATTAGAAATATTGAAACCCCATTCAGGAGTCGTCTTCATACAATTTGAACTACGGTAAATTCCTAGGACTTAGACTTTCATTTTAGGGACTATGTGTCCCATTCCACTCCAAAACCAAAAAAAAATCCCCCCGACAAGTCACGCAACCACAAAATAAAATAAAGGGAGCAATAAATAGGGGTTCGAGGCTAATACTCTCAAAACGACCAGTCGTGTCGTTACAGTTTTTACTCGCTCACTAACAAACGATAAAGGGTTGGTTTTCACTCGCTCACCAAAAATGACACTTTGATTTTTACTCACTCACCAAAGAAACGAACAACGACACAACTTCTTAGTGTTTTTCCCTTTCTCTTTATTTTTTATTACACTTGTAAACTTAAGAATACAATGTTTGACTTAGGTGTAGAAAAAGTAGGAAAGTTGTATGCGAAGCTGATACTTTTTCTTCTTTAGTAGAGCTAGCCTTTTCAACTTGTTCTAACTATTGTATAACTCTACGGAGTTTTGAAGATTCTTCCAATATTCCTTGTAGTTGTTTGTTGATTGCTTCCCTGAATCTTGGAGTAATATATTCTTTTAGATCTCTTGACTGTTCCTAACATAGCTCCGTATGATAGACTTGAATATCTTCTCTCAATGTAAGCTTTCCTTTGGAAATGGACCATTTTAATTATGGATCTTTTGCATTCTTTGGAGTACTAGATATGCCACTTGATTGCCACTTCAGTGTGCTCCCTTAATTTCCAAAGTCACGATCCACTACTACCTTCACTTCCTTGTGCAATAATTGTTATATTCAAGTATTCAGATAGTCCTTGAAATAATTCTTCTTTCCTTCTAAGTGTGTCCATAAGAACAACTTGTGTAGAGTCATGTACCAATTTATTGCATATGAGATCCCTTGGTACTTTGAATTACTTCAAACGTGGCCTTTTTCATAAGACTAGTTTTCTAGCCGTAGCTCCTCATTATGGAATAATATTAGATAATCCTTCTTTATTCTTTGATGAACTTGGACCTTTTCATGTGCACTACATGAATTTGGCATTCCCTTAATTTAAGGGTAATTTTCTTTCCTTCAAGTCTTCTTTTGCTTTGCTATTAATTTCATCCATAATCTATATATGATGACGTCTCTTATCATTAGTAGATATTCTCTGTCCTTTTGAATAGTCACAATATTCCTTGATCAACGTATAGCATATTTCCTTATTGAAATATTTCATGTTATCTCCTTCAATCTTCTGATTTTTTTCCTTTTATTTTTCTTGTACCAATCTTTTAAAGATATTGTATAATTCTTTTCCATATCTTCTTTGATACATTTTGAAACTTTCTTTCAGCAAAGGTAAATCATCCCAATAAATCTCAATAATATCCTCCATAAAAGTAGTATGCATTGTAGATATTTTCTTCCTTAATTTTGTAGTAAATCAACCTTCATTCTTCCATCTGCTTTCCATAATATACCTGTACCAATAAAATAAATTTACCACTAGTAAATATTCTTTGATTAAATCTTATGTTGGTTTAGTATCATCAAAATTAGTATATGAAACCTTGGGGCTAACATGAGCCTCCTAGAGAAGTTACAGGAGCTGGTCCCCACACATCCGTATGCACTAGTTCCAGATTCTCTTTCTTTGGCATCCTTCCTGCCTTTAAGAAAATTACTATCTTAATTGTTTCCCATAAATGCAATCTTCATACAAACCTAATTCAACATGCTTTAGATTTTCCAACTTTTCTTTCGATGCCAATAACTTCATTCCCTTTTCACTCATATGTCCGAGCTTTCGGTGCCACAATGTTGTGTCACGACTATGGTCAACTACTACGATAGTATCTCTTTTTATTGCGGTTGCATACAATATTTCCTTCTTGAAGCCTTGCGACACAACCAAATTTCCTTTGAATTTTTTCAACGATCCATTACCGAATACTGTTATGTATCCTTTACTATCAATCTGACATATAGATATTAGATTTTTCTTGAGGACAAGAACATGTTGGACATTTTGCAATTTTTATAGCGTCCCTTATGAAGTCTTTATATGAAATTCACCTTTTCCGACAATATATAGAGGTTCACCGTCTGCTAGATAAACCTTCCCGAATTTTTCAGTAATATAATTATGCAATAATTCTTTGCATGAGGTAGAATAAACGGATGCACCTGAGTCCAAAATTCAAGATTCGATTGGACTATATGCACATTAAATTACTGCATCACTGACTTGTTCAGCAATTACATTTGCTGAATTTTCATCCTTCTTCTTCTTTGGTTCTTTACACTAACTATTGTAGTGACCTTTTTTATCGCAATCCAACAAGTAATGTCTTTGCAATTTTTGGATTGCCCTCTTCTCCTTGACTTTAATATGCCATGATGACTTTGTCCTCTTTGGCTGCTTCTCCCCTTGCTTTTGGTATTAAAAGCAGATCCTGGGGAATCACTTGATTCTCTTCGGAGAATATCTTCGCTTAGAACCAAGTCTATAATATTATCCAATTTAAGTTTGGTACTACCCGATGAACTGCTAACTGCAGTTATAGTTACAGACCAACTCTCCGGTAGAGATGATAGTAGAATCAACGTCCTGACTTCGTCATCAAATATTATATTAACAGAACTCAATTAAGTTAATATTACATTAAACTCATTTATATGTTCTGTAATAGATCCACCTTCACCTTCTGTCATCTTTAAGTTGAACTATCGACACATTAAATAAACTGTATTTGAAGAAAATGGCTTCTCGTACATATTTGATAACACCTTCATCAAGCTTGCAGTGGTCTTCTCATTAATGATGTTAAACACTGCATTTCGTGTTAGTGTCAAACGAATCACACCAAAAGTTTGGCGATCTATTAGATCCCAGTCCGCTTTGGCCATATTCTCTAGTTTTACCCTAGTTAGAGGCAAGTGCAATTTTTTTCTGGTACAAATAATCATCTGTTTGTATTTTTCAGAATCCAAAATATATTTTATTGAACTTGTCAATCTTAACATTCCCTTCTTCAGATGCCATTTTTTTTATTTTATGTGAATAGTGCTTGTGAATAATAACCGCAAATACTACTATGTGTAAGAAAAAATGTCCAAACCGTAAGGTAGACAATAATCACTATTGGTGAACAGTAGTATCACTATAAATGAATAGTACTTCACTATTGTGAATAGTGTTAGTATTAATGAGCAATAATGTCGCACTATTCATGTGAATAGTACATTGCGCCAATACCGTACTTTTCAACTAGAATCGCACTGTCTGTGCTCTGATACTAGTTGTTGGGATGCGTGTCTGTCACGACCCAACTGGAGGGTCATGACTAGCACCCGGGCCATACTTGCCGAGCACCAACGTACATTTTATCTAACCTTCATTATTATCTTTAAGGGTCGACAAGACCAATATAAATGGTAGACATGGATCATGAACATCCAACAATGAAAGATAATGTCATGAACATACGTAACATGGGACGACAAGACTGTCAAGAAACTATATATAAGGTACGAGCTACCATGGTGCCATGAAAGACTATATAACAAAAATCAGCCGACAAGGCATTCCAAACCATACATGAGTCGACACCTGTCTATGAGCCTCTAAAAGAACATAAGTGCTACAACATTGCCGGAACAGGGCCCCGACATACCCATAATGTCTATAACAAAAATGCATACCAAGACCACGGCAAGTCCGGAGAAAGGATCTTGCCAATAACGCTGAACCGGATAGCCTACTGTGATGGGGGAGCTGCGTCTACCCGTCTATCAGGACCTGCAGCACGACATGCAGCGTCCACAAATAAAAAGGACGTCAGTACGAATAAAGTACTGAGTATGTAAGGCAGAATAGCATAAGTAAGAACAATAATGTAAACAGTGATAGGGAATATAAAACCTGTGACATCTGGGTACCTCTGAGGGCTACTGACATGAAATACATGATACATACATATATATATACATAAACTTTTAAAACATATGCCTTTGTGGGCATCATCATCATCATATCGTACCCGGCCATAATAGGCTCGGTAAAACGTACCCGGCCATCATAGGGCTCGGTAGAATCGTACCCGGCCACGTGGAGCTCGGTAAAACCCAACTGATCAGTGGTTGCACAATAGGTGCCATACCCGGCCGACTATAGCGCGGCTCGGTAGAGTAAAATAGATACACATATATGATGCATGATGGACTCATTGGAATCACATTTTGAACCTTTTGGAGTGACGAAAGGTCGGTATCCTTCGTACACGTTATTAGAATTAACTCTTCATCAAGAATCTTATAAGAATCAGGAACTACCAACAACATTGATAATATAAGAATAAGAGAAGTAACATCAATATCAATCGTTTCATAAGAAGGGCAGCAATGTAAGTACTGCTAGCTTCTAAGAGTAGAGTATCTTTGGGAGCTCGTTCATTACATTATGTACAATCGGAGTCGTGCAAAATAATTAAGGGGATAGCCTCGCATACCTTGTATATACTGCCCAACCTCAAGCTATGCAAATGTCACGACTCCTTAGTCTACAATAAAAGAAATGACACTATCATTATCGTTTAAGCGTCGTAACTATTATGTATCGACCGCAACCTATTTTACGATAAAACGGACAGCACCTCCCCTATTTATATGACTTCACACAAGTCAATACAACCACCAAACAGCCCAAACAACATCATTAATAATCATATTGAGCCTCCAAAACAGTCCACCAACTAACAACATTACTACCAAGCCTTTCGATATATATTTCACAAGTTCTAGCATCAACGACTTAGCCACAACTTGGATAATCTTAAATATATATAGAGTAAGAGGTTCCTTACCTTTAAACAGAAATAACAACTCCAATTTGACCTTAATATTCCACGAAATATCCCTTCAATTCTGCCACAAGAACAAGGAAGCGAAACTAGCAATTAATTCGGGTTTTTCGGCACTAGAATTACTTTAGAAGACTTGAAATCACCTAGGGTTGATATTAAAAACTTGAAGGTGTATTTACAGAACATAAAGCACTTAAAACAACCTCCCACACGAGCTGGAACAACACAAAAATCAGCAACAACAAGAAGAACAAGAAACTTACTAGCACCACGGGATTCCCGACATTTGATTTGTGTTGTTTGCCCTTTGTTTGGGTCTTGGATCATGAGAGAACCTTGAGAGACTGTTTTTAGGGTTATAAGGTCTGAATATACTGAAAAATAATGACTTAAAACGGGGTTGAGGTATCTTATATATGTCCAAATGTCTTAAACCGCCTTTGTGGGCCCCATAGAGAGCAGCTTGGCGCACTCTCGCGAAAACGCGAATATCTCTCTATTCTGAGATCGTATCGACGAACGGTTTAATGCGTTGGAAACTAGACTCATAGATCTTCAATTTGATAGGTAGATCACCCCATAATTCCAAGCACATTGGGAGAAAAATGCAGTAACATTTGACCTAATGTTTAAGTAAAATTATAAACCTAAGTTGCGACAACTTTTATCGACTTTTGTTTCATAACTCGCTTGACTTCAAGACTTATGATACGGATATTATATGATTCAAATACATTAAAACAAGACCTCTTGGGATAGTTAATCACCTCTAGTGTTACTCGAAAATACAGGTTACAACATCCTTGATTCGTTTAACTTCTAATACTTATTAACCACTCTTATACACCCTTGTATCATTTAAGACCAATATGATTAACTTATTATCATCTCAAAGATAATCTCTTCTTGGATTTACGTCGACTAACTTACGGCGTGATCTATGATATGCGAATTTGGGTTGTAACATCCTCTCCCCCTTAGGAACATTCGTCCTCGAATGTAAGGGTTTATGGGGTGTCTAACTCATCGTGGATTCCGACGGAGATTTCCGGCTGAGTTTCCCTTATAAAATGGACACTAGCCAAACTTGCAAGCAGTTAAACCCAACCTATGGCCATACAAGACTATACAAAGCATTATGGATATGTACATTATCTGCATATCACCATTTTGTATTAAAAAAAAGAGTATTCACAAGCTATTGCTTACCTCATAGAGCCGTTTCACCTTATAATGCGTCCTTCTTTCCCCCGGTATCCTCGTTATTTTCACTCTGGAATAGGTAAGGGTATTTAGACTTCATCTCCTCTTCTGCTTCCCATGTCATTTCTTCTATATTCTTGTTCCTCCATAATACTTTCACGGAAGCTACATCCTTTGTTCTCAGCTTGCGGACTTGTCGATCTAATATAGCCACTGGCAGTTCATCATATGATAGATCCTTTGTAACTTGTACATCTTTGATAGGGACGACCCGAGAAGGGTCTCCAATACATTTCCTCAACATAGATACATGGAATACCGGGTGGACAAATTCCAATTCAGATGGCAATTCTAACTCGTAAGCAACCTGTCCAATTCGTCGAAGAATTTTGTACGGCCCAATATACCGCGGACTCAACTTACCCTTCTTCCCAAAACGCATAACACCCTTCATCGGCGAGATCTTCAGGAAAACCCAATCACCAACCTCAAATTCCAGATCACGACGTTCGGACATCGGAATAAGATTTTTGCCTGCTTTGTGCCGTCCTCAGCCGCTCTTGTATCAGTTTCACCTTCTCAATGGCTTGGTGAATCAAATCTGGCCCATATAATTCTGTCTCACCGACTTCGAACCATCCAACTGGTGATCTACATCTCCTCCCGTAAAGTGCCTCATACGGGGCCATTTTAATACTGGAATGGTAGCTATTATTGTAGGCAAATTCTATAAGTGCCAGATGGTCATCCCAATTCCCCTTAAAATCTAGAACACATGCTCGTAGCATATCTTCCAGCGTCTGGATGGTACGTTCAGCCTGTCCGTCAGTCTGTGGATGGAATGCAGTGCTGAGATTTACTTGTGTGCCTAAACCCTTCTGAAAAGACCTCCAAAAGTTAGCCGTAAATTGAGCTCCTCGGTCTGATATAATAGATACCGGCACACCATGAAGCCTAACAATCTCCTTGATATACAACTTCGCATAATCTTCAGCCGTGTAAGTTGTCTTAACTGGTAGAAAATGGGCAGATTTTGTAAGTCGATCAACTATCACCCAAATGGAGTCAAACTTATGATAAGAGCGAGGTAATCCAATAATGAAGTCCATATTAATCACCTCCCATTTCCAGGTCGGAATCTCTATATTCTGAATCAATCCACTGGGTTTCTGATGCTCGATCTTTACTTGTTGACAATTAGGACACTGGGCTACAAATTCTGCAATAGACTTCTTCATGTTGTCCCACCAATACTGCTCCTTAACGTCATGATACATCTTTGTCGAGCCAGGATGGATAGAATATCGGGACTGATGAATCTCAATCATAATCTTCTCTCGCAACCCTGCCACACTAGGCACACATAATCGGCCCTGGTATCTCAGTGTCCCATCTCCTCCGATCTTGAAAGCTGTAATCTTACACTGCTGAATTCCCTCTCTCAATCTTACTAAGGTAGGATCTTCATATTGCCGTGCTTTTACCTCGGCTACCAAAGATGATTCTGCTGTATTCTGTACAGTAACACCTCCGTCATCAGAGTCCAACAATCTGATTCTCATATTGGCCAGCTGGTGAAGCTCTTTGGTCAACCCTTGTCTACCTGCCTCAATATGTATTAAGCTTCCCATTGACTTACGGCTGAGAGCGTCTGCCATAACATTAGCTTTACCGGGATGGTACAATATCTCGACATCGTAGTCTTTCAGTAATTCAAGCCACCTACGCTGCCTCAAATTCAACTCCTTCTGCTTGAAGATGTATTGTAAACTTTTGTGATCTGTGTAGATGTCAAGATGGACGCCGTATAAGTAGTGCCGCCATATCTTCAAAGCATATATTACTGCAGCCAATTCCAAATCATGAGTCGGGTAATTCTTTTCATGCTTCTTCAATTGTCGTGATGCATAAGCAATCACCTTCCCACGTTGCATCAATACGCACCCCAAACCTATACCTGAGGCATCACAATATACCACATAACCTTCTGTTCCTTCTGGGAGAGTGAGCACTGGCGCAGATGTCAATCGATTCTTTAGCTCCTGAAAACTATGTTCACAAGAATCAGACCACTGGAACTTGGTAGCTTTCTGTGTTAACTTAGTCAATGGTGCTGATATAGAGGAAAACCCTTCTACAAACCGCCTATAATATCCTGCTAGCCCCAGGAAGCTGCGGACTTCTGATGGTGTTGTAGGTCTCGGCCAATTCTTCACTGCATCGATCTTCTGAGTGTCGACACTAATACCCTCATCAGATATCACATGGCCAAGGAATGCTACTGAGTTCAGCCAGAATTCACATTTAGAGAGCTTAGCATATAACTTATGATCCTGAAGGGTCTGTAATACTATCCGCAAGTGGCCCGCATGTTCCGCCTCCGAACGAGAATACACCAGAATGTCATCAATGAATACGATCACGAAACACATCAAGATAGGGCCTGAATACACTATTCATGAGATCCATAAAAGCTGCTGGGGCATTTGTTAGCCCGAACGACATCACCAAGAACTCAAAGTGCCCATATCTTGTCCGGAAGGCCGTCTTTGGAATATCCTTATCCTTAACCCTTACCTGATGATACCCTGAACGCAAGTCAATCTTGGAGAAATACTTGGCACCCTGGAGTTGGTCAAACAGGTCATCAATCCTTGGAAGTGGATACTTGTTCTTTATTGTAAACTTATTCAACTGTCGATAATCGATACACATCCTTAACGACCCATCTTTCTTCCGCACGAACAAGACTGGTGCACCCCAAGGTGAAGTGCTAGGCCTAATGAAACCCTTATCCAGCAAGTCCTTCAACTGTGCTTTCAACTCTCGCAACTCTGCCGGGGCCATCCTATATGGAGGGATAGAGATCGGTTGAGTGTCAGGCAATGCATCAATGCTAAACTCAATCTCCCTTTCAGGAGGAAGGCCTGGGAGTTCATCTGGGAAAACATCTGGAAATTCATTGACCACGGGGATTAATTGTAGAGTAGGCGGCTTCGCCTCCGCATCCCTAACGCGAACAAGATGATAAATGTAACCTTTTGAGATCATCTTCCTTGCCTTAAGATAGGAAATAAACCTACCTTTCGGCGTAGCAATGTTCCCCTTCCATTCAATGGCGGGTTCACAAGGAAACTGAAACCTAACCATCTTCGTACGACAGTCAACATTTGCATAGCATGAGGCCAACCAGTCCATTCCCATTATCACATCGAAATCAACCATTTCTAACTCAAATAAATTTGCCGAGGTTTGACGACTACAAATCATCACAGTGCAACCTTTATAAACCCTTCTAGCAATCACAGAATCTCCTATCGGAGTGGATACCGCAAGTGGTTTACTTATCAATTCAGGTTCAATGCCAAACTTATTAGCCACAAAGGGTGTAACATATGATAAGGTAGATCCTGGATCAATTAGCGCATATACATTATAAGAAAACACAGACAATATACCTGTAACAACATCCGGAGACGATTCGAGATCTTGTCGACCTACTAGAGCATAGGTTCGATTTTGAGCACCACTCGAACTCGGCACTGAACCTCTACCTCTACCACGACCTGTCTACTGATGAAAACCTTGTGCTTGAGGTCGAACTGATGAGGAAGAACCAGACACAGATCCAGTCGGTCGAGCCATACTACCACCTCCTCTGTTAGGACAATCACGCATCATATGGCCAAGTTGTCCGCAAGAATAGCACGCATCAAAACCTCGACGGCACAGTCCAAAGTGGGCCTTGCCGCACTGATCACAACGAGGTGTTGGGGGTCTCGTCTGACTCGTATCTCTATGAAATTGTGAGCTTGTTGCCCTCGAACTCTGACCTGAACCAGAATAGGTAAATCGATCATACCGAGGCATCTGAAACTGTGGAGGAGCACTAGCTATAGGTGGCGCCGAACTCCTCGAAGATTGGGGCCTGATACTGCCTCTGAACTCATCAGAATACCCTGCAAATCTCGCCCTCTTATGCTGGCCCCTATCCTGCTGCCTATCTGCCCTTTGCTGGCGCTTACGATCCTCTAGGGTCTGGGCATAAGCCTGAATACGGGAAATATCCATGCTCTCTATAAAGGAGGCTGTTGTGCACTCATTTATCAGATATGGTCCCAACCCGTTCACGAACAGATGCACCCTATCACTCATCTCTGACACCATATGGGGAGCATACCTTGCTAAAGAATCAAACTGTATACTATACTCTCGTACACTCATATTACCCTGTCGAAGGTTCAAGAACTTATCAGCTCTAGCTCGTCGTATCTCAACTGGCAAGTAGTGACGAAGAAAGGCCTCAGAAAATTCCTTCCACACGGCTGGAGGAGCGTTTGGACCCCTAGATCTCTCCCAACTATCATACCAGAAAACCGCTAAATCCCGTAACCGATAAGAAGCCAACTCTACTGCCTCCGTATCACTAGCATGCATAACCCGCAATGTACGATGAACCTGATCAATAAATGTTTGTGGGTCCTCCTTGGGATCTGATCCGGTAAACACTGGAGGGTCTAGATTAATAAAATCACGAACTCTCGCACTAACCGGTTTATCAGCAACACCGGTATTCTGCCTCTGAGCCTGAGCAGCTACCAAGCTAGTCAACAACTGCACCGCACTGCGCATATCGTGGTCTGTAGTGCCAGACGGAGGAACTGGATGTACTGCGTGCCTCCTAATATCCTCTGGAGGAGACGGAGAGGTATGAGACGGCATCTCACTTTGAGCCTCACTTTGGCCTGCTCTGGCTGGAGGCACCTGAATGTTACCCTCGCCCACAGCTGTATCAAGCCATTTACTAATCGCTTGCTTCCTAGTCGAAGGCATCGCTGAAAGAAAACAATGTGAATATTAGATATGAACACTTACGACTTAACTCTACGCACGATCTAGATTTAGGAAGAAGGTAACAACCCTAGATGTCATGTAGCCTCCTGATTATAAATGTGGCGCGCTACACATCCATAATCAAAACTCTACTAGACACGGCTCATAGACAACCCCTAGGACAGACTGCTCTAATACCAAGTTTGTCACGACCCAACTGGAGGGTCATGACTAGCACCCGGGCCATACTTGCCGAGCACCAACGTACATTTTATCTAACCTTCATTATTATCTTTAAGGGTCGACAAGACCAATATAAATGGTAGACATGGATCATGAACATCCAACAATGAAAGATAATGTCATGAACATACGTAACATGGGACGACAAGACTGTCAAGAAACTATATATAAGGTGCGAGCTACCATGGTGCCATGAAAGACTATACAACAAAAATCAGCCGACAAGGCATTCCAAACCATACATGAGTCGACACCTGTCTATGAGCCTCTAAAAGAACATAAGTGCTACAACATTGCCGGAACAGGGCCCCGACATACCCATAATGTCTATAACAAAAATGCATACCAAGACCACGGCAAGTCCGGAGAAAGGATCTTGCCAATAACGCTGAACCGGATAGCCTACTGTGATGGGGGAGCTGCGTCTACCCGTCTATCAAGACCTGCAGCACGACATGCAGCGTCCACAAATAAAAAGGACGTCAGTACGAATAAAGTACTGAGTATGTAAGGCAGAATAGCATAAGTAAGAACAATAATGTAAACAGTGATAGGGAATATAAAACCTGTGACATCTGGGTACCTCTGAGGGCTACTGACATGAAATACATGATACATACATATATATATACATAAACTTTTAAAACATATGCCTTTGTGGGCATCATCATCATCATATCATACCCGGCCGTAATAGGCTCGGTAAAACGTACCCGGCCATCATAGGGCTCGGTAGAATCGTACCCGGCCACGTGGAGCTCGGTAAAACCCAACTGATCAGTGGTTGCACAATAGGTGCCATACCCGGCCGACTATAGCGCGGCTCGGTAGAGTAAAATAGATACACATATATGATGCATGATGGACTCATTGGAATCACATTTTGAACCTTTTGGAGTGACGAAAGGTCGGTATCCTTCGTACACGTTATTAGAATTAACTCTTCATCAAGAATCTTATAAGAATCAGGAACTACCAACAACATTGATAATATAAGAATAAGAGAAGTAACATCAATATCAATCGTTTCATAAGAAGGGCAGCAATGTAAGTACTGCTAGCTTCTAAGAGTAGAGTATCTTTGGGAGCTCGTTCATTACATTATGTACAATCGGAGTCGTGCAAAATAATTAAGGGGATAGCCTCGCATACCTTGTATATACTGCCCAACCTCAAGCTATGCAAATGTCACGACTCCTTAGTCTACAATAAAAGAAATGACACTATCATTATCGTTTAAGCGTCGTAACTATTATGTATCGACCGCAACCTATTTTACGATAAAACGGACAGCACCTCCCCTATTTATATGACTTCACACAAGTCAATACAACCACCAAACAGCCCAAACAACATCATTAATAATCATATTGAGCCTCCAAAACAGTCCACCAACTAACAACATTACTACCAAGCCTTTCGATATATATTTCACAAGTTCTAGCATCAACGACTTAGCCACAACTTGGATAATCTTAAATATATATAGAGTAAGAGGTTCCTTACCTTTAAACAGAAATAACAACTCCAATTTGACCTTAATATTCCACGAAATATCCCTTCAATTCTGCCACAAGAACAAGGAAGCGAAACTAGCAATTAATTCGGGTTTTTCGGCACTAGAATTACTTTAGAAGACTTGAAATCACCTAGGGTTGATATTAAAAACTTGAAGGTGTATTTACAGAACATAAAGCACTTAAAACAACCTCCCACACGAGCTGGAACAACACAAAAATCAGCAACAACAAGAAGAACAAGAAACTTACTAGCACCACGGGATTCCCGACATTTGATTTGTGTTGTTTGCCCTTTGTTTGGGTCTTGGATCATGAGAGAACCTTGAGAGACTGTTTTTAGGGTTATAAGGTCTGAATATACTGAAAAATAATGACTTAAAACGGGGTTGAGGTATCTTATATATGTCCAAATGTCTTAAACCGCCTTTGTGGGCCCCATAGAGAGCAGCTTGGCGCACTCTCGCGAAAACGCGAATATCTCTCTATTCTGAGATCGTATCGACGAACGGTTTAATGCGTTGGAAACTAGACTCATAGATATTCAATTTGATAGGTAGATCACCCCATAATTCCAAGCACATTGGGAGAAAGATGCAGTAACATTTGACCTAATGTTTAAGTAAAATTATAAACCTAAGTTGCGACAACTTTTATCGACTTTTGTTTCATAACTCGCTTGACTTCAAGACTTATGATACGGATATTATATGATTCAAATACATTAAAACAAGACCTCTTGGGATAGTTAATCACCTCTAGTGTTACTCGAAAATACAGGTTACAACATCCTTGATTCGTTTAACTTCTAATACTTATTAACCACTCTTATACACCCTTGTATCATTTAAGACCAATATGATTAACTTATTATCATCTCAAAGATAATCTCTTCTTGGATTTACGTCGACTAACTTACGGCGTGATCTATGATATGCGAATTTGGGTTGTAACAGTGTCAGACTAAATGAAGGATATAATAATTTCAAGAGAAAAATAATAAAAACATGCAAAATAAGACAAGACAAAATTTACGTAGTTCAACAATTTTTGCCTACTCCACGGTTACACAGAAAATATTTTGTTACTCCGAAGAGAAAGAAGAAATTTGAGGGATGATTTACAATTGAGGAAAGAGATGCCTATTTATAGGCAAATATCAGAATATGAATACTGCTTCTTTTCTTGCATGCGCCAATATTAACTCATACATTTTCTTCTTTTCTCACAATGTGAATTTTGCTGCCGCTGACTTTTGGTGCAACATACATTTCATTCTTTGCCTTTTGCATATTGTTCTTTCTTCATTAAATATTTCTTTGACTTTGTTTTCTTTCTTTCACTATTCATTTACAGCTGGGTTTGTTTCTTTCACAACATGTTACTCGAACGGATGATAATGCAGACTTTCGTGGGAGATATTTGATCTCCATGAAGCCAGACAATATTTCGAGTTGATAATGAGGAATAACTTCCCTTGATCACTTCCGCTTTGAGGAAGATAATATTTGATGTCTTGATTTCTTTGTGAATATACAAGAGTTTATGTTATTTTCAAGATAGTTAAAATACTTTACTTCGCTGATCTAGCACCAATTTACTTAGACCATGTTATAACAGTAACAACGATATCTCTGAGCTGAATAAAATATAATATGGGTCAGTTATTTAACTATTTATAATGCACCTCGAAGTTCTTTTGTCAAAGATAATGAAATTCAACCCCATAGATAAGCGAAACACAACACTCAATTTGAGGTGGAGCACTATAAGCATTACTTTGATGATAGAAGAAAATTCGAACACAAAACAGAGAGAAGGGACTTATCAATTAATAATGGAATACAATCCTATTATATATATAATGTAGAAAACATTTTGTATATATTCTGCAGGTGTATCCCGAAATTCTTAAGTACAATCAAATATATTGATCACTCAATCATTGAAGCAGACGTGCTAATATTTTCCCAAAATACAAGTATCAGATCGGATTGCATTATATCGTGCAATGCAGTTGCCATTATAAGCTACCCTGTTTTTGTCTTTGTCATTAAGATCAGTATCTGGCAATTACAAGCGAACAATAATATGTATCTCTACTAAATGAAAAATGCATTTTAGATCGTGCTACGCAATAGCCCTCAATTGCATATATCACAGCTTGGCAATACAGCAAATTCGTAGATGCACAGCACTGCTTATTATTTTAATAGGAGTATATATTTTAACATTTTATTAATCGTTGAAAGTCAACTTTTGCGACTTAGAAAATTAGCGGATGAAAGGTGATAGACTATTGATCAAGTATATCTCAATGGGACGCAAAATCTTGGCATTGATCTTACAAATCCCAGACAGCTAGCTTTTTCTTGTATAAATTCCAACACAAGACATAAGTAAAGACTAGCAAAAGCCAATTATTTCATCTTGACGTTTAAAATGGGTGGTTGCGCCTCTTTAGATCAAAGCCATGACCAAAATGATTTCTTAGAAAAACAAGTTGCTGTAGTGATGGTGCCCTTTCCAGTACAAGGGCACCTCAATCAACTTCTCCATCTCTCTCGTCTTTTATCGTCTTATAATTTACCAATACATTATATTGGCTTTGAAGATCATATCAAGCAAGCAAAGCTTCGCGTCCATGGTTGGGACCTAAATGCAAGGTCCACCATCTATTTTCAAGAATTTCCAGTACCACCATCACTAAATATTTCTTCTCAAATATCTCGCACAGAGCTTATGACATGTTTATTTCACGCAACTTTACAGCTGCGTGAACCTGTTTTTACCTTTCTAAAAGAAGTGTCTGCTAAGTATAGGAGGGTGGTAATTATTTACGACTCCCTAATGACTTGTACTGTTCAAGATGTACGTTTAATACCTAATATGGAAGCTTACTGTTTCCACGGTAGCTCAGCTTTTAATACTTACTCGTTCATTTGGGATGCCATCACAAAGCTTTTTCCGGCTTACGTGAAGACGAATCATCCTACGATGGTAAGTGAAAGACTCTTGAAATCATTTATGAAAGCTTTTGCCAATCTAAAGGTCTCGAGTTTGATATTTTCATCACCTAACATTAGAAGGAAAATGAAGATTCTAAAAAACCTTCCATCCATTGAAAGTTCTTACCCGCCTGAAATCTTGGAAGTTCTTAAGAAGCAACTTGAATGTGGAAAGATCAAATGTGGAGATATTCATGATACAAGCAGCGTGATAGAGGGTCCTTATCTTGATTTACTTACAAAGTTCATGGGGAATGATAAGCAATGGGCTCTTGGCCCTTTTAATCCAATGGTGATTATGGAGAAAAAGGGTCCAATAATTGTACGTCGACATGAATGTCTAGAGTGGCTAGACAAACATGCTCCAAACTCAGTGATACTCGTATCATTTGGAACATCGGTTTCTTTATCACATGACCAAATCAATGAGCTAGCCATTGGTTTAGAGCGAAGCCAACAAAAATTCATATGGTTATTAAGGACTGCTGATGATCGCAAAGCAAACGCTTCGACAGAAGAAAATAATGTACTGGTAGAAGCTCAATTGCCAGAAGGGCTTGAAAAAAGATTAGAAGGAAGAGGAATTATAGTGAAAGATTGGGCACCCCAATTGGAAATCTTGGCACACCAATCAACTGGTGGGTTCATGAGTCATTGCGGATGGAATTCATGTATGGAGAGCATTACTATGGGAGTGCCAATAGCAGCATGGCCTATGCAAGTTGACCAGCCAAGAAATGCTGTGCTTATAACAGAGGTGTTGAGAATAGGCTTGAATGTGAGGAAATGGGATAGTAAAGATAACTTAACTTCATCAATGACTATTGAAAATGTTGTGAAAAGATTAATGACTTCATTAGAAGGAGATGACATGAGGAAGAACGCCAAATTGTTGGGCAATGCAATCAAAGAGTCCATGGTGGATGGTGGTGCTACTAGGAAAGAGTTAGATACCTTTATTGCTCACATCAGAAGATAACTGTTCTGTTCAATTAATGATGATCGATGTTATGCTGGAAGTAGTATTAACTTTTCTATACCATCTAGAATTAGTTTTTTTTTTAGTAGTAACATTTCTAACTTTGAAAAATATGCTAAAGTAGGAACTCTTAATTAATTAGCATTATTACTTTTGTTACAATTTGCATGATCTGTGGTTCAAGTTCTAGGAGAGACTTTAAAATTATTTCTCTTTTTCGTTTGTCAAAGTTGTATGGGTAAAAAAGTATCTCAAATATGATTAAGTCATGTTAGCATTAAGGAGGCATTAACAGGTTTCCATGTGTCACCAATACGACTCCAACGAAGGCCTGCCTAAGGTCGAAGTGATTCTAGAAACAATGAAGGTTCTGGTCGAAGAGTTAGCAAGAATCAAGGTCGAGAAGTCATCAAAGATCAAGGTCAAGGTCGAGAAGTCATCAAAGATCAAGGTCAAGGTCGAGAAGTCATCAAAGATCAAGGTCAAGGTCGAGCTTCCTTAATAGAGTTATAATGGATAGTTTCAAGATAGAATACTAAAGATAATATTCTAATGGATATTCTCTGTACATGTATTATTAGGGTTCCTAGGAACATGTTCCCTATGAGTAGAAGAGACACAATGAGATATTCATTTGTAAAAAACACTTTGACTTTATAGAGAGAATCTGGCCTTATTACAAGCATACAAAAATAACCTTTTTGCTAAGATCCTTGTCTATTCTTTCCACCGGATCCAAGAACAACCTGAGTGTTCAAAGGGCTCATCAATCATTCATCATTACCAGAAACGATATTCACAGATCTCACCCCTTTTCGGGTGACTCACACATTTTTATTTACTTAAATGCCATTTAATGCCATATTCTATCTTTTTGGATCATTGAATACTGATATTATTGCTTACATTCATTGCCATCCGGACAAATACACAAGTTATTTGTTATAAAATCGATAGCTTTGTCTTTAGGATATTATCATTAGCTAAGATTGACTCTTCTTTATTTAAATCTAATTGGTTGAACCAAGATCTATATTTTTGGTCAAACAGTTTGGCGCCGTCTGTAGGGACTTTTTAGCTAACATTTTAGTTTCCTTTAGATCTACAGCTAATGTGAGTCACTAACCTAATAAACCCCAAGATTTTTCTTTGTCTTTGCATATACAAAAAACCTACATGGCAGGTAACCAAAGAGAGAGGATTAAAGTGACAGGTGATTTCCCTAGTAACCTCATAAACGTTGTCAACGAGAGTTGTGAAACATTAGGTGATGATGTGACACCCACTACCTCCCTCAGGTGAAAGAGGTCTCCTTCACCCTATTGTGGCATAAGAAAACCAAACGAAAAAGGGGCCTCCACATCCACGGGGGAAGAGATGCCACCGGCCATGAAAAAGCTCCTCGAATCATAGTTGACCGATACACTAGTAAGCGTGCTCAACAACATGATTACAGAGACGGAAAGAGCCTACATAGTGCAACGAGCAGACGAATAGGGCGACCAACCAGACCCTCCAACACCAAGTATAACTCACAATGCTACTGACAATGCAGGTGACATCGTCCTCACTGTTGTTCTAAAGAGGATGGAAGAAATAGAGAATGAAAACAAAGCACTCAGAGATCAAATGAAAGAACACCAAGACTCCTTCTCATCTTGCATTTCTTTGGTTTTGTTCTCATCAGGAACCTCTGGTGTTGGATGTAAATTTTGAACTTTAGGATGGACTTCACCAGTTTTATTTTAAAGGGAAAGAGGAAGCCCCGGACGTCAACTTCTTTGATGATGACCAAGAGGAAGAAGATATTTTCTAATAGCGGTCCTCATTTTATCAAAATTATAGACCAGGTATTTATTCCTCTCCTTCAGGTTCTACCGCGCCCTTTGGTCAAGTAAACCAAGCTTACGGAAAAAAGGAAATCTTTTACACCGATGTATCGTACTCTTTCGACACCGAGCGCCCCTAAACTATTGTCGAAGAAGGACGCTAGTAGGTTCGTAGAGTAGTCGTACAACGAAGAAGCAACCCCACATGCCATACCAAAGACCTTCAAAGTACCGCCATATCTCAGGATATACGACAAAACGACTCACCCCGAAGATCACGTGACTCACTATGTCACCGCCATGAAAGGCAACGACCTCACCATGGAACAAATGCCCTCTATTTTGCTGAAGAAATTTGGCGAAACTCTTACGGGAGGGGCATTGACATGATATTCACAGCTACGAGCCCGCTCCACAAAAACCTTCGAGAAAATGACTGATAAGTTCGTAACGGCGCATGCCATAGCCAAGAAAGCCGAAACAAGAGTAAATGACATATTTGCCATCAAACAGTCCTTGAGAGAGAGACTGAGGGACTTCCTTGACCGATTCAATAGGGTAAGGATAACCCTACCAAACGTGTCCGAGGGGATAGCGGTCGCAGATTTTCAAAATGGGTCCAGTAGAGATGGTTCGAGAGCAACTAGAAAACTGCTGAGCCGGCTGATGAAATATCCTCCAACTACTTGGGATGAAATCCATAAATCTTACTGTGACAAAATCCGGCCAGATGAGGGCGAACTCAATAGACCAACTCAATGGCTCATCTTGATACAAGCCGAGTCCAATCAAGAATGAAGAGAAACATCAAAAGGGATCACCCAGTCTCAGGACCCAACATGGAACGACATCAGCCATACGTCAGGGCCCCCGCCCCGCCTTCTTTTCGCTATAATGAAGGTGCATCCAGGATGAGGATAGGGACTCACAGGAGCGATCGAGGCATGCCCCCTATTATTTTCTCACAATTTTTGTGTGTCACCTACAAAAATAGTCTATGCTCTGGAGAAACTCGAAACAAAGGTAAAATGGCCGCTAAAGATGAGGTCCGATCCAAGCACCAGAAAATCAGACGCCCTCTGCGAGTTCCACCAGGAGCACGGACACAAAAAAAAAGATTGCATCGCCCTCAGGCAAGAGGTCGTAAACATGTTCCTGCAGGGACACCTCAAAGAGCTGCTGAGTGATAAGGGGAGAAACAACTTCGCTAGAGGACGTGAATGCCAAGACCTGCCGAACTCGCCGTCACCAGCTCGCCTTATCAATATGATCATCGGCGGTGACCATGAAGCCTCTATCAATGGCGTTAAATTCACTACCACTCATAAGCTCAAACGATCTATCACCCGCGAACGGTATGACGGGCTAGAAAAAAGTATCATATTCGACGAGTCGGATGACGACAGTTTGACTTTACCTCATACTGATGATATCGTCATTACTTTGCGCATTTTATATATTGATGTCAAACATATCATGGTAGAAGATGGAAGCGGAGCATGCATTATCCATCCCCGAGTCCTCACCCAGATGAGACTCAAGGACAAGATAGTGCCACACTGCATTACACTAACCGGTTTTAATAACGGAGTTGAACGGACATCGGGAGAAATTACACTCCTTGTCTTGGCCGGCGGCGTAACGCTAGAGACAACCTTCCACATCATGTACCAGGCCACCGTATACAATGCCATAGTAGGATGACTATGGATACATCCCATGAGAGCTGACCCCTCCAGATTATACCAAGTAAGCCAATTCCCAACACCTTGGGGGATATTCAGCATACGGTGAGAACAACATACATCCCGGGAATGTTACCGCATAGCCTTAGACAGCACGACAACCCAATAGAAAAAAGACAAGGAAAAAAAGGCATAGCATCAATAGGGTCGAGGTCGACACAAGAAGAGACCACGAACGCCATCATGGATCCCGAAATGGTTGAAGCCACAGACTCGACTATAGAGGACCTCCACCCCTTTCAACTAGATCCCAACGACTACAGCAAACATGCCTACATAGGCTGCAAGCCCCTAGAACCAGGTAAATTTAGTCAAAAAGAAAAATGGGATCGTGAATGTAGTGATAGTCAAAAAGAAAAATGGGAAATGGCGGATACGTGTAGACTTTACGGACTTGAACAAAGCCTGCATGAAGGATTCGTTCTCGTTAGAACATATAGACCAACTTATCGACGTAACAGCTGGGCACGAGCATTTGAGTTATTTGTACGTATAGTCGGGCTATAACCAGATACTTATGGAAGAAGAGGACCAGGAGAAAATCACGTTCATCGCCTACTAAGGAACATATTGTTGTAGGGTCATGCCATTTAGGCTGAAGAAAGCAGGGTCTACCTATCAAAGATTGGTCACGAAAATGTTCAAAGATCAGCTCGGAAAGACCATGGAGGTATATATCAACTACATGATGGTCAAATCCAAAAAGGTAGAGGACCATATCGACCATTTAAAGGAAGCTTTCGACATACTAAGACCGTGAATGAAACTAAACCCAGAGAAATGCGCCTTTGGCATAGTCTTGGGAAAGTCCTTGGGCTTCTTAGTATTACAACAAGGGATCGAGGTCAACCTACAACAGATCAAAGCTATCGAAGGGATACCAGAGCTCCTGACTACCAAGAAGCAAGTCCAAAGGTTGACTGGTCGAATCGTCGCCTTATCGATATTTATCTCGCGGTAATCTAACAGATGTCACAAATTTTTTGGCATAATCAAAAAGGATAATTGACTAGAGTGGATGCCTAAGTGCATTCAAGCTCTACGAGAACTGAAGGCATATCTATCATCAACACCTCTGCTCTCAAAGCTCGAACCCAGGGAACATCTCCTCGTCTACCTAGCCATCTTCGAAGTGGCAGTAAGTGCAGTCCTGATCCGATAATGCAAAGGTACACAATCTACCATTTATTATATTAGCAAAACACTCGTCGACGCCGAGTCAAGGTACCCACTGCTCGAGAAACTAGCCTTGGCACTTGTTGTAGCTTCACGAAAGCTTAGACCATATTTCGAGTGCCATACTATCTCAGTCGTCACCACCTTTCATCTAAGGAGCCTTTTACATAAGCCCGAGTTATCGGGGAGGCTAGCCAAGTGGGCCATCGAGCTAAGCGAGCACGATATTACACATCAGCTACGAACGGTGATAAAGTGGCAAGTGCTCGCCGACTTCGTCGCAGAATTCAGCACAAAGATAATGCCTGAAGTCTAGAAGGAAGCCGCCCAAGCTTCTCTCCAAACACAAGACCTCTGGGTCTTGTACACCGAGAACGCATCCAATGCTTTCGGATCCAGACTGGGACTCGTACTCGAGGTCCCTACCGGTGAAGTAATTGTTCAGTCCTTAAGATGCCTAGATATGACTAACAACAAGGCTAAGTATAATGCTATAATTGTAAGATTAAGGCTAGCACTCAAATACGAGACGAAGTGGTTAAAACTCCGTTGTGATTCCCAGCTCGTAGTCAAACAAGTCACAGGGACTTTCCAAATCAAAGAACTAAGGTTGCAAAAATATTAGACCGAAATTTGTAAGATGCTACCCAAGTTCGATGAATGCCAGCTCGACCAGATCCCACGTGCACAGAATGTTGAAGCGGATGACCTCGCTAAATTGGCCGCAACCACCTAAAGCATCAGGACCGGGGATAAAAGCGTAGTCCACCTCCTCAACTCATCACTAGACCAAATCGAGGTAAGACCGGTAATCTTAACTTGGGATTGGCGCAATCGTATTATCGCCTACTTGTAGGACGACGCACTCCCAAACAACAAAAAAGAAGCCAAAAAGTTTAGAATACAAGCAACTAGATACAATCTCCTCCATAGCGACTTGTACAAGAGGAAATACGGTGGCCCTCTGGAGAAATGTTTGGGCCCAAACCAAACCCAACGCGTTCTAGAGGAAGTTCATGAAAGCCATTGCGGCGCTCTCTCCGGAAATCGAGCACTTGTTAGGTGTCTCATTCGGCCAGGATACTACTGGCCCACCATGAAAAAGGACGCTTTAGAATTCGTGAAGAAATGCGGACAATGTCAAAAATATGCCCCAATAATTCACCAAGCAGGCAAATATCTCCACCCAGTCACCTCTCAGTGGTCGTTCATCAAGTGGGGAATGACATCGTGGGCCCCCTCCTAGTAGGGGGAGGTAAAGTACGTTACCTTTTGGTTTTAACTGACTATATCTCTAAATGGGTAGAAGTAGGAGCATTCACCCAAATATGCGATGAAGAGGTAATCACCTTTATCTGGAGAAACATCATCTGGCGATTCGGCCTACCTTAGGAGATCAGCTGCGATAACGGACCCCGTTTCACGGGGAAAGAAAACCGTCGAATTCTTCGAGAAATGGCATATTGAGAGGACACTTTCAACCCCGTATCACCCGGCTAGTAATGGGTAAGCAGAATCCTCCAACAAGTCCATATTAAATATCATGAAGAAAAATCTCGAAGACCCCAAGAGACTGTGACCGGAGATACTCCCAGAAGTATTATGGGCGTATAGAACTACTCAGAAAACTAGAACAGGAGAGACACCCTACTCTCTGATCAGTAGGAGAAAAGCAGTCATACCAGTGGAAGTCGGAGAACCCATCCTAAGGTACTCCTACGAAAGCGGTACTAGTAATGATGAGAGTAGAAGGCAGGAACTCGATAAGATCGATGAACAAAGAGATATAGCATACCTAATGATGGTCGCCCAAAAGCAGCAAGCAGAGCGTTATTACAACAAGAAAGAAAAAGTCCGGCCACTCAAAGTCGGGGACTACGTACTCAAAGCTAAAACGCAAGGGAGCAATGACCCACGGGAAGGCAAACTGGGGACGAATTCGTACAAAATTACAGCCAAAGAAAACAAGGGTTCATTCCAATTAGAGACAATTGAAGGAAAATAATTACCGAACAATTGGAGCATCAGTCACCTCAAGTACTTCAACTTCTAAAAAGAAGAGGTTTCCTCAAGTCGTACTTGTTTTCCCTTACTTCTGTTTTGTCCCATTAGGGTTTTCTCAAGGAGATTTTAACGATGCGACAAAAGGAACACTTTGAGCCGAAGTATGCGAGGGAGGAATTGTTTTTTATCTTTCATTGCTCGACTCCTCAATACTCTCCAAGTCTAACAATGAGGGGACTAGATAGATAGACTGGGACTAAAACGCCAGCCAATGCCCAAAATCTATAACTTTCTCCAATCTTGTAATCAGGGAAACAACGTAAAAGTAATAAGAAACTTACGTCTATCAGAACACCTTTTGTGTTAAAGGTTAAGTTCAACCCAGCTCGAACAATAACTATCGGCCATCGGCCGCACCCAAACAAAGGTTAAGTTCGACCTAGCTCGAGCAACACCTATTGGTCTTCGGCCGCACCTAAACAAAGGTAAGTTCGACCCAGCTTGAACAACACATATCGGCCCTCAGCCGCACCTAAACAACTATTAAATTTGACCCAACTCGAATAACAATATCGCCCTCGACCATACCTAAACAAAGGTTAAGTTCGACCCAGCTCGAACAATACCTATCAGCCCTCGAGCGCACCTAAACAAAGGTTAAGTTTGACCCAGATTGAACAATACCTATCAGCCCTCGGTCTCACATTAATAAACGGTTAACTTTGAACCAACTCGAACAACACATATCGGCCCTCAGCCCATGATATAATAAAAGGTTAAGTTCGAACCAACTCGAACAACCCCTATCAGCCATCGGCCTGCGATTTAAGGAAAAGTTAAGTTTGACCCAACTCGAATATCACCTATTGGCCCTCAGCCACACATTAATAAAAGGTTAAGTTCAACCCAGCTCGAATAATACCTATCGGCCCTCAGCCGCACCTTAACGAAGGTTAGAATTCAACCAAGCTTGAATAACACCTACTGGCCCTTGGTCGCGATTTAAAGAAGTTAAAATTCGACCAAGTTTGAATGACACCTATCGGCCCTCGTCCACGTTTCAATCGAAGATTAAACTTAACCAAACAAAAATGCTAAGTCCGACCAAGTTCAAACCTAACCAATCGGTCTGTAGACATACTCGTCTTTATGGGTTGAGGGGTAATTCGGCCCATATCTATTCAACCCAAAGACTTTGATATTTATAAGAACAACAACAAAAGTATGAAGGATCAAAACATGCAAAGTACATGAACAAACCATGGCAAATAAAAAAGGTGCAAATGAAGGCAAAAACCAATTTTGATATTTATAGACAAAGGTTTCTTACAAAGGCTCTTGAAGACGCGAGCAAAAATACACAAAATTATAACAAAACTACTGTTGTCCATCGCCATCACGGCCCGCGACATCCTCAATGATTCGATCTTCGATGCCCTCTCCCTCCTTTCCCAGAAGGTAAATAGTATAATACCAGGCCTTATCCTCATGGCGATATATAACATCCTCACCGTCCTTATCTTCTTCGCCAAGACGAGGCATAGTCGGGCCATAGCCACAAGAAACTTGAGCCTCACGAGCTTGGACCCGAGCATCCTCAAAGTCTGCGGCAGGTACCGAGCCCTCCACATGCAACTATCGAAGCACATCCAATCGGGCCTTGGCCTGAATGCACTCTTCATACAACTCACAAGGAACATTGGGAAATCTAGAAGCCATAGATTAAGATGGCTGTACAAGTAGTTTGACCTTCTTGGCCTCTAGAGTGGCAACTTGATCATAAAGATCGGAGGTCTCTTTCTCCAACTCCCCAATCCTTTCATCTAGCCGTTCTTCTTTAGCCCTTGTCGTCGATAAATCATTTTCTTGCTTAAAACGAAGGGTTCGGTTTGCCACTTCAAGGAACTCCACCATCCTCTAAGCCCCCGACTGAATAGACACCGCCTTATCAAGCTCCTCCTGTTTTACGGAGACCTCACCACTAAGAGCCTCCCCCTTAAACTGGCATTCTTCGAGTTGCCTCACAACTGGACCACTTGGGCTTGGAGATCGCTACATTGGGCCTCTATGCCCCTGCTAAGCTCAATCTCCTACTCTTTGCTCCTTAACGTCCCTTCGAGGAAGCTTCATTTCTCCACAACCCGGATCATCTTCTCGTCCCTCTTCTACAAGTCCTTCCTTAGGATCCGCACGTCACCGCCTTCGCGAAGATGACACCGGAGCACTTGGTACTTCCCAAGGCACGTTGTATACTTGTCCTTCAGCTTCACGTAAATATCTTTACATTTTTTCTCCCGGAGAGCACTCTCAATCTCTATAATAACCGCCCGCAAAGCAAGAAAAAGGAATTAGTACTTACGAAATAAATCAAAGCATGAGGAAAAGAACAGACGATAGTCGTACTTACCCGTAGAGCAAGACTATCAACGTTATTCTATAGAGTTCTATCGTTTATCCTCTCGAGGGTCGTACCCTCAACCTAAAAACAAATGGGATCGAGGGAAGCGACTACTTCCTTGGTGTTTACAAGAAGATTATGATCCATTGGGATCGTAATAGTCTTGGACCCCCTTCCAACCTCACCTCAAGTTGAGTGATTCCCTCGTCGATCATCCTCAACTCGTCCATATCCATATTGGAGTCGGATCTGACGTCCTCTTCAGCAACAGCCTTCTCTCTGGCATAAGCCGCGGAGTGGACCTCCACTATGACCCTAAAAGACGAGGCCTCCTCTTACCTCGGAAGGGTGAGACCGTCATCATGCATCCCTCTCTCGATCGTCTCCCCCGCGGGATGCATCAAAGCACTTGTGTTCATATCCTACAAGTGCGGAACCTCGGAGCCCACCGTGGTGCTCTCTCCAACATGCATTGTGGCCGTCTCTCGAAGAACAAAGTCATATTCTTCCAAGTTGACGGCTACTGGCCTTTCTCCTCCTGAATCCCTGGCTCTCCTCTTACGAGGCACTAGACTACTGTCATTAGGAAAGAGATCATCGTCATCATCAATCAGTGAAAGGAGTTGAGGAGCAGAAGAAGGGGACGAAACAGGGGCAGGTTCTTAGACTGCGGTGGCCGAGGAAGGGGTCGGCATAGAAGCGGAAGTAGTCACAATAGGGGTAGAAGCCGAAGGGGTATCAGCCTTCATCCGAAAGGATGGCACCACTGCCCGGCTCATTCTAGAAGACATCCTGCCCGGGAAAGAAACAAACGTCTAAGTCAGTAAAACGAGTCGACATACAATGAAAAATGGAACGATCACGGGCTAACATGGAAAGTTACCTGTCAAAGGAAAAACCGGTTTGAACTTTTTGATGAAGCTCGGCCAGTCGCAGATCCCTATGATATGGGGGAGGATTTTCTCAACCCAATAAAAAATGTGCATGACTAGAAGGGGAGGCTGAGTGTTGGCTACAAGGAAAGAAAAAGTCCTTGAACCAACTCCAATTAAGTAAAAGAACGCAAACAAAAAACAAGCACCTACATTTGCAATTCTAAGTCTCTGGAAAGCCATCAATGTTAGTCACCACGTCCTCGGTCCTCACGTAGAAAAAATTAAGCCAGAACTGGCGACTGGCCTTATCGTATGTCTTCACCACCAAATATTTGCCTCCACAATGGCAAAGTTTCAATATCGTCCCCTATAGAAGCTAGGGGCGAAGAGATGAACCAAATGTTGCAGCGTCAGCTCGACCCTGGGCAGCTTAACAAATTTGGTCAGTATCCTAATAATTTTATAGACGTACGATGCAAGCTGAGCGGGGTAGACACCGTAGTGATGACATACTTCCTCCACCAATGGAAGAAGGGGGAATGTAAAATTGATGAGGAAAGGATAAATGTATAGCACGCAATATCTGGGGCAATGAATCTGTACTACATCCTCACCATCAGGGATCAGTTCGACATGGTTGGAAGGCTGAATTTGGCCTTGAGTTCAGCCTATTCCTTAGGCGTCATCGTCAAATGAAAGATTCCAGGCGCGGCGTCAGGTGATATGGTGAGGTCGGACCTAGCGTCAGGATTGCGGGGGATTATTTCCTCCACTTAAGGGAATGCTACATCATCAACAATGGCGGAAGAACACTCCTCATGAGAAAGAAACACAACAACTAAAAGAGGAACACAACTCCCTTCACCAGCGTCTGATGGTAAGTTAGACATGGTGCAAAGTAGTAAAGGATAATAACAAGTAGGAAATAATGGAGATGGAGTAAGGCAGCAAAGTGAGGAAAGGAAGTTTAGCGAATAAAATGGCAAGAAGGGTGATGCTCTGGAAAGTTAGGAGGAATAAACTTCAAAATCGAGTCCAAAACCCACAATTTATAGATATCATGGCACTAAACCCAAAAACGACTTGTCATAATTGGCACAAGAATTGAAACGGCATATCCAATCAAGGGTCACACGTGAATCAAGGAAACATATCGGAAATATGCTTCATAATGATGCTAGATGTCATGGCATAACTCTATTCCCTGGACAAGATAACTATAACAAATCGCCCAGGAAACTCGAGATATTTGAAACATACGGCCCATAGAGGGCCACGTGGTCTGCTCGATGCGACGATTACGACTCGTGCGGCTTACTCGATAAGTTCGATCGAAAACGACATTATCCGCTCATTAATATCACCTGCAAGGACGACCTCAATAAGCGGAGAGACCAATTGTATGGGTAAAAAATTATCTCAAATATGATTAAGTCATGTTAGCATTAAGGAGGCATTCACAGGCTGCTATGTGTCGCCAATACGACTCCAACGAAGGCCCTTCTAAGGTCGAAGTGGTTCTAGAAACAATGGAGGTTGCGCACGAAGAGTTAGCAAAAATCAAGGTCGAGTAGTCGTCAAATATCAAGGTCGAGGTCGAGCATCCATGATAGAGTTATAACGGCTAGTTTCAAGGTAGGACAGTAAAGAGAATATTTTAGTGTATATTTTCTGCACCTGTACTATTAGGGTTTCTAGGAACATATTCCCTATAAGTAGAAAGAGATATAATGATCGGGGACATGAGATATTCATTTGTAAAAAACACTTTGACTTTATAGAGAGAATCTGGCCTTATTACAAGCATACAAAAATAACCTTTTTGCTAAAATTCTTGTCTATTCTTTCCATTGGATCCAAGAATAACTTGAGTGTTCAAAAGGCTCATCAATCATTTATCATTGTCAGAAAGGATATCCACATATCTCACCCCTTTTCGGGTGACTCACATATTCTTATTTACTTAAATGTCATTTATTGCTTTATTACTATTTAATGCCATATTCCATCTTTTTGGATCATTGAATACCGATATTATTGCTTACATTCATTGCCATCTAGACAAATATAGAAGTTATTTGTCATAAAACCGATAGATTTGTCTTTAGGATATTATCATTAGCTAAGATTGACTCTTCTTTATTTAAATCTAACTAGTTAGAACCAAGATCTATATTTTTGGTCAAACAAAAGCGTCTTCTACAATTTAAACAATAATAATATACCTATTTTGATAATTATTAAATGATAATCACTATCTCAACACAATTCAAGCACATTAAGGTGCGTTCATTCCTCATGCACTACTAAAAACTGCCCAAAATAACCGATCGAAAGTAGTCGATTTTGACCTGAAATCAACTGGAATAGGTATATACAGTCAGAATCGGGCTTGCCTAATTTCATACGACTAACTGAAATCAGGACGGAAGATCAAGGCCCGACCCCAGTTATATCGGAACATGGTATGGAGATGGATTGGTAAGCTCGTGGATCAATGACCGATCAGGATCGAGGTCAATTTGAACCCGAAGCGAGAAAGAAGTTGAGAAAGATCAAAGGAGGCCTGCTACGTCGAATAACCGAAAGCCAAGATATCCGTGATCGGGCGAGGATCGTGGCAGGAATCTCGACACATATCGAGTTAGGATCGAATATTTAGCCTATCATGTGATTTACTTATGTAATTAGAATTATATCCTAAATATGATTCCTCTGCTATATAAAGAGGGTCTTAATCATTTTGTAACCATCATACATTCATGGATAACAAGGTAATATATCATATTTTCTCTTACAAGCTCTGTTGTTAAAGTCTATACTCTTTAATAGCATATTTAGCTGCTTCGAGGGCGGTCTAGCTCGAGGTCCGTGGTTGTTCATCACATTGGTTAGCTTTATTTACAATTAATCCCTAGCATTAATTCTGACATTTATCAGTTTGTGCCAAGTGAAATCACATGTCCTTAAAACCACTTATAAGTTTAATTATTATCCGATTTTAAGGGAAATAGTTTTGCGCCCACCGTAGGGATAAGGATAATAGTGATTGTTTGGTACAAGTTTTCGTAACACACATAAGTTTACGCTTGTTCTTTGAAGTGTCTTTGATTCCAGGATCAACATGTCAAACTCTCAAGTAGCACCCACACACACAGACGATGGCATTGGTCTCTATGGCGAGAATGACAACATAGCCGCCCCAGGAAACCGAGTACCTCCAGTAAACCCCGATGGAGCTCCGGCCGTGGATCCAATCGACATCAGCTCCCATATTACTATTAATGGGAATTTGGGCGTTGATCCTAAAAATAGCATCCGCAGAGATGCTCGAATAGCTGATCAGAATGCATAGGGCAGTGGAGAAGGCGGGATTAGCCTTCGAATGATATTTGAAATGTTGCAGACTCAATAAATTGCAATAGCACAACTTCAGAATCAAAATCGTGCACCAAGCGGGATCGAGATCGATCCATCGCAAGATATTATTCATAGAGCCGAATCGGTATCAAAGAAATCGAATGGAGGAGAATCGGAGACCAATCCTGCTATCATAAAGATGCTCGAGGATATGATGAAGTGAATCGAAATAGGAAAAATGATTGAGGAAAATGATAAGAAAGTCGAAACTTAAAATTCCAGGGTCGACCAAATCTCGGGGGCACCACCGCTGTTGAAAGGACTTGATTCCAAAAAGTTTGTCCAAAAACCTTTTCCCCCAAGTGCAGCTCTGAAGACAATCCCCAATAGGTTCCTTATGCCCGAGATCCCGAAATATAACGGGACAACATATCCAAACGAACACGTTACCTCATACACGTGCGCCATTAAAGGAAATAACTTGGAAGGTGACGAGATTGAGTCTGTATTGCTGAAGAAGTTCGGGGAAACTCTATCGAAAGGAGCTATTATATGGTACCATATCTTACCACCTAATTCTATTGATTCGTTCGCTATACTTGCAGATTCTTTTGTAAAGGCACACGCCGGAGCTATGAAGGTAGCCATAAGAAAATTGGACCTTTTCAAGGTAAGACAAAAAGATAACGAGATGCTTAGGGAATTTGTATCTTAGTTCCAAATGGAATGGATGGATTTGCCACCGGTCACCGACGATTGGGCTGTTCAAGCATTTACACGAGGCCTCAATGCTCGAAGTTCCGTAGCTTCACAACAACTGAAATAGAATTTTATTGAGTATCCAGCTGTCACTTGGGCCGATGTGCATACTTGGTATCAATCGAAGATCAGGGTCGAGGATGATCAATTGGGGGCTCCAACCAGTTCAGTTTATCTTAACATGCCCGTGGAAAGAGTTAAAAGAGACTTCAACTGGGAATCGCGATCGAACATAGATCCCATACGGTGGAGATTGGAGAGATAATGGCCCTGTACGAAACCCTGTTCGGAATGATAGAAGGAATGATCGAGGAAAGAGCTCCCGAGGGCTCATGAGCAAGAATTGTTTCGATAGTAATGCGGGATCTAAAGAAACACCTTGATTGTCAGAATATAACTTCAACGTAGATGCTTCCGCCATAGTGTCGGCCATTGGACGTATCAAAGATACTAGATGGCCTCGACCTCTGAAGACCAATCCGACCCAGATAAATCCCAACCAAATATGCAAGTATCATGGTACCCATGGACATAAAATAGAAGATTGCAGATAACTAAGGGAGGAAGTAGCCCGATTGCTCAACGAGGGGCACCTTCGGGAATTATTAAGTGATCGATCCAAGAATCACTTTAAAAATAGAGATTCAAATCGGTAGAACGAGCAGGAAGAGCCACACCACGTGATTCACATGATCGTAGGAGGGGTCAATATTCCACAAAGACAAGTATTTAAACGCACCAAAGTGACGATCACAAGAGCAAAGCGAGCATGAGATTACCTACCAAAATAGACTTTGTCTTTCAACGATAAGGATGCCGAAGGGATCGAACGACCTCATAACAACACATTGGTAATAACTGTCCTTATAAATAAAGTTCAAGTAAAATGTATTTTGATTGATCTAGGTAGCTCGACCAATATTATTCAATCGAGGGTCGTAGAACAGCTCGGCCTACAAGATCAAATTATGCTCGCAACTAGAGTACTTAACAGCTTCAATATGGCGAGCGAAACCACCAAAGGTGAGATTATCTTGCCAGTGAACGTGGTCAGGACCATCCAAAAAACATAGCTCCATGTAATCGAGGGTGACATAAGGTACAACGCCCTGCTTGGAAGGCCTTGGATCCATAACATGAGGGTAGTTCCTTCGACCCTTCACCAAGTTCTGAAGTTCCCGACGTCGGAGGGAGTCAAAACAGTGCACGGGGAGCAACCCGCCATCAAGGAGATGTTTGTGATCGATGAGGTGACACCGGTATCAGCACTTTCATTAGCAAAGGGATCGAATTCAAAGGGAGAGCTAGAAGTCAAATAGCAACCACAATCGCTAGCCTCGGCCCAACCGGAGGAACGAGACATTTACGAGAATGATGGCTATATGATCCCCCGATCCTTCATAATCCCCGATGATTCTGACGCCACAAAATCAACGGTTGAAGAGCTGGAACAAATTATACTAATCGAGCATCTGCCCGATTGAAAGGTATACCTGGGCACAGGATTAACTCCCAAGCTCAGGAAAAAACTTATTCAATTCCTTAAAGCTAATATGGAGTTTTTTGCCTGGTCCCACCTTGATATGACACGGATCTTGCTGGAAATTACCACTCACAAGCTGAGTCTGGATCCAAAATTCTGCCAGGTGAAGCAAAAAAAGAAGGCCCCAATCCAAGATCAAACATGCCTTCATCAAGGAAGAGGAAACCAAAGTTCTCAAAAAAGGATCCATTCGGGAAGTAAAGTATCCCGAATGGCTAGCAAACGTAGTGGTAGTCTCGAATAAGGGAAATAAACTTAGAATGTGTGTAGCCTATAAGGACTTGAACAAGGCCTGCTGTAAGGATTCTTTTTCTTTGCTGAATATCGATCGCATGATCGATGCCACGGCCGGTCACGAGATTCTCAGTTTTCTCGATGCCTACTCCGGGTACAATCAAATACAGATGAACCCGAAGGATCATGAAAAGACTTTGTTCATCACTAAATACAACACCTATTGTTATAACGTAATGCCGTTCAGACTAAAATATACTGGTGCAACTTATCAACGCCTAGTAAATCTAATGTTCAAAGAACAAATAGGGAAATTTATGAAAGTTTATATTGATGACATGCTAGTTAAGTCCCTACGAAAAGAGGACCATTTAAAGCATTTGCAGGAAACCTTCGATATATTGAGGAAGTACAATATGAAGCTCAACCCAGAAAAGTGCGCATATGGGGTTGGCTCGGGCAAGTTTCTCGGCTTCATGGTGTCCAATCGGGGAATCTAGATTAACCCCGATAAAATCAAAGCTATCAAGAATATCAAGGTTGTAGATAATGTAAAGGTCGTGCAAAAGCTAACCTGGCGCATAGCCGCCCTGGGGCGATTCATTTCGAGGTCCTCAAACTGGAGTCACCGATTCTTCTCGTTGCTTAGGAAGAAGAACAATTTTACTTGAACCCTAGAATGTCAGCAGGCCTTGGAAGAATTAAAACGATACCTGTCGAGCCTTCCGCTGCTTCACACCCTGAAAGTGGATGAGCAACTCTACTTATACTTAACAGTCTCGAAAATAGCGGTAAGTAGGGTCCTAGTTCGAGAAGAGCAAGGTACGTAATTCCCTGTTTACTATATTAGTCGAACCTTAGGTGAGGCCGAGACTCGGTCCCCACACTTAGAAAAATTAGCGCTTGCTTTAATAATCGCCTCTAGGAAACTAAAACAATATTTTCAATGCCACCCGATTTTTGTTGTAACTAACTATCCCCTTCGCAATATTTTGCACAAACCCGAACTTTCGGGTCGACTGGCCAAATGGGTCGTCGAGATCAGCGGGTATGATATCAAGTATCAACCCCGAACGGCCATCAAATCTCAAATCTTGGTAGACTTCGTGGCCGACTTCACGCCAGCCCTCATGCCCTAGGTCGAAAGGGAACTATTATAATAATCGGGTACGTCATCGGGGGTGTGGACCCTCTTCACAGACGGCGCTTCGAATGTGAAATTATACGGGTTGGGAATCGTTTTGAAGCCACCCACGAGTGACATAATTAAACAATCTATCAGAACTTCGAAGTTAACTAACAATGAGGCCGAATATGAGGCCATGATTGCAGGTCTCGAGCTAGCTAAAAGTTTGGGAGCAGAGGTTATCGAGGCCAAATGTGATTCTCTACTTGTGGTAAAACAAGTCAACAGAACTTTCGAACTCCGAGAAGATCACATGCAGAGAAACTTGGACAAGCTACAGGTAACTTTGCACCGGTTAAAAGAGTGGACCTTACAACACATACCTCGGGAATAGAACAATGAGACCGATGCCCTTGCAAACTTGGGATCACTGGTCGAGGATGACGAACTTAACTCAGGGACTGTAGTACAACTCTTTAAAACAGTAATCGAAGAAGGCCACGCCGAAATAAACTCTACATGCCTAACCTGGGATTGGCGAAACAAGTACATTGAATACCTAAAGAACGGGAAACTCCCATCAAATCCGAAGGAGTCAAGGACTCTACACACGAAGGCAACACGATTCACCTTGGTCGAGGATGGAGCGCTATTCAAGAGGATGTTCGATGGGCCATTGACAATATGTTTGGGGCCGGGAGACACCGACTATGTCCTGCGGGAGATTTACGAAGGCACTTGTGGGAACCACTCCGGTGCCGAATCACTGGTTCACAAAGTTATCAGAGCAGGGTATTATTGGGCTGATATGGAAAAGGATACCAAAGAGTTCATCCGAAAATGCGACAAATGCCAAAGGTATGCGCCGATGATTCACCAGCCCGAGGACCAGCTCCACTCGGTCTTATCCCCATGGCCGTTCATGAAATGGGGAATGGACATCGTCGGCCCTCTACCATCGGCTCTATGTAAAGCTCAAGCAATTTTATCTAATCATTGTTATTTTTCTAAGTGGGTTGAAGCACAGGCTTTCGAGAAAATCAGAGAAACAAAAGTCATAGACTTCATTTGGGACCACATTATATGTCAATTTGGGATGTCTGCCGAGATTGTGTGCGACAATGGGAAACAATTCATCGGCAACAAAGTGACTAAATTTCTCGAGGATCACAAGATTAAATGGATTCTATCAACGCCATACCATCCCAGCGAGAACGGACAAGCCGAATTGACCAACAAAACCATCATTCAAAATCTTAAAAAGAGATTGACCGACGCTAAGGGAAAATGGAGAGAGATATTGCCCAAGGTTCTTTCGGTGTACCGCACGATGTCAAAATCCAGCACGAGGGCGACACCGTTCTCTTTGGTACTCTGCCGAAGCTCTTATCACGGTAGAGGTTGGGAAACCTAGCCTCAGGTTTCGATATCCACGGTAGGAATCGAATAACGAGGCCATGAATACGAGCTTAGAATTATTGGATGAAAGACGCGAGGCCACCTTAATTCGATTGGCTTCACAAAAACAACGGATCGAAAGGTACTACAACAGAAGAACCAATCTTCGACACTTTAAAATTGGGGACTTGGAGCTAAGGAAAGTCACCCTCAACACTCGAAACCCGAATGAATGAAAACTGGGTCCAAATTGGGAAGGGCCATAGCAGGTCCTCGATATCATCGGAAAGGGATCCTACAAGCTCGGCACGATGAACGACGAACAGTTAACAAACAATTGGAACGTATCACTCCTAAAGCGATACTACTGCTAAGGTACGACCTTCTCAATTTTCATTTATATTTTAAGTTAACCAATTGCAGGTGTTTGATTGAGGACGGCGATGGATCCTTCAACACGGAGTCTTTAGGTCTGAAAGCACGCGTTGTACTCTTTTTTCCTTATACCGGTTTTTGTCCCAAATAGATTTTTTCCGATGAGGTTTTAAACTAGGAAATCATTGTTTGTGCTAACATAGAACAATTCAACAATATCCGAGGCTTCTCTATAATCAACTTCGAATACTGGGGGGAATCACCCCTGAATGTCAACTTTGTTGCAAGGAAATCACTTCGCGACAGCAGGGTCTCGATAGGTAAATTTTGTAAGGACCAAACGGTCGAGTGAACCGTGCCCATATAGGACCAAATTTTGTAAGGACCAAACTTTGTTGCCAAATATCTCATGCCTTCAAAAACATTTACTTTACAATTTCATACTTTTGATCTATTCTGTAAACAGGCTTAAGGGCCGATCACAACTGAAGTTTGATCAACTAAACCCACACTCGGGGACTGCCATCCGAAAAATAGACGAGATAAATAAGAGAGATAGAATTATTAAAACCTCGAGATTATAAGACCTTAAAATGGCAAACGTCGATTTTTATAGACCACGGCCACCCCACTCGGGAACTGATAATTAGGGCAAGCTCGAAGTTTTCTGTGAAAATAAGCCCAAGGGGAAAATCTCAAATTAAAAGGCTACGACCAAATTAACACGGCTCGGAGACGTCCGAATTCCGTAACAAAACATGCCTTCAAACGTTTTCACAACAGGTTCTAAAAGGCTACCCTCGGCAGTATCCTAATACTTAATATATTTTTGAGAAACAATGTCGATAAATATCGAACTCCGATAATGCCTTAACCCAGAAAGGCAATTAAAGCAAGAATTTGTTCGAACTCTAGAACACGACATCATTATTTCATGCTAAGCCATTACAACCTTTGCGAACATGAATTCTTGAAAGCCAAAAAGGGGTAGAGAGCCTTATATATGTTAAACCGATCGTTCTACAAAGGCCAGATCAGTGAAATACGAAAGCCTATGTGCTACTCTCACTTCTCGTTCGAAATATCACTCTTACTCGACTACTAACTCGAGTTTGAATAAATTCCCACTCGGGAACTGTTCTTCGAGCCTAAGGGCCACTTGATTTTGAATTCGAGATAACATTCTCACTCGAACATCAAACTCAAATATTACCTTATTCCGAGTCCAGATAAATGATCTCACTTGGCTCCGATTTATCGGAAACTGCCTCATGTTAAGTTCGAATGTCCGATCTGAGACCGTTGAATACAACCATATAACTTTGCGCTAAAGTACTTTGACATTTGCATAAAATAACTAAAAGACAACAGATTCGGGAACCATGGAAAGAAAAAAGTTTTAATATATCAAAGTTTTTCTTACAAGGGCCGCATGGCCCGATCAAAAAAATTCTTTACAAAGGCCGATAGGCCTCGAAGCAAAAACAAAAATTACTAGGCCTAAGAAGCACGGTCATTATTAGAGGAAGTTTCTTCACCCTCGGAGTCTTCTCCACCAAATCCCCTCGTATTCTCGGAAGCCTCATCAGGAAATGCTAACTTCTGAGCCTTTGCTTCCTCAGTCTTGGCGATCTCGAGTTCGGCAGATATGTCGAAAATTTGCTCAATAACCCCTTCGAGAGCCTCCCTTCGGGCCTGCCACTTCGAATGATCCACCATGCCCCTGGCATGCTCGAGAGTGGCTTCGACATTGACTATGTATTGGACAGAAGTACTCTAGGCCTTAGAATTGGCCACGACCACTTCAGATCTGGCAACCTCGAGCTCTTTGACCAAATTTGCTAAATTAGACCCGAGCTCCTCGACCTTCTTCGCCTTAACCGAGGCATTCTCTTTTACATATAGAAGCTATGACTTGGCTGAATCCAACTCTTCTTGAGCGGTTTCTTTCTGTGTGGCTAGAATGTCGATATATCCCTTGAACTCTTCAGCCTCGGCTCGCACTTCATCTATTTTCTTTTGGAAGTCCTTGATCTGTTCAAACCTTTGTCGAACCTGCAGAAATGTATCGTTAGTCCTATCTCTAACTCAGCCTCGCTATCACGAGGAATTCATAATACCTGCCCAGCCATCTCGGCACGCTCTTCTCGAGCCTCCACCAGGTCTACCGGAAGCTTCTCACTAAGAAGCTTGTAAGTATCACATTTCTCCGTGAGGCCCCAGACCTCGGCCTTGCGTTCCTCTCAGATTCAGAGAAAGGCCTCATGGTGCAACACTGAAGCCTACGAGAAAGGAAGTAAATGTTAGAGATATCTGCAATTCAAAGTCATAAAAAGATAACGTCCCTTGAACTTACCCGATTCAGAGCATGTTGGGCCTCGTTGAACAAACATGCAACATCCACTATATCTATTTTTGCCTGGTCCTCTTCAGTGACCAAGCATCGAAGATAACTTTCCCCCCCTATGGGAGCAGAGAAAACTTGAGTATCTTTCAAGATCGAGATGATAAGAGGCCTCTTACAATCAGGTTCAACATTGGGGGACGGGAATTGGTTAGTTAGTGTATAGATCGAGGATGCCTCATTCGAGTTCTTCCTCGGTACGTCCAAATCATCCAAACCGATGAAATCTTCCACGTCAGCAAAATAGCCATGGTAAAAGTCTTCCTCTCCGTGGGCCCCCTCTCTGTGACAAGCCTGCCTAGCCCGAGCGTCAGGTATCATCGAATCCGGAACTGGAGGGAATGAGCAGGAGTCCCCGATCACTATTGTCTCAAGTGGGTCTTTAGAGGCATCATCTTCTTTCCGGGGAGCCTCGAGCTCGGTTTTTGCACCGGCCTCGATCGCCTCCTCGGTAGCCTCCCTACCTCGAAGTAAGGCATCTTCGACTCTTTCTGGCTCGAGCTCATCGGATCAAGGCAAAGCTACTCCGGCTCCCGCATGTCCAATAGTTCTTTGAAGCTCCGTGCGAGCTCGCACACGAGTCATCAATTTAGAGTTTTCTTCTTCTCTGTCTTCGTCTTCAGTCATATCTATTATTCGTTGGGCGGACTCCAGAGATACGTGGATGACATTCTCCTTAGGCTTACATGGCCTCTTACCGGTATTTTCTTTTCCGATCCTGGAGGACTCGGAGCCTCCTTTCTCTTCTTCTCTTTGCTCTGCTTTGGGGCAGATGGGGGGAGAAGTGCCTCTCTTTACGCAGAGGGGAGCCTCACAGGCGCATCCTTCTCGAGACCTGCAAAATGACAAATATAAGTAAATACAATAACAAAACCCGAATAGAAACATTTTTAAGGAAAGAAGATTACCATGGTTACGGGCCTCCCATTGGCCCTTTGATAACTCCGTCCAGGCACGCTCGGAGTAAGATGTTTTTTATACTAACCCCTCGACCCATCGCCTTAGGTCGGGAATAACTTTCGGCATAACGGCCACAACTACAACACAAAAAACATAGATAAGGGGAAGGCAAGAAGCAAAACGATGAAATGAATATTCAAAGGCAAAACGATACTTACATTTCATGTTCCACTTTTCGAGGAACAACATGTCTTCTGCGGGGATTAGATCCGAAGTCTTTATTCGTACAAATCTACCCATCCAACCTCGGTCTCGGGTCTCATATATGCTTGAGAACGGAGGTTAGGTGGCTCGGCGGTGAAGCTTGACCATGCCTCCATGATAAAGCCGAGGACCGTAATTGCGCATGAGGTGATCGAGGGTAAAAGGATGCCCCTTGATCTTGCTTACAAAGAATCAAAAAAAGATTACAATCCTCCAGAATGACAGATGGATTTGGCCTAGAGTGACATCGTACCTCTTGCAGAAGGCGACAATGATAGGATCTAAGGGAGCTATCGTGAAGGGGTAAGTATAGACACTTAGATACCCCTCCACGTAAGTTGTGATAGATTCCTCGGGGGCAGGGATTACTACATCCTTTCCTACACAGTTGCACTCCTCCTTCACCTTCTCGAGGAGACCTTTCATAATCGTACACATGTACCTCGACTCGAAATCGGGGGTGTGTTCTCCACCTTGAAATCAGTAGCAGTATCACACTTCGTCAGAACAAAGTCCTCAAGGGGACGTTCCGCTGCGGCCACGGCGTTGGCAGACTTTAATGAAGAAGCGGTTTCCTAATGAGGGACAATTTTTGAGGTTTTAGCCATTTTTGTGAACAGAGATTAGGATATTTGGTGTTTTAAAAAGAGGTTAGCAATAAACCTTGAAGATTTGCAGATGAGGGACTTGAGGAATGCAAGGAGCTTTGAAGATTATAGCAGAAGAGATTGAAAGTAAAATTTGAAGCAGTGCAAAAAAAAAGGCCTATCTGTGGGTTCCACGACGACGGTTTAAAGTTGCTAGTGGCCGAACGACAACTGACGGGCCATAAATGTCTGGGAAACTAAATCAATGGGATGTTTCGGTCACCCCTACCGCTTACGTCACGATGCTTACACCATGATAAATCGAGGGTAGATCCAAAGACTCAATTCGTTTCTTGTCATTGCACTCCAAAAAATGAGGGGACTATCTGTATACGGTCATAATCATGCTTGCCTAATTTGATACGACTAACCGAAATCGGAACGGACGATCAAGGCCCGACCCCAGTTATATCAGAATATGATACGAAGATAGATTGGTAAGCTCGCTGATCAATGGCTGATCATGATCAAGGTCAATGCGAAACTGAAGCGAGAAAGATATTGAGAAAGATCGAAGGAGGCCTGCTACGCCGAATAACATAAAGCTGAGATATCCGTGATCGGGCGAGGATCGTGGGATTTACTTATGTAATTAGAATTATATCATAAATAGGATTCCTTTGCTATATAAAGAGGGTCCTAATCATTTTGTAACCATCATACATTCACGCATAACAAGGTAATATATCATATTTTCTCTTGCAAGCTCTGTTGTTAAAGTCCATTCTTTTTAATATCATATTTAGCTGGTTCGAGGGCGGTCTAGCTCGAGGGTCATGGTTATTCATCACATTGGTTAGCTTTATTTACAATTAATCCCTAGCATTAATTCTGACATTTATCAGTTTGTGCCAAGTGAAATCACATGTCCTTAAAACCACTTATAAGTTTAATTGTTGTCCGATTTTAAGGGGAAAATATAGACAAGTCGGAAAACATATGGTAGCTATAGGAAACCAACAGAAGCCGGTCAGTTCTAGCTAGCCGAAACTATCGATCAGTTGAACCAATTTTATTTTTTTCTCTAACAGGCGATCTAATGAATAAAATGGGAACCGACTAAAGCCAATCAATATTTTCAACTTTTTAAAAAAGTAAACAAATCGGCCGATCTCAGTCAGTATCCGCATATTTATTACTTTTAGAAAATAATAAATCGACCGAAGTCAGTCGGGTTCTAGTGAAATATTTTAAAGAATTTCTAGTTAACTGACCTGACTTCGATCGGTTTATGCTATGAATTCTGGGTACTAACTAACCAACAATGGTAAAAAAATTTAAATTTTTGTTTTTTTATGAGAAAATCGACCGAACCGGATAGTAATCGATCAATTTTCTGGGAAAAGATATTGCAGAATATGATAGTTTTATAGTTACACCACCTGCCAAAATAAACAAAATACCATACAAAACAGCTTAATTCAATACTACAGTGCTATCAATCAACCAAAATAGTTATATTCAATATTCTCCAAAATACAAACACTACAATAATCCTCACAACGATCCCCAAATAAAACACCAACTACAATAATATCAAAATATTCAATTGCCAACTAAAACACATACAACATTCAACAAGAAGATACTAACTCAAAAGAACTAAAATAAGTATAAACTAATTTATAAGAGTACTAATAGTAGCACAATATAGTTCAAGAACGGGTTAGCAATACAAACAAGATTAAGGAGTATTTTGTATCACATCTTCTCCATTACTTGAACCTTCATCTTTTGCACATGCAGAACGATCAGTAGGAGGATGAGGAAACTCAAGCGATAACTCTCGATACCGGGGCAATGAGTAAGTTCCAAACTCAAGTAGAATTTTTAATTAAGCTTGAAGCCTATCAAACTGTTTATCCCTAGGCCCCTCTGATCTCTGCCGCTTGAACGGTATTAGAAAACTATGTGACCTTCTTCTCCACAGCCGAAATGGCCTTCCTGTCAAGTGCCTCGGCCTCTGTGAAGGTTCCTATATAGTAAAGTTTTTTCATAAAAAATATATTGGTTACATTTATTAGGTAACAGTAGCCACAAAATCAAGATTATTGGTGACAAATCAGTTTCTCACAATGTCGTTCATAACTTGAGGCCAAAAGTTACTGGTCTTAGCTAAATTGTGGACAGGAAAAAGTCTCGTCATTAGAAATATGTTTGTATACGGTTAAAATCAGGCCTACTCGATTTTACTACTTGACCGAGACCGGGAGGTTGTATCGAAGGATGGCTTCATAACGGAAAGGACTAAATCACGAGGATAAGGTACCGAGTTCAGAACCGAGATACCTGTCGAGATAGAGGACATCAACGATCGAGACCGAATGAGACAATCATCGAGCAAGATCGAAGATAACATAATAATGGAAAGGTGAAATATCTGTGACTGGTCGAAGATCATGGCGGAAATCTCGGAACGAATAAAATTAGGAATGGTTAATTAGCTAATCATGAGATTTCCTTATGTAATTAGAGTTATACCCTAAGTAGAACTCCTCTACTATATAAAGGGGAGTATTAACCATTTGTAAGACACATAGTTCTCGCATAAAAATGCCAATATAACACTCTCTCTTTAGCTTATACTCTATTGTTCATCAGCTTGCTTTATTTTTAACTGTTTTGGTATCAATCAGTTCGAGAGCACCCTAACTCGAGGGTTGAATTCCGTTTCAACACTGGTTCGCTTTACATTATAGTTCATTTATGTTATTAATCTTCATATTTATCCATCGGTATTAAGTGAAATTACGTGTCCTTAGAACCTCATTATAAGTTTAATTCTTATCCAATTTTAAGGGTAAACAGTTTGGCGCCCACCGTGGGGCCTAGGATAATAGTGATTGCTTAATACCGATTCCGATAACATACATTAATTTACACTTGTTCTCGTAAGAAACTTTGTTTTCAGGATAAACATGTCAAACTCTCAAGCAGTGCCTTCACATGGTGACAACAACCTCGGATTTCACGGGGAAAATGACAATATAGCTGCCACAGAAATCGAGGTATCTCAGGCAGACCTCGAGGGAGCACCAATTGCAAATCCCGTATATGTCATTTCACATGTCACCCTATATGTAAATTTGGGCGTTGATCCCGAAGGTAGTGTGCGCAGGGAAGTTCGATCAGGTGGTCGAGGTATGCAGGGTAGAGCAGATGGTGGAGTTAGCCTCCAATTGATATTCGAAATGTTACAGGATCAACAAGACTCTATAGCACAACTACAAAATCAACACCGAACACCGAGTAGGATCGAACCAGAAGTTGTCCACAGGACCGAGCCTGCGCTGGAAGGGTCGAATGCCAACGAATCGGGGACTGACCCCGCCATTATGAAAATGCTCGAGGAGCTCACTAAACGTATTGAATCAGGAGAAAAGCAAATCGAGGTAATGACAAGAAAGTAGAGACATACAATTCCTGGGTTGACCAAATACCGGGGGCACCGCCGATTCTAAAGGGTATGGATTCAAAGAAATTCGTACAGAAGCCTTTCCCTCCAAGTGGGGCTCCGGAACCCATTTTGAAAAAATTCCGAATGCCAGAAATTCCTAAGTATAATGGGACCACCGACCCTAATGAGCATGTCACTTCTTATACATGCGCAATAAAAGGGAATGACTTGGAAGACGATGATATTGAATCAGTTTTACTAAAGAAATTCGGAAAAACCTTGTCGAAAAGAGCAATGATATGGTACCATAATTTGCTGCCTAATTCTATCGATTCCGTCGCCATGCTTGCAGACTCCTTCGTAAAGGCACATGCTGGAGCAATAAAGGTTACAACTATGAAGTCGGACCTCTTTAAGGTGAAACAAAAAGACAACGAAATATTGAGGGAATTCATATCTCGGTTCCAGATGGAACACATAGAATTACCACCGGTCAGAGACGATTGGGTTGTTCAAGCCTTTACTCAGGTTTTGAACGAACGCAGTTCGGTGGCATCACGACAGCTAAAATAGAATTTAATTGAATATCTAGCGGTAACCTGGGCCGATGTACATAATCGATACCGGTCAAAGATCAGGGTCGAGGATGATCAATTGGGGACCCCTTCCGGTTCCGTTTATCCAAACAGGCTCGTCGGCAGAATTTAAAGGGATATCGATAGAGAACCCCGGTCGAACAGAGATCGGTATCAATCATACAATGCAGATCATAGAAACAACACTCCAGGACGCAATCCCATCCGAAATGATCGAAGGAACGATCGAGGATAGAGCTCTCGAGGGCTCATGAGCAAAAGTGGCTTCGAAAAACATGTCGATCCTATAAAAGCACCACGATTATCAGCTTATTATAACGCTTGGGCTGGATCGGCCCCTCCGGCTCTGCACATCCACAGTGGGAGCAGTTACTAGCAATTTATTTATATTTGGGTTGGATCTACCCTGGTTTTATTTGCATTTGGGATGGATTTACCCTGGGTTGGACCTGCCCTGTTCTGTATTGAGTTTTATTGCAAAATCTGAAAGCATGTCTAATTCTTGTACCATTACATATAGATTATGAATTTCTGATATACCACTGTCATATTTTTCGGTAACTTTCCGTACTGTTAATGTTTTGTGTGGGATGTAATACTCGGACCCGTCACTACTTTCAGTCCAAAGATTAGATTTGTTACTTCTTAAGTTGGTTGTACTCACGCTACACCCTGCACCTCGTGTGCAGATCCAGGTATTTCCGTCACGGCGGGTGCTGATTCACAGAGTTCAGACATTCGGAGATCATCGAGGTAGCTATTTTGGCTTCTGCATGCCTTGACTCATCTTCCCTATCTTTTAGTTTATTTATTCAGTTTTGCTTTCCAGATAGTGTACCAGACTATGTCATTATGTAGATGCTCATGTACTTAGTGACACTCCGGTTTTTGGGAAAACTTATGTATTAAGTTATGATATTCTATTCCGTTTTATGAGATTTTTATTTATTTAAACTATTTTGGTATATTTCAAATTTGAACGTGTTGGAAATGTCTGAGTAGTCGTCTTGTCTAGTAGCATGATAGGCGCAATCACGACAGGTTGGATTTTGGATCGTGAAAGAAGGGTATTTTTGTCAGGAATTTCGGAGCACTATAAATAGGCGTGAAATACTTTTTTAGGGCCTCTTTTTGTATTGTAGCAGCAGCTGATATTTATTCTTAGCCATTTTGGGGGAACTTTGAGCTACAATTAGAGAGGATCAAATACTTTTTCACTTTAATTTAGCTTTATGTCTTTAATTCTTCTTCTTTTCATTTTTCAATGTCCATTGCTATGAGTTATGATCCAACCCTAGTGTGTAAAACTTATGATTGTTTAATATTAATATTTTTTATTGATTGGATTAATGTTCTTTAGCCTTGTTTATGCTTTAAAGTTAGAATTAATGGTCGCGAATATTGATTCATGCCTATTTGACTTTGTTCTTACTTGAGAAAGAGGAATTTAGTCTAGGAAAAATTGACTAATAAGAAATTGAACTAGTTGAATTATCAATTAGTTTAATTAAAGGATTTGAATTAGAGATAGGGATAATATAACTTGGACTCATATACAATTGCTTTGATTGCTACCCATTTGGACTTGAGATAGCCAATTTGGGCACAATCACTCTTTAACTGAGAGGCATTGAGTGAGTAGTTGTGTATTGAGAGTCATAACAAAGCCCGATCTACCAAGCAAGCATAGATTTACTCTACCCATTTGTCACGATCCTAATTTTCCTCGATAGGATGTCATGGCAACACCTAGTCTCTAAGACTAGGTAAGCCTAACACTTACTAAATTAATAGAAGAATTCGACCATCCATGATAAATATGAAATAGAAATCTTTATACATAACTTACAATCCCAAAACCGGTAGTACAAGTCATAAGCTCTACTGAGTTAGCTAGAAAATCCCTAAATACAACTGTTCGGAATAGAATTAAACAGTAGAAGTAAAATATCAGAAGGTGACTCTGAGGCCTGTGAACGCGATGCCAGGTTTACCTTGAGTCTCCACAGCAATGCTCGACCAGCCAACTAATAATCAACAATAGTCGTGGCACCTGGATCTGCACAAAAATGTATAGAAGTGTAGTATGAGTACACCACAGTGGTACCCAGTAAGTATCAAGACTAACCTCGATGGAGTAGTGACGAGAGACGGTCAAGCCACCTACCGGACTAAACAACATGAACAAGTGTGAAGGTGAACTAACAGAGAAACAATATTAATATAAAGCTAAGCAGGATAAGGAATACAAAATAATGCTTGCAATGATACACTAGTAACAACAATACTTAACATGAAGCAGTCAGGTAATAGTGTTGTATAGTAAATTGAACATAATCTAAGTCCGGTGATACCAAATAAAGGAAAACCAACAACAACTCAATAAAATAACCACTTTCACACCAGATTTGTCGAGCAATTCCACGAGGTACCAAACCTCATAATCACAACTCGCGGGTTCCAATTCATGAACCCTAATCACTTAGCATCTTGTGCCCGTATTACAACTCATAACCGTACTGACGACTCACGTGTCAGGAGAACATCTCTCACATAGAAGGCAAGTAGAAAAGAATACATGTAATGGTCAATAGCGACATGATTCATCTTCTTATACCGATATGGGTGATTCATCTACGTGTATGCTTGTGCTAGTGTTCTACTACAATTCAAGTCAACAAATAAGAGCAGAGATAACAAATGGCACATAAGAAACGATCACCATGAAATGTACAGTATAAGAAAGACAACAATGAAGTTGAAGCTACGGCAAGCACAACGAGATTGGCTACATAGAACTAAGCAAATATTGCAACACGGAGGAAGACAATTAATAGTATGCTAAGAAAACAACAATAAAACACAAGTACAAAAGAATGGGGAAATGACAACAAGAGCCCTATATAGGTACAACCTCGTAGTCTTAAATCATAAAATGAATCACAACTTTCCTTATACCACCGCGGGAGACTTTATATTTAGTTTTGAAAATCATTTTTCCCGAAATAGCATCCCGCGTTTTAGCCCACCTTATCACTCTGCATGGCTTCTAGTAGTTCCCCTACTAGCTACGCGTTTCAAGCCCATCTTATCTCACTGCATATTTTTCAACACCCAGACCTTATACCAGCGCATGCGTATCAATAATAACAACAGCACGACAAAAACCTAGTACAACACAATAATAACTGCACGGTAAAAACCTCGTGCAAACACAATAACAATTGCACGACAGAAACCTCATGAAAACACAATAACAATCCTTTGAACAATAATATTTGTGCCAAAACATAACAACCCAACAAAATGACTTTCACAATATGTGCCCATATGACACAACATTTTCTCAAAACAGTTTCAATATCACAACCACGCATAACCCTCAGCTTAACAATACTGAATACAATAGCAACAATAATAATAACACGAGAATACGGCAAGTAAATCAACACAAGAACTTCAAAATACAAAGAAACGGAAGAACGAACTCACAAAGTAAGACACAACAAGGAAATAATAGTCTCAAAAAGAATAGTTCAACAAGGGAGAAGTAAAGTGTAACAATGATTCCACTAAAGTGCAATTCGACAACAAGAGAGATAGCGTGAATCAATGACCCCAAATAAGAATACGTCAACAATAAAAGGATAACAAACTTCCATTAAGGCTAAGTAATTACGAAAGGGATAATAATAATTTCAATTAAGGTTAAGCAATTACGGAAAGACAATAATGATTTCAATTAAGGTTAAGCAATTACGGAATGGATATTATGACGATAAAAGAGGCAACAACTTTAGTTAAGGCACATAAGAGTTTAATCGGCACAAAGGGTATAAGAGTTTAATCGGCACAAAGGGTAGAACATGAAGCAATTAATTCCAATTAAGACATGTAAGGGTGAATTTAGTAAAATGGGGGATTTAACATGACAAATAACTTCATATCTAATGAGCATAAGAACCTAAGATCCCTAAACGGTCAAATTTCCATAAATAAGCCCGAGCACGTACACGTCACCTCACGTACACGGCTTTCACATGACACAATTAGCGATAATGACTCAAATCCTAAGGGGTAGTTCCCCCAACACAAAGTTAGGCAAGATACTTACCTCAAAGAAGTTAGACCGATACTCTAATATGATCTTCTCGAGAGAAACAACCTCCGGACGGCTCAAATCTAACCAAAATAACTTCAAATCATAAATAAAACTCATAGGAAACAATTCCGGATGATAAAGTTTCAATCTTTAACAAGAACTAAAATTCCAATATCAATTCGTCCTTAAAATTATCATTTTACATTTTGAAAAATTTCTTCTAAAATTCTCATTTTTCCTCAACTCAAAATACTAATTATAAGATAAAAATAAAGATAGAATATTGGAATATAATAAATTCTGGGTAAGAACCCTCACCCCAATGATTTGCTTGAAAACCCCACGAAAAATCTCTCAAAATCGAGGTCTACAACTCAAGATATGGTAAAAATAGCCAAACCCTCAATTTGAAAAATATATTCTGCTGCCCAAAAATTTGCACATTGCGATCGCAGAAGAAATAATGCGATCACGAAGAATAAATAATGACTGCCACAAAAATGTACTACGTGATCGCGAATGAATCCATGCGATCGTGAAGAAGAAATGACACTGCCCCACAAAAAGGTACTACGCGAATGCGGAAGAAGAAAGGTGAATGTGGTTTATCACTACCTCAAAGTACGTGATCGCGTACATAGCTATGCGAACGTGAAGAACAAAGTGCCAGCCTCCCCATCAGGGTCAACACTACGCGAACGTAGAAGGCCTAATGCTAACGCGAAGAAGCAATCACTCATACGCACGGGATCGCAGACTGATCCTTGCGAACGCGAAGAGGAAAAAGGACCAGTCCACCAAATAGCCTTCGCGATCGCGGCTACACCTACGTGATCGTAGAGAAGGACACCAGACACCTGAAATGCAGCATTCCAAAACATAAGAAAATGGCACGTAGCCCATTCGAAACACGCCTGGGGCACCCAAAACCCCGTCCAAACATACCAACTAGTTCCATAGCATAACGCGGACCAACTCGAGGTCTCCAATCACATCAAATAATACTGAAACTAAGAATCACACCATGAATCGAACTTATGAACTTTCAAATCTTTCCACTTTCAAAACTTGTGCCGAAATATATTAAATCAACCCAGAATGATGTTAAATTTTGCATACAAGTTCCAAATGACGTAACAGAGCTAATCCAACTCTCGGAATCACATTCTGACCCCGATATCACCAAGGTCAACTCTCGGTCAAATCTCTCAACCTTCCAAAACTTTAACTTTCCAATTTTTGCCGAAATGCTTCAAATTACTCTACGGACCTCCAAATCCAAATTCGGACGCGCGCCTAAGTCCAAATTCACCATACGAAGCTATTGGAATCATCAAAATATCATTTTGGAGTTATCTACAAAAAAGTCAAAACTCCGGTCAACTCTTACCATTTAAGCTTCTAAAACAAGAATCCTTCTTCCAAATTGGCCCTGAATCATCCGAAAATCGAACTCGACCACACACGTAAATCATAACACATAATACAAAGCTGCTCGAGACCGTAAGCCACAAAACGGGACGCTAATTCTCAAAATGAACGCCTGGGTCGTTACACCATTTGGTTTGCACCTAGGTTAAGGTTACAATCCTAGGCCTTTCTCTATTTGATAAAACTTCAAAAATATTTCAACCATTACTTGCTCATTAGTTAGTCAACTTTCTTAGTAGCTTAATTAGTTTACTGACCTGATTCTTCAATCGACGATATACTGCTCCCTCTTAATAGCAGATGTCCATGCTTTGATTCGAAAGCCCTAGCCAATGATGAATCTTAAAAAATTGAACTTTTATTTGGACGATAAATCTAGCTATTTTGAGTCTCTCTTAAGTATTACTTCAACACATATTCTAAACTCCTCGTGGATTCGACCTCGACTCACGTTGGATTTATTGTAAAGTTAAACTAGTTGGAAAACATGGAGAAATTAAAATGCAAAAACTATTGGAGTAGACTGTAGAGTTTGGTTGAACCTCTTAGATGTTTCAAGGAGCTCTATGTTCTTCATCAAACTTGCTGTGTGTTAGCTATGGCGAGCTTACTTTTAAGTTTTACAAGACACTAATAATTGTTGTCAATATATTCTTTCAGACAAGAAGACATAAAAGGCAAGGCATAACCTTCATATTCTGTTCCACTGTCGAATGTCGACTATTACTCTTCTTTTCTTTACTTTTCTTTTCAACGGTTAACCAACAACCATATAGCATAGAGAACTTTGAAGATCAATCATTAAATAACTAACATAAGCAACTCTTGTAGTCCTTAAGCAATTAACCGATTGGGACATATCTCAAAGTACGCCAATATCACACTTTTTCCATAATAACAAAAGAAATATAGTGCAGTAGATAATCATGTCTTAGGTTTTATATATACGCGATCGCAAAGAACAGTGCACAGGACACCAGAAACAACAGTTTTACATGATCAAAATGGTCTGAAGCCTATCTGAAACTCACTCGAGCTCCTCATGCTCCAAACCAAACATGCACACCAGTATAATAACATCATATAAACTCGTTCGCGCGATCAAAATACCAAAATAACATCTAGAACCATGAATCGAACATCAAAACACATGAAATTCAAAAGAAAACTCAAGAACGTCTAGAATTACAACCAAGCATTTGAATTCTATCAAACAAACTCCGAATTGCATCAAATTTTCTAAACAAGTTTTAAATAGAAAAACGGACCTATACCACGTCCCAAAACGAAAATCCTAACCCCATGACCATAAAGTCAACCAGCGGTCAAACTTAGAAAATTTTAAAACATTCAAATTGCTAACTTTCGGCAAAACAAGTCAAATCAACCTAGGGACCTCCGAATTCAATTCTGGGCATACACCCAAGTCCAAAATCAAAGTACGGACCTAATGCAATCTTCAAATAAAGCTAATAGAGGTCTTGAAATACAAAAATAAGACTGGCACTCAAAATAACCTATCGGGTCGTCACAAGAATTGGTTGCCTCCCAACAAGCACTTTATTTATAGTCGTGGAATGACTTACACCAAATTTATCATTTTTTCCTCTACCTCGAAGATATAAATTATATCCCTAAATTTTATTCAAGCTTTCGGTTATGGTCCTGGGATTGTGGTACAAATACAAAAGAACCAAGCAAATAATGTTGTATTTTGCACTTCTTCGCCTTTAAGTGAGGGATGTCATTTTGTCTCCTTGGCATCGCAAATTTAAGAATGTATGCACTTTGTTTCCCATCCATTGACTCCACCATAGGCTCGGGGGAATCAATTCTCGTGTCACTATCTAAATACAATGTTGAAAAGTGTTTAGAATGAGGTACAACACGCTCCTACTCTAAAATAGATTTACTTTTCACATACTCATATGTACACACATTAGAGCCTTCAAGTGCAATATTATCTACTTTCTCACATGACTCTAGTGTACTTTTCTCAAAATATACATCGTCAACAAAAATATGATCGAATAATTGACTTTCCACTTTAAGTTCCTCAATTTAGCATATAAGCTCCTTTTTAACTTCACATAACTCATAACTATTTTGTTGAGCGTTAGACGCAACAACCTTTACACGCAATTGAGCCTCCAAGTCGTGAATGAAATTGCCAAATTGGTCGATCTCTTGTGTCAATTCATCTCTTCCTTCTATAAAGTGTCACATATCATTAGTAATTTTCTCACAGAGACCTCCATATTCCTCTAATAATTTTCTGTGCATATCAAGAATGTGAACATCATGTTCCATATCATCCAATTCGTTACTCCTATCAAACTCACATGAATTATTAGAATCATCATAAAAGGGGATTGAGGTAGGATAACAACACTTAGGACAATTATTCCATTTGCCATAACAAATAGTACATAATTAATATGGTTCACACAACTCGGTCCTGGAAATATTTTTATATTGTTGCCACAAGTGAGGTCCTTTACAATATGGACAAGGATCACAAAAATAAAAATACTTATCATTCCACCACTTTTCGTTCAAAGTTGCCATACAAAATATGTAATACTAACTACCCCTAAACTAAAATTAAAAATTTGAATAGATAAAAAGTAAAAATCTAATCTAGTAAAATAGTTAATTTCTAAGTCCACGACAACGACATCAAATATTTATTGCTCCCAAACGCACACGCAAGTATACGTGGTCGACAAGTAATAATGTGATAAATAGAGTATCATTTTTACGAGGACTTGTGATTAACTATCAACTAAATTAAACTCAATAATTAATCTATTCAAGAAATTTCTAAGGTGTGATTATTAACTATAACTACTCTAGAGTCGTAAACTAGGAAACTAGAGAAAATATGTCAGCAAGCTTAGAGACTAATTCAATGGGAGAAAATATTCTAGAGCTATGGGTTAGCTAACAATCCCGTTGAGTCTTTCACTTAATTTGTCTAATTAAATTATCTAGTTTATTGGTTGATAAGGTTAAAATTACTCGTAGTATTCTCGTGAAGTACTACTCGCATATTCAAGATAACCTAATGTCTATATTCGTATAGAATTAGGATTAACAGGAACGCATTAATAATTCATGTATAATAACCACGCAAGGCGATTAGGTGTATCCCTATCATAACCGCAAATCCATTCCCTGTAATTCAGGTTCAAGATCTTACTCTACTCAATTCTATATGCAATCTAGAATTCCCTCTCCCGAGTTCAATCCTAGATTCGTAGATAGTATTCAATTGGTGATCAAGCAATCAAATAATTAAGCGCGAGATTGAATAAATAAATCAGTATGATAAAATAATAAGAACAATTGAAACTTCAAACTACAACGTTCATGTAGCACCCACAAATCTAGAACTAATAAACTAAGAGATTAAAGGAAGAAAAGAAAAACTAGTGGAAAGCTTGCTCCAACTTGGTTTACATTCCGATATGTGAATTTCCCTTCAAAGTGGTGTCCTCTCCTCAAATATTAGGTTTAGAACCAATGTTATACAAGTTAGGAGCGTCTAGGAACCAAAAAAGATCTTCTCCAAGTCGAAATAGGATAATTTCCGAGATGGGGCGACCTGGGCAGCGCGTCGCGCTAGCTTGGGAGCTGAAAATTTTGGTCTTCTGTTTCTAGGGCCACAGGTCGCGCTACCCTGGACGCTACTTGTAAATTTTCTTCATTTTCTAGCTCCAACTCATGCGCATTCAATCCATTTCACTCCCAATTAATTTCTACACATATAAATACTAAAAGGCAACTCAACTCATTGCAATTACATATTAGAACCGATAAGAATAGAGCAAAATGTGAGGCGATTCTAATATAAAAATACATACTTTTGGCCAAACATTAATAATCCTAAAGTTTAAGAGAGTTGCACGCCCGACTTTTAACTAGTAGTTGGCATGACTATGTTAAAGATAGCGGTGCCCCCACCACCTTCAAATCCTGAGTCTGTAGCCTAGGCTTGTGATATTTTATTATGTTTAGAACTCTACTGTTCTATTGCTTCTCCCATACTGCCACCGTATAAATACATGATGTACACAATTTTATGAGTTGTTGAATAAAAGCTATAAAGGATATATTTCTTGAGTTAATAATATTACATACTGTATTTAAAATTACAAATTTCAAAAGTATTATAATAGGCAAGAAATGGGTGTCTTATGGCTATGGCCACTTATAATTGCACATAAAGAATCACAAATTTCATTTCGTTCTATTAACTCTGTTCAACTCAAATTATCACATAAAATTGGAGTAAACTAACGTTCAATTTGTTCACGCGATATTAATTATATAATGCATGTTACATACGATCTACAACCTTTACAAGAAAACCATTAGTCATTTTTAAAGTGGAATTTGAGAAGAAAACAGGTTCACGATGTTCCTCCATCACCGGCGCCAGCACAAAGTGAAACCTACCTAAGACGGCGGCGACCACGCTTTTGATATGCGTGAAAGCAATCTCTTTCCCTAAGCAGATTCTTGGACCTCCATGAAACACTGGATATGTGAACGAATCCCTAGCCACGAAGGTCCATTCCCCGCCATTTTCTTCTGATCTCTTCAGCCACCTCTCAGGGCGGAACTCCGGCCAATCGGAACCCCACAATTCCGGCGACCTCCCCATTGCATACATATGATAAAAAACAGCCATCCCCTTTTTCACCTTTGTACCATCAGGCAACACATCGTCCTCTGTAGCTTCCCTTCCACCAAAAGGGACTGGAGGGTGAAGTCTCAAACTTTCACAAATTGAAGCGTGGGTATAAATCATGTCCCTAATATTACTACTCTTTTTCTCCTTCACTTCTTTAACAATTCTATCTTCCACATCTGGGTTTTTCAAGACTGACCAGAAATACCATGTTAAAGCTGTAATGACGGTATCCTGAGCGGCCAGAAGGAAGTTTATGGAGGAATCAATAAGGAACTCGTCATCATTAAATTTTCCTTCTGGGTTATTCATTAAGCCAGATAAGAAATCTGATGCATGATAATGATGATGATCAGTACCACTACTTACAACCTTCCGCCTGCTTGTGATTATTTCTCTAATAAATCCTCGGATTTCAGAGATGTCACGTCTGAGTCTCCTTTCGGAGCCCATGTTGAAAAATCGTTTGGCTTTCCAAAAAAATGAAAAGATCCTCTTCATGCTGATCTCAAATGCAGACTCGAAAGCGTCGGCGAAATGGGTCGGTGGAAAATTAGGTGAATTGGATAAGTAGGCCAGGTCGTGGCCGAGTGCCATTTGAACTGCAATGTCGAATGTGAATCTGCGTAGGATGTTTTGAAGGTCAACGACAGTATTATTGGCTTCTGCCTTAGAGAGAAGTGGGAGGAGACGATTGGAAATTTCATTTTCCGGAACTACAAAATTGGCAAACTTATGGAATGATCTGGAGTTGAATTCATGGCTAGCCCATTGTCTAAATTTTCTCCAGCGTTGGCCGTCTGCTAGGAAAACGTTGTCTCGGCACAAGTCGTGAAGAACGACTCCGAATTTTCTGTGTTTGTGGTAGATTTCAAAGCGAGTCTTGAGAATGTGCTGAACATTGGCAGGATTAGAGGTGAGGATGTGAGGGTGTTGCCGTAGAGGCAAATGGAGGAAAAAGGTGGCGGAGGGTGATTTGTTAACAACCTCACACATCCATTCAACTATATTCTGATTGCGATTTCTTAAGATTGCTACAAGATGACCCAACAAAGGATATGGTCTTGGGAGTGAATCCTTATCATTATTATCAAACTTTTTTATCAAGTATGATCCAAAGTAGATGGAAAACAAGAGGAGCAAAGCTGGTAGGAAAAACAGCCAATAGAAAGCAAAATCATATTCCCCCATTGCTTAATTAGCTGATCGGACAAAGAATAAAGAGATGATGGTGATCGATGATCTTCAGACTACCAAGTACTAGTTTATATATATTGGCTATCTTCCCCTACTAATCTAACAGATAAAACGAGCAACTTTAATTAGTATTGTAATTTTTTTATTACAACATTGTCAATTAAACACTATATTTGTTACCCTTATTTCTATCATTATGTGCATATGATTACTCATGAGTATGTTTCACCGATATGCGTTTTATCTCTACTTCAATTGAATGTACTTGCTTTATATTTTTCCGAGAGTCAGCGCTTGTCTTATCCTTTTTGGTACCTCGCCAAGCTTCGATAATGTAAATAAATAAATGCTAACAGAGTAAAATTAGGATAATATAAGAGGAAGATCTTAGGCCAAGATTAGTTTTTCAACATTATAGAGTGGAGAGCGTGCAACCACATTGTCTTGTATTATTTGGCAAATATATTTCAATATTATTATACTTACAAGTAAAGCTTTTCATTTATGTCTAAATTCCAAGCAACAAAAGGAAATTTTTATAATAAAAAGGCAATAAATGCTAACGTGATCAAGACATATGCGATTGGATGGATGCCACTGTGATTGATTTGGATGGCAAAGAACAGTCATTTTTTTTTTAAGAAAAAAATCTTTTGGAATCATGGTGTACTACTATCTAAGCAAAAGAAACATGGGAAACATCATACATGCGCAAAATATGAATCAAAATATATTATCTATATCACTTTATCTTTGAAAGCAGATATGAAAATACTTCTAAAGAAGCAACTCCCAAAATAGATATGATATTGATCGTGCTGTGCAGTTTCCCAGAACTATATTTCACAGCTGGGCTATGCAACTGTACGCAAATTATCTTTTGAAGTCAACTTCTTAACTCTGATTGAGAAAATGAATTGACGGCATGATTAGTCCAAAAATATTCCCACAATTATTCCTCTTAGTTTACTTTTCCCAACTTCTCCAATGGGTGCCTTTGCTTTTGCTAAAAGGTAAAGTATGTCCGCACAGAATTATTTTAAAAGAAATACACATGTAATTATTAAGTAAATATATGTGAAATATTCTTCATACATTAAATGAAACATTTATCAGTGAAAATAGGGGGAAAACAAACATAGTTACAATAATACAATTTTATGGCTAAAGTTTACAACGTTTAACTACAAATTTTTGTCGTCTCTGTTTAATAACATGTGGAATTCATTTTCCTCCTTCAACTTTGCTTTAAAAAAAAAAACAATTCCCTCCAACTTTCAATAATAGACATTCTCCTCTTATGTCAATTGTAGTTTTTAGAAATGCAAATATATATATACATTAGATTATCAACTTTGGAGGGAAGAACGTCTAAGTATTCAAAATTGGAGAGGGAATTGGACTTTGAAAACAAAGTTGTTTACCCATATAACAATTAAACTTATAATGAGATTCTAAGGACATGTGATTTCACTTAATACCGATGGATAAATATGAAGATTAATAACAGAAATGAACTATAAAATTAAACGAACCAGTGTTGAAACGGAATTCAACCCTCGAGTTAGGGTACCCTCGAACTGATTGATACCAAAATAGTTAAAAATAAAGGAAGCTGATGAACAAGAGAGTATAAGCTAAAGAGAGAGAGAGAGAGAGAGAGAGAGAGTTATATTGGCTTTTTTATGCCAGAACAATGTGTCTTACAAATGGTTAATACTCCCCTTTATATAGTAGAGGAGTTCTACTTAGGGAATCCCATGATTAGCTAATTAATCATTCGTAATTTGATCTGTTCCGATATTTTTGTCGTGATCTTCGACCAGTCACGGATATTTCGCCTTTCCGTTATTATGTTATCTTCGATCTTGCTCGATGCATGTCTCATTCGGTCTCGATCGCTGCTGTCCTCGATCTCGACAGGTACCTCAGTTCTGAACTCTGTACCTTATGCTCGTGATTTAGTCCTTTTCGTTACGAAGTCATCCTTCGATGCAACCTCCCGGTCTCGGTCAAGTAGTAAAATCGGATGGGCACGGTTTTAACCGTATACAGATAGTCCCCTCATTTTTTGGAGTGAAATGACAAGAAACGAATTGAGCCTTCGATTTTCTACCTCGACCTGTCATGACATCATCCTCATGGCGTAAGCGACGGAAGTGACCGAAACGTCCCGTCGGTACAGTTTTCCAAATCATTAATGAGTGTCAGTTGGTGGTCGGCCACTAGTTCCTTTAAACCGTCGCCGTGAATCCAATAAATAGACCCCTTCTTTATTGATTCAAACTTTACTTTCACTTCCTTCTAATCTCCAAAGCTTTTACACCTCTTAAGTTCTTCTCTTTTGCAGATCTTCAGGTTTTGCTGTTAACCTTTTCTAAAATGTCAAGTCCTATTATCTTCCTCTCTTTTAAACTTACACAAAAAATGGAAAAAACATCGAAAACAGTACTACGAAAAGAAGCTGCTTCATCTTCTCAACCGGCCAGTGAGAAAACGCCGGTGGAACCCCATCTTGAGGAATGCATTCCTGGGGGGTGCGTGCTAAACTCTAATTTCAAGATCGATAAAGTCTCGTTGATTCCTGGTCAATGCGAGCCAGTATTGAGGTATATATGCTTGATAACTGAGGGATACCTTAAGCAGGTAAAGAAAGACTGCAACTGGGAGGGTAAAGAAGTGTTGATCCCGACCCCCGAAGAAGAAATCGCCACCCATGTGGAAGGGTTTCTAAGTGTTTACACTTACCCTTTCACACTGGGCCCCCTCGACCCCGTGATCATTGATTTTTGTCATCAGTATCGGATAACCCTAGGCCAAATCCATCCTTCCTTTTGGCGAATTGTTATTCTGCTCCGATTTCTCCTCAGCAAAATCGAGGGGCTCCCTTTCACCCTCGATCACCTTATCAGATTGTATAGCCCCCGCCTCTATCGAGGCGGGTTGATAAAACTCCAACGTCGGGCTACCAAAGTACTGTTCTCGAGCATAGATAGGGACAAAGATTGAGGTTGTATGAGCCGGTTTGTTCAAGTGAGGACTTCCGACCTAATTCCAGCCAAGAAGATGCTATTTTCTGAGAAATGGAACATGAATCGTAAGTATCATATCACTGTTAGCTTCCGTGTATTATTTGTGCCTTTGTCTTTTCTCATCGATGTCTTTTTTCATGATGTAGCGGTCGCTTGGATGCCTAATGCGATTCCCGACCTCGAGAGCTGGGTTCGGAACCTGGCCTCGACCTCTACATACGCCGAGCGCTCATGACGCGATTTATCAAAGGGCCGATGGGAGGCCAAGATTCATGGTAAGCTCATTTTTTGTGTCTGTGGTGATTCGATTAAGACGCCTTTCTTCTACTTATTCAATTTTCTCGTGTACAGGCCTCGGCAAGGATGCGGTCATGAGGCCCCTATCTGGTAAGGAGGAGACTTCGATTCTGGCATCGAAACCAGTAAAGGACAAAAAGAGGAAAAAGACCCCAACCTCTAAGGATCCAGAACCTAAGAAGAAGAAGGCTCGTAAGCCGAAGAAGAACATCATCCTTATGACTGAAGACTCTGTTCGGCATCTAAGGGAGGAAGACGACTCCAGGTTGCTGGACCGAGTGGTAATGAGCACTGAGGCCCCAAAGGCTACTAAATCGGTGAAGGCTGTAGAGGCTCCATCTCGAGATGAGGGGGTCTCGGGAAGAGACTTGGGTGAAGTCCCCGAGTCATTGAGGATTGAATATGCTTCCCACCGTAATGAGCCAATGTTGGGTACGACTGTAGAGGCTGGTCTCGAGGCCCCTCGATATGGAGAGAACGCCCCAAGTGATCCACTTGGGGCAATAGAAATTGGAGGCTCCCCGCTACTCTCCTCGTTTTCTGAGGAGATGATTCAAGAGGCTCGGGCCTTGAAGACCCCCTCCATCGAAGGAGCCCACGGAAGGGAGGACCCCTTATGTGATTACTTTACTAGGGCCGAAGATGCTACCGACTTGAGCGACTTGGAGGTTTCGAGGAAGGACTTGGGTGAGGCATTGACCCTTTTCAACGAAGCGCAGCAAGCTCTGAATTGCGTAAGCATTAACTCCCTTTGTTGGTATTACCCTTGTGTTCATTTTTCTCTTCCTGTCTAACTTTTTTTCTTCTTTCTATGTAGTCCTCAGCGCTTCATCGGGAAGCATTTTCTCGATCTCAAGATGAGCTGAGTCGGTACGAGGCCGACATTCAAAGGCTTACTGAGGAGAGGAATTCGCTCAACCTTCTCGGTAGGCAAAGAGAAGAAAAGATCAAGGACCTCTGAGCCGAGTTGGCCACAAATCACAAAGATCAGACCGACCTGATCAAGAAGGTAATGCAAATAATAAAAGCTCATGGGCTCGATTCGGCAATGGTGGCTAACATTGCAATCTCACAACTGCAGCAGAAGGTCGAGAGTATTGAGCAATTTTGCGAGCATGTCGACATGATGAAGGCGGAGACTTTGGGTGGAAAGAAAGTATGGACCGCTTGCTGAAAAATAGGGTGCTCGCGCCCAATTGCATCGGTCGAAAGTCAGTTTCGAGGAATGAAGGAAAAGAGCTCAGCTCAGGCAAAGAAAATAGATGAGCTTGAGCTCGGTTGACTTCCGAACTTGAAAAGGACAAATATGCCGATGAAAAGGCAAAGGCCGAGGCTGAGACGATCGTGACCATCTACCGGGCCACTGAAGCCGCTCAATTCCAAGCGAGAAAGGAAGGCGAGACCGCTCAAACTCGAGCACATTGGATTGTTGAACTCGCAAAATGCCAATCTCGGAGGAAAACCCTCGAGGAAATCCACGCTCGAGGTTTCGATCTTACCGACGAGATAATAAAGGCTAGAGAGCATGAAGCTGATGCTGGAGCGTTGGCCTCTTCCGATGATGATGGAAGCAAGAACGGGTTCGAGAATGGGGAGGACCTCGATGGGGAAAAAGCTGCCCCTGAGGAAAATTAGGAATCTTAGGCTTTTTCTTTTTTAATCTTTTGTGGGGGACCCTGATCGGTCCTTGTAAATATCTTTGTATATATAAAAGATCTTTTTTCTGTTTCATTCATACTTTATGAAAATTTTGCTCATAAGTTCGAGGCTTAGGCAACTTAGTCGAAGCCGGACTAGTGTAATCTTAATAAACTTGCTCGAACTCGGAGTAGGATGACCCTTAGGTTTTAATTTAGTGAGGATGATTTCTCGAACTCAAAAATAAAATGGCCCTTTAGGCTCTTGAATTATGCCAATACAGCCATAGCAAAAAGAATGGCTTTCTCCCCCTTTTCGGCTTGAAAGGTTTATTGTTTAATGATATAAAATCTGTTATACCTTATCATGAAATAAGGGATTTTTTTCGAGAGTTCGAACGATTTCGTACCCATTAAGGTTTTCTAGGGTCGATATTATTGATACCCTTTGTTTCGTAATGCCTTAGCATATTATAAAGAATTTGTTCGAGAGTTCGAACGACTTTGTACCTATTAGGGTTTTTGAGGGTCGATATTATCGAGACTCTTAGTAATTCAGCCGAGGGTAGCCTTTTTAACCGGTTTATGAAAATATTTGAAGACATGTTTTATAACGAAAATCGGACGTCTCCCAACCGTGTTAATTTAGCCATAGACTTTAGCTTGGGATTCACCTTTTGGGCTTGTTCCCCTGTTATACTTCAAACTTGTTCGAAGTATCAGTCCCCGAGTAGGGTGGCCGTGGCCTATAAAATCGAGGATCTCCTTTTTAAGGTCTTACGATCTCGAGGTTTTAGTAATTCGATCATGTTAATTTTTTGGATGGCAGTCCCCGAGTGCGGGGTCAATTGTTCAAACTTTAGTTGTGACTGGCCGGTAAGCCAATTTCCATAATAGATCACAAACACGACATTGTAAAGTAAATATTTCTCTAAGGTATGAAATATCTGGCAAGGAAAAATACTTTTTTCAATAGATTAACATGCGTACATGTTTGCCGTAGGGCTAGAGTAATCTACATGGGCATGGTTCGTTTGACCGTTTGACCCTTACAAAATTTATCTATCGAGACCCTGTTGGCACGAAGTATTTTTCTTGTAACTATCCGAGGGTGATCCCCCCAGTATTCGAGGTTGATTGTAAAGGAGCTTCAGATATTGTCGAATTGCTCTAAGTTAGCACGAACAATGGTTGCCTCCTTAAAAACCTCACCGGAAAAACCCATTTGGGACAAAAACCGGTCCAAGGGAAAAAGAGTGCAACGCGTGCTTTCAGACCTAAGGGATTTGTGTTTGAAGAATCCTTTGGTGTCTTCGATTAAACACCTACAAATGGTTAGTATAATATAAATGAAAATGGAGAAGGTCGTACCTTAGCAGTAATATTGTTTGAGGAGTGATATGTTCCAATTGTTTGGTAATTGTTCGCCGTTCATCGTGCCAAGTTTGTAGGATCCATTTCCGATGATATCGCGGACCTGATATGGTCCCTCCCAGTTCGGGCCAAGTTTTCCTTCATCTGGATCTCGAGTATTGAGGGTGACCTTCCTCAGAACCAAGTCCCTAATTTTAAATTGTCGAAGATTGGCTCTTCGATTATAGTACATTTTGATCCGCTGTTTCTGTGTGTCTATTCGAACGAGGGCAGCTTTCCGTTTTTCATCTAGCAATTTGAGGCTTGTATTCATAACCTCGTGATTTGACTCTTTCGTTACATATCGAAACCTGACACTGGGTTCCTCGACTTCAACCGAGATCACAGCTTCAGTGCCATATACTAAAAAGAACGGTGTCTCCCCCGTACTGGATTTTGGCGTTGTTCGATACGCCCAAAGGACTTCGGGCAATATTTCTCTCCATTTTCCCTTAGCGTTGTTCAATCTTTTCTTTAGATTTTGAATGATGGTCTTGTTTGTCGATTCGGCCTATCCGTTCCCACTAGGATGATATGGCGTTGACAAGATCCTTTTTATTTTGTGATCTTCGAGAAACTTTGTCACTTTACTGCCGATGAATTGCTTTCCATTTTCGCATACAATCACAATAGGCATCCTGAATCAACATATAATGTGGTCCCAGATGAAGTCTATGACTTCTTTCTCACTAAATTTCTCGAAAGCCTCTGCTTCAACCCACTTAAAGAAATAGTCAGTCATAAACAAAATAAATTTAGCTTTACCTGGGGCCAATGGTAGAGGGCCGAAGATATCCAATCCTCATTTCATAAATGGCCTTGGGGATAAGACTCAGTGGAGTTGCTCTCCAGGTTGGTGAATCATCGGCGTATACCTTTGACATTTCTCACACTTTCGAACAAATGCTTTTGTATCCTTTTCCATATCAGCCCAATAGTATCCTGCTCTGATGACTTTGTGAACCAATAATTCGGTGCCGGAATGATTTTCGCAAGTGCCCTCGTGGATTTCTCGTAAGATGTAGTCGGTATCTCCTGGCCCCAAACATATTGTCAATGGTCCATCGAACATCCTTCTATATAGTGTTCCATCTTCGGTCAATGTGAATCGTGCCACCTTCGTATGTAGAGTCCTCGATTCCTTGGATTCTGATGGAAGCTTCTCATTTTTTATGTACTCGATATATTTGTTTCTCCAATCCCAGGTCATACTTGTGGAGTTGATTTCTGCGTGGCCTTCTTCGATTACTGACATTGAAAGTTGTACGACAGTCCTCGAGCTAATCTCATCGTCTTTGACTGATGACCTCAAATTTGCAAGGGCATCGGCCTCAATGTTTTATTCTCGAGGCACATGCGGTAGGGGCCATTCTTTAAAACGATGTAGAGTCACCTGTAATTTGTCCAAGTACCTCTGCATTCGATCTTCTCGAACCTTGAAGGTTCTGTTGACTTGATTTACCACAAGAAAGGAGTCACATTTAGCCTCGATGACCTCTGCTCCAAAACCTTTAGCTAGCTCGAGACCTGCAATCATGGCCTTATATTCGGCCTCATTGTTAGTTAACTTGGAAGTTTTGATAGCTTGTCTAATTGTATTACCTGTGGGTGACTTCAAAACGATGCCTAGCCCGGACCTTTTCACGTTCGAAGCGCCATCTGTGAAGAGGGTCCACACCCTCGATGATGTACCCGACTGTAATAATAGTTCCTTTCGACCTCGGGTATGAGGGCTAGCATAAAGTCGGCCATGAAGTTCGTTAAGATTTGAGATTTGATGGTCGTTCGGGGTAGATACTCGATATCGTACCCACTAATCTCAAAGGCCCATTTTGCCAATCGGCCCGAAAGTTCAGGATTATGAAAAATATTGCAAAGGGGATAAGTAGTCACCACACAAATCGGGTGACACTGAAAATATGGTTTTAATTTCCTAGAGGCGCTTATTAGGGCAAGCGCTAATTTTTCTAAGTATGGATACCGTGTCTCGGCCTCACCTAAAGTTTGACTAACATAGTAAACAAGAAATTGCGTACCTTGCTCTTCTCGAACTATGACCCCACTTATCGCGATTTCCGATATTGCTAGGACAAGTAGAGTCGCTCGTCCGCTTTCGGGGTATGAAGCAGTGGTGGGTTCGAGAGGTACCGCTTTAATTCTTCCAATGCTTGTTGGCATTTCGGGGTCCATGCAAAACTGTTCTTCTTTTTGAGCAGTGAGAAGAACCTGTGACTTTTATGTGAAGACCTCGAGATGAATCAACCTAGGGCTGCTATGAGCCCTGTTAATCTTTGTACATAAGTAACATTGTCCAAGACTGTGATGTCTTTGGTTACCTTAATCTTATCGGGGTTGATTTCGATCCCCCGATTTGATACCATAAATCCAAGGAACTTGCCCGAGCCGACCCCGAATACATATTTCTCCGAGTTGAGCTTCATGTTGTATTTTCTTAGTATATCGAAGGTCTCCTGCAAATGTGACAAATGGTTCTCTGCTCGAAGGGACTTAACTAGCATATCGTCAATATAAACCTCCATTGATTTACCTATTTGTTCTTCGAACATTCAATTTACTAAGCGTTGATAACTGGCACCAGCATTTTTAGTCCAAACGGCATTACATTATATCAATAGGTACCGTACTTAGTGACGAACGAAGTCTTTTCCTGATCCTTCGGGTTCATTTGTATTTGATTGTAATCGGAGTAGGCATCGAGAAAACTAAGGATCTCATGGCCGGCCGTGGCATCGATCATGCGATCGATGTTCGGTAGAGGAAAATAGTCTTTAGGACATACTTTGTTTAAATCTTTATAGTCTACGCACATTCTAAGTTTATTTCCCTTTTTAGGGACTACGACTACATTTGCTAACCATTCAGGATATTTTACCTCCCAAATGGATCCTATTTTGAGAAGTTTGGTTACATCTTCCTTGATGAATGCATCTCTTACCTCAGATTAGGGCCTTCTCTTTTGTTTTACCAGGCGAAACTTTGAGTCCAAGCTCAGTCGATATGTAGTGATCTCCAGTTGTCATATCGGGTCCAACAATATATGGAATATCGACCCCACCAATGATCATGTGAATCACGTGTTGTGGTTCTTCCTGGTTGTTTTTCCTGTTCGCATATCTTTCTTTAAAATGGTATTTAGCTCGATCGCTCAAGAATTCTCAAAGGTGACCCTCGTTGAATAGACGGGTCACCTCCTCCCTTAGTTGTCTATAGTCTTCGGTTCTATGACCATGTGTACCATGGTATTTGCATATTTGATTGGGGTTTCTTTGGGATGGATCGGTTTGTAGGGGTCTGGGCCATCTAGTATCTTTGATTCTCCCAATGGATGATGCAATACCTAATGCGTCGATGCTTAAGTTGTATGTTAGACTGGATACTTACTGGGTACACGTTGATTTACGTACTCATACTACACTTGCTGCACATTTTTGTGCAGGTGCATATATGTCTAGCAACCCTATGAGCGCAGAGGTGTGGTTAATGCATAGACTTATGTGAGCTGCATTTCCATCTATGATCCGTAGCCAGCAGAGTCCCCTTCAGAGTTACTTATGTATTTTCCTATCTAATTTGTATTCTGGACAGGTGTTGTATTTTATTTTATCTTCCTAATTGACGCTCATGCACTTGTGACACCGGGTTTTGGGATGATTACGGGTTATTCAGTATTGAAATTGTTAGAAACATTATTATTTATTCTGTTAAGTCCATCTTTTACTATTAAATGGAGGAAAAATCATGATTTCAAAATACTAAAATGAGAACCGAATTAAGTATTTATTTTTGGCTTGCCTGACAGTGGTGTCTGGCGCCATCATGACCTTTAATGGATTTTGGGTCATGACAACATGGTATCAGAGCATTAGGTTCACTTAGGTCTCACGAGTCATGATCAATTCTAGTAGAGTCTTGTGGATCGGTACAGAGACGTCTGTACTTATCTTCGGGGGGCTACAGGACTGTTAGGAGCACTTCCCTTATTGATTCCTCATCGTGTGATTTGATTCCTTTGAGGCTTATGCCTTTGCTTCTTTCCTATCAATCTTATACGACGTGAAGCGCTTGTTATAAATCGGGAATCGAGGAATTGTAATGATATTATAGATGTGGTGCAGGATGTTTCTCCCTGCTTATTTGGTTGGGCTAATGTCATTGCCTTGCCGAAGAATATTTTGTCATTCCAGCTCGGTAGCGGTATTTCTGATGGCTTTGAGGCTATGCATAGATTGCTAGTATATTCACCAGTTGTTATCGCACTGTATTGATGTGATGGTAGGATGACTACGAGCCTTGAGAAATTTTAGTGTGATTTGGGATTCATGGTGGACTATGACTAGGTCAACAAACTTAATATGGAATATTGGCAATTATACGGGGGAGATTGGATACAACAGAAAAGAGTTGCTTGATATGAAGAAGGGTACAACATGACTCTGTATTGGAATGTATTGCCGCACTTTTAGTAGATGTCAAATGGGGAGTGAACGGGCATGTACAACCGCTGAATGGGCACGAACCTGGGATGGTTTATTGGTTTTGTAGTAATTGTGCTCGATGCAGCATCATTGGAAGATTTCGAGGAATTTGGCGGGTCGATAGCACGAGGTCAGGTCAGATAGGAAGGATGAACCTTGGTGGGTTTCAGAGTTATGCGTTAGTGGCTTCGAGCTAAGTGGGAGAGATCCACCACTTACGATTGGATAGCATGGTTATCTATATGTGAGGTTCCTGGTTATGAGTGTATTGGTGGGTTATTACGATTAAGCAAAGAGAACATCAGTGGTGATTCGAGTAAAGGATTTGAAAAATGTGTGCTATAAGTGGCCTTATCAATTTATGTTTAGGCTTTGGGAAGACTCGGGATGTATTCTATGTGTAGAGGTGATATGCAAGAAAAGTGATTCATCCAGGTTCTTCTTTGAGAGAGTGTTCATGTGCTAGCAGAGCCTTGGAGTTGACTATATTCGGGACCAAGTCAGAGAGGGTGACTCTCAACAACGGTCATAGTGGATTTAAAAGTTAAAGTGTGGTGCCTCAGAATTTCGAGTCCGTAGTATGGTTGAGTATCGAACTTTTGCAGCGGATTATGAGAGGGGCTTGGAGTGTTCTGTGTTAACTTCGGTCTGCTGTGTAACGTGAGAGGGATGGGAGGAAATGACTTCGGATTCATGGAGGAATTATCAGAATGGGTGTACCAGTTGAAGATACGAATATGCGCACAAGAAGGGTATGAGGTGGTTCGTGGGATTTGGGACATTGTGGTCTCGTGAAATAAGGACACTCGGGATGAGTTCGGATTTAGGTTCATGATGTAATGAATGGAGTTATTATTATTTCTAAGGCAAGTTAAGAAAAATTTGGGAGAAGACGGGTCGGCTAGCAATGGTTGAATTGTCATGATAATGGCAATGATTAGTTCCTTCAGCGCGTTGAGTTATGCATGTGATTTGTGGCGGTATGCGTGAGGCTTGACGACCGTTGTAATTGATTTTATTTGGAAGTATTCAAGTATTATAGCATGTTGTGTGTAGATGGATCCCGAAAGGATCATGGTGGTTTAGACCAATGCCCGAGGATCATATTTTATGTGGTTATGGGAATTCAGTCGCGTGTTGCTATGGTTCTCCTAAAATGAGTTAAGTGAAAAGTTTTCTATATGATGACGTGTTTAATCTATTAATGGTTCAGGAGTTATGATGAAATTCTTGTATACTCGCGTAGTGGCATGATTAGGTGCAGTGAGTAGCATGGGAATTTGGAAGTTGAGGATCAAAGTTGCAGTTGATGTCGACAAGAATGTCAAGTATTTGGATGAGCGGGGAAGGACTTAGATGTTTAGGGTAAGCTGGTATTGTCTTCGGCATCACCTTAGGTCGGTGACATGTGTTAGAGGCCTCGTGTGCTGATTGTGGTTCCTTGATTTGCTTTACAGTGTTTCTGTGGCCGGTGGTATGGATATGCAGACTTGTTGTCTAGTACGGAAGGTCATGGGAGTGTATTCCCCAAGAAAATTTTATAAGTATGTCATGTAGTTCCTTGATTTGCTTTACAGCGTTTCTGTGGCCGGTGGTATGGATATGCAGACTTGTTGTCTAGTACGGAAGGTCATGGGAGTGTATTCCCCAAGAAAATTTTATAAGTATGTCATGTAGTCCCTTGATTGATTGAGGATTCAAAACCAAGTGTGGAGATTTTTGGTACTATCGCTAATGTGAGAAATTATCCCTGAAGGGCGCTCGGTTTGCTTGGTTGTGGATTGTGGAAGTGTGTTCTGGATTTGGCCGTTGTTCTTGTGTATTAGGGGTTATTGTGGATCCTTGAAAGGTTATTATCCCAGTGCGATACGATCAGAATCGGCATGAGGTCTGTGGACGGATCAAAAATATGAATGTGGGCTCTAAATTAGGCTGGATGTGTTTATTTCAGTGAAGCGCTCCTTATGGAGGAGTATTCGGACGTTGGATGTTAGTTCTATCGTCAGCTATTCCGTGCAATCTGTATTCTGCCCGGTGGGTTGTGAGGTGGTTTGATTATTCGCACTCGTATTGAGATCTCATGTAAATTATGGTGTTGTGAGAGCAGAAAGGCTCTCAAGATACATGACATTTATTGCACCTTAGTTGTGCTTGAGTTTCGCAGCGTATGGCGTTATTAGTCTCCCCAGGATTTGTATTATGCACTTGGCATGCTTATGGTTGATATTCGGGCATTTTGTGAGTATAAGCGTTACTGTTCGAGGTATGTTTTACTTAGATTATTAAGTGTGGATCGGGTGGCACGCTGCCACGGGTATCATAGGTGAATTGGGTAGCACCCTGCAATAGTGTGACGTTGAGCACAATTCCCTATATCTATTCCTGTGTGTTGTGTCCTGCATTTGCTGGGAAAGATTTATGACATCTTTTCAGTTGTTAAATTAGTTACGTGAGTTGAGTAGTTCTTTCTAGAGTTTATTTTTTCTTATGTATCACATTCAAGTTTGTAGCTTGTTGGCGCATTGTTGGTATCATACGAGATCTTGGTCAGTGTTTGAGGAGCTTATTGCTTGTGTAGCTTATATTGGGTGAGACGAGGCTATTAGACCTGAAATCAGTGCAATCATATTTATATAAGGTATATTAAAGAACAAATATCATTATTCAATTCAGAATGAGGTAATGGTCCTTAGCAGGAGGAGAGACTCCATGATTTGTTAATTCAGCAAGTGGTTATGAGTTTCTACGCATCTCTTTCACAGTGGCAGTATTTCGAGTATTGGAGCAGGGCCTATATGTGTTATGGGTGTATTATGGGCTGCAAATTCATAAATATTTAAAGCTATTGGGCTCGGAGGATTTTATTATGGGCAATCGACTTATGTAGTGCATGGGGTGATTTCAGCATAAGTGCACAATCATGTTTTGGTACAATGCGTAGTGATTGGTACAGTGTTCGTGTGGTAGAGTCAGGTCTTGTAAAGGAATTCAGAAGTAGGAACTCGGTTTTTCTAAAGCTTGTTAACTAAGGTTATAGGGAGAGTTTTCAGTCTGGCTCGAGATAATGTGCTCAACTGAGTTATGGTGGCAGGGGTAGGTGCACGAGGTGTTAAACAATGATTTTGGACAACTCCGGAACAATCCTTAGCACGTTCGAGGACAAACGTATGTTTAAGTGGGAGAGAATGTAACAACCCGACCGATCGTTTTGAGCCCTGGCATGTCATTCGACGGTTCGAGTCCTTGAGTAGCTTCACTTCAGGTGTTATGACTTATACATGTGGTCGGAATTTAATTTCGAGAAGTTCGGAGTTGGTTTGGAAAGAAAATTCTAAATTTGGAAGCTTTAAGTTGGAAGAGTTGACCAAACTTTGACTTTTGAGTAGGCAGTGGTATTTGCATTGAAAATTTGATGTCATTATTTATATGGGGTCCATGTTGATATATTCACGGACCATAAGAGCCTTCAATATATTTTCAAGCAGAAGGAATTGAATCTGAGGCAGAGAAGATGGCTTGAGTTACTCAAGGACTACGACATTGATATTCTATATCATCCGGGAAAGGCCAATGTTGTGGATAATGCTCTTAGCCGGAAATCTATGGGTAGTTTGGCTCACTTGGAGGCATATCAGAGGCCATTAGCCAAGGAAGTTCACCGATTGTCTAGTTTGGGAGTTCATCTTGCGGACTCTAGTGAAGGAGGGGTAATTGTGCAAAATAGGGCTGAATCATCGCTTGTTGTGGAAGTCAAAGAGAAGCAATACAACGATTCATTGTTAGTGCAGTTGAAAGAGGGGATTCATAAACATAAGATCATGGCCTTTTCTCTTGGCAGGGATGATGGTACACTAAGGTACCAAGGGCGACTCTGTGTTCCAAATGTGGATAGTTCTGGGAAAGAATTATGACTGAAGCTCACACTTCTAGGTATTCCGTGCCCCACATGGAGTTCACTTTATACCAGATGGATGTAAAGAGTGCCTTTTTGAATGGTTACCTGAAGGAGGAAGTGTTTGTCAAACAACCCCCTGGATTTGAAAGTGAAGAATTTCCTGACTATGTGTTCAAACTAGATAAAACTCTTTATGGACTGAAATAGGCTCCAAGAGCTTGGTATGAAAAGCTCTCAAAATTCCTTTTAGCCAATAACTTTGTAAGAGGAAAGGTGAACAACACTCTATTTCTAAGGAGTAGAGAAGTATGATCCCCGAGCGGGGAGATTTCCTTATATTTATATTTGACCGCGTCGCACGTATGATTCGCGAGCGGGGTATTTCCTTCTACCATTTTTATGTGATCGGGTCGTTTGCCTCGGCATGATTTGTGTACCACACTCTTATGGGATCGGGCCGTTCGCCTCGGCAGGATTTATGTACCACACTCTCATGGGAGCGGACCATTCGCCTCGGTAGGTTAATAGATGCATCTATGGTTTGTGTAGTTTGACCCTCGGTAATGCACAGTTTACTTTTATGTCGGATCGAGACGTACGCCTCGGCATTTCCTATATATATTATCCACATGGAATCGTACGTAATAGTGGCAAGAAGCTGATGTATCTAAGGTTTTTCCCTGATTTAAATTATGACCACCTCTTTGATGAAATCCACCATCTCTATATATGCTCCGGTTACAGAGGGAACTTGTTAGTTGAGAGCTCGAGTAAAATTGTAAAGAGGAGAATTATGCCACGTATTTTATACATCTTTATTTTATATATTTACTCGGTTTCATATCTATTCACTTCTTTACTATACCCTATATTATTGGACCACTCGTAAGTGTCGAAGTCGACCCCTCGTCACTACTTCTTCAAGGTTAGACTGGATACTTATTGGGTACACGTTTATTTACGTACTCATACTACACTTGCTGCACATTTTTATGCAGGTGCATATATGTCTAGCAGCCTTGCTGGCGCAGAGGTGTGGTTAATGCGGAGACTTAGGTGAGCTGCATTTCCATCTACGATCCGTAGCCAACAGAGTCCTCTTCAAAGTTACTTATGTATTATCATGTCTAATTTGTATTCTGGACAGGTGTTGTATTTTATTTTATCTTCCTAGTTGACACTCAATGCACTTGCGACACCGGGTTTTGGGATGATTACGGGTTATTCAGTATTGAAATCGTTAGAAACATTATTATTTATTCTTTTAAGTCCATCATTTACTATTAAATGGAAGAAAAATCATGATTTCAAAATACTAAAATGAGAACCAAATTAAGTATTTATTTTTGGCTTGCCTGACAGCGGTGTCCGGCACCATCACGACCTTTAATGGATTTTGGGTCGTGACAACACCACAACCAACATGTAATTATTCTTAAACACCATCAAAATAATGTTAACAATACATTATGTATTTGATAACATTCGAACCCTAAGCTTCACTTAGCTCACCATCATCCTTATTCACATCACAATACCATAGAGGGGTTTTTCTTCACCTTTGGCTAACTTTGATGTTGGACTATGGTGTATTTTTTTTGGAATGTTTTTTTGGAGCCCTGGGGGAACTATTTGGGAGTGTTTGGAGAGTGTGGGTATGGAAGGAGGTAGAAAAATGAGCAAAGAGCATCCCAAAAATGAGATACAAATAGGTGAAGGTCGGCCACCGACCAAGTGGGTCCCATAGGGGTTGCCCGTGCAATCTTGCGAAAATGTGAATATCTCTTTACTACGATGTCGTATCGATGAACGGTTTAATTTTTTAGAAACTAGACTCATATATCTTCAATTTTGTAGCTATAGCATCCTATAATTCCAAGTATATTTGAAGAAAAGCTCAGCTATATTTGACCTAATGTTTAGCACATTTATGAATGTAACTTGAGATGACCTTTGCTAACTTCTGTTCCACAACTCGCTTGACTTCAAAACATAACACATGACTATCATACGACTAACATAACTCATAACATAACCTCCTTATCATTTTAAATACCCTAGTCTTACGCCAAAAGTACATGTTATAACATTCCCATCTTGTCGACTTTCGACGAAACTTATTTTCTTCAATTTGTTTAGCTTCTAAGCCTTTTAACCCTCTTGGTACTTATTATTTATGATATTAAATATTTGTAACCTCCATAGTTACATGATTATCTTACTTTATGTACTTTAAAATATGATCTCATTTTGGATCTTACATGAATTGACTTATGACGTACTCTCACATACGAAAATATGGGGTGTAACAACGAGGTTACAATACTCAAAATGACCGGCTGGGTCGTTACACAAGGTCTCCAAATCCCTCTCTAAAATATCTACAAGATCCGAGAACCAAACTCAAGGAAAATCAACTCAAATTGTCATCAAAAGTGTTAAAGACTACAAGATGATGTCCAAGGTATGTATAATATCTTCTTGATTGTGCCTAAGGTTAATCTTGTATTAGTTGTGTTGTTTGAGTGAAAAAACATAAGATAGCACTTGAAAGAATATGAGACATGATTATCTTTTTATTGGACTATTTTGCAGCTACATTTATGATTTGTAGTTGGCTGGAAATTATGAGAAATAATTTCATAATATCATGGCTGCTATTTTTAAGCTTATATAGGTGTTTATTAAGTTTATTGAAGAAGAAAACATAAAAAACAAGTGATTGATGATAAAAGTTAAGGTGCTAGGTATGTGAGATATTTTGAAGATTATTCTTATCATGTATTGGGTTAAATGTGATGTGGTAAACATAAGTAAATCATTATTGATATTGTAAGCAGATTCATGAAGAATAAATTGGATTCAAACTCTATTTTGTTGACTGTAAACTGAGTTTGCCGCTCGTCAAGATTGTTAAACTATTTTGAAAGGCTTGTTATGTGTATTGTTGATGTTATTTGGGTTGTTTTTGGTTGTTGTAACTTGTGAGAAGTCATATAAATAGGGGAGGTGTTTTCGATTTTATCGTAGAATAAAGTGTGTCGTTCCAATGTGATAAGTTATGTTATTCGTATTGTGACGATAGTATTGTTCATTATTTGTACATAAAGGAGCTGCATATTAAGTTAGCTTGAGGATTGAACAGGATATTGTGAGGTATGTAAGGTCTTCCTTTCTTTTCTTTGGCATGATTCCGTAAATTACTTTGCCCTTATAAGGAATTCAAGGGGACGAGCCTTTGTATACACATTATTCTGACGATTAAGATCTGTTTACTAGTCTAGAAATAATCATACGAATGTTGAAACGGATTGTGTAGGTCGCAGTCTCATGTATTCTTAAGGAGTATATAGAGATTTCTGAAAGGTCTTTGTATTTTATATGTAACAAGACGTCTATATGTTAATTAAATATTGCGTATGAATGGTCTAACGAATCAGAAGCAATATAGTGTCCTTATAATGACGGAAAATTATACATGAATAGTTCAACAATGTAGCATAATGTATAGTTTATAGAATAACAAGAATGACTCGATCTAAAGAATGCCACAACTTCCAATACTTACACGTTTGTGTTCATGAAACTGATAAAGACCCACGAAGATAGTTACATTGCTCTCAAGTTAAGTAAGGTTAATTATATATGAGGGTGATATTAAGAGACGATATATGTTACCTATGGAGTCGTAAACTACAAAATATGATAAGTTTAGCAATAAGAATATAAGTTGATAAAGCGTAAATGGCGCAACTCTTGTTACGTATTGATAAATGGATATAAATATATACAACGAGTGGCCTCACAAAATAAACATATTACATAAGTAGACAGAATCATGTAATCCCTAGAAACAAGTCGTGATGTGAAATGATGATAGAAGTGTGATTCCGAAATAGTTACAATGTTCTTTACGGCTAAATAATATAGAATACGAAGGATAACGTAGCAAACAACGAAGGAATAAAGATTGGTTACTGTAACGAGTTATTCGCGAACTTATATGTTTATGAAATATAAGTTTATCTATTGATGATTGAATGATGTTTGCACGAGTGATATGAAATAAATATGTATAAGACATGATTCCTATGGACGGTCTATAAATGTGTAGGTGTACATTGGGGCCCTATGGATGGTCTATGAATTCATAGGTGCATAATGAAGGTTAGTTATGGATGATCTCAATTGCACGCATAGCCAAACCTTGGTATTGTGAGACATACGGACGGTCTATTATGTTATGTGTATGAGCCACCAGCTATTCATAATTGTTGTGAGCCGTACAGACGGTCTACTATGTTTTACATACGAGCCAATATTATTCATGTTTATGAGTAAGCCTTACAGATGGTCTCTTATGAAATGCGTAAGTACCACTTTTACGTTTCAGTATAGCCCTAGAGATGTTTGATCTGTCTGAGGCAACTATTCAGATATAAGGTATGATGGCTAGAACAATGTTATAGATGAAGTTCCATAATAGGACAATTTCCAATACAGATAATGTATGGTAACAAGTTTAGGTATATCACGACGTGAATTAGATGTATATACGACAATCGCGTCATTAGATGTTCTCAGCCTACGGAGCCTTCCCTTTTCTGCCAAAATCATTTGTAAGGTAAGTTGGATAATTCAGTATTGTAGATATGTTACGTGTCAGAATAAGGTAAGTATGATTCCCGGATTTCATTGACCCTCCAGATTACTTTCAATAAATTGATAAGTGTGGATTTAACCACTTTATTAATGCCTTCTTGCTTTAGTTTTCAGTCCGAAAGTAATGATTTTTGTCTCCGAATTTAATTAAAATTGGTGAATTGCAGGTGTACTGGAGAATGTGAGCTCAATGAAGAAATATACCTCAAAGAGGAGATGTTCCAACTAAGATTAGTAAAGAGGAAAAACTCAAAGAACGGTGCGGTCCACAGAATTCAATCGGTGACCGCAAAAGCAAAAGCAACAAGCAACAAGCAGAAGATGAAATGCGGCCGCAAAAGAGGAACTAAAGCTTCAAGGATTTTTGGCAGAAGTACAGTCCGCAAACCAAAAAGTGTGGTCTCACTTGGTCCGCAAAACAGATTCGCACTGACAAGCCTGAAAGATCGGAGAAGATGCAATCGAACAAAGTCTAAAGCCTCCTCAAAGTGCGGCCCACAATGATTCCATGCGACCAGAAGAAGTAGTGACGAAGGGTCGACTTCGACACTTACTAGTGGTCCAATAATATAGGGTACAGTAAAGAAGTGAATAGATATGAAACCGAGTAAATATATGAAATAAACATGTATAAAATACGTGGCATAATTTCCCTCTTTACAATTTTACTCGAGCTCTCAACTAACAGGTGGTCATAATTTAAATCAAGGAAAAACCTACACCGGCTTTTTGCCAATATTACGCATGATTCCATGATGATAATATATATAGGAAATGTCGAGGCATATGGCCTGATCCAAGATAAAAGTAAAGTGTGAACCGCCGAGGGTCGAACGACGCAAACCATAGATGCATCTATTAACATGCCGAGACGAACGACCCACTCCCATGAGAGTGTGGTACATAAATCTGGCCGAGGCGAACGACCCGATCGCATAAGAGTGTGGTACATAAATCCTGCCGAGGCGAACGGCCCGATCCCATAAGAGTGTTGGAAGGAAATACCCCACTCGTGAATCGTACGTGCGACACAGGCAAATATAAATTTAAGGAAATCTCCTCGCTCGCCGATCATTTTTAGGACGTGGTCAAATATAATTTTAACATTAAATTCCTATCTCTTTCTTGATTCTTTTCAAAATAAGGGAAATTCAACTTGTAGCCTTTTAAGGAAATTACCCCGCTCGCGAAACATACATGCGACGCGGTCACACATAGATTTCTTAAGTTATTATAGCATTCCTCAATCCTTTTCGAAATTATGAAGATCAAATGACACCTTTTAAATCTCAGGTACTTCAATTTGAACTCCTTTGAAAACATTTAATAAGTAAACTCAATCTCGCTCCCTCTCGAGGCAAACAATAAACATAAATCAATAACAATATCAACAAGGCATGATGTGAGCCTAAAACTACCTAGACATAGGCATAACTAGTAGCTACGTACGGACTTTCATCACCTCGTGCGCACGCAGCCCCCAAAAATAGAAGCACACAATAATTTAGTTCACCTATGGGGTTATTTCCATCTTATAAGGTTAGAAACGAGACTTACCTCGCTCCGAAATTCCATAACCGGTTCCAAAGCCTTTCTAACAACTCAAACCGATGTTCAACGCTCCAAAACTAGTCAGTAAATGTGCCAATCCATAAATATATACTCTAATACTCATTATAATTCAATTTACTATAATTTCTACCCCCAATCAAAAAGTCTATAAATATCACCCTCGGGCCCACGTGCCCTGATTTCGAAACTTTTTAAAGATAAACATTACCCATAACATCACAAACTCAAACATATAATTTATTCTCAATCCCATGACCAAATTCGTGGTCAAAATCTAAAAATACCAATTTCTAGGTTTTTCTTCAAAATCCCATATTTCTACAAATTTCCATGAATTTTCACCCTAAATTCGTATATAAACCAAGTATTTAACTTGCAATAGGTAGGAATCACTTATCTTGACATAGATGATGAAGATGGAGCTCCAAAATCGCTCCTAGGTCGGCTCCCATGGAGGAAATGAGATGAAATGAGCCAAGCCCATTTTATCAAACTTATACACTACCCAGACAACCCTTCTTCGCATTCGCGAGACCCCCATCGCGTTCGCGATGCAGAAAATCGTCAAAGGACATTTTCAAATTCTTCTCAGACAACCTCTAGTATAATAGTCATAACCTTTTTTACAAAACTACGAATCACAAATGGTTTGACTTTATGGAAACTGGACATCAAGGGAAATAACTTTTATAGGTTGATTATCTCCCAATTCATTGTAGATTGCAAAATATAAGTTTCCAAAGTCAGCAATGTACAACAGAGATTTCCAAACTCTTCCCGGAAAGTCTGAAGTGTATCCATCATAACTTATTGTACACAACTCCAAATGAAAAATGATTTATCTTTTGGAAAACTATACACCAAGGGCTACAACTTTCATTTTTGGATCATCTCCAGATTCGTTATAGATTAAGAGATATAAGCTTCCGAAATCAGACGACGGACAACAAATATTCCTTCTTAGCGAACGCGAAGAACAAAGTCCCAGCAGAAAAATACTTCTTCGCGAACGCGAGAGGCTCCTCGCACACGTGAAGAACAACACCAGAAGCAGCAACCAGCAGCATCACAACACCCAAACTTGGTCCGGAACCACCCTGAATCACACCCGAGGCCCCTGGACCCCGTCCAATCATACCAACCAGTCTCAATACATAACACGAACTTGCTCGAGGCCTCAAATAAGATCAAACAACATCAAAACCACGAATCGCACCCCAATTCAAGCTTTATGAATTTTAGAACTTCAAACTTCTACATTCGATGCCGGAACCTATCAAATCACGTCTGATTGACCTCAAATTTTGCACATTTGTCATATTCGACATTACGGACCTACTCCAACTTCCGAAATCGGAATCCGACATCAAAAAGTCCACTCCCGATCAAACTTCTTAAAAACCTTCAAATTTCTAACTTTTGCCAAATGACCCCAAAATGACCTACGGACCTCCAAATCCACATCCGGACGTGCTCCCAAAACAGAATCACCATAGGGAGCTATTACCAAGCTCAAAATCCCAAACGGATATTGATAATATTGAAATGCACTTCAACTCAAATTTATGAAATCTTTCCCAAAATGTCAACTTCCACAATAGGCGCCGAAATGCCCCCGGGTTATCCAAAATCCGATCCGGACATACGCCCAAGTTTGAAATCATCATACGAACCTGTTGGATATACACCTCTGTGTGTGTGTGTATGTGTGTGTGTGTGTGTGTGTGTGCATGTGTGTATTGTTATTGCTCGAAATTAGGGGAAATAACTTGATTATGATATGGTTTCTATTGTTATGCATGTCTATATATTATTAAGTGAATTGATAAAAGAAACATATAAAACTTTAGATTGGATGTGAAGATTAGCTTAAGTCACTTCTATGGTGTTGTATTGCCATTGAGGGTTGTTGTAAGCTAAATATAACTTGGATTTAGAATTGAAGCTACTTTAGGACGTATTTATATTATGTTCTTGAATGTTCATAAGGTTATCTTGATGTTTATTAAGTTAAATGGATGGACTAGACATAAACTAGTGAATAAAGTTTCTAACTGAGGATACTTCGAGTTGTGGATTATTTTATTTATTATATATATATGGTATAAGGCTTGAATCATTGATGAATGAATTCATTATCATGTTAATTATACTGTTAAGTTAAAGTAAGAAGTCTTTAAGGGGTGATATGGGGTATACGGATTCCAATCAGAGCTTGCCGCTAATCGTGAAGTAGTTGTGACTTGTTGTTGTTATATGATGTCTTGTTATTGATATTTATATGTTGCTGGATTTCTCTGCTTATTATTGTTGGTATATGGTATTGGAGGAGGCCCTTGTTACAGGGGAGATGTTGCATAATTTACGTCAACGAGCTAATAGCTTAAGTAACGGACATAGCCTTTACTCAGCATTGATTTTGAATCTCCTTATGTTATGGTAGATTGAGTTGAGTTATTTGAAGAGTTGCTTAGAAGGTATTAAGAACTCAACGGGGTTAAGGTATGTTAAGGCTAAACCTTTACTTCATTTTGGCATGATCCTGTAGCTAAATATGTTTGATAACAAGACATAAAGAGAAGTTCATATTCCCAAACTTATGTACATTATCCTAGTCTCATAAGTTATCATATTCTCCCTTATCGGGACTTTATATTCAGTTAAGTATTGAGTTCTTCCAGTCAAGAGAGTAAAGGGTCTATATATAAATATTTATATGTATATATATATACACACAGAGTATCACAGTATTTTCACCACCATCGAGCTATAATCGGTGGGCAGGCCCCTATTGGGTAGTATTAGAGTATTTTCCCCACCATCAAGCTATAATCGGTGGGCAGGCCCCCATTGGGAAACTTTTGATTAGATAGTAAGTTATATATCAAGCCTACTGTGGCCGAGCGCCTATGAGCTAGCCCAGAATGGCCGAGATACGGAGCCTAGTATGGCCGAGCACCTATGAGCGAGCCTACTATGGCAGAGCAGCTATACATACTGAGCCTTATAGTGCCGAAGTGATTGAGCATGCTGAGTGAGACTTCGGATTTGTGTGATTACTGGATAACAGTGTTAAATATCAAAATCGATGGTTTGAACCCATTTCTCATATTTGGAGCTAGAGACTTCGGATTTGGGTGATTATTGAAGGGATTTTCAAGGAGTTGAATGGAGTAAGTGTTTCTAACTTGGATTTGGTTGTTATACACAAATATATCATTGCTTTTACCATTTAATTAGTGTTTTGGGTTGAGAACATTGGGAAACATTTGTGTTCATAGACCATAATATTCGGATTTGAATTGTCAAGTTGAGATCGGAGTTGAATAATTTTAGTATGGTTGGACTCGTTATTGAATGGATGTTCGGATTATGTTAATTTTGTCTCAATCCAAGACGTGGGCCCTGGGTTGTGTTTGTGGATTGAATTTTTGACTTTAGTTAAAGAACTTAGCTTTATCATATGGAATTGATTCCTCTAGCTTGTATTGATTGTATTAAGTTGTTTGTGGCTAGATTCGAGTTCTTCGGAGGCTGATTCGTCAGGAAAGGGCTTGTTGGAGTAAGGATTTGCGTGGTTTGAGGTAAGTAACACTTCTAAATTTAGTTTTGAGGGTATGAATCCCTGAACTACGGGTTATGTGGTTGGTGTTGAGGCGACACACATGCTAGGTGACAGGCGTGTCGGTGTGCACTGTAGTAATTGTGACTCAGTTGATTATGTAGAACTGTGTAGTTATCTAATCTTGTTATTATTTATGTATTCTCCATGTTTTAGAGAAATTGAGATGTGATTCATGTTTGAAATATTTTTTAGCTATACACTAGTATTGTTGGGACCCACAAAGGTCGTTTTTGTTATTAAATTATTTAATTAAATTACATTTATGTACTCAGTCGCATTATTCATTTGTATATCATATATCAGTCTCTATTATCATTATTTGTTACATCATGTATCATTATTTTGGGTTGATTGGCATGAGTGTTGTGAGCGTGAGAGACTGGAGAGATTGATGACTGAGTGAATCTGAGGGCCTGATTGTGAGTGATATATAATGGGATTGTAATGTACGCCACAACATACCATGATTGGCTTATAGTATCACTTGGAAAGGATCTGCCCCTCCGAAGTCTGATATACTAGCAGTGAGCACAGGTACAATGAGTGCTAGTGCAAAGTGTTTGAGAGTCCTGAGCATTTGAGAGTGCTGAGTGATTGAGAGTGATGACAGACTGGGAGTGCCGAGTGATTGAGCGTGTTGAGTGAGGATGAATACTCCTAGAGTATGAGTATATGACTTTATCATTGTGTTTCATTTCAGTTGACATGCATACTTGACATAGATATCGAGATGTGGAATTCCTCATATTAGTCATACTTGGCCTATTCTATCCATGTTGTACTCAAGTTGTTAAAAACTAGAAAACATGCCTACATTTCTGTATTGTCTACAAACCTATTATTGGATTTCGCTCTGAGTTATTGCTATTATTATCTGGATTTGGACTGTACCTATATGAGCTTGTCACTTCTTTTAGCCCAAGGTTAGTCCTGTTATTTATTGAGTACATTGGGTTGGTTGTACTCATACTACACTATGCACTTCGTGTGTAGATCCAGGTAATTCTAGGCACGGCGGTTGCTAGATTTGGAGCTTCATCTGCTTGAAGACTTTTAAGGTAGTTGTTTTGGCATCTGCAGACCTTGACTCTCCTTCTTTTTAGTTTATTTAGCATTGTTCTATCTTTCTAGATAGTTGTACTAACAGTTAGACTGTGTTGTCATTTTAGTAGCATATGTACTTAGTGACACCCCGAGTTTTGAGGCTTTTGTATTGAGTCGCGGTATTTTCTTATCGGTTAATTATGGGAATTTGTCAGTGCTAAACTTATTTCATCATGTTTTCAATTCAAAATGCGTAGTTATTTATGATTGTCGGCTTGCCTAGTTCTGTGACAGGCGCCATCACAATATGCTGAGTTTTGGGTCGTGACAAGTTGGTATCGAAGTCTAGGTTACATAGGTCTCACGAGTCATGAGCATATTTAGTTGAGACTTGCGGATCGGTACAGAGACATTTGTACTTATCTTCGAGAGGCTACCAGACCATTAGGAAAGCTTCATTTTCTTATATTCTTGTTGTTTCGATTTGTTGATTTCGGAAATTAAACTTATATTATTCTATTCTCTCACAGATGGAGAGGACACGTGTTGCCGGATCGGGTGGATGACCACCAGTACCTCCAGCTAAAGACACGAGAGGTCGGGGCCGTGGTAGATGCCGAGGTGCAGCTCATACAGTAGACAGAGCAGCACCCGTGGAGCCACCAGTTGCTCTAGCTTAGGAGAAAATCCAAGAACCAATTGAGCTGGTGGGACCAGCTATGCCCATTATGATTCCAAGCATTCAAGAGGCTTTGGGTCCGATATTGACTGTATGCACCAGCCTTGGTCAGGCGATTTCAGTTCAGGTTGCACCTTCCACTTCTCATGCCGAGGGAGGTGCTCAGACTCCCGCCGCCTGTACTCCAGAGCAGGTGGTTCAGGGACTTCATAAATTGGGGGCACTACCAGTCCAGCTAGTTACAGTTGCTCAGGCCCAACTGGGTCCACCGATGAGTGACGAGGAGCAGAAGAGGCTAGAGAGGTTTGGGAGGCTCAGGCCTTCATTATTCAGTAGGGCTGAGTCAGAGGATGCTTAGGACTTCTTGGACATGTGCCAGAAGATTCTTTGCACGACAGGTATTTTGGAGACTAGTGGAGTCTCATTTACTACTTTTTAGATGTCGGGGGTAGCCTGCAAATGGTGGGAGTCTTATGAGTTAAGCAGGTCAGCCGGTGCTGCACCACTTGTGTGGCACGAGTTCTCCGTTCTCTCCTTGGAGAAGTTTGATCCATAGACCCGCAGGGAGGAGTTACGTAGGTATCAGGTGCTAGGTTCGGCGAGGTAGTTGATATTGCTAGGTGGCTAGAATAGGTCCGTAGTCAAGAGCATGAGGAGAGAGAGGATAAGAGGCCTCGTGGTTTGGGTGGTTTAAGCGGTGTTTCTGCTGGAGGGCAGTCCCACCACAACAAGGGTAGTCCTTATAGGCCCGCTTAGATGAGTCATCCGGTGCATCATGGTGCATCATCTAGCCATAGTTCATACAGTGCTTGTCTGGGTCAGTCATCTCTCAGTGCCCTCCCAGCTCAGAGTTCATCTCGTGCTCCATCAGTTCAAGGTTCATCTGTACCAGGTCCTCCTAGTAGCTATTTTGGAGAAAATAATTAAACTCTTATTGCTTAGTATGGTTGATTTCGACGTGATTCTGGGCATGGATTGGTTGTCCCCATGTCATGCTATTCTGGATTGTCATCCTAAGACCGTGACATTGGCGATGCCGGGGTTACTTAGGATTGGGTGAAGAGGTTCTCTGGACTATGTTCCCAGTAGGGTGATTCCATATTTGAAGGCCCAACAGATGGTTGGGAGGGGGTATTTTTAATACTTGGCTTTTGTAGGGATGTTGTGCTGATACTCCTACAATTGATTCTATCTCGGTAGTTCGAGACTTTTCGGATGTGTTTCCTGCAGACCTTCCAGGCATGCCACCTGACAAGGATATTGATTTTGGTATTGATTTGGTGTCGGGCACTCAGCCTATTTCTATTCCCCCGTATCGTATGGCACTAGCAGAATTAAAGGAATTGAAAGAGCAGCTTTAGGAGCTTCTTGATAAGGGGTTCATTAGGCCTAGTATATCGCCTTGGGTGCACTAGTTCTTTTTGTGAAGAAGAAGTATGGAACTATACGGATGTGCATTGACTATAGACAGCTGAACAAACTTATAGTTAAGAACAAGAATCATTTACCGTGCATTAATGACTTATTTGACCAACTTCAGGGGGCGAGATTATTCTGAAAAATTGATTTGAGGTTGGGATATCACTAGTTGAAGATTCGGGACTCAGATATTCCGAAGACAACATTCAGGACCCGCCATGGTCACTATGAGTTCCTTGTGATGTCTTTTGGGCTGACCAATGCCCCACAACAGTCATGCATCTGATGAATAGTGTGTTCCAGCCATATCTCGATTTGTTTGTCATAGTATTTATTGATGATATCCTGGTGTACTCACGTAGCCAGGAGGAACATGCACAACATCTGAGAATTGTACTACAGAGAAGGAGAAACTTTATGCCAAGTTCTCCAAGTGTGAGTTTTGGCTCAGTGCGGTGGCGTTCATGGGGCATGTGGTGTCTAGTGAGGGGATTAAGGTGGATTCGAAGAAGATCGAGGCGGTTTAGAGTTGGCCCAGACCGTCTTCAGCTACCAAGATTCAGAGTTTTCCAGGCTTGGCTGGATATTATCATCGCTTTGTGGAGGGTTTCTCTTCCATTGCAGCGTCTTTGACCAGGTTGACCCAGAAGGGTGCTCCTTTCAAGTGGTCCGATAAGTGTGAGGAGAGCTTTGAGAAGCTTAAGACTGCCTTGACCAAAGCTCCAGTTCTAGTCTTGCCTTCAATATCGGGTTCTTATATAGTGTAGTGTGATGCTTATCAGATTGGTATTGGGTGTGCCTTGATGCAGGAGGGTAGAGTGATTGCTTATGCTTCATGCCAATTGAAGCCTCATGAGAAGAATTACCTCGTTCATGATTTGGAGTTGGCAGCCATCGTTCATGCATTTAAGATTCTGAGGCATTATCTCTATGGTTTGTCTTGTGAGGTATTTACAAACCATCAGATTCCTTAGCACTTATTTAAATAAAAGGATCTAAATTTGAGGCAGCAGAGATAGTTGGAGCTGATAAAGGACTATGATATCACCATTTTGTATCATCCCAGAAAGGCCAATGCGGTAGCCGATGCCTTGGGTAGGAAGGCGATGAGTATGGGTAGCCTTGCATTTATTGTTGTTGGGGAGAGACTGCTTCCATCAGATGTTTAGGCCTTGGCCAATCAGTTCACGAGGTTAGATATTTCAGAGCCTAGTCAGGTTCTAGCTTGTGTGGTTTCTCGGTATTCTCTGTATTGATCGCATCAGAGACCTTCAGTATGACGACCCCTATTTGCACGTCCTTAAGGACACAGTTCAGCACGGTGATGCCAAAGAGGTTTCTATTAGAGATTATGGGGTGTTACGGATGTAGGGTCAGATCTGTGTGCCCAATGTGGATAGACTGCGTGAGTTGATTCTTGAGGAGGCCCACAATTTGCGGTATTCCAGCCATTCAGGTGCCGCAAAGATGTAGCAGGACTTGAAGAATCACTATTGGTAGAGGAGGATGAAGAAACACATAGTGGAGTTTGTAGCTCGGTGCTTGAATTGTCAGCAGGTAAAGTACGAGCATAAGAGGCGGGGCAATTTGCTTTAGAGGCTTGAGATTCCTGATAGGAAATGTAGTTGGACTCCCATGGAGTTTGAAGAAGTTTGATGTTATTTGGGTGATTGTGGTCCGGTTGAAAAACTCTGCGCACTTCATTCCAATTGGGACTACCTATTCTTCTGAGTGGTTGGCTGAGATTTATATCCATGAAATTATTTTCCTTGACGGTGTGCCGGTGTCCATCATTTCAGATCGGGGAACGCAGTTCATATCGAAATTTTGGAGAGCAGTGCAGCGAGATTTAGGCACACGGGTTGAGTTGAGTACAACATTCCACCCTCAGACAGACGGACAGTTCGAGTGCACCATTCAAATATTGGAGGATATGCTACGTGCTTGTGTCATGGATTTTCGGGGTTCATAGGATCAGTTACTGCCACTTGTAGAATTTGCCTACAACAACAACTATCAATCGATTATTCAAATGGTTCTGTAAAAGGCCTTGTATGGGAGGCCATATCAGTCTCTAGTTGGTTGGTTTGGGCCGGGTGAGTCTAGGCTATTGGGTACTGACTTGGTTCAAGATGTTTTGGAAAAGGTTAAGTTGATTCAGGATCAGATTTGCATGGCGTAGTCTAGACAGAAAAATTACGTTGATTAGAAGGTTTGTGATGTTGCCTACATTGTGGGGAAGAAGATATTTCTTAAACTTTCACCCATGAAGGGTGTGTTATGAGGTTCGGGAAGAAGGGCAAGTTGAGCCCTCGGTATATTTGCCCTTTTGAGGTGCTTGAGAGAACTGGAGAGGTGGCTTATAAGCTTGCATTACCACTTAGTCTATCGAGTGTTCATCTAGTATTTCATGTTTCCATGATCCGAAAGTATTTTGGTGATCCGTCTCATACTTTGGGCTTCATCACGGTTCAGTTAGATGGGGATTTGACTTATGATGTGGAGCCGGTGGCCATTTTAGATCGGCAGGTTCGAAAGTTGAGGTTAAAGAATATAGCTTCAGTGAAGGTGTAGTGGAGGGGTCAGTACGTCAAGGAAGCTACTTGGGAAACTGAGTGGGAGATGCGGGACAATTATCCACGCCTATTTGAGACTCCAGGTATGATTCAAGACGTGTTCGAGGACGAACATTTGTTTAAGAGGGGGAGAATGTAACGATTCGGCCGGTCATTTTGCGTATTGTAGCCCCGTTCCGCCATTTATTTCTTATTCTATGCTCATGTGTTTTTATGTGACTTTCCGGGGTGGTTGAGTAGGTTCCGGGAAATGTTCCGAAATGAGTTGGGACACTTAGTATCCAGGTTGGAGGCCTAAGTTGAAAGAGTTGATCGCATGTTGACGTATGTGTAAATGACTCCGGAATGGAGTTTTGATGGTTCTGATAGCTTCGTATGGTGATTTTGGACTTAGGTGTGAGTTCGGATATTGATTTGGCGGTTCGTAGGTAATTTTGGCTTGAATTGGCGAAAGTTGAAAAATACAAGTTTGGAGAGTTGAGAAGTTTGACCGAGAGTTGACTTTGTGGTTACCAGGCTTGGATTTTGGTTTCGAGAGTTGGAATAGGTCTGTTGTGTCATTTATGACTTGTGTGCGAAATTTTAGGTCAATCGAAGTTGGTTTGGTATGTTTCGACAATAGTTTTAGAAGTTAGAAGTTCATAAGTTCATTAGGCTTGAATCGATGTGGGATTCGTGGTTTTAGTGTTGTTTAATGTGATTCCAGGCTTTGGGCGAGTTCTTATGATGTTTTATGACTCATTTTGGATGGGGTCTCGGGGTCCTCGGGTGTGATTCAGATTAAGTTCGGCTTCATTTTCGACTTTGTGGGATTGCTGATGTTTCATGTCTGGTTTCCTTATTCGCGACCGAGTGAGAAGGTTCGTGATCGTGAGGGCTTGTTTGGGCGACTTGGGGAAATGTTCTACATGTTCACGAGAGTTGGTCTGCAATCGCGGAGCTTTGGTCAGTAGTACTACACGAACGCGAGGGTTGTACCGCATTCGCGAAGAAGGAAGAAGGGGTGGCCTAAAAGCCACACATTTGTTCATCGCGATCGCGTGAGGAGGTGCACGATCACGTGAGGAGGTGCGCGATCGTGTAGCCTTGAATTCATGTGCATCACATTTTCATCTGGAGTTCCACATTCACGAAGGTTATTTTTAAGGTAGAATTCTTTTGTTCTTCATGATCGCGACGGACTTCCCATGATCGCAAAGTGGAATCACTAGGAAGCAGTGTTAAATATCAAAATCGACAGTTTGGACACAATACTCATATTTTGAGCTATAGACCTCGGATTTGGGCGATTCTTGAAGGGATTTTCAAGGAGTTGATTGGTGTAAGTAACTCTAACTTGGATTTGATTTTTATACATGAATCTATCATTATTTTAACCATTTAATTTAGTATTTTGGGTTGGAAAAATTGGGAAACATTTGTGAAACTTCATAGACCATAATTTGAGGATTTGAAGGTCGAGTTGAGATCGAAAATGAGTAATTTTAGTATGGTTGGACTCGTTATTGAATGAGGGTTTGGATTTTATTATTATTTTCGGATTCCGAGATGTGGGCCCGTGATTTACATTTTTGGTTGTCTTTTTGACTTTGATTAAAGAACTTAGCTTTATCATATGGAATTGATTCCTACAGCTTGTATTGATTGTATTAAGTTGTTTGTGGCTAGATTCGAGTCGTTCAGAGGCCGATTTGCGAGGAAAAGGCTTGTTGGAGTAGGGATTTGCATGGTTTTGAGGTAAGTAACACTTCTAAACTTTGTTTTGAGGGTATGAATCCCTGAACTACGGGTTATGTGGTTGGTGTTGAGGTGAAAAATATGCTAGGTGATGGTCGTGTGGGCGTGCACCATAGTAATTGTGACTCGGTTGATTCTCTAAAACTGTGTAGTTATCTAATCTTATTATTATTTATTTATTCTCTATGTGTTAGAGAAATTGAGATGTGATTCATGTTAGAAATCATGTTTAGGCTATACGCTGGTATTGTTGGGACCCACAAAGATCATTTTTGTCTTTGAGTCTTAAATTGCAGTTATGTACTCAGTCGCATTCATCATTTGCATATCATATCTCAATATCTGTTATCATTTATTGTTACATCATGTATCATTGTTTTGGGCTGATTGATGATTGTGTGAGGCCGAGGGCCTAATTGTGAGTGATATATGATTGGATCGGGCTGCATCCCGCAACATGCCATAATTGGATTATATTCTCTTGGGCAGGATCCGCCCCTCCGGAGTCTAACATACCAGCAGTGAGCGCATATACCGATGAGTGTGAGTGTCGCGTGCGAGTGCCGAGTGATTGAGAGTGATGAGTGATTGAGAGTGTTGAATGGCTGGGAGTGCCAATTGATTGAGCATGCTGAGTGAGGATAGATACTCCGAGAGTATGAGTATATGACTTTATCACTATGTTGCATTATAGTTGACATGCATACTTGACATAGATATCAATATGTGACATTTTTCATATTAGTCATACTTGGCCTATTCTGTTCGTGTTGTACTCAAGCTGTTAAAAACTAGAAAGCATGTTTACATTTTTGTATTGTCTACAAACTGATTATTAGACTTCTCTCTGAGTTATTACTATTATTATCTTGATTTGGAATGTACCTATATGAGCTCATCACTTCTTTCAGCTCAAGGTTAGTCATGTTACTTAGTGAATACATTGGGTCAGTTCTATTCATACTATACTATGCACTTTGTGTGCAGATCCAGGTACTTCTAGGCATGGCGGTTGCTAGAGTTAGAGCTTCAGCTGCTCAGAGACTTTTGAGGTAGCTTCTTTGGCATCTACAGACCTTGACTCTCCTTCTTTTTAGTTTATTTAGCATTGTCCTATCTTTTTAGACAGTTGTATTAGCAGTAAAATTGTGTTGTCATTTTAGTAGCCTATGTACTCAGTGACACCCGGATTTTGGGGACTTTGTATTGAGTCGCGGTATTTTCTTATCGGTTAATTATGAGAATTTGTCACTGTTAAACTTATTTCATCATGTTTTCAATTCAAAATGCATAGTTATTTGGGATTGTCGGCTTGCCTAGTTCACTGATAGGCGCCATCACGACATGCTGAGATTTGGGTCGTGACAGCTTGTGGACGAAGTTTGGGGGAGGAATGACCAAAATTGAGGTTGCAACGTCTTTTAAAAGAAGTAAAGTCGATGCATGCCTCAAGTGGGCTCCAACGAGTCTGCCTATGCAGTCTCGCGAATACGTGAATATCTCTCTACTCTGATGTTGTATCGATGAACGATTTAATGAGTTAGAAACTAAAATCATATACCTTGAATTTGGTGGGTGGATCACACCGTAACTCTAAGTATATTGGGAGAAAATCTCGGTGATATTAGACCTAACTTTCAGTAAAATTTATGAACGTAACTTGTAACGACTTTCGTCGACTTTTTCTTCACAACTCACTTGACTTCCAAACTTAACACACGACTATTATACGACTAAAATATCTTATAACATCACCTTCTTGTCATGTTAAGAACCCTCAGGTTAAAACTTTCCCAACTTGCCAACTTTTGACAAAATTTATTTTCTTCAATTGGTTTAGCTGCTAAACCTTCCAACCCTCTTGTACTTGCTGATTATGATCTTAAATATTTGTAACCTCCAAGTTAACATGATTAACTTACTTTATATACTTTTAAAGATGATATTATTTTTGAGGTTACATCATTTGACTTATGGTGTACTTTTACGTAAGAAAATATGGGGTGTAACAAGATTCCTACATAATTAGGATCAAATCTTGGTACAGGTTTCCTCTAGTCAATCCCTGACCTATTTGTGCTGCAATTTTCATTAAGTCAGTTCAATGCATCAGATGATCTATGTCACTTGCTTATCCTAGATAGTTCATACTTTGCCTTTTCAAGATTCTCTTGAAGAGTCTTATTTCTTTTATTGGCATCGTATAGCCTATCCGTAAGCTCTTTTTTTCAAGGTTATTTTTCAAGTCACTGACTGTTCCATTTCTATTTTTAGAAGCTTGTTGTTGATTCAGTGCAGTAAGGTCAAGAACTTGGTTCTTAAGACCCTTAATTTGTCTTTCAAGGTCAATTATATTTGATTCAAGTTTTTTTAAATCAAGTTTGACACACGAAGGATTACTTACTAACTGATTTCCAACACTTCACATGTCAATTTGACTCATCATAGTTACTATTATGGACATTAGTTATTTCTTATACATAGCATGAATGTTCTCTTTCATATTAGAAATACTTACCTGACTTGGTTCATCTTCAGCCACTGAATCACTCATGGCCATCATCCCTATCACTTCCTCTTTTGAGTTGTTCTCTTCAATTGCCATCAGTGCTAACTCAATATTTTCATTTTCATAATCAGCCACCAAGGTCCTCCATATGTCATTGACAGAGGAGCAGGACACCTTGTAGAGAACATTCCTATGAGGGATCCTGTAAAGAATGTCCTTTGCTTTTGCATTTTTCTAGATAATCTGGAGATCCTCAACATTATATTCTTCCTCTCTTTTGATGCTCTTGTCTCCATTGTTATTCACAATCATAGGTATGATTGGATCGTGATTAACAATTTCCCGCAAGTCATAATCAGTGGCTTGGAGGAACACCTCCATACGCATCTTCCATTTATCAAAGTGATGTTCATCAAAAAGAGAGGGTCTCCTAATGTGAATTCCTAGTCGTACTTGAGGTTCAGACTTATTAGAATCTCCAGATTCAATTACATCATATAGGCTAATAGTCTCACTCCATTCCCTCCTCTTTTTCACTTCCACTATATTCATATGCTGCCAAGAAGGCCTGTTTCATGGCCTAGGTGAATCCCTTGCCTAGAACTTTGATTTTGTTTGGACTATGCTCCTTTAAATTATCCGTTTTTTATTTCTCAACTCTTTCTTTCTTCCATTCAATTTTCAACGTTGGAAAGTCTTTGACCATGTGATCCATCTTATTACACTTGTAGCATCCATCATATGAGGATTTATCAGCCTGCTTAGGTTTGCCATTGTTTTCTTTCTTTGGTCCATTTCTGGAATTTTTCATGAATATTTTGAACTTAGCAAACAGTGCGATATCCAAATTATCATTGTCAGACTCATCTTCATATGTAGCCTTGAGAACCAGCCCTTTATCCCTTTTTGGTTCTTCCTTGCGTAGTTCCAGCTTTCTCATTTTGTGAAGTTTTTAAAGTCCCAATTAACTCGTCTAATGAGATTTTGTCCAGCTCCTTCGCTTCCTAAATTTTTGTGACTTTTAGTTCCCACGAGGCAGGTAGAATCCCAAGACTTTGCTAACCAATTTTTTAGAAGTGAACACTTTTCCCAGTGACTTTAGTTCATTCGTTATGATAGTGAACCTGGTCATCATATCCTGAATAGGCTCAGAGTATTTCATAGAGTAGAGCTCATAGTTTCTCATTAGCAAATTAATTCTTGATCTTTTTACCTAATTGGTCCCTTCACGAGCAGTTTGAAGAGCATCCCAAACTTTCTTCGCATTGGAGCAGACAAATATCATGTTGTATTCATTAAGACCAAGTCCACAAATGAGAATTTTCTTAGCGTTGGCATTCTTTTCCATTCTGAAATTAGCTGCCATAAATTCTGAGAGATCCTGGGGAACAATCATATTTTGTCCATTTTGCTTGGTGGGAGTCAATGGTTCTCGATTTACTATAGTCCACAGTTCATAGTCCTCAACTGTTATAAAGTCCTCTATTCTTGCCTTCCACCAACTGTAATATTTTTCATTAAACATGGGTGGTCTAGTAGTTGATTGTCCTTCATTAATTCTAGGTGGAGTACTCGTCTCTTCCAAGATCTCTTGAGGTGTTAACCACGTTTAAGAGAACATGCTCTGATACCAATTGTTATTTAAGTGCCCTCTTAAATTACTATATAACTTGATTCTTTACCTTACTCCTTTCGCTTAAATAAAATAAACAAAAAATTAAAGAACAATAATTTAACGTGAAAAATCACCCAGCTCAAAGGTGCAAAAACCACGACCTACCACGTAGGATTTTAACTTCAACTTTACTAGAACAAATAAGCCAATTGTGCAGATTACAACTCTTGTAACCTACCCTCCACACCTCAACTATTTCTACTTAATGTATGAAAACTACAAGTTACTCTAACTTGCAAACTTAGACAATAATTTCACTAACATTCTTTAAATGAAAACGTGAATACACCTCAATTTCCTAATACACATGATCTAGACTCACTCAAGTAGAAAATGAACTGATTATGCAGTATTGGTCAACAACTTCAAGTGTATTGTGAACTGAAATATACTATGCTCTTTGTACTCAATAGATGTATAAAAGGATAGTTTCCAACATTCCTTAGGCAAAGTATTTAAGTCATCACAGCTCCAAGGTCTTTGGGATTCCTAGGCACAGTCAAACTCTAATCCATTTACAAGTCCTGAGATCATAAGGACTCCTCAAGCTTCGTGACTCCTATCTACATATATCTTTAGGCAACATTTTTTATCATATTTAGAATCCTTTCCACAAATATCGGATTACAGTAACATTTACAGAAAAAGTTATTGTCTTGTAAAGACCTTCAGTCGTTATGGTGAGAACCTGGCTCTTAGCACATATTCATTGCACACACTTGTTAATCATCAAAATACATAACTCAACAAATAGCATAACCACTATTTGATTTTCTATCATCCGGAGAAGTTGTCAACCAAAGTTTGTGAATGTTTGACGAGTAAAACTGGAAGACCAAGAAACAATAAAATGATGATTAATCGTATACTTAAGGTCTTTGAGAATTCGATTAACTGTTGTCCAGTGATTCATAGTGGGTAAGTGCATGAATTATCATATTTTGTTCACCACAAAGGCAAGTCTCTGATAGAGAATTCCTTGCTCAACTTGGAGATAATGAGCTCTGTAAGAATTAAGTCATCAACATAAATTAATAGGTGAGAATCCATGTACCAAGCTTGAGGAGCATGTTTCAATCCATAAAGAGATTTTTGCAAATGATAAACATGAGTTGGATATGAAGGATGAACAAACCCAACGGGTTGTGACATGAATAGCTGCTCTTGAAGCTACCCATGCAGAAAGGAATTCTGCACATCATGTTGCATGATAGACCAACCATTAGATGCAATAATTAATAGAACAACTTGTATGGTATATGGTTTAACTACTACACTGAAAGTCTCAAATTAATCATAATCTTCAAGTTGATAAAATTCCTTCGCTACCAGCCTGCTTTGTAGTGAGCTATATTACCCAAGGAGTCCTTTTTAATAAAAAAACACTCATTTATTGCCAAGAACATATTCGTAGAGGAATTATTGAACCAAGGTCCAGGTCCCATTTTGTAGAAATATATTCTTGATAGAAATTTAACTGCTAAAATTATTTGCAATCCTATAAGTTGGGAAATGTCTTTATTTTGTTGGGTTAGGCTTAATACAGATGGTAGCGAACATGATAATGAATCGATTGGTGTTGGATGTATTCTAAGAAACCATAGAGGCTAGTAGTATGGTAGAAGTTAAGGATGCTTTATTAGGTCTGCAATGGTGCCACTCAAATGGATATGCTGGAATTATACTTTCAATATGGCTCAAAACTAGTTATTGATATGTTAAACAATAATTTAAAATCCTTGTGGCATATTGACAGTAACATCAAGGAGGCACAACAGCTCATATAAACTCACAATATTATTATTAGGCATTTCTACAAGGAATCAAATAATGTGACAGACATACTCGCTAAATGGAGTCATTACATACATGAGACTATGATCTTTAATGACATTAATCTCCCTAAGCAGGATTTCGGCTATTACAAACTTGACAGTATACATTTGCCTAATCTAAGACATAAAATTGTCAAGAACCATTTTGTTGCGAGATGATAGCTAGTTTGCTCTTTGCTGCAAGGTAGCTCACTGCAGTTGTATATGCTTTTATTTCCCAAATGAGGAGAAAATGTTTTTTATTTTTGGATTTATAAGCACATATAACAGATTTGCGCTCTTTGCTGGATCTGCTATATGTACCAGATATGTCTTAATAAAAATTAAACTTATAGTGAGGTTCTAAGAATACATGATTTCACTTAATAACGATAGATAAATATGAGGATTAATGACAGAAATGAACTATAAAATAAAGTGAACCAGTGTTGAAATGGAATTCGACCCTCGAGCTAGGATTCCCTCGATCTGATTTATACCAAAACAGTTAAGAATAAAGCAACCTGATGAACAAGAGAGTATAAGCTAAAGAGAGAGCATTATATTGACCTTTTTATGCGAGAACAATCTTTCTTACAAATCCCATGATTAGCTAATTAACCATTTCTGATTTGATCCGTTCCGAGATTTACACCATGATCCTCGACCAGTCACCGAGGTTTACGCCGTGACCCTCGACTAGTCATGAATATCTCACCTTTCTGTTATTATGCTATCTTCGATCTTGCTCAATGTCTGTCTCATTTGGCTTTGATCGCTACTAGCCTCGATCTCGATAGGTACCTTAGTTCTGAACTCGGTAAGTAGTCCTCGTGTTTAGTCTGTTCCGTTACGAGGTCATTCTTCTGTGTAATCTCCCGGTCTCGGTCAAGTAGTAAAATCGGGTGGGCCCGGTTTTAACCGTATACAGATAGTCCCCTCGGTTGTTTGGAGTGTAATGACAAGAAATGAATTGAGCCTTCGATTTTTCTACCTCGACCTGTCATGATGTCATCCTCGTGACGTGGAGCGACAGAAGTGACCGAAACATTCCGTTTGTACAGTTACCAAGGTATTAAATGCACGTCAGTCGATGGTCGGCCACCGCCAATTTTGAACCGTCGTTGTGAAATCTCTAAATAGCTCATCTCTTCTCCATTTCGAACTTTTACTTTCAAATTTCCAATCTCCAAAGCTTTTTACATCTTCTAAGTTCTTCATCTGTAAATCTACGATTTTTACTGCTAACCTCTTCTTAGAACACCATATCTTATCATCTCCACATATTTTTTAACTTCAAAGCCAAATAGCGAAAACGTCAAAAACTGTTCCTCAAAAGGAAAATGCTTCTTCATCACGGCCGATCAACGATAAAACACCGGTGGAGTCGCGCCCTGAGGAGTGTGTTCCCGGGGGGTGCGTCCTCACTTCCGACTTTAAAACTGATAAACCCTCGTCGATTCCTGGTCGATGTGAGCCAGTGTCGAGGTATATATGCTCGATAACTGAGGGATACCTTAAGCATGTAAATAAAGACTGCAACTGGGAGGGCAAATAGGTGGTGATCCCACCCCCCGAAGAGGACATCACCACCCATGTGTAAGGGTTTCTAAGTGTTTATACTTACCCTTTCATCTTGGGGCCCCTCGACCCCGTCATCGTTGATTTTTGCCATAAATACCAAATAACCCTAGGCCAAGTTCATCCTTCCTTTTGGAAAATTATTATTCTGCTTCGATTCTTTGTGAGCAAAGTCGAGGGGATGACTTTCACCCTCGATCACCCCATCAGGTTGTACAGCATCTATCGAGGCGGGTTAATAAAACTCCAGCGTCGAGCTACCAAACTGTTATTCTCGATCATAGACGAGGAAAAGGATCGAGGCTGGATGGACCGGTTCGTTCGAGTGAGGACTTCCGACCTAATCCCGGCCGAGAAGATGCCATTTACCGAGAAATAGAATATGAAGCGTAAGTACAATCCCACTGTTAGCTCCTATTTATTGCTTTGCTCCTTTGCTTCTTCTCATCGACATCCTTTTCCATGATGTAGCGGTTGCTTGGATGCCCGGTGCAATTCCTAACCTCAAGAGCTGGGTTCGGGACCTGACCTCGACCTCTACGTATACCGAGCGCTCATGGCGCGATTTATTAAAGGGCTGATGGGAGGCCAAAACTCATGGTAAGCCCCTTTTCCACGTCTTTGATGATTTTGTTAAAGCATTTCTTACTTAATTTCCTTTCATACAGGACTTGGCAAAGATTTTATCATGAGGCCCTTATCTGGTGAGGAGGAGACTTCGATCCCCACACCGAAATTAGCGAAGTACAAAAAGAGGAAACATACCTCAACCTCCGAGGATCCAGAACCTAAGAAGAAGAAGGCTCGTAAGTCGAGGAAGAACATCATCCTCCTGACAGAAGACTCTGTTCTACGTCTAAGGGATGAAGATGAAGAAGAGGAAGAAGACGACTCTGGGCTGGTGGCCCGAGTGGGAACAAGCACCGAGGCCCAAAAGCCACTAAATCAATGAAGACTGCAGAGACTCCGTCTCGAGATGAGGGGGTCTCGAGAAGAGACTTGGGCGAAGTCCCCAAGTTATCGATGATTGAAGATGCCTCCTACCATAATGAGCCAACGGTGGGTACGGCTGTAGGGGCTGGTCTCCAGGCCCCTCTAGATAGACAGAACACCCCAAGTGATCCACTTGGGGCAATAGAAATTGGAGGTTTCCCGCTGCTCCCCTTGTTTTCTGAGGAGATGATTTAAGAGGCTTGGGCCTTAAAGACCCTCTCCATCTAAGGAGCCCATTGAAGGGAGGATCCCTTCCGTGATTACTTTACTGGGGTCGAAGATGCTACTGGACTGAGCGATTTAGAGGTCTCGAGAAAGGACTCGGGCGAGGCATCGAGCCTTTTCAACAAAGCGCAACAAGTTCTGAATCGGGTAAGCCTTAACTCCCCTTGTGTTCATTTTTTTCTTCTTGTCTAACTTCTTTTCTTTTATCAACGTAGGCCTCAGCCTTTCATCAGGAAGCATTTTCTCGGTCTCGAGCTGAGCTAAGTCGGAAAGAGGCCGACCTCTAAGGGCTCACGGTGGATTAAAATGCCCTTAGACTTCTCTGTGGGCAAAAAAAAGAAGAAACCAGGGACCTTTGAGCCGAGTTAGCCAAGGCTCACTAATATCAGACCGACCTGATCGAGAAGGTAATGAAAACCTTAAAAGCTCATGGGCTCGATTCGGGAACAGTGGCTAACATTTCAATCTCAAAGCTGCAGCAGAAGGTAGAGAAGATCGAGCAGCTCCACGAAGAGGTCAATATGATGAAGGCGGAGACCTTGGGGTGGAAAGAAGGTATGGACCACTTTGCTGCAGAAAAAGAGATTGCTTTATCCAAATTGTCATCGGCCGAAAGTCAGCTTCGAGGCATGAAGGAGAAAAGCTCAATTCAAGCGAAGCAAATAGAGGAGCTCGAGGCTCGGTTTGCTTCCGAACTTGCAAAGGCCAAATCTGAAGCCGAGAAGGCGAAGGCCTAGGCAAAGGCAATCGCAGTCGTCTACCAAGCTGATGTTGAAGCTGCTCAAGTCCAAGCGAGACAGGCAGCCGACACCGCTCAAACTCGAGCACATTGGATTGTTGAACTCGCCAAATGCCAATCTCGGAGGGAAACCCTCGAAGAGATCCACGCTCGAGGTTTCAATCTTACTGATGAGATAATAAAGGCTAGAGAGTGTGAAGCTGATGCTGGAGCATTGGCCTCCTCCGATGATGATGATTACGCCGAGAGCAATAGCGGGTCCGAGAGCGGGGAGGACCTCAATGGAGAAGAAGTTGCCCCGGGAGAAAATTAGGAACCTTAGGATTTTTTAATTTTGATCTTTTGTGTAGGATCCTGATCGGACCTTGTAAATATTCTCATATATATAAACATCTCTTTTCTTTTCGACTTGTCTTTATTTCATTTTCTGCCTTGTGAAATTTCTTTTTTTCATTCATGCCTTATAAAAATTTTGTTCATAAGTTCGAGGTTTAAGCAACTTGATCGAAGTCGGACTAGTATAGTTTTTATAATCGAGTGATTACTTACTCGAACTCATAGTAGGATGACCCTTAGGTTTTAATTGAGTGGGGATGATTTCTCGAACTCAAAAATAAAATGGCCCTTTAGGCTCTTGAATTAGGGCGATACGGCCATAGTAAATAGAATGGCTTTCTCCCCCTTTTCGGCTTGAAAAGTTTATTGTTTGATCATATAAAATCTATTGTGCCTTATCATGAAATAAGGGATTTCCTCGATAGTTCGAACGATTCCTTACCCATTAGGGTTTTCAAGGGTCGCTATTATCGAGACCCTTTGTTTCGTAATGCCTTAGAATAAAATAAAGAATTTGTTTAAGAGCTCGAATGACTTTGTAACCATTAGGGTTTTCGAGGGTCGATATTATCGAGACCCTTAGTAATTCATCTGAGGGTAGCCTTTTTAACCGGTTTATGAAAATATTTGAAGGCCTATTTTATAAGGGAAATCAAACGTCTCCGAACCGTGTTAATTTGGCCGTATCTTTTATCTTGAGATTCGCCTTTTGGGCTTGTTCCCCAATGATACTTCAAACTTGTTCGCAGTATCAGTCCCAGAGTGGGTTGGCCGTGGCCTATAAAATTGAGGGTTTCCTTTTTAAGGTCTTACGATCTCGAGGTTTTAATAATTTGTTTATGTCCATTTTCCCCGAGTGTGGGGTCAATTGTTCGAACTTTAGTTGTGACCTACCCTTAAGCCAGTTTCCACAATAGATCACAAGCATGACACTATAAAGTAAAAGTTCCTCTAAGGCATGCAATATCTGGCAAGGAAAAATACTTTTTTCAATAGATTAACATGCGTACATGTTTGCCATTAGGGCTCGAGTAATCTACATGGGCATGGTTCGTTTGACCGTTTGCCCCTTACAACATTTACCTATCGAGACCCTGTCGACACGAAGTATTTTCCTTGTAACTATCCGAGGGTGATGCCCCCCAGTATTCGAGGTTGATTGTAAAGGAGCCTCGGATACTGTTGAATCGCTCTAAGTTAGCACGAACAATGGTTTCCTCGTTAAAAACCTCGCCAAAAAAACCCATTTGGGACAAAAACCGGTCTAAGGGAAAAATAATGCAACACGTGCTTTCAGACCTAAGGACTTTGTGTTTGAAGAATCCTTTGATGTCTTCAATTAAACACCTGCAAATGGTTAGTATAAAATATAAATAAAAATGGAGAAGGCCGTACCTTAGCAGTAATATCGTTTAAGGAGTGATATATTCCAATTGTTTGGTAACTGTTCGTTGTTCAATGTGCTAAGTTTGTATGATCCCTTTTCGATGATATCGAGGACCTAATACGGTCCCTCCCAGTACATGCCAAGTTTTCCTTCCTTTGGGTCTCGAGTATTGAGGGTGACCTTCCTCAGAACCAAGTCCCCGATTTTAAAGTGTCGAAGATTGGCTCTTCTATTGTAGTACCTTTTGATTCGTTGTTTCTATGCGGCCATTCAAACGAGAGAGCCTTCCCGTTTCTTATCTAGCAATTCGAGGCTTGTATTCATAGCCTCGTGATTTGACTCTTCCGTTGCATATCGAAACCTGACGCTGGGTTCACCGACCTCAACCGGGATTAGAGCTTCGGCATCATATACTAAAGAGAATGGTGTTTCCCCCGTACTGGATTTTGGCGTTATTCGATATGGCCACAGGACTTCGGGTAATATTTCTCTCTATTTTCCCTTAGCGTCATTCAATCTTTTCTTTAGATTTTGAATGATGGTCTTGTTTGTCGATTCGGCCTGCCCATTCCCACTAGGATGATATGGTGTTGACATGATCCTTTTTATTTTGTGATCTTCGAGAAACTTTGTCACTTTGCTGCCGACGAATTACTTTTCATTGTCACATACGATATCGGCAAGCATCCCAAATTGGCATATAATATGGTCCCATATGAAATCTATGACTTCTTTCTCTCTAATTTTCTCGAAAGAATGTGCTTCAACCCACTTAGAAAAATAGTAAGTCATAAACAAAATAAATTTAGCTTTACTTGGGGCCGATGGTAGCGGGCCGACGATATCCATTCCCCATTTCATGAATGGCCATGGGGATAAGACAGAGTGGATTTTCTCTCCAGGTTGGTGAATCATCGGCGCATACCTTTGGCATTTGTCACACTTTCGAACAAACTCTTTTGTATCCTTTTCCATATCGGCCCAATAGTATCCTGCTCTGATGACTTTGTGAACAAATGATTTGGCACCAGAATGATTTCCGCAGGTGCCCTTATGGATTTCTCGTAAGCCATAGTCGGTGTCTCCTAGTCCCAAACATATTGCCAAAGGTCCATCAAACATTCTTCTATATAGTGTTCCATCTTCGGCCAATGTGAATCGTGCGACCTTTTTACGTAGTGCCCTCGATTCCTTAGGATCCGACGAAAGCTTCATGTTCTTTAGGTACTTGATATATTTGTTCCTCCAGTCCCAGTTCAGACTCGTGGAGTTGATTTTGGCATGTCCTTCTTCGATTACTCACCTTGAAAGTTGTACGACAGTCCCCGAACTAACTTTGTTGTCTTCGACTGATGACCCCAAATTTGCGAGGGCATCAGCCCCGCTGTTTTGTTCTCGAGGCACATGCTATAGAGTCCGTTCTTTAAACCGATGTAGAGTTACCTGTAGTTTGTCCAAGTATCTTTGCATTTGATCTTCTCGAACCTCAAAGGTTTTGTTGACTTGGTTTACCAGAAGCAGGGAGTCACATTTGCCCTCAATGACTTATGCTCCCAAACTTTTAGCTAGCTCGAGACCTGCGATCGTGGCCTCATACTCGGCCTCATTGTTAGTTAACTTGACAGTTTTGATAGCTTACCTAATTGTATTACCCGTGGGTGGCTTCAAAACGATGCCTAACCCGGATCCCTTCACGTTCGAAGCACCGTCTGTGAAGAGGGTCCACAGCCCTGATGATGTACCCGACTTTATTAATAGTTCCTTTTCGACCTCGGGTACTAGGGCTGGCGTAAAGCGGGCCACAAAGTCCGCTATGATTTGAGATTTGACGTTCGTTTGGGGTCGATACTCGATATCGTACCCACTGATCTTGACTTCCCATTTAGCCAATTGGCCCAAAAGTTTGAGCTTATGCTAAATATTGTGAAGGGGATAAGCAGTAACCACGCATATCGGGTGACACTGAAAATATGGTTTTAATTTCCTAGAGGCGCTTATTAGGACAAGTGCTAATTTTTCTAAGTGTGGGTACCGGGTCTCGACCTCACCTAAAGTTCGACTAACATAGTAAACAGGAAATTGCATACCTTGCTCTTCCCGAACTAGGACCCCACATACCGCGATTTCTGAGACAGTTAAGTACAAGTAGAGGTGCTCGTCCATTTTCGGGGTATGAAGCAATGGCGGGTTCGAGAGGTACCGCTTTAATTCTTCCAATGCTTGTTGGCATTCCGGGGTCCATGCAAAACTGCTCTTCTTTGTTAGTAGTGAGAAGAACCTATGCCTTCTATCTGAAGACCTCGAGATGAATCGGCCTAAGGCGGCTATGCGCTCTGTTAGTCTTTGTACGACCTTAACATTGTCCACGACTGTGATGTCTTTTATTTCCTTGATCTTATCGAGGTTGATTTTGATTCCGCGATTTTGATACCATAAAGCCGAGGAACTTGCGTGAGCCGACCCCGAATGCATATTTCTCTGGGTTGACCTTCATGTTGAATTTCATTTGTATATCGAAGGTCTCCTGCAAATGTGTCAAATGGTCATCTGCTCGCAGGGACTTAACTAGCATATCGTCAATATAAACCTCCATTGATTTACTTATTTGTTCTTCAAACATTCGATTTACTAAGCGTTGATAAGTGGCACCAGTATTTTTTAGTCCAAACGGCATTACATTATAATAGTAGGTACCGTATTTATTGATGAGCGAAGTCTTTTCGTGATCCTCCGGGTTCATTTGAATTTGATTGTACCCGGAGTAGGCATCGAGAAAACTAAGAATCTCGTGGCCGGTCGTGGTATCAATCATGCGATCGATATTCAGTAGAGGGAAAGAGTCTTTAGGAACCACGACTACGTTTGCTAACTATTCAGGATATTTTACCTCCCGAATAGATCCTATTTTGAGAAGTTTCGTTACCTTGTCCTTGATGAATGCATGTTTTACCTCAGACTGCGGCCTTCTCTTTTGTTTTACCGGGCGGAACTTCGGGTACAAGCTCAATCGATGTGTAGTGATCTCCGGCGGGATCCCTGTCATATCTAGGTGGGACCAAGAAAAACAATCCATGTTATTGATAAGAAATTTAATGAGTTTTTCCCTGAGCTTAGGGGTTAACCTAGTACCCAGGTATACCTTTCGATCTGGTAGATGCTCGATCAGTATGACTTGCTCCAGCTCTTCGACTGTCGATTTGGTGCAATCGAAATCCTCGGGGATTATGAAGTATCATGGGATCCAGTAGTCATAGTCCTCGTCTGTTCCTTGAATATCTGACTGCGTCGAGGCTGGTGGATGTGGTTTCTATTTAGCTTCCTATTTTCCTTTGGACTCTGATTCCTTTATTGATAAAAGCGCCGATACTAGTATTACTTCATCGATCGCAAACATCTCATTTGCAACATGTTGTTCCCCATAAACCCTTTTTACTCCATCCGGTGTTGGGAACTTCAACATTTGGTGAAGGGTCGAGGGGACCGCTCTCATGTTATGAATTCAGGGTCTTCCGAGCAGTTCGTTGTATCTCATATCGCCCTCTATCACATGGAACTTTGTTTCTTGAATAGTTTCGGCTACATTTACTGGTAGGATGATTTCACCTTTAGTTGTTTCACTCGCCATGTTTAAGCCATTGAGAATTCGAGTTGCGGGTACGATCTGATCTTGTAAGCCGAACTGCTCTACGACCCTCGATCGAATAATATTGGTCGAGCTTCCTAGATCAATTAAAATACGTTTTACCTGAATTTTATTCAAAAGGATAGAGATTACCATAGCATCATTGTGGGGTTGTGAGCTCCTTTCTGCTTCCTCATCATTTAATGATAAAGTGCCTTATGGTACATAGTCTCGAGTTCGTTTTTCCCTGGTGATTGATACTTTAGTGCGTTTGAACACGGGCCCTTATGGAATATCGACCCCTCCAACGATCATGTGAATCACGTGTTGTGGTTCTTCCTGCTCTTTTTTCCTATTTGTATCCCTGTCTCTGAAATGGTTCTTAGCTGGATCGCTCAAGAATTCTCGAAGGTGACCCTCGTTGAATAGACGGGCTACCTCCTCCCTTAGTTGTCTGTAGTCTTCGGTTCTATGACCATGTGTACCATGGTATTTTCATATTTGATTGGGGTTCCTTTGTGATTGATCGGTTTGTAGGGGTCTAGGCCATCTAGTATCTTTGATTCTCCCAATGGCTAACACAATACCTGATGTGTTGATGCTGAAGTTGTATTCTAATAATCGTGGTGCTTCTATGGGACCGGCATGTTTATCGAAGCCGCTTTTACTCATGAGCCCTCGAGAGCTCTGTCCTCGATCGTTCCTTCGATCATTTCGGATGGGATTGCATCCTGGGCCGCTGTTTCTACGATCTGCGTTATATGGTTGATACCGATCTCTGTTCGACTGGGGTTCTCTATCGATATCCCTTTGAGTTCTGCTGACGAGCATGTTTGGATAAACGAAACCGGAAGGGGCCCCAATTGATCATCCTCAACCCTAATCTTTGACTGGTACTGATTATGTACATCTGCCCAGGTTACCACTGGATATTCAATTAAATTCTGTTTTAGCTGTCGTGATGCCACCGAACTGCGTTCGTTCAAATCCTGAGTAAAGGCTTGAACCGCCCAATCGTCTATGACCGGTGGTAGTTCTATGCGTTCCATCTAGAACTGAGATACGAATTCCCTCAATATTTTGTTGTCTTTTTGTTTCACCTTGAAAAGGTCTGACTTCCTAGTTGCAACCTTTCTTACTCCGGCATGTTCCTTTACGAAGGAGTCTGCAAGCATGGAGAAGGAATCGATGGAATTAGGCGACAAATTGTGGTACCATATCATTTCTCCTTTCGATAAGGTTTCTCTAAATTTCTTCAGTAAAACAGATTCAATCTCATTATCTTCCAAGCCATTCCCTTTTATTGCACATGTATAAGAAGTGACATGCTCATTAGGGTCGGTGGTCCCATTGTACTTAGGAATTTCTGGCATTCAGAATTTTTACGGAATGGGTTTTGGAGACGCACTTGGAGGGAAAGGCTTCTGTACGAATTTCTTTGAATCCATACTCTTTAGAATCGGCGGTGCCACCGGGAGTTATATGTCTCTACTTTCTTGTCATTTGCGTCGATTTTCTTTTCTCCTGATTCAATCCGTTTAGTGAGCTCCTCGAACATTTTCATAATGGTGAGGTGAGTCCCCAATTCGTTGGCATTCAACCTTTCTGGCACAGGCTTGGTCCTGTGAACGACTTTTGGTTCAATCCTACTTGGTGTTCGGTGTTGATTTTGAAGTTGTTCTATAGCAGCTTATTGAGCCTGTAACATTTCGAATATCAATTGGGGGCTAACTCCACCATCTTCTCCGCCCTGCGTATCTCGACCACCTGATCGAACTTCTCCGCGTACACTACCTTTGGGATCAATACCCAAATTTTCATTTAGGGCGATACGTTAACTGAGATCGACGGGATTTGCAATTGGTGCTCCCTCGAGGTCAGCCTGAGGCACCTCAATTCCTAGGGTGGCTATGTGGTCATTTTCCCCATGAAATCTAAGGTTGTTGTCACCATGTGTAGGCGTTGCTTGTGAGTTTGACATGTTTATCCTGAAAACAAAGTTTCTTACGAGAACAAGTGTAAAGTAGTGTGTGTTATCAAAATCAGTATTAAGCAATCACTATTATCCTAGGCCCCACGGTGGGCGCCAAATTATTTACCCTTAAAATTGGATAACAATTAAACTTATAATGAGGTTCTAAGAATATGTGACTTCACTTAATACCGATAGATAAATATAAAAATTAATGACAGAAATATACTATAAAGTAAAGCGAAGCAGTGTTGAAACGGAATTCGACCCTCGAGCTAGGATGCCCTCGATCTGAATGATACCAAAACAGTTAAGATAAAGCAAGCTGATGAACAAGAGAGTATAAGTTAAATAGAGAGCGTTATATTGGCTTTTTTATGCGAGAACAAACTATCTTACAAATGGTTAATACTCCCCTTTATATAGTAGAGGAATTCTATTTATGGTTTAACTCTAATTACAGAAGAAAATTCCATGATTAGCTAATTAACCGTTTCTGATTTGATCCGTTCCGAGATTTACGCCATGATCCTCGACCAGTCACCGAGGTTTACGCTGTGATCCTTGACCAGTCACGGATATATCGTCTTTCTGTTTTTATGCTATCTTCGATCTTGCTCGATGTTTATCTTGTTTGGCTTCGATCGCTACTAGTCTCGATCTCGACAGGTACCTCGGTTCTGAACTCGGTACCTAGTCCTCGTGACTTAGTCTGTTCCGTTATGAGGCCGTCCTTCGATGCAATCTCCCGGTCTCGGTCAAATAGTAAAATTGGGTGGGCCCGGTTTTAACCGTATACAGTATCTTTTCTTGATTTTATAATAAACAAGGTAGTGACTAATGTGAGACCCCTCATCACCACGTAAGGTGAAAGCCCGGGTCATTGGATTAATTAAAAAAATATTCTTCATAGAGTTTGGTTCGGACACAGATACTCTAATAGTGTGCTTATAAAAAAATTTCATTAAGAGTAAAATCGTAAATTAAAGTTAGAGTGTCCAAATTAAAAATGTATTACTCTTTTTCGAAGGAACTGGTAATTAAAAAAATAATGTCAATTAAACTGAAATGAAGGGAGCATCTACATTCTAATGATTTGCAAATCCCACCGAGTGCCATGACTTCTGGAGTGTTATTGCTTTGTGGACGATATATGCATGGCAAATCTTAACTTATTGCTTCATGTAAACAAGAGTGTTATCCACAACATCAACTGTCACTTTGTGCGTGCTATTTAATTTGCACGTGTTTTATTGATTAGTAAGCGTTCGAGAGATCCATTTAAGTATATCGAGAGATAATATATACTTGTGAGAATAGTGGAATTGAGTAGGCTTTAAATACTCTTTCCTTCAATAGTTTCCCTGGACCGCCCACATTGATGAATTGTCACTAAAGTTTCCATTTTGGTTGAGTCGAGTTTCGTTTGGTTCAAGGCTTCAAGCAGTCTGTGGACTATTGGAATTTAGACTTGCCTTAATTGATTATCCCAACTCCTTCTTTGACCTCTGCACATTTGAACAATTCTGTACAAAATGAAAGTCATGTGCATCCAGCTAAAGGCCAATATCTTCCTTCAAAATAGGGATTTGTCACATAACCAATTTAAAGGCCAACTCCTCGTTTGGGTCATGTTGCTGTTAAATTGATTGTTTTACAAATGTACATTTCACACTCATTCATATTCATCTATTGTGAGTATATTTATGGGATCAAGTTGCGCGCCGCATCAGACCATATTAGCTTTATATATATTATTATTATATGGATCGAGCTGCGTACCGCAACAAGCCTTATAGGCTTTATTATTATGGGATCGGACTGCACGCCGCAGTAGGCCATATCGGCTTTATATAATGCTTGGGCTGAAGGAGCCCCTCCGAAATCTATACACACCCCTAGTGAGCGTTGATGATTATATATTCAGGCATGGACATTCCTTACTTATTTATATTGTGATGCATTTTCCTTGGATATGGATCTTATCCGTAACATTTACATTTGGGGATCTAATATGATAATATGCATGACTATTGGCAAGTGTAAACGATTTGTTAAGCAGAGGAATAGGATGGAAGGATCCATATGTGAAGCCTACCTTGCAAAGGAAACTGCCCATTTTTGTTTTTACTACTTTGACAGTCATGTGCCATGTGCTAGAAATTGGCCTAATCGGTACAATGTCATGATTGAGAATAATCCATTATATCCACCAATGTCTATATTCAATCAACCAGGCTGAGGTTCTAAAGATCGATCAAAAAGGGGCCTAATAGTATGGAGTACAAATCAGCTTCAAATCATGTGTTGCTAAATTGTCCGGAAGTTCAACCCTTTCTTTAGTAAGTGTTGACGTAAGATTAATTTACATGGACTACTATTTAATTCGGTTGATGCAACTAACAAAATTTTCAACGTGTCGCTCAGTGACATCTTGAGTCTATTTGGCCATGATGGTGTATATTCTACATTTGAGGCATGGCGTAAAGAATGTGTAAGTGCATCTTATATATTTCTCACATGTGAATATACATACTTGGTCAGTTGTGAATATACTTGCTCACTTGTAATTTATTTAACAGTACATGTAGGTCAATAATCCAAATAACAGTTACAACTATGTCTAAGTATTTTGTGAATGGTTATAAATTTCACACCGAGGAATGCTCCAAGTATATAAAAAGAAATAATAGTGGGGTGTGTGTCAAAGGTGGTGAAGGCAACCAGGATGGAGAAAATAATTATTATGGTGTGATCAAAGAGATTCTAGAATTATCATATTCAGGTTGGCCAAATAAGAAGATCATACTTTTCCGATGCAAGTGGTTTGACCCAACACCTAGAAGAGGTACAAGTGTACACTCGCAGTACACCATAATTGAGGTTAATAAAAAGAGGGAGTATGATCGCTATGATCCTTTTATAATTGCAGAAAAAGTTAGGCAAGTGTATTATGCTCTATATCCATTGCGGAGGGATAAGGCTGATTGGTTGGTTGTAATCAAAACTAAGCATGTTGGTAGGGTGGAAGTTGAGAATGTACTAGATGTTGCTTACCAAAACGATACCTCAAGTGTTAACCAAATGGTGGATGATCAGTTAAAAAATAGATTGGAGCATTCTCAACGCATATTAGAAGAAGTTGATATGGAGGAAATAAGAATCATAGAAAATGAGGACGAAGAATCACTTAATGAAAATGAAATAAGTGAAGAGGAAGAATTTTCGGACGAGGAAGGATACTTCGAAGACGACTAGCATGTTAGTTTTTTCAAACGCTCTCAACTTATATAGATTTATATTCTCAATTCTTACATTTTCTTTAATTTATGCATATGACCGGTAGTGGTCGAGGTAGGTCTAGGAAGGATAAGAGGCCTATTGATCATGAAGATAATGCTACACCCTCGCTTCCTTCCACTCCACACTTGCATCCCTCCGCTTATGATGGCCGACAGCAATCTTCTAGGCACATATATTTTCCACCACATTTTTATACTCATCAAACTACCTACCATTCGCCTCCAAGTAGTATTCTTACCATTCTCCACCACAGGGCTATACCCCGCTTCCTCCACATGATCCCACATATAGTAACATGGGTCCAGCGACTCAGCAGTCACAGGGTCATATGGTGATACGCCCGTCATCTTCTCTATTTGCTTCACTATAAGCTGATCGCATCCATCTAGATTTCAGCCACCCAGATCGCAGCAGTTGTCTAGATCGCAGCAGGGGTCTAGATCGCATCCATCTTCATCAGCGACCCTGTCTCCCTCTCCACGGAGTTCGTCTCCTAGAATTCAGAACTTCACCTTCGGGATAGTAGCGCCGAGCCAGATGCCTCCCCTTCTATACACAATTTAGATTCATCGGAGGATGATGATCTAGAGAAAGTGCGATATGATCGTTATCATAGAATAATCATCAGGCCTGAGGGCAATGGGTAAGATTTATTTATTACTTCTTTATTTTTGCTGAATTATAATAGCTAATCTTATTTGTTTAATGTAATTACTATGTTGCAATTTCATACTTAGTCATCAGACTATAAAGATAATCACTAAGCTCTTGGCCGGTTGTATGATGCACCCTATGCGACTTAGAGTGAATTTCTACCGGAGCTCGTGGAGTAAATTTCAACCAATTTAAGGTTTTAATACAATTCTTATCTATTTAAGCATTATATTAATAATATTTTCATCTTACGTTACATACTTTATTTGCAGACTAAGTGTGCCTGGGAGGACCGACATAACGGTGCCATTCTTGCAAATTTTGAGTTCAAATGCCGTAAGAGACTATCTGATTCCTTCTGTTCTGCTCGGAAGAAGAGCAAGAAGCCTTCATAGGTTCTACCACATTTATGGGATGATCTGCTGAGCCAGTGGACCACTGAGAAATTTGAGAAGAGGAGTGAATAGGGAAAGAACGCCCAAGCATCTGAGAAGGGTGGCTCCTTGCACTGTGTGGGTGAAATGGGCATGGAGACTGCGAGGAGACTACTGGTAATTCCTTAAAATATTTAAATTTATTTTTATCGAACTATATTTGTATATTTTAATTTAGTTAACATGATTTATTATATTTGTAGGAAAAAAAATAGGGGAGGAAGATGACTCATGATGAGTTCTTCATGGAGACTCACATCCGGAAGAAGAAGGCACCGACATATCCAAGTAGATGGGTCGAGGACCGGGCGGAGACTACATATGTAAGTTTCATAACTACTATAACTTGAAATTAATGTTTATAATAGTACATAGTTAATAATTTTTTATTTTCTAAATAAAGGGTTGCTGCAAGACTAATGTGGAGGACTACACTCAGAGTTTGCCACCGAATGAGCAAGGAGAGCGACCACCCATTTCAGACGAAGAAGCGCACAAGATATGATTGGATGTTGTCGGTGGTCCTAAAAAGGGGATAACATACGGCCTTCCATGGATATCATATCAGCGTTACAGGGTTGGATTGCAAGGTATAGGGACTTCCGCCCAGGGCGAGACAATTGATAGGTCGACTCTGTCGGCTATGGAGAAGAAAATTGCACAGCTGACAACGGAGCTTGAAGAGGCAAAGGCTAGAGAAGAAAAGATAGATAAATAATTTGATACCCTTCAGTTTCAGCTAGAAAAGAGGGACCAACAATTTAATGTCCTTCAAGGTCAACTGGCCAACCTTCTTGCTAGTGGTGCTTTCCCGATTCTCTGGTCTCGTGAGTCTTCCCCAGATGCTAATCCTTCGAACCATGCCGACGATGAATCTTCTAGTAGTGGAGATGGAGATGGAAATGAAGATGATGTAGTAGAAAACACTCATTGAATGATGTTTGAACTTTTAACTTGTGATATATTTTATTGTTGGGTATTTTGAAACTCTATAAATATTGTTAATATAATTTTGATAGTTGTTATTGTTGTTGTTTATGTTACTAATGGTTGAATGGCAGCAATGTAATGCTGTCATTATAGGTGATTGGTTGTTGGCAGGTGGTGCAGCCGTAAAATAGCTATATTTTGCCAAAAGCTTACCTAGAAAATTGACCGCCTACCGACCGAAGTCGATCGGAAATGTTCATTTGAATTTTTCGTAAATTTAAATTTATCGACCGACTTCGGTCAGAACTTTTGATTTTAAATTTTAAATATTTTAATAATACCGATCGACTTCGGTCAGAATTTTTGATTTTAAATATTTTAATATTACCGACTGAGTTCGGTCGGAAATGAAAAATTTTAAGAAAAATGAATAATTAAAGTTCCGACCGAAGTCAGTCGCTAATTTAAAAATAATTAAAAATTATTTTCAAGAATACCGACCAAATTCGGTTGGTAAATTTATTTTGTGTCAGATTATTTGGTCAAATTGCATTGAAAATTACCCACCGACTTCGGTCGGAAATATCGACCGTATGCGGTCGTCTCGCATTAGCGACCATTGTTTTTTCGACGAATTGTAAATGGTCGAAAATCGATTGATTTTTGTTCAATTCCAATCGATTTCGATCGATTTTTCTGGACGCTTTTTGCCAGTTTTCTAGTACTGGGTTATACGTTACTATTAAAAGTGTAAATAAGAGGAGTCCCCCTATATCAGGGTTAGTGTACAACTTATGAGTTCATCGAACTCATAGCTTTGGCTCTGACCAAATTTTCCAAGCTTTTCACATCTTAATCATTTACGGCTCTACCTTAGCTTATACTCTTTATTATTGAAGCAAGACTTCTTAAATCATGTAAATTTACATGCATGCATACTCACATTTTTAATTAAAGTTTTAGTTTTAGTCACATTTTTTATAAATTCTTGGTGTCTACAGACTATTTTTGTTTCTTTCACTGAGATTGGCAAGTACAGAGGAAAACATAAGACACGAGAATTAATTCAACTTGACAAAAAAAAAAAATTTAAAAAAATTCAACTTGACATGGAAAGTGACACAAAGATGTGAAAAAGAGTACCAACTCATTATATACGATCAATTCTAATTCTAATTCTAATTTCTTGATAAGATTTTTATGAAAATCTTAACTTAAGTCTGAAGTATATTTGTTGAGTTCACTTCTCTATGCAAGCATGATGCGTTCTAATGTTCTCTTTAAACTTTATATTTGATAGGAGTTTCATTTCCTTCTTTAACTCAAGCTTCATTCGTCGCGGCAAAGTGATTCAATTTAAACCAAAGCTACTTAGTTCAGATAAATTCATAATATATACCGAACATTCGCTCCTGATGCTATCCGTTTCTAACATTTTTAAACTGTTTATATTGTGGAAAAAATTATTTATATTTTATTGTATATGTTCCATTTTATTTCTTCCTACAAATATAATATTGATGCACGTCTAGTTGATGGAGTGCCCACCTGGCAACTTGTCAACTAGAAGAAGAGCATTATTTGTTTTTGTTTTTTATGAAGTAAGAATAAACATTATTTCATGGTCCTAACTTTGGAAGATATAATCTATAATGGCAATGTAACATATCTAAGGAAAGGTTGTTTGTCAAACACTGCCCATTATAATGTGACCTAGTTGACATATCTCCGCAAACATATACAGCTGTATAATATTCCAAATTGTAACACAAACGAATTATATTTCGTATCTTCAAGATTTTGTATCTTGTTTGAAGTTCGAGCGAGTTATCGCAACCACTTGCAAAAGGCAACACAACGTTTCCAAAGTTGAAACGAAACCCACAACAAAATAAGTTGAATTTTATATTAAAGTTGACAAAGAAAAATTATTAGGATAATATAACAGGAAGATCTTTGGCCAAGATTTTTAGTTGCAAAGTTTCAACATTTTAAATGAAGAACGTGCAGCCACATTGGCTAAAATTAAGAAATTACTTTCTCTTACTTCACCTCCAAACTTACAGTTAAACTACTGAGAACATCTTGAAGTTTCCTAAAAAAATATTGTAACGATTAAACCGGTCGTTTTGTGTATTTGAGTACCGTTTTTCCTTTTGAAGCTTTTCGTATGTATATTTGTGATTATTTAATTTGTCGGGGTGGTTGGTTTGATTTCGGAGAAGTTTTGGATTGAATTAAGACACTTAGTCCCTTGGTTGGAGATTTAAGTTATAAGAGTTGACCGGAGTTTGACTTTTGTGTAGACGATCCCGGAATGACATTTTGATGGCTCCAATAGGTTCATATGGTGATTTTGGACTTAGGAGTATGTGCGAATTTGGATTTGGAGGTCACTAGGTTGATTTGGTTCTATTTAGCGAAAGTTGGAAAGTTGAAGGTTTGGAAGGTTGATATGTTTGACCAACAGTTGACTTTGATGATGTCGGGTTCAAATTGTGATTCCAGAAGTTGAAATAAGTCTGTTGTGTCATTTGGGACTTGCATGCAAAATTTGAGGTCATTTGACGTAAATTTTAAATTTGGAAATTTAGATTAGTTCCTTATGTTTGAATTGAGGTGTGATTCGTGGTTTTGATATTGTTTTGTGTGATTTGAGGCCTTGAGTAGGTCCGATGTTATGTTTTGGGATTGGTTGGTGTGATTGGAAGGGTCCTAGGGGCCTAGTGTGTGTTTCAGATGGGTTTTGAATTATTTTCACGTGTTTTGGACTAGTGATACTCGTGTCTGGTTTTCTTCATAGCGATCGCGATAAGGCAGTCGCTTTCGCAGAGGGTATTTCATGGCAGATGTGTTTTCTCTTTGCATTCACGATGGGATGGTCGCGTTTGCGGGATAGGAGGGTCAGTGGCCTTCTCATTCGCGGATGAGGAGTCGTGTTCGCATAAAAGGGGAGACCGGTTGGGTGCGTCACGCCTTTAGCCTTCGCGTTCGCGTGTGAAGGACAACGTTCAGGTAGGCTCAACAGTGCTAGGCATCGCATCCGAGACCAGGTCCTCACATTCGTGAAAGGTCTTCAGAGGCAACTTCTTGTTTGTGCTTTGCGATTGCAACATAGGTTCCGCGATCACAAAGGGTATCACTGGGCAGACCCTTAAATATGTTTTTGAGGGTTTTGGTTATTTTATCACATTTTTAGATCTAGAGCTCGGATTTGGGCAATTTCAGAGGGATTTTCATGATTTGAATTAGGGTAAGTATTTTTTACTCAGATTTATTTATTATTCATGATTCCAACCTTGCTTTTAGTGATTGATTGATGAATCTAAGTGAAGAAATTAGGAATTTTAGTAAAAACATTTCTAAAGTAAAAATTGATGATTTGAGGTCGGATTTGGACGAAATACATATATTTGGAATCGTATTGGAATTAGTGTTTGGAATTTATGAGTTTTGTCGGGTTCCGGGGTGCGAGTTCGGTGTTGACTTTGCATAATTGAACTAAGATATTAGCTTTATTGTTTGACCTTGTTTCCTATGACTTCTATTGATATTATTATGTTGTTTTGGCTAGATTCAAGCTGTCTGGAAGTTTATTCACATGAAAAGGGCTTCTTAGAGTAGTGACTTAGCTTTCTTGAGGTAAGTATCTTGCCTAACTTTGTAAATGGGGAATTACCCCTTAGGATTTGGTCTAATTTGCATTATTCGGCTCCTCCCTCACATCGCAGGGATTCGTGAGTGGTCGGGCTTCTTCAAGAGGTCTGGGCTGGATATTCCTTGAAGATTCTTCAAGAGAACGTAGTCCCTGCCCTCGGCCCTCTTTGCTCTGACATAGAGGTTGAAACCCTCAAAGAGCTGGATGATGTTACCTTGTCGAGGAGCATAGCCGGCCTTGCTCTCAGGGTGAGTATTTTAGGGATTCGTCTTTCTGTCTATTTTTTTGTTTAGTGGTTTTCCTTTATTAGCAGGGGTATTCTCATTTTTTCTTTCCTTCTTTTGCTTTTTATGACTGCAGACCATGATTTTGGAGATTGAAAGCGCTCGAAGGGAGGAGAAGCATAAGGAAATATTTGAGAGGTTGAAACGCAAATATTTCGAGTACTTCGGCAAGTACCGGGAGTTTCGCATGCGGTTTGGTGAGGTGGCAATTTGCAGGCCCTTCGTGTTGAATTGAATTAGAACAATGACGAGCTGGTGAGAGTCATCGAGAAGTGTAGTGTCCTTGAGAAGACGTTGAGAACTAGGGAAGAAGAGCTCAAAGTCAGCAGAGCCGTAGAGGCCTAATGTGGCGACCTCAGACGCAAGTGGTCGAGCTACGCAGGCAATTTGAGGAGTGACGGCTACAGATGGAGGTCCTTCATGGCGAAGTCGCCGAGAAGCAGAGCAATCTTGAGAAGGCGGAGTCTTCCCGTTTGGAGGCTCGGAGAAAATCGGAGATGTTAGAGTTGGAGAATAGGACTCTCCGGACCGAGCGGGAGATTGATCAATCTACGGCGAAGGCAAAAGAAGATAGGTTGGAGGAGAGTACCAAAGAGATGGAAAAAGACAACTCCCTCCTCTAGGTCCGGGTGGCCGCTTTAGATGCTGAAAAGGCTCAACTGCTTGCGCAGCCATCTTCCTCCCGTAATGTAAATTTCCCAAACGTTCCTCGAGAATTGATTCATGATGAAGCACAGTTGGACGTGTTTCGAGATTTGTATAAGGTGGGGTCCATTTTTGTGGTCGCCCTTGATGACATTTGTGTTAAGGTCCGCGAGGCTTGGGTTGCTTGTGGATATGATCCCGCCACGCCTGAGGCTGGTGATGATGAGGGGGATGGGGGCGTGGACCAACTTAAAGAGAACGCCTGGTATGATGCTGCATACCCTGAGGGCGATGATGATGATGAAGAAGAGGATAGAGATGGCCAAGGCATCGGCGGTCAGGGTGGTGGAGGTGCAGAAGATCCCGATGGCGGCGACCAATAGTTTCTCTCCTCTTTTTGTTTTTGTTGTAAGCTTGTGTACTTTTGTCGGCGTCTTCATGATCCTTTGGAAAAGATGTTTAAGTATGAAATGGAATGCCAAGATTGTTTTCTGCATCTGTTTCCTTTTCTGGGGTTAGTTTTTCTGTACTTGCGTGTTTTTTGCTTCTATTTCTTGTTTGAGCGAGGTTGAACATATTTGAACTTAGTCTCGGTCGAGGGCCAGTAGATGTTAGTTCGAGCGAGGTCGAACATATCTGAACTTAGATGTGGCCCAGGGCCAGCAGATGTTAGTTCGAGCGAGGTCTAACATAACCCGAGTTTAGTTATAGCCGAGGGCCGGTAGGTGCTAGTTCGAGCGAGGTCGAACATAACCTGAATTTAATTATGGCCGAGGGCCGGTAGGTGTTAGTTTGAGCAAGGTCGAACATAACCTGAATTTAATTATGGCCGAGGGCCGGTAGGTGTTAGTTCGAGCGAGGTCGAACATAACTTGAATTTAATTATGGTCGAGGGTCGGTAGGTGTTAGTTCGAGCGAGGTCGAACATAACCTGAATTTAATTATGGCCAAGGGACGGTAGGTGTTAGTTCGAGTGAGGTCAAACATTACCTGAATTTAATTATGGCCGAGGGTCGCTAAGTGTTAGTCGAGCGAGGTAGAACATAACCTGAATTTGAGAGAAATGCGCTGGTAAATGTAAAGTTTATTGCCTTGGTTTAGTTGCATTTGTTACATACTTGGAGAATATTACAGATTTTGGGTGTTGGCTGGCATTCCAGTCCAAGTCCCGGTCTATCTAGTCCCTTCATTGGTCGGTCTGGAGAGTAGCGAGAGGTTGAGCAATGAAATAATAACCAGGGCTTGGCCTTCGCATACTTTAACTTGGAGTGTTCCCTTCATCGCCTCGTTAAAAATCTCTTTGAGAAAACCCAACTGGGACAAAACTCAAGTGAGGGGAAAAAGAGTACGACTTGAGGTGGTTGATATTCCAGTTGTTTGGTAGTAGCTTTCCTCCCATTGTTTCTAGCTGAAATGATCCTTTATTCGCTTTTGCTATGATTTTGTATGGACCGTCCCAATTTTTTCCCTGTTTACATTCCTTGGGATCTTTGCTCTCTTAGGTTGTACAATTCAGTACGTAGTCCCCGGCAGGTCCAACAGTTGAGGTCTAAGAGTTATCCTTCAGTTTGGGTACAATGGAGAGGTCAATCATTTGAGACAGCTACCTGGGAGTCCGAGTCGGACAAGCAGAGTAAAAATACACACGTATTTACTAGCTCAGGTACTTTTTCTAACTTCGTTCGAGGAAGAACGATTGTTTTAGAGGTGGAGAATGTGATGACCCAAAAGGTCATCTTTCAATTTAATAATTAATTATGTGTTCTAAGACCTCTAAAAGTACTATTTATTATTCTTCGACTTGCGTGCGAAGTCCGTATAATATTTTGTAAAGTGTTTATATGAAATATTGATTAAAATATCAAATAGAGCCTTAAAACTCAACTGAATTGACTTTGGTCAATAGTTTGAGCAAACGGACTCGGATAAGTGTTTTGACAATTCCAGTAGGTCTGTATCGTGATTTGGGACTTGGGCGTATGCCCGAACTTTAAATTTGAGGTCCCTAGCTCAAGTTATGACCATTTAACGTGAACTAGAAATCTAAAGGCTTAAAGTTTCTAAACTTTGACCACGGGGTTGACGTTATGGATATCGGAATCGGATTTGATAGTCTAAAATTTTTTATAGATCCGTTATGTTATTTATGACTTGTGTGCAAAATTTGAGATCAATCGGACTTGATTTGGTAGGTTCCGACGTCGTTGTAGAAATTGAAAGTTTCAAAGTCCATTAGGCTTGAATCTATGTGGGATTCATGTTTTTAATGTTGTTGGATGTGATTTAAGGTTTTGACTAAGTCCGTATGATATTTTAGGACTTGCTGGTATATTTGGTTGAGGTCCTGAGGTCCTCGGGTGGATTTCAGATGGTTAACGGAATTTAATTTGGGCATTTCTAGAACGTTTCAACGTCGTTTCTTCAAGAATAAGTGTTATCCCACTAACCAAATGAGTTCAAAATTCAGTTTTGATGAAGCATTAGATCCGTATTGAAATTGTGGAGCCATAGCAAAAAGAATCGTCGAATTCGGACATCGTATGAGAGAGTTATGCCCATTTCCATGTCGGAAAAGATTTTTCGTAGCCGCCAGCGACCAGGGTAGCGTGGGGCACTAGCCCTGGCGCTGGCAAATATTAGTGTTATGAAAAGTGTGCCAGGCAGCGCCCCACGCTACCTGTGGCGCTCGAAAACGTCAGAGATCCCATAAAACGAGGCGTTTAGCCATTTTACTTATTTTTTAGTTTGGGGAGCTCTGTTTAGGCGATTTTCACGGGAAAACATTGGGGTAAGTGTTCCTTATCCTATATTTATTATATTTCATGATTCTATACTCATTTACATCATGAATCTGTGAATTTATGGAAGAAAAATCAGATTTTTACAAAATCTTCGAGAAATGTAAAACGAATATTTGAAGGTCAATCCGAACGGGTGTTCAGATTTTGTGAGTTTTTCTGAGATTCGAGACATGGGTCCCACTGTCAAATTTTATCATGAATTTTGGATTTTTATCCGTAAAATTAGTAAATTCATATGGAACTAATTTCTACAATTTGTGTTAAGTATATTGAATTGTTTGTGACTAGATTTGAAGCTTTCGGATATGAATTCACGAGGCAAAGGTCTATTGGAATCTTGAAATTGGTTGCAAAGCGAGGTAAGTGTCGTGGTTAACCTTGACTCGAGGGAATAGAACCCTTGAATTATTTGCCATGTGAATTTCATGTGTAATGATGTATAGGCAAGGTGACGAGTGCATATACTTTGTCAAATTAATTGTTTGCATAATTATTAAATATCATAAATTATTTTAATACACGAATTAATTGTTATAATAATGGTTTCTCTCATATTCTGTGTTATATATTAATTCTTGAATTCCTACAATTATTGTTATATGCTCATTTGAATTATGTGCATTAATTGCTACTTGACATTTAGCATATTAAATATTAAACTGCCTATTTTATCCCTAATTTCTACAATTAATTGCTACTTGTCATTGTTTGTTTCATAAATGAATTATAATTATTGTATACCTTGATGCTTAATAGTTTTTCATTGAACGTGGTATTTATTGGAGTAGTTTATTACATTTAAGAGTTGAAATGAATATATTGGAGGAACGAGTTGCACGTCGCAACAGAATTAATTGAAATGAATAAATTGGAGGAACGGGTTGCACGCCGCAACAGAATTAATTGAAATAAATATGTTGGAGAAACGGGTTGCACGCCGCAACAGAATTAATTGAAATGAATATATTGGAGGAACGGATTGCACACCGCAATAGAATTGACTGAAATGAATATATTGGAGGAGCGGGTTGCACGCCGCAACAGAATTGAATATGAATATACTGTGAGATCGGGTTGCACGACGCAACGAAAATTGATGGAAATAATAATTTGTTCTGACTGCTGAGTTGGCTTCAACTGTTAAAATGTATTACCTGATTCATTTCTATTATTGTTGTTATTACTATTATTTTGTACAGGTTAATGTAAGTGACCTGCCTTAGCCTCGTCACTACTTCGTTGAGGTTAGGTTCGACACTTACCAGTACATGGGATCGGTTGTAGTGATACTACACTCTGCACCTCTTGTGCAGATTTCGATGTTGGTCCCAGCGGCGTACTATTGGTCTGCCCGAATACAACTACTAGTGGAGACTTGAGGTATAACTGCACAGCGTTCGCAATTCTGAAGTCCCCTTCTATATTATCTCAGTTGTGTACTATATTTCAAACAGATTGATTTTTATTCATACCTTTATTTGTATTATTCTAGAAGCTCGTGCGATTGTGACTCCAGTTCTGGGATGGTATTTAGATATCGCGACTATTATGCATTATTCACTATATTTCACACTTTATTTCTGCATTTGAATTCTTGTTATTTAATTAATTTAAAATTTTGTTAAAATGACTAATTATATTCTAACGTTGGCTTGACTAGCAAGTAAAATGTTAGGCGCCATCACGGTCCCGAAGGTAAGAATTTCGGGTCGTGACACTAAAGCAATGCGGTAGCATTCCCGGGATGTACGTTGCTCTCCTTGTATGTTGAATATCCCCCATGGAGTTGGGAATTTGATGATTTGGTATAAGCTGAATGAGACGGCCTTCATGGGGTGTATCTACGGTCGTCCCACTATGGCGTTGTACGCGGTGCCTTGGTCCATGATGTGAAATATTGTTTCTAGAGTTACACCGCCGACCAAAACGTGATATTAATTTCCTCGGATGTCCGTTCAACTGAATTGTTAAAACCAGTTAGCGTGATGCAGCGCGACACTGTCTTATCCCCGAGTTGCATTTGGGTAATTACTCGGGGATGAATAATGCACGCTCTACTTCTTACATCAATCATAATACATTTACCATCAGTATCCAAAATTCGTACAGTAATAACGAGAGCGTCATGATGAGGAAAGACCAAACCTTCGGCATCCAACTTGTCGAAGATGATACTTTTTTGAGTTCATCGTACCTTTCGCGGGTGATGGATCGCTTGAGCTTATGTGTAGTGGTGAACTTCACGTTGTTAATAGAGACGTAGTCTCCGATGATCATGTTGATGCTACGGGCTGGTGATGGTGGTTTGGGTGGCCCTTGATGTTCGCGCCCTCTGGCGAAATTGGTTCTTCCCTTATCGCTTAGAAGCTCTTTAAGATGTCCTTGTCGTAGCATATTCACGACCTCCTGCCTTAGGGCAATGTAGTCTTTCGTTTGTTCCCTCGTTCCTAGTGGAACTCACATAAGGCATCAGACATTCTGGTATTAGGGTCTGATCTCATCTTTGGCGGCCACTTCACTTTTGGTCCGAGCTTCTCCAGGGCGGAGACTATCTCTATATGTGACTGATCTCGTCCAAGTCACACCTCAAATTGGGGTTGTGAAGCGGTCGATTTCAATAATAATACCTCACTAGGAGTCGGGAGCGTAGATGAGATTAGTCGTATGTATTTGGTCTAAGCACATGAATTGTCTAAGTTGCACTTCCACAAACTTTGTTTTGATTTTACGTCTAAAATTATACTAAGGATTGCAATTGAAAGATATTAAACTAGAGAAGAATGTTTTTGTTGTTGTTTTTCAAATTTGTAAAGGGTCTAGGACTGTGATTTCCACCTAGGTGTTTGCCTAACAGGTTGAAGGCTTTAAAGCTAGTTTTGTTGGTCGGGGTGTATTATAGCAATCAACTCTCAAATACCCGCTCAATACCTCTCGGTAAGGGAGTGATTTTGCCCAATTTGGCTTTCTCAAGTCCAAATGGGTATTGAACTATCAATTTTGCCCAATTTTGCCCAATTTTGCCCTTTAATTGGGACTATCAAAATCTTGATTTCATCCCAAACTCTTGTTAGACAAATTTTCCTAGACTAAGTCTCTCTTTCTCAAGTAGAGACCAAGTCAAATAGGCTTGAACCAATGTTTGCAACCATTAATTCTACAATTATAGCAAGAACTAGGGAAAATAATACACACCCAACCATAAACAAGCCCCAAGTAAAACACCTATTAGGTTCCCACACTAGGGTTGGGTCACAACCCTAGCTAGAAATTTAGCTACTCATAGTGGGTAATGAATAAAATAAAGAAACAAGATGATAAAACTCATTTTAAATGATTAATACATGAAAATGCAACGTAAAATCCACAATATAAACTAACGTTGCCTAAAAGAGTAAAGAAAAACGGCTACAGTTTTTCTGGTATTCAAAAACTTGACCTAATTTCGTGAAAGTAGTCTATTTATACAAAGCTGGAATTTTCGGATAAAATTTCCCTTTCGGAGGTTCTGCGGCCGCACAATTCTGTGTGTGATCCGTACTTTCCAATTTCCTTGATTTCTTCGATTACCTTTGTTGTTTTGATTGTTCCAATTCCCTTGATTACCTTGAGATTTCCAATGTTGTTGATTCGGTCCTTGAGAGGTGTTTCTTTGCCCTTGGAAGTTGTTCACATATATTGTACTCATCCTCTTGTTCATTGAAAGATTCATCTTGGTCAAACCAACTATCTTCTTGCATATATTGTTCCGCACGATTTTGCACTTGTTGACCCTTTTGTCTTTTCTTGTTTACCATCATATTGACACCCTACATTGTATTTACTTGCTTAGGACCTTGAACTTGTTGAAGTTGAGCTTTGGCTAATTGATTCATTGTAGTGGTCAACTCGGCAATTTCTTGCCCATGATCATGCAATTCTTTATGTAGGTGAATCACATTTGGATCACCTTGAGGAACATTTCTCTACTTTGCTATGCCGATGAAGTATCCGACATTTCATCTAAGATTTCAAAAGCTTCGGCATATGGTGTTGTCATGAAATTTCCACCGGAAAGTTGGTTGGTAGTATTGATCCCCCTATAAAAAGTTTGTTGAATCATAGACTCCATCATGTCATTGTTCGAGCACTCTTTCACCATAGTTCGACACCTCTCCCATATCTCATGCAAAGGCTCATTGGGTTCTTGTTTGAATGCTAGAATCTCGTCTCTAAGAGTAGCCATATGCCCGGGAGAAAAGAACTTGGAAGTAAATTTCTCCAACAATTCATCTTATGTATTGATGGAATGGTTTGGCAACCTTTCTAACCAATCCAAGGCTTTCCCCCATAGAGAGAAATGAAATAGCCTCAACTTTAAAGCATCATCGGAGACGTTTGTCTGTTTACTCCCCCAGTAAGTGTCCACAAATCCTTTGAAGTATTTGTACGCATTTTGATTTGGAGCCCTAGTGAAGAATCCTCGTTGCTCTAGCAATGTGAGCATAACATTTGTGATTTGAAAGTTGCCTGCCCTAATGCAGGCTGGGACTATGGAACTTACACACCCTTCATTCGGTAACACCCGATGTGGAGCCGTTCTTAATGTATTTAGGGGTGGACGGGAACATTGTCTTGAGGCGGTCGGCCTCATCTATTTGCTTGAGGTTCAAGAGAAACCTCTTCAACTTGGTCTTCTTCCACGTCCACATCCCCCAAAGGCATGTTTCTGAGAGGAACATTACTGTTGAGAGCCATTGTTTCACCTACAATTGTTTCACCAAAAAGATTAGTAACACGGAAGGAAGAAAAGACAATTCACACACAAAGCCAAATATATAGCTAAATCTGTTTCTTTGCTCCCCGGCAATGGCGCCAAAAATTAATCTCGCCCAAGACACACCTCAAATTGGGATTGTGAAGCGGTCGATTGCAATAATAATACCTAACTAAGAGTCGGGATCGAATCCACAGGGAGTGTAGATGAGATTAGTGGTATGAATTTGGTCTAAGCACGTGAATTGTCTAAGTTTAACTTCCACAAACTTTGTTTTGATTTTACTTCTAAAATTATACTAAGGATTGCAATTGAAAAATATGAAACTAGAGAAGAATGTTTTTGTTGTTGTTTTTCAAATTTGTAAAGGGTCTAGGACTGTGACTTCCACCTAGGTGTTTGCCTAACGGGTTGTAGGCTTTAGAGAGAGTTTCATTGGTCGGGGTGTATTATTATCAACTCTCAAATACCCACTCAATACCACTCGGTAAGAGAGTGGTTTTGCCCAATTTGGATTTCTTAAGTCCAAATGGGTATTGAACTAAACTGTTGACAAATTGCTCAAGTCGGGTTTTACTATCTCTAGGTTTAACCCTTTAATTGGGACTATCAATCTCTTGATTTCATCCCAAACTCTTGTTAGCCAAATTTTCCTAGACTAAGTCTTTCTTTCTCAAGTAGAGACCAAGTCAAATAGGCTTGAACCAATATTTGTAACCATTAATTCTACAATTATAGCAAGAACTAGGCTAAATAATACACAATCAACCACAAACAAGCCGTAAGTCAAACACCCTTTAGGTTCCCACACTAGGGTTAGGTCACAAACCTAGCTAGAAATTTAGCTACTCATAGTGGGTAATGAAGTAAATAAAGAAGAAATTATAATAAAATTCATATTGAATGATTAATAAATGAAACTCCAATGAAAAATCCACAATATAAACTAAAGTTGCCTAAAAGAGTAAAGAAAAACGGCTACAGACTTTCTGGTATTCAAAAACTTGGCCTAATTTCATGAAAGTAGTCTATTTATACAAAGCTAGAATTTTCGGATAAAATTGCCCTTTCGGAGGTTCTGCAGCCACACAATTTTTTGTGCGGTCCGCACTTTTCTTTAGCTCTTGACAAGAGTGGATTATGCGGCCGCACAATTCTGGGTAGCGGCCGCATCTCTTGTGTTCTGCGGTCCGCATAATTCTGGGTGCGGCCACACATTTGATTTCTGTTGCCGCACAATTATAGTGCGGTCCGTACTTCTAGTAGGGTTTGAATTTAAAACTCTCTGAACTTTGACTTCTGAGGCCGCACAATTATTGTGCGGTCCGCACTTTATACTGAAGCTCTGTTGATTCTTCTTCATATTTTGTGGCCGCAGATAGAATTCTGCTGCCCGCACTTGATCCTGTGTGCTTGATTTTTGTCCTTGTTCAAAAGCACTCCTTCTTGAGTTGGATTTCATCATAATGGCTCATTTACCAATACTCCTGTAAGTAAGTATATTTCAACAGTTTTCGGGAATACCTTCAAACATTTATGAACTAAAACGAAAGTCAAAAGACGCAAATAAGTAGTCAAAATCCCCACTTATCAACTACCCAAAACTTAAGCTTTTGCTTGTCCTCAAGCAAATAAGGTAATTCCCACCTCCACAAAATAAATCTATTCTAGCTAATCTACGGTGAATCAAACACACATCAATTTGGACCAACAATTATCCACACACTCATGAATTATCAACAAGGCAATGTTTTGATGTTTTAAGCACAAATAGTTCTAATGTGACACTTGAGCATCAAGAGTTGACTTTACTCATCAAGGAAGTTCGCTCTTTCATGTAGGTCACTGTGGATCCCAAATTCATCCTCCTCTACTCTCTGTTATCTTATCTCACTTAAGAATGTAGCACTCAATTCAAGGATTTGTGAAAAGATCGCTTATCTCTCTCAAAAGAATGTCACAAGTACGGATCTGAGTACCATATGCTTGCCCCTCATGTAAATCACCACTAATGTAAGTTCACTCTGCTTGAAATCACATAGGCATTTTCGGTATGTAATGAAGGCTTTTGGACTAAGGTAGAAAATGTTGGAATATAATGGGTTCATCTTTCCTTAAGCACTCCATTTTCTTTTTTTTCCTCATGCTTTGCCGACTGTTTGAGGCATTTTCTTCTTCCTTAGGGAAACGAGAGAGACTTGACATCACTCTTTCATGGTTATGATATTCATTTTTATCCTTCTTTGATTTCTCCATGCTTTGCATTTTTATTTTTTTTTGCTTCTCTTTGAATCCCTTCAACTCCTCAATTTATTCACATTCTTTTTGCATTTTTCTTTTGTTCTTTCTTTCTTTTTTTTCTTTGCCTTTCCTTTTCTTCATTTCTTTTCTCTTTTTGTACCTTGATACCACTTTCAAACTTCTCGTCTCTCCCCCTAAATTATGGTTTAGCCAATTGCTTCTCATGAGTTCTAAGGAAAGCTCGGGTGCCAAGAGAGGATCGCTACAAAACAGGTAAAGGCTTGTAACATGATTATCAAATGAGAAAGGCTTTAGGCTCAAAAGGGTTGACTATGGATAACATCATTGTTGGGCCATGGAAAATTTCAAAACGGGTTAAGGAGAGCCTACAATCACTTCTCAAGCCAAGCAAAACTTAAAATTTTGCCTAGAAACACATTCAGGGCATGTTCTAGACCATTCGCACAGGTACTTGGACTAGCAACAGAACATCTCACCTCTCGCACAACTGGATTGTCAAAGAGGATAGAGTTGAGGGCCCACAACAACCATATTCGAGATTGAAAATCACTAATGGTTCAACTATACAACTCGATGATTGCTTAAGTCAACACAAGAGTCAAACGGTTACTAACTAGAGTTATATCTTTCCAAGAACTTGTTTTTAATCATAAGCATGTATGTAGTTAAGTGTGTTGGTACCAAGTGAAGCATGTTTGAACTTTCTAGTTTGACTCAATTAGGTCCTCTTATTCATTATTACTATTGTTCTTACCTAAACATGAAAACTGGACTCAATCCCTTAAGAAGGTTGTCACTCCATCCATCGTTTGGAAGAGTCACCCGGTTCACACAAAAACCACCTTTGGAAAGAACCGTGGCATTAAAAAAACCAAAGTCTTATTGATCACTAAAACATGAAAATAAGCTACTAAATCAAAAAAGGCTATTAAAGTAAATAAGAAGCTAGACTATTAAGAAAACAGAATAAAGAAGCTATGAAATAAACTATTGAAAGCAAAAAATGAATATACAAATCGAAAAAGGATAAAAGAATATATACATCAATAGAGAGATAATAATATATACATAATGAAAATAAAATTAAAAAGAGAGTATTATAGTTATTACAGGCCAATGTCAAATGTCATATCAAATCAAAATAGACCACCCCCTGAATAAGAATAAGCATTGTACTCAATGCTTAACAAAAGTCAAATAAGGAGGGGAAATAGTAGAGAGGACTCCCTATGTGGTCTCGGTATCCATAGCAGCATCACCTCCCTCAGGCTCCTCCAACTGGATCTCATCATACTCTGATCGGGGAGTGGCTGGGTTGATGAACATCTGTAGCACCGCCTCAGCGGTGTGGCTAGCGCGGTGTGGCTCCTCAAACTAGCCAGTTGGTGCCACTGATGTTATTGGGTCTGATGGTACTGATGGATCTGTCTCCATCAGTAAGCAAATGGAAGATCCCCAATGGTTGTTATCTTGGTCACTTCTCGTCTCAATTTGTCAACTTATTTTCTCGAAGCCTGAGATTTCCTCATCTTCTTCACCTGCTTGCCAAGCTCCTCAATTGCTCCCCCATGTGCCACCAAGGTGAACATGATGGTCTTTTGATTCTCCAATATTTTCTTCAATGTTTCATCCACTGACGGAGGAATCTGGGGTGCGGAGGTAGAGGTCAGAGCTGCAATAGCACTGGATAGGTCAGACTACTTTGCAGTAGTTGTCTGCATCTAGTTGTTGAGACTCGCCAGTGTCTGGGAGACTCGCAGCACAAAGAGTGGATAAGTAGAGGAGGAAGGCACTGATATTGATGCTGATGGCCCTGAAGATGGAGGTGGTGGCATGGAAACTATCTCGGTGGAAGGACGGGCTGCTATGGAAGGCATGAAAGTTGTAGAAGGCATAGCAGCAAAATCTGCAACTACCACCGATGGATCATCAGACTGGCCTACGGTAGTAGTCGACTTACCCTTGTTTTTCGGGTTCCTTGGGTCCTTGAGAGAGTACCAGGAGAAGGGATGCTTAGCCTTTACCTTCGTATCAAAGCTCTTGGGCTCCACCCCCGCATCTGTGAGATACTTTGTGATAGTGTTGGGATACGGATATGAGCTTTCACCCTGCCTGATAACCAGAGACATGTTGGCCGACATGATGGAACCCACATTAATTGGGTACCCGGCCATGATAGATGCAACTAAGACTTCTCGGGGGATTGGAAGATTGTTTTCATTTCTGCTTGGGTCTATGCGGCTGCATACAAATGTTTGCCACCCTTTTACTTCAAAGTTGAGGATGTTCCGCAAAATAGGAACCCCTGCTGTGATCCATGGTGGTGGTGGTCCTGGAGCTGCTAGTATCTCATCTAGCCAAGGGCGAGCTGCATCACCCAGTGCAAACTTCTCTAAATACTGCATTGGCTACATATCCTCGAGCCCCAAATAAGTGTTCAGGGTGGTCTGATCAAATCGTACTTTTAAGCTCCGCACCTTAGTCACCTTAGTCCCCTTTTTAATGTGCACCACATTGGCGTAAAACTCCCGGACTAAGTGCTCCTTGGCATCCAATACGCTTTTCGTGAACCATTTCCACCATTTTCTTTCACGAAATTATCTTAACACATTCGGGTTGTATCTATCCAGATGTTTCAACAAAAACGGTCGCTCAAGAGTGAGCAATCTCTACGGCCACCACTCTCAGAACCTGTTGAATGCAGTCAAGCTCACAGACCTATCTTCCCAAACTTCCTTCTTCTTTGACTTCTCAAGGCCTGCAACTCTAGTATCACCCCCCCCCGACTGTCATCCGGAATATCATCATCATCATCAATTGTGACTGGTGCGGCGGGAGAATGAGTAGATTAGGGCTCCGTAGCCTGACTGTTCCCTTCCGATCCATCAGAAGCACTCTCAGAAGAGGTAGGCTTATCTCTCAGTCGGAATCTATCCATGGGCAGTTGTGGCTGTGATGGCACATCATGTTGCCTTTGCACTGAGTCTCCCTCTGATGCTTCCCTAGACGGGGCATATGAACTTGATTCGGAGGGCTACGGATGTCTATCTCGGACTACTGTTGCCTTATTACTAATCATTTTTTGCACGGAGAGTTGTAGGGTACCCCTGCCTCAGCCTCGGGAGGGTTCACCCCTCCCTTTGGAAGTATCACCACGTTCTCTTGATCTAACAATTTTCTGCAATACATAGCAACATGAGTCAATTAAAGTTCAAACACAGACTATAAAATAGTTGCAGAGAAAACAGTGGGCAGGAGGGGGAAGTGTGGCTGTAGAATAGCTTATGCGGACCGCACAATTTTGTAAGGGTGGCATAACAATTGTAGTGCGGTCTACACAATTCTGAGTGCGGCCACATAATTCAAGGCCCAGAAATATCAATTCTCTGAAGTTTTGATCTGCAGACCGCATAATTTTGAGTGCGGCCGCAATTCAGTTTCTGCAGACCGCACAATTTTTAGTGCGGTCCGCACAATAAATGCACAGACTTTGCCCTCGCCTAAGGATCTGCGAACCGCACAATTTCTTGTGCGGGCGTACATTTCAAAATTAGACGGCACTGAACTTAGGTTTTGCACAACTTAGACATGGTATTGGAAAATTAAACATGATGAACAGTTTACCCATCCCCCAATTATCAACTAGGAAGTTACCCACACAATGTTAAGAACACATGATGATGAATTTGGCATTAGGCTTAAAATTAACTACGCTAACTATGAACAAAATTAAAAAAAGTTGAAAATTTTGAAGATGGATTGAACCTATCAGTGATGTAGCGATGCAAGGAAGGATCAAGAAAGATGAAATAGGTGTGAGATGCTTGAATCAATTTAAGCGCACTGTGCTGGCTTTTGTGTTAAGTGTTCAGAGTGTGTAAAGTTTGACCAGTGTGAGGGGGCTTCTATTTATAGTTTGACCAAGTAGGGCAAAAATGCTAAGCTAAGTGTGGCCGCACAATTTTGTGTGTGGTCCACACTCCTTACCTGTTACCAATTACCCTTATTGACGATCTGCGGTCCGCACATTTCTGAGTGCGGCCGCAGATTTTTGTGCGGACAACACATTTCCTTGTGCGGCCGCATATCGGCTCTTTCTCTGCAATTCAAACTTCAGAGAGTTTGCAATTTTGTGATCTCCAGTTGTGCGGTCACTCAATGAATTGTGCGGTCGCAGACTCCTCTCTTTTATGGCCATCAAGATTGTGCGGTCTGCATAATAAATGTGCAATCCGCACTTTTTTCCATACTTAGCATTTATTTCTGTGCACAGTTCCTGCAAAGCACACTCATTCCTATAACATACTTCAAAACCAGTTAGCACAAGACAAGACCTATCTAAAAAATGAAGAAGAAGAAAAATAAAAAAAGACATGGGTTGCCTCCCAAGAAGCGCCTGATTTAATGTCGTGGCACGACGCTGATTACCATCAATCACTTGAAATGAATAAATCCCACGACATGGCCATCATCAACTTTTCCCAAATAATGCTTCACCCTGTGACCATTGATTCTAAACACTTTATCATTTTTATTCTGCAAGTCTAATGCACCAAAGGGTGTCACACTCACAACTTCAAACGGGCCACTCCATTTAGACTTCAACTTTCCCGAAAATATTTGTAACCGAGAATTGAACAATAACACAAGATCACCTTCTTTGAACTCCTTGTTTTAAATGTACTTGTCATGGAGGTACTTCATCTTTCCTTGTATAAGGAAGAACTTGTATAAGCATGGTATCAGAATTCATCAAGCTCATTCAATTGTGTCACCCTTAAGTTGGCGGCGACATCCCACTCAAGATTTAGCTTCTACAATGGCCACATAGCCTTGTGCTCAAGTTCCACCGGAAGGTGACAAGCTTTCCCGAACACCAACCGGTATGGAGACATCCCAATCGGAGTTTAGTAAGCCGTCTTATAGGCCCATATAGCATCATCAAGTTTTTTCGACCAATCCGTCCAGTTGGCATTCACTATCTTTGACAAAATACTCTTGATCTCCAGGTTGGAGACTTCCACTTGTCCGCTTGCTTGAGGGTGATAGGGGGTCGTGACTTTGTGAGTGACACCATACTTGGTGAGTAAGGTATCAAAAGCTTTGTTGCAAAAGTGTGATCCCCCTTCACTTATAATGGCCCTTGGAGTACCAAACCTATAATGGCCCCACACATAAAAATGTCAATTTCCAAGATGGTGGTGTGGGGCATCTCATTTTTCTTAGAAATCCCACCGGCCCTTTGACATTCATAACAACGCTTGACTAGATCACTTGCGTCCTTGTAGAGAGTAGGCCAATAGAATCCACAACTCAACATATTCGCCACCGTTCTCTCTCCACCATGGTGACCACCATATGGTGAGAGTGGCAAGCATCAAGAATTTCCACTTGTTCCTCCTCTGGAACATATCTTCGAATGACACCATTAGTATAAATCCTTAAGAGGTACGGTTCATCCCAATAGTAGTCAAGGCAATCCCGTTTGAGTTTCTTCCTTTGGTTTGAAGAGAACACATTCGGTACAATATCACTCACAAGATAATTTGCTAAATCAGCTAACCGTGGCATCTTAGTCATTGAAGAAGTGGATCGTCGGGGAAGGAGTAATTGATTTCAAGGCCGTCATGTGGCCTCCCATCCTCCTCCAAGCGAAACAAGTGGTCTGCCACTTGGTTTTCACTACCTTTGCGGTCTTGGATTTCTAGATCGAACTCTTGCAATAAAAGCACCCATCTCATTAACCGCGCCTTTGAATCTTTCTTTCTCATTAGGTACCGAAGTGCCACATGATCCGTATGGACAATCACCTTTGTACCCATCAAGTACGGGTGGAACTTTTTCATAGCAAAAATAATAGCAAGGAGCTCTTTTTCGGTCACTGTGTAATTGACTTGGGCATTGTTCATGGTCTTACTAGCATAGTAGAACGGATGGAAGATTTTGTTGATACGTTTCCCCAAAACTGCTCGGACCGCCACATCACTAGCATCACACATGAGCTCAAAAGGCAAGCTCCAATTCGAAGCGGTGATGATAGGAGTGGTTGTCAATTTGAACTTGAGCAATTCAAATGCCTTTATGCAATCCTCGTTGAAATGGAATTTGGAATCTTTCTCCAATAGCTTACACAAAGGGTGCACCACTTTGGAAAAATCCTTGATGAAACGGCGGTAGAACCCCGCATGACCCAAGAAACTCCTCACTCCCTTCACGGATGTTGGGGGTGGAAGTTTAGAAATCACCTCTGTTTTGGCCTTGTCGACCTCAATACCATTTTTAAAATTTTGTGGCCAAGGACAATGCCTTCCTCGACCATGAAGTGACATTTCTCCCAATTGAGTACCAAGTTCGTTTCTTCACATCTTTCCAAGACCTTATCCAAAATTTTCAAGCAATCATCAAAAGAATTCCCGACCACTGAAAAATCATCCATGAAGACATCAAGGGAATCATCCACCATGTCTGTGAAGATAGCCATCATACACAGTTGAAAAGTCATTGGTGCATTGCATAAACCAAATGGCATCCGCGAGAATGCGAAAGTACCATAGGGACATGTGAAAGTAGTCTTCTTTTGATCCTTCGGAGCAATAAAAATTTGATTGTAGTTAAAATACCCATCAAGGAAATAATAGAAATCACGGCCGGCCAACCTATCAAGCAATTGATCAAGGAAGGGAAGTGGGAAATGATCCTTCCTTGTGACTTTGTTGAGTTTGTGATATTCCATACACACTCTCCACCCGGTCACCGTTCTTGTAGGAATCAACTCGTTCTTATCATTGGTTACCACCATCATGCCCCCTTTCATTGGGACACATTGCACCGGAGAGGTCCACAAACTATCGGAAATGGGGTAAACAACCCCGGAATCCAACCACTTTATGATCTCCTTTTTGAACACCTCTTGTATTGCTTCATTTAGTCTTCTTTGATGTTTAACGGAGGGTTTGGCATCCTCCTCTAAAATAATTTTGTGCATGCAAAAGGTGGGGCTTATACCCCGAATATCTGCCAATGTCCATCTGATAGCTTTCTTCCTCTTTTTTAGCACCGCCAATGTGGAGTCTACCTGCACGTTAGTCAAATAAGAGGAAACAATAGCTGGTAAAGTAGAACAAGGGCCAAAGAATTCATACCTGAGATGTGGAGGCAATGGCTTTAACTCCTAAGTGGGAGGCTTCTCTATTGAGGGCTTTGTTGTAAGAGTCTTCCGATTTTCAAGATCCAAAGACAATTTGCGGGGTTCATAAGTGTAAGACATCATTCCTTGCAATGCATTCACACATTCCACATAGCCATCCTTCTCATCATCATCAAGGTTGAGCAAAATTTCCTTCAAATTATCATCCACATTCATCATGGCACTAGTATCATCAATAATCACATTGGCTACCAAGTCCACAAATGAACAAACTTCATTGCTATTCAGTTTCCTCATAGATTTGAACAAGTGGAAAACCACCTTTTCATCACCCACCCGGAAAGTGAGCTCACCGGCTTCCACATCAACAAGAGCCTTCCCCGTAGCAAGGAAAGGTCTCCCTAGAATAATAGGTACCTCATAGTCTACTTAACAGTCAAGAATCACAAAGTTCGCCGGGAGGATGAATTTATCAACACGAACCAACACATCATCAATAATACCAAATGGTCTCTTCATAGCACGATCCGCCATTTGTAACCTCATAGATATGGGTCTTGGTTGCCTAATTCCCAAAGTCTTGAAAAATGAGTAGGGCATCAAATTGATACTTACCCTAAGATCACAAATAACTTTTGCAAAGTCGGTGCTTCCAATAGTACAAGGGATTGTGAAAACACCGGGATCTTCTAATTTAGGAGCCATTGAGTGCACAATTGCACTCACTTGATGTGTCATCTTTATAGTCTAACAATTCATCGTCCTCTTCTTTGTCACCAAATCCTTTATGAACTTTACATAAACGGTCATTTGCTCTAAAACCTCAACCAATGGCACATTAATAGATAGGCTTTTCATCATGTCAATGAACTTTTTGAATTCGTTCTCGCCATTTTTCTTGGCAAGCCTTTGAGGGTATGAAGGAGGAGGCCTTGGCATTGGTGCCTTGGCTTTTGGCACTACCGGTTCCAGTATGTCTACAATGTGCTCCCTAGACGGGTTCACTTCCTCTTGAGTCTACTCCACATTGTCATCAATATCAATTCTTACTTCATCATTGGCTTGCACCAAATTGTTTGGAATCTCGTCTTCTTGAATCACTAGTTCATCATCCACAATATTTCTTTGATTTGAGGTGGTTGCATCCCCACTTTTTCCACTCCTTGTAGTCACGGCCATGGCATGTCCCATGTTGTTCCCACCCTTTGGGTTCACCACCGTGTCACTTGGTAGTGCCCCCTTAGGACGAGTGTTCAAAGCTTGCGAGATTTGCCCCAATTGGATTTTTAAATTGCGAATTGAAGTGTTGTGAGAGGCTAGTCGAGCTTCAGAGTCGGCATTCTTCTCCATCATTTGTTTAAACATGTTCTTAATTTTCACCATCTTATTGTTGGTAGAGCTAGGACCATGGAAAGGATAAGGAGGTGGGTTGTTTGGTAGTTGATACATCGGGGGCCTTTGAAAGCCCGTCCTCTGATTCCCTTGATTATTGTTCCATCCCCCTTGGTTGTTGCCTCCCCAATATCCTTGACTATTGCCACCCCAATTGCTTTGATTGTTTTGACCATTCAAATTTTCTTGATTGTTTTGATTGTTCCAATTACCTTGGTTGTTTTGATTGTTCCAATTCCCTTGATTACCTTGAGATCGCCATTGTTATTTATTTGGACCTTGAGAGTTGTTTCTTTGCCCTTGGAAGTTGTTCACATATATTGTACTTCATCCTCTAGTTCATTGTAAGATTCATCTTGGTCAAACCTACTATCTTCTTGCACATATTGTTCCGCACGGTTTTGCACTTGTTGACCCTTTTGTCTTCCCTTGTTTACCATCATATTGACACCCTCTATTGTATTTACTTGCTTAGGACCTTGAACTTGTTGAAGTTGAGCTTTGGCTAATTGATTCATTGTAGTGGTAACTCAGCAATTGCTTGCCCATGATCATGCAATTCTTTATGTAGGTGAATCACTTTTGGATCACCTTGAGGAACACTTGGTCTACTTTGCCATACTAATGAAGTATCTGACATTTCATCTAAGATTTCAAAAGCTTTGGCATATGGTTTTGTCATGAAACTTCCACCGGCAAGTTGGTTGACCACATATTGATTGGTAGTATTGATCCCCCTATAAAACATTTGTTGAATCATAGCCTTCATCATGTCATTGTTCAGGAACTCTTTCACATAGTTCGGTACCTCTCCAATAACTCATGCAAAGGCTCATTGGGTTCTTGTTTGAATTCTAGAATATTGACTCTAAGAGTAGCCATATGCCTGGGAGAAAAGAACTTGGAAATAAACTTCTCCGCCAGTTCATCCCATGTATGGATGGAATGGTTTGGCAACCTTTCTAACCAATCCAAGGCTTTCCCCAGGAGAGAGAAAGGAAATAGCCTCAACCTTAAAGCATCCTCAAAGACGTTTTTCTGTTTACTCCCCCAGCAAGTGTCCACAAATACTTTCAAGTATTTGTACGCATTTTGATTGGGAGCCCCGGTGAAGAATCCCCATTGCCATAGCAATGTGAGCATAATATTTGTGATTTGAAAGTTGCCTGCCCTAATACGGGACGTGACTATGGCACTTGCATACCCTTCATTCAGCAACACCCGGTGTGGAGCCGCTCTTGGTGGATTTGGGGGCGAAACGGGAACGTTGTCTTGAGGCGGTCGGCCTCATCTATTTGCTTGAGGTTCAAGAGAAACCTGTTCAACTTGGTCTTCTTCCATGTCCACATCCCCCAAAGGCATGTTTCACGACCTCCTACCTTAAGGCAATGTAGTCTTTCATTTTGTTCCCTCATTCCTAGTGGAACTCACATAGGGCGTCAGAATTTCTGGTATTAGGGTCTGATCTCATCTTTGGCGGCCACTTCACTTTTGGTCCGAGCTTCTCCAGGATGGAGACTATCTCTATATGTGACTGATCTCGCCCAAGTCACACCTCAAATTGGGGTTGTGAAGCGGTCGATTGCAATAATAATACCCAACTAGAAATCGGGATCGAATCCATAGGGAGCGTAGATGGGATTAGTGGTATGTATTTGGTCTAAGCACGTTAATTTTCTAAGTTGCACTTCCATAAACTTTGTTTTGATTTTACTTCTAAAATTATACTAAGGATTGCAATTGAAAATGAAACTAGAGAAGAATGTTTTTGTTGTTATTTTACAAATCGGTAAAGGGTCAAAAGTGTCGATGTACTATCGAATACTGTTTAAAATTGTCCTCTGTTATACTATTTGGTCAATTATATCCCTGCCGTTATACTATTATTCGAATATACCCCTAATTTAGACGACCGACCATGTGTCACTCTCAAATTCAATTGACCCTTTCCCAATTTAAAATACTCGATTCATCTCTTCTCCGCCCCGTCACCTGACCCTAAACCCCCTAACTAACATAACTCCACCAAATACGAGCAGGTTTCCGATGTTCCAAGCAATCATTAAAAGAAATTTTTGGCATTGTTCCTAGTAATTATTATTTGAACAAATGAATAAAAATGAGATTAAGTTGAAAGGACAATTGAACAAGTACATCACGTGATTGTGATTCCTTATTAGCTGAAGTTTGACGCAAACTTTTGCACAGTGGCCGAAAAGATTTCTATTAACACGATCAGATTTCTAAAGGTCACCGAATTATTTTTTATTAACATGAGCAGATATCTAAAGGTCACTGGAAATCCAAAAATAACAAGCAGATTCAAGGATTTTCAGTTGAATCTGGTGAGGATCCATTTTCTGGCTAAGTTTAAAAAGTTTCGGAACCTCCTAAGTTTTTAGATCTAACAAATTGTAAGAAGAAAGAGAAAATGACTAGAAAAAAATGGAAGAAAGGGGTGAGGCTGTGGTATTTTGGCCATTTTTTAGTCAAGATCTACAATGGATCTTGTCGGTTTTCATGGTGATTGAAAAAATAAAGAGGGAAAACAGTGAGAGAGAGCAGAGGCAGATCATGGTGGTGGCTTTCTGATTTTTCCGACGAGTTTCACCGGTTCCGTTTGCTGGTTTGGTGGAATGGGGTTGTTGTTTGGATGACGAAACCAGAAGAACAATAAGAAGAAGAAGAAGAAGAAGAAGAAGAAGAAGAAGAAGAAGAAGAAGAAGAAGAAGAATAAGAGGGGGACAAATAGGGGGTCGGTACAGTGGAGGTTAGTGCTGCCTGGAGGAATTTTCCGGTGAGCTGCCATTTCCGGCGGTTTTGGTGTGATGTGAGGGAAGAGAAGAGAAGAGGGAAGAGAGTGGGACGGAGTCATGTCTGGTGCGTTATTTCGGAGGTGGAGGGGTTTAGGGTCGGGTAATGGGGCAGATAAGAGATGAATCAAGTATTTTAAATTAGGGATGAGTCAATTGAATTTGCGAGTGACACATGGCCAACCATCTAAATTAGGGGTATATTCGAACAATAGTATAACGACAGGGACATAATTGACCAAATAGTATAACGGAGAGCAATTTTAAACAATATTCGATAGTACAGGGACAATTTTGACACTTTACCATTTTCAAATTTGTAAAGGGTCTAGGGCTGTGACTTCCACTTAGGTGTTTGCCTAACGGGGTGTAGGCTTTAGAGCGAGTTTCGTTGGTCGGGGTGTATTATAGCAATCAACTCTCAAATAACCACTCAATACCTCTCGGTAAGAGAGTGGTTTTGCCCAATTTGACTTTCTCAAGTTCAAATGGATATTGAACTAAACAGTGAATAAATTGCTCAAGTCGGGTTTTACTATCTCTAGGTTCAACCCTTTAATTGGGACTATCAATCTCTTGATTTCATCCCAAACTCTTGTTAGCCAAATTTTCCTAGACTAAGTCTCTCTTTCTCAAGTAGAGACCAAGTCAAATAGGCTTGAACCAATATTTGCAAACATTAATTCTACAATTATAGCAAGAACTAGGCTAAATAATACACACCCAACCATAAACAAGCTCTAAGTCAAACACCCATTTGATTCCCATACTAGGGTTAGGTCACAAACCTAGCTAGAAATTTAGCTACTCATAGTGGGTAATGAAGAAAATAAAGAAGAAAAGATGATATAACTCATATTGAATGAGTAATAGATGAAACTCCAATGTAAAATCCACAATATAAACTAAAGTTGCCTAAAAGAGTAAGGAAAAATGGCTACAGACTTTCTAGTATTGTAATACTTGACCTAATTTCATGAAAGTAGTCTATTTATACAAAGCTGGAATTTTCGAACAAAATTGCCCTTTCGGAGGTTCTGCGGCCGCACAATTCTGTGTGCGGACCGCACTTTTCTTCAGCTCTTGACAGGAGTGGATTCTGCGGCCGCACAATTCTGGGTTGCGGCCACACCTCTTGAGTTTTGCGGTCCGCATAATTCTGGGTGCGACCGAACATTTGATTTCTGCGGCCGCACAATTATAGTGCTGTCCGCAGTTCTTGTTGAGTTTGAATTTAAAACTCTCTGAACTTTGACTTCTGAGGCCACACAATTATTGTGCGGTCCGCACTTTACACTGAAGCTCTGTTGATTCTTCTTCATATTCTGCCGCCGCAGATAGAATTCTGCGGTCCGCACTTGAGCCTGAGTGTTTGATTTTTGTCCTTGTTCAAAAGCACTCCTTTTTGAGTTGAATTTCATCGTAATGGCTCATTTTCCAATACTCCTATAAGTAAGCATATTTCATCAGTTTTCGGGAATACCTTCAAACATTTATGAACTAAAATAAAAGTTAAAAGGTGCAAATAAGTAGTCAAAATCTCCACTTATTAGTGACACACAAAAATTGTGACCAAACAATAGGGGCATACCTCTGTCGTTTCGATGAGTTACTGTCCTTAGTCTGGATGGTCTTTCTGATATATGGTTGGTGTCGTTCCCTGTTAGGTCGTGGGATCGGGTGTTCTCTTCTGGCATTGTCTCTTCGATCCTTTCTTAACTCCGCTTGTACTGATGTTAGCCGGTGGGTTGGCCCGTTGAGGTTGTCCTTATCTGCACGGACTTTGCACAATAAGCATTGTGGATTTCGTCCCAAGTTGTTGGGGATACTTCATCAACCGACTTAATGGTTTCCTCGTTGCTCTTGAACCATCCCTGCTCAACCCGTTCTGAAAGGATGCGACCGCCATCTCTTCGGACACGTTTGGTAAAGTCATCCTTACTCGGTTGAACCGGGTGGGGAAGTCCCTCAATCCCTCTCCCAGAGATTATTTGATGGTAAATATGTCATTCACTGTTGCCTCGGCCTTTTTGGCTCCAGCGTGGGCCGTTACAAACTTGTCGGGCATTTCTTCAAAGGTTTCAATGGAGCGTGCTGGTAGCTGCGAATACCAGGTTAATGCTCCTCCAGTGAGGGTTTTGCCGAACCTTTTCAGCAAAATAGAAGACACTTGTTCCTTGGCAAGGTCGTTGCCTTTTACTCTGGTGATGTAATGAGTCAAATGATCTTCAGGGTCGGTTGTGCCATCATATATCCTAGGTAGGGTAGCATTTTAAAGGTTTTTGGTATAGCTTGTGGGGCTACATCATCACTGTATGGTTGTTCGACGAACCGGTTGTCATCCTTCTTTGGCAACATCTTGGGAGCGCCCGATATTTTATCGACCATTTCCTAGTGTTCTTTCATTTGATCTCGGAGTGCCTTGTTCCCATTCTCCATTACCTCCACCCTTTTCGAAATGGCTGCGAGGGCCATAATAATCTTTGGCCTTGAATATCACAACTGGCATCCCGTTGTGAGTCATTTGTCTAGCAATGACGTTTTCTTTGTCTGGCCGGGTAGGGTTCAATGTTGAAGATGGAGGAGCAGTGACCGTTGTGGCATAAGAGTGTTTTCCTGGAATTGCCTCGTTATTAAGATTCGTGACTGATGGTGGGATGTTTCCTCCGTATTTACTCCCCCGAAGAGGGCCTTCCGGCGGCTCCATCAATTGGAGCGTGAGAGATACGCGCTTCTGTGGAAAGAGACGTTACTAGCCGTTGGAGAGAGAAAAAAAAATAGAGTTATCGGGACCCCTTGTAAATATTCAAGATTTTGTATAATATTCCATCATAATGTGACATACTCATAAAAAGAGAGTTATCGTTACTAGCCATCATAATGTGACCTAGTTGACATATCTCCGCAAACATATACAGCTGTATAATATTCCAAATCGTAACACAAACGAATTCTATTTCGTATCTTCAAGATTTTGTTTCTTGTTTGAAGTTCGAAGAGTTATCGCGACCACTTGCAAAAGGCAACATAAAGTTTCCAAACTTGAAACGAAACCCAAAACTAAAGGTCGAAAAATAAGCTAGAATTTTAATTTTAAAGTTGACAAAGAAAAATTATTAGGATAATGTAACAGGAAGATCTTTGGCCAATTTTTTAGTTGCAAAATTTCAGCATTTTAAATGAAGAGCGTGCAGCCACATTGGCTAAGATCTTGTTTGTTTATTATTAAAATTAAGAAATTACTTTCTCTAACTTCAACTCCAAACTTACAATCAAACTACTTAGAACAAATCTTGAATTTTCCTAGAAAGATATAAGTTTTGTTTGTACTACCAAAAAAATAAAAGAGTTATGTTTGTTTCGATGAATGCTAGCTGTATGTGATCAACACCATTACATGATTCACGTCGCCATGTAAAAGAGTACACCAACTTCCTCAAACAGCACTTCAGAGAATGATAATACATAGGGTGTGTTTGGTGTGGAAAATGAGTAGTTTTATTACTTATTTTTTCATGTTTAATTGGTGAGTAAAAAACTTTTTTCCGGAAATATTTCTAGTATTTGTTTAGAGGGTAGAAAATATTTTTTAGAAAAATATTCTTTTATGTTACTTTTCTTACCCCCCCCCCTCCTCCAAATCCTCATGTTTCCTGTGCTCCCCCTCTCCCCTCCCTCCCCCAAACTCTAAATACTCAACGTTTTCAGGACTCTATTTTCTTCAAGAATTTAATTATTCTTTTAAAAATTCACACAAATTTTGGGACTAATGTGCTGCTTTACTTTTTCACTCAAAAACAACGTTAAAATTTGTGCTACATAACTAAAAAGAAAATACTCATTTTTTGGTTTAAAAAGAAAGTATTTTTTTACAACATGAAAAAAGTATTTATTTTGTTAAAATGAAAGAAAATATTTTTTATACAACATGAAAAGAAAATACTCATTTTGTTGAAATGAAAAACAATACTCTTTCTACATTATTTTGTTGAAACGAAAGAAAATACTTTTTCAACATCATAAAAGAAAGTATTTTTTTGTTGAAATGAAAGAAAATACTTTTTTATATCATGAAAAGAAAATACTCATTTTGTTGAAATGAAAGAAAATACGTTTTCTACATCATTAAAAAAAGGTATTTTTTTGTTGAAATGAAAGACGATACTTTTTACTACATTATTTTGTTGAAATGAAAGAAGATATTTTTTACTACATCATTTTGTTGAAATGAAAGAAAATACTTTTTCGACATCATGAAAAGAAAGTACTACTTTGTTGAAATGAAAAAAGATACTTTTTACTATATTATTTTGTTGAAATGAAAGAAAATATTTTTTCTACATCATGAAAAGGAAGTATTTTATTTTTGTTGAAATGAAAGAAGATATTTTTTACTACATCATTTTGTTGAAACGAAAGAAAATCCTTTTTCAACATCATGAAAATAAAGTACTTTTTGTTGAAATGAAAGAAGATACTTTTACTACATTATTTTGTTGGAATGAAAGAAAATACTTTTTCTACATCATGAAAAGAAAGTATTTTTTTGTTGAAATGAAACAAAATACTTTTTTTATATCATGAAAAAAAAAATATTCATTTTGTTGAAATAAAAAAAGAAAGTACTCTATTTACAACATAGAAAGAAAGTATTATTAATAATAATATTTCTATTTAGGGTGGGCATAGGGCAAGGTTTGGGGGAGCGTGGGTGTGGTGGGGTGGATGGGGTAGGGGTGGGATAGGTGTGGGGGGGTTGGTGGGGATGAAAAATAGGGTGGGGAAGGTTGAAGAAGAATTTTGGAAAATATTTTCCCTTCTCTTGATAGAGAAATCATTTTCCTCCAATTGAAGGAAAATGAGTTCACGAGAAAATTATTTTTCCAAAACACTTAAGTCAACCAAACATGAAAAAATATTATTATTATTATTATTATTATTATTATTATTATTATTATTTATATGTAAATAAAACATCTAAGTCAACTAACTTTAAACTAATCGCATTCCAAGGGAAAAAGGAAAAAGCAATAATACTTAAGCTTATCATTGCAGATATTTTATTACCATTATTATTATTTTATTACTTATTTTGGTCCTTAATTTAAGCATCTTAAATAGGAAAATAATTACTACTTTTAAGTTGCCTTGTTTAGTTTTATTGACAACAACAACAATAACAACAACAACAACAATAACATACTCAGTATTATCTCACACCAGTTGGGTTTGGGGAGGGTACTGTGTACGCAGACCTTATCCCTATCTTGTGAGGATGGAAAGGTTGTTTCCAATAGACAATCTCTATCAATCCACTTGTCAAGCATAGAGAGGCCTTGCCAAGTATAAGAGAGCCTCACATAAGTATGATATAAGAAACAAAATAAATTTTCTTTGCCTATTATCTAAGCAAAGGATATATGGCAAACATCACAAGCGATTGTCAAATGAAGTCGCTCAACGTGACATATTGATATATAATATTACTAAAGGAGTAATACATTACCATCCTTGTGGGGAAAACATAAATGAAGATACGCACATCACTCAATCATTGAAAGCATATACATAAAAACTTTCATCACCGAGGGGTCTACTGAGATGAATGAAATTTCTCCACCGTTAACGAGAAGTCGAGTTATGAAAATGGTGAACCTTTCGATACGAAATGCTTTATTCCCTTGGTGGCCCTATCCGGCGTGAAACTGGACATGAACTGAAAAAGGAAAAGAAAATAACTTCCACAACAAGTAGGATTGTGATCGGCTGATGGTGATGTGAAGTTGCGAAAAATGAAATTTGCACGCTAATTGTTTCAAATCACAGCTGGGGGTGTAACCATACGCAGATTACCTGTTGAACTCAACTTCCTCATAGCTTCTGACTGAGAAAATGAGTTGATGTGGCATGAGTAACATGACATCCAATTCAAAGATTAGAGATATCGGACAGCTGTGGGTCGAAAAATAACTCCACAAGAGTATGAGTTGCAAGAATCTCCGTAAAGCTCGGTGATCACGCCCAACTCTAGTCCTAAAAAGGGTAAGCGGTCGCTGCAAATATAATCCGGTCTAAAAGTCCGGAGTCGAATCCCACAGAGAACTAAGGCTTAGCTATAATTGTTCAATATTGCTAAGAAACACAAGTCCAAACATTTTCCTAATTATAAAGATTATAATGTTTATTCTTATCTAATTAACTAACAAATAATAGAAAGCAGTACAATTATCAATTAACAAGGATAAGGATTGAAGACAAGACTAAGGAGGTCTAAAGTTATGATTTCCCCAGTTGTCGGAATCTTTCCCGCTGTGTCTTCTATAATTTCGCCTAAGTATTCTCTACCGATCGTGAGTACTTTGGTTGTCGTAATTCTCTCTCGAGCAATTACCGCAATTTACTAGATGTATTCTCTCTAACTACACTAGCTGGCACTTACTTTATCGCTCACTACGATCGCACCAAGGTTTCGTTATCTCTAATCCCGCCTTTAAACCCTCCGTATTGATATCTTACAAACGTTAGGAGTGATGTTGTTCAACAACTACCTAAATATATACTCTCTCTCGAGAAGTACACACTAAATAGGCACAGTCAATTGATGGTCATTCAATCAACAGCAAAAAATACATAGTTGAACAAGTAGAGAAATCCAACGGCTCAATTATATTAAAACATAACACGAATTCATCCTCCAAAAGGTTTCATCAAAACCCTAGATAACAAATTAGCTATTCATAATAGTATGCATAACTACAATACTAGAATTCATAACCAATAATGGAAATAGGAAGAAGGAAGTGAGAAACTTGTAGAAGAATTCTCCGCCTTGCTCCTAGTGTGTTCTTGCATCCTAAGGTCGAATCCCTAGTCTCCTTAGGTCTAAATTATGTCAAAAGTATGTCAAAGGTCCTCAAAATACCGTTTTTCCATGTATATATACCAAGTAGGGTCGGGCCCAAATAATTATACCTTCTCCTACGCAAAAAAGGACACTTTTCTCGGTCAGGACGTCCGCGGCCGTGGATTCAACCGCGGATTTGACCGCGGATTTTACCCGGTGTTCTGCCTCAGATCCGCGGCCGCGGATTCGACCGCATGTTTCACCCTGTTCTGTTTGGAATTCAGAAAAGTATAAAACATGAAAGTTGTAGCTCTTTGAATTATATTTCCAACCATATATTGTGGAGTCAAAATGGAATTCTGAACGAAAAGTTATGTGCATCTTACTAGACAGTGCGCAATATGCCTACTCGATTCTTCGTTCGTTCTTAACTATCATCCGTTGATCCCCGAAAGCGATCCCAGCTTAATTCCTTGGCTTTTACTCAGATTTCAAAGTTTCAAATTACTTGAATTCATTCCATAACATCTACTTAGCTCGGAATCACTCCTACAAGGCATAAAACACACAATTAGTGCAAAACACTAGCGACTAAAGCTCAAATTCAATTAAAATGTAGTAAATTAGAGTGTAATAAGCGACTAAAATACGTAATTATAGCTTATCATCACTTGGATCTGAAGATGGTGAAATCGAATTGAAGTTGGCACAAACACCGTTGTTATACCTTTAAATTTTAAGCAAGTAAATACTGAGTTGAATTTGAAACCACTAGGTACGACAAATTAAACACATTAAGAAATAGTCAGTCGCACAATTTTCTTGAAACAATAGAACTACAACTGTTTACCAGTTACATTGGAGCTCACAAAAGATCTTTTAGTAGCGATTGCTGATTGATAGTCGCAAATAGGTTTCAGCAAACTTAATTTAGTAAATATTTGTGGCAACTTAATCACAGTCGCCACTGAAACTTCTCGTGACAACTATTAGGGTCATCATGAATATAATTATCCAGGGATCCACGAAACCTACAATGGTCGCCAAAACCTCTTTTATTGTAGTGATAGTTGATGCGTATGTGGCAAAGTTATCGCCTTGAGTCAGTAAACTCACCCTTAATTTGTATATGTTTGAGATTCTAAAGCTCAAATTGAGCTAGCAATGCAACTAGGTGAGGCCCATCCGTCAGTTGTTATATATTGACCTCAATAGTTGCTTAACTATAATAGACGTTTAGATCATACAATGTTTTGAGACGATCCCAGGTGTTAATCTTTAGTTATATCTATATGCCATGCTTTAGTTGTGTTGAATGTTTAATATGATTATAGATAGGTTTTTGTTATGAATGAATATTAACTGTTGGGATATTGAGTTGTTGAATGTTTAATTGGAAGAATTCATTGATGTAGTAGGGTCATCAACATCAAAGAAGGCAACTAGCTCGATCGAGAGAGGGTATTTAGTTAGTACTATGAGAACTATCCTTTGGTGGTAAATGTGCTTCATTAGATCTGAAACTGAACGTACGCGTTGTAATTGGAAAACAAGCTCAAAAGTGAATTAAATACCCACATTAAAAATTAAAAGATCCTTGCAATTTAATTTCATTAAATGATATTAGGCCTAATAATATTCTTGATTACATTCAAGCACTCTGTGGTGTTGTGTCTTGTTCACGAAGTAGAAGGGACCTCAAGATAGCTTCACCGATTGGACCAACATGCCACAACGCATGTCCACCATCACTAACTTCATGATAATGAATCCAAGGTAGCCTTTTGGAAACATATCTTGGTAAGCGACAAGGTACTATGTTGTCCTCATAACCTTGCCAAATATGAACTGAGCTTTCTTTTTCATCAGGAAATGGATTACCAAATTCTAGTGGATCAAAGTCCCACTTTCCATAAGCCAAGGTGAAGTCTTGGAGAAGAGACTCAAAATCACTTTGCTTCGGATAAAGTTTCTGCAAATTAATTAAGACAATTAATTTTCAAGATAATCATTTCGCGAAAACTCATGTTTGATTTGAGAGAGGTGGATGATGAGCTTTACCGGGTCAAAAACTTCCGATCTATTTGCATTCTTTGCAACTTCCCTGTCCTTTTTGCTTAACAATGCAGAATTGCCCGAGAAAACATTGTTCGATTTTTGTGTAAAAAATGAGTAGAGTAACCCAGGAGCATAGCGTGCGAGCCAAATTACTAATCGCCAAAGCTTGTTATTATGATCGTTCTTGATCAAATCATGAGGAAGGGAGTTCCATTTGTAGTTGATTATTGGAACAACAAAAGCCACGCCTGATAGCCTGTGTGGTATGCGTCTGAGGCAATTCCAGGCAGGATAGCTTCCAGCAGAAACTGAAATTAGATAGAATTTTGATCCTATTTGTAGTTGATCAGCTACTTCTTCTATATCACAAGCTTCACTTTCTAATGACCGTTTAGGATTTATATCACTTTCCCCATATCCAGCTCTATCAAACTGTAGCATATATATCCTCATCTTCTCTAGGATTTCCTAAAGAATATAGTTAGTGGATCAATCTAATGAAAACATTATTTAGGAGCTAAAAGCGGAGAGACAAATAAACTATTATTGGATGTCCCTCTCTGAATGTGAAATATCAAAACAACCATGTTAACAATTAAAGAGAAAAAATGAGCATCAAACATACTTTTAATTCTTAGGAGACTAGGACGATAATTCTTCAAGATTAGGAAAGTAAAATGTTGTATTACTAGTAAAGTTGAAAAGGGTGTTAGCTAGTCATACTTGGGTTGCAAGAAAATCCTTATCTTTGGAGCTGTTAATCCCATGGACAAGGATGATTCTGTGAAGGGATTTGTCCATTGGGACTCCTCTTTCTCTGTATGCCAGCCATCTTCCATCCTTTAGTCTGATTCTTGGTGAAGAAACAACTCTCTGCATTTCCCTGCTATTCGATGGTGATCTTTGAGAATCAGAAAACCCCACGAAACTTAACACCGAAACTGCAATTTTCTTTAAAAGCATCTCCAGAAGGGATATGAAAACTAATAGAAGCAAGCCAACAAGTTTCCTTAAATCCATTTCTTGGAAAGAAAAAGAAATGAAAGACAGAGGAAAACAATGGCGGGATTGATTTGGGCAGTCGTTTCTCGCTCTGAAAATAAGTTGCTATTTTATAAGTAGTATTATCAGTGTTTCTGATACAAAATTGCGATATCTATATTTATCCAAGGGTGTGAGTGGGATGGTTGATATTCTTTTTCTCTAACTAGATGTCTGGAGTTCGAGTCCTAGAAATAAAAAATCTTTCAACAAGAAATGCTTTACACTTTTTAACGGGCATATCCGGGGAGAATCCAAATTAATTGGCTCAGTGAGTTTTTAAAAAAATGAAAAATAGTTTTGTATAGTGCCACAACTCATCAGCCAGAGTCTCCATTTTGTCTGCTTACATGTGAGAGTGGTGTTCATCAGCCTTTTATCTGCAATATCTCTAGCTGTATTCTTTCAATAACTTCATCAAGTCGCCGTGGAATACAATACCCTACGTCTCTGTTTTCACGCTCAGTGTCACTTCCAGATAGAACATTAATTTTTTATTTGTTTGTCACACCTCCCTGCATGTATCTCATAAAAATTACTGCTAGTATAAACTAACATGTTAAAACAGATTTAATACAACACTAATATTATAAAGGTAACGTACCATAGTAGTGGGAGAAGATAGAGATTTTTAATAATAAGAAGTCTTAAGAATTTTTCAATCAGTCTAGCCATACGCTAGCTGTCATCCTCCTTTTTTTATTGCACTAAAATAATCTCCTACATTAGTGATCAGAAGGCAACTAAAATGTCATATAGGCATTTCCTGTTACATTTAGTCCCTTGCAGTCTTGTTCAAATACTTTGATTACAAACAGAAAGGGGACGCGGGAGTCATAATAAAGAAACATTTAATTCTACTCTTCCTACTTTCCTTTCTTCAATATCTGTTAATCATCCTACTCTTCTTTCTTTGATACCCACAAGTAGCAAGTCTCTATCTCTAGTACATATGTCCTGGTAATATTTAGATGACAAACACAAGTACTGGAATAATGGAAAGCTTGTTCATCATTGTGGTCACATTCTGTATCTCTTTCTTCCTCATACTTCTCTTTAATCTTTTCTTCCAGAAAACAAAGAAACTCCCACCAGGTCCCTTTATCTTCCCAGTGATTGGGATGTTACCATTGCTAAGAAAAACTAGTCGCGATCTCGAACTCATGCTTCGAGATCTCAAACGCAAATATGGTCCTATCATCGCCATAAAAATAGGCTACTCATCTCCATCCATAGTCATCAGCAGCCACTTGTTAGCCTACCAGGCTTTAGTTCAGCAAGGTGCCATTTGCTCCGATCGGCCAATTGCTTCAACAACCAGTAAAATTTTCAACTCTAACCAGCGGACAATAGCATCCAGCTCTTATGGTCCCACGTGGCGGCTCCTTCGTCGAAACCTCATCTCAGAAATGCTCCATCCCTCTCGCATCATCAAGTCCCACTCCAAGAACCGAGCTTGGGTACTAGGCATACTCATTCAAAAGCTCCTTCTTGCTCATGAATCAGCCGCAGCTGATTCTGCCACGGAAGCGATCATGTTACTTGATCATTTTAAGTATGCCATCTTCTGTCTCCTTGTCCTCATTTGCTTCGGGAATAAGCTCGATGAGTTTCAAATAGAGCAAATTAAAGACGCACAACATCGAGCACTTAAAAATTTTCACCGTTTCAGAATACTAGATTACTTTCCTGAATTTTTAGGAAAAACAATATTTAGAAAACGCTGGAAAGAGCTCATTGAACTACGAAAAGAGTTGGACGGGGTCTTCATCCCTCTGATCCAAGATCGGGTGAAATACAAATTAGAAGCAGTGGGAGCGCCTAAATCTGGAGTTGATCATCATCACAAAGAAGAGGAGGAGCTGGAAGCCGATATTGCTTATGTTGATACGCTGGTGAATTTGGAATTGCCAGAAGAAAAGAGGAAGCTCAATTACCAAGAGATGGCCAGCCTCTGCGGCGAGTTCCTTGCTGCCGCCAGCGATACAACATACACCGCCTTGCAGTGGATTATGGCATGCTTGGTAAAGTACCCTTCCATTCAGGAAAAATTGTATAAAGAAATATGCCAAGTTGTGGAATCAACACCATTATTACAATCAATTAAGAACAATAAGGTGATAGAGGAGGCAGTGAAGGAGGAGGATTTACAGAAAATGCCATACTTGAAAGCAGTGATTTTGGAAGGTCTTAGGCGACATCCACCAACTCACTTTGTTCTGCCACATAGGGTAACAGAGGATATGGAGTTGAACGGCTATGTTATACCCAAGAACGCTACCATCAATTTTATGGTGGGGGAAATGGGCTTGGACCCAAATGTGTGGGATGATCCAATGGAATTCAAGCCAGAGAGATTCTTGGTGGATGGAGATGGAACTCTTCAAGAGTTTGATATAACAGGAAGTCGAGAGATCAAGATGATGCCATTTGGTGCAGGGAGGAGAATATGCCCAGGCTATGGCTCTGCTATGCTCCATTTACAGTACTTTGTGGCTAATTTGATTTGGCAATTTGAATGGAAGCCTGTGGAGGGAGATGAAGTTGATCTAACAGAAGGGTCAGATTTCACCGTTACAATGAAGAATCCATTGCGAGCTCGCATCAGTCCCAGGTGTTGTACGGGGAGCTTATAGAAACCACAAGTACCATTCAGTTTAATTTCATAATTCGGTAACCAAATGAAAGGGTGTTTTGGCTAATGATGTTTCTATACAGCACCATTTTGTTTCATACTATTATGAAGATGTCTTTTTGGTGTTTCAACATCTGTATGTCTTTGGATTGAACGACGAATTAAATAACTGCCCGTAACTTATGGTTATAATAACCAAATGCTAGTATTAGCTATGTACAAAATAAATAGAGATGTATGTACAATTTCAAAGTATGGGGAGTGTAAAAAAAGAATTAAAACAAGGGATGTGGTTTTATGTAAATATACTTCAACACCACCAAACAACACAAGTTCTTTATTTTTCACTCTTCTGCCTTCTTCTCAGTAAAAACCGAGGACAAAGCACAAGAGGTAGAGTTTTAAAAGCACAAGTTGAGATTTGATTCTGGAATGATGTGATGTACATATCAACAAAGTCAAATCTTTTTGGATATGAATATCCCATAAACCAGCATTTTCCAACCTAAACATGCACGTAACTTGAAATTCTTTAATACTTATGCTAATGACAATCTTCATACACTAGACCCGTGCTTATTGCATATTGCCTTGAGGACCCAATTCATTGGATGTCCTATGGCCAGGAAATCTTGTGGGAATCTTCACAAAGTTATAACAGAAAAAAAATTGCGCTCGAGATTTCAAGAGCTTAATCAAGCAAAGAGGATCAATCAAAACTGGTATTGTAACAACAGAACAATGCAAATGAATCGTCAAACGAGTTCACGCATTTTCAAACTAAAAATAAAAATAGTAAATAAAACTTAAGTTTTGTCAAAAATAGGAATTACCGAACATGAGTGTAATCATTAAAGCCACAAAACAGAAATTACCGAGTTCATTACCCATTATAAATGACAAGAGTGGGTTGCTCTAGTGGTAAGCATTCTCCACTTCCAACCAAGAAGTTGTGAGTTCGAGTCACCCCAACAGCAAGGTGGAGAGTTTTTGGAGGGAGTGAACCGATTTTCTGAGAGCGTAATTTTTTTATTTTATCTTTTTTCCTATAAACGAAATAAGATCGTCGCAAAAGAGCTTTTTCTTGGCGATTTCTTATGGTTCGCCGATAAATGTTTACTTTCCAAGTCGAATATGAGAGTCGCCATTATCAATTTATGTGGCGACTAAATGTGTCCTAGAAAACCATATTTCTTGTATTGAATTCTTGTTTACATGAAACGTTTGAAAGAGCGAAGGCTTCACTGCGAAGCCTTGGTACAGCAACAGCAGTTAAATGAGAGGAAAGGCACCTCCGCTCTATTAAAGAAACTAGTTAAGTTACAAGCGCGGTCATACATGTATCATTATAAATTTAGTTGATATAGAAAATATAAAAGTTTATATAAAAATTTATGATTAAAATATAATATAAGACATATGCAAAATGTAAATTAAATGTACAAAAAAATACATATAAAAAAACAAAAAAGGAATAAAAGTGTCACATAGAGAAAAGTTAGCTTTCATTTTATAGAAAAAGAATATGTAACATAACTCTTCTAGCATGCCTTTGATTTATATTTGTCCACAAATAATTTTAATTATTGTAAACAATATCATTTGTTATTAATAAATGTATAATTTAGAGATAACTATTATTCATAATAAGAGACATTTGGTCTAAAAAAAGAGTAAATTTTATGGGTGGTCATCTACTTTTGTATGCATTACACAAAAGTCGATATTCTTTCTTTTGTTACATAAAAATCATTTTCCTTTGCTCAACTTTTCACAAAAATAACTTTCGACATTTTTTGTTAAAACCCCACCTAAAATGTGAGAGAAAATAACAAAATGATCCTTGTATTTTCCGGTAAGTTTAATATGCGCCCATAAATATACTCCTTAGTTGTTTTGATTAATAAAGTAGTCAAAAGTGAGTACTTTTGGTTTTCTCGAGTATTTAACAAATTATAATTGTTATTTTATTGAAAAATGCAAAAAAAGAGATTACTATGGAATCACATTTAGAAGTGTATTTTTTACAATTTCGGCTATTTTGGACTTATTATAAGATTTTGTATAACTTTTTGAGGCGTAATATGCTATTTTAAAATTTATTTCTAGCATCTTATGCATTTTTTGTTTTACGACTTCTGGATTTGACAAGTCCATCCCATCAAAGTATTTAGTCTTACTTGCAATTAGGTATAAAATAACTGAATTTTGTTGTTCTATAATTAATCATACGGTCTGAAGATATAAAATTCGTATATCATGAAAAGAGTAACTCATTTTCAACGTGAATATAGGTTAGTTGCATTAAAGTCGATTGTGGCGATTGGTGAATTTGCGTTCATCCTTTGGTTCGACTTTTGGACAAATCATGAGTTTTTTTTATTGATTAAATGATCAAATACTAACTATTATACAATAAGAAAAACATGAAAGTCCAGAAATTAATATAACAATAAAATAAAAATAACGTTCGGACATATTATTACTTTTCCTTTGTATTTTACTTCTATTATTATCTGGTAACCATTGATTGGACTAATTTGGATTCTTGCCGCCAAGCCGTGTAAGGCTCTTTAAAGAAGAAAACGGGATCTGCCAGACTGCCACATTCTCTAACTTTGCAAAATATAAAAGAAAAGATCAAGCACAAAATTTTCTAGTTTCTACATTTCCAACAAAAGCTATGGACTCCACACCTTTTATAGTGTATATTCCTGCCCATTGAAAGCATAAAATATTATACGGGAATCGCACCCACAAGGCTACAAGAAATATAATATGTCAATAATGAACTCAAGATACTTAAATAAAAGATATATCCATATATAATCCTTCGTTGAGTAAATCATCTTATATTTAACTTAGATATGTTTGAGCAAAAAATAAAAGAAGCGAAGAAAGCCATGAAGTACTTAGTGTTGAGTACTCCATGAGCAAATAAAATAGTGGAACTCCATTTTTGGTTTAGTTTCTTGAGAATTCACATGAGAGCCAAAGTTATTTGCCTTTCTGTAGAAGCCGAAGCCTTCTTATAACGGTAAGCATCGGTAAGCACTTAAACCATCTTGTAACGGTAAGCATCGGTAAGCACTTAAACCTTCTTGTAACGGTAAGCATTTAAGCCATATAAATTAGCAAAAACATTACTAAGCATTTGTCTTAGAAACACATTTGTCTTATAAACCAAAGGGAAAAGTTGCATATGTTAGGAACGCATCCATTAGAATTGAGAAGCGGCAGTAAAATTTATTTTTCCTTATATATCATGCAGCTACAATCAAGGGAAAAGACGCAAGTTTGTTATTTTTTTATTTTTTTTTTGGTATTTTCTTAACGTAAGGTAAAGGCAAAAATTGCAAAAAAATGGAGAAAAGAGACAATATAATTGATGGTCATTGGGAATGGCTAAATTATTGCATTTTAAAAGAATTCTTTATGGGTTTAGTTCTATTAGTTGAATAAATTATAGGACATTTATTGTCACGACCAAAAAACTGCTAAAGGTCGTGATTGCACCTAACACCGCCGCCAGGCAATCCAACGGTGATCTATCAACTTACTTACCTATTTTAGTAATTGAAATCAAAAAAATTTCTTAATGAAATAGTATGAAATAGATTTTCAAAGTAAGTGATAATATTTACACAACTACATCAACGAACAACCCATAGGAACTCCAAAAACCCGTTGTTACAAGTACATGAGCATTTTTCTAAGGAGTACAATAATAATATAACAGATGTCCCAAATGTAATAAGACAAAATAAATAATTATTACAATGGCAACTCGGTAGACTGCGATGCATAGCCTGGAATGCAGCTCACATGAAGTCTCTTCAACAGGTGCGCCTACGCTCCAAGGTAATTATCAAATGAACCTGTCAGATCCTGCACATTTAGTGCAGAAGTGCAGCATAAGTACGTAAATCAACGCGTACCCAGTAAGTATCTAGCCTAACTCCGGAGAAGTAGTGACAAGGGGTCGACATCGATACTTACTAAAGGTCCAATAAAACAATATAATAAAACATAAGCAGATATGAAGCATACGACAATGATGGGGTAAATCTGTAAGTTACATAATCTTCCACTTACTTCTTTTAAAGCATGAATTTCTAAACCATGTATTCTACCTTAATAACTCAGAAAAATGTCAAGTGTCATTATCAAATAAATAAGGAATACCATATAAAACGCCAGGCATTAGTAGAAGGTTTATCTCGTGAACATTCGGACTACTAACGATATAACGTACGATTTCGCTGAGGTCGTTCGGCCGATCCAGAATAATGTGTACACTGCCGAGGGACGTGAGGAACGATTCATAGATGCATCTATATACTACCAAGGCATTCGGCCCGTTCCACAATAAAAGTAAGGAAGTCACCGAATTACGGGACACATTTTTACAATACAGCACATGAGCATAAAATGAATATAACTCTTACCGTTTCTCAAATAACTCGCCCACAACTCGAAGTGTTAAGGGTTGACCTAGTGTACATATATTTACTTCTAAATCAATTTCAATTATAACTTCAATAAATTAAACCAGCAGAATGGGTTCAAATAATTTAAATATTATATGATGAGATCCTAAGTCTACCCGGACATAACATGATGTAGCTACATACGGACTCTCATCACCTCGTGCGTATGTAGTACCCACAACTAGTTGTACATAACAATAAATATCACCTATGGGGTAGTTTCCCTCTCACAAGGTTAAACATGAGAGTTACCTCGCTCCGAAGTTTTATAACCGGCTCCAAAGCGTCTCTAACATCTCAAACCCAAGAGGTGTAAGTTACATAATCTTCCAATTACTTCTTTTAAAGCATGAATTTCTAAACAATGTATTCTACCTTAACAACTCAGAAAAATGTCAAATGTCATTATCAAATAAATAAAGAATACCATATAAAATGTCGGGCATTAGTGGAAGGTTTATCTCGTAAACATTCGGACTACTAGCGATATAACGCATGATTCCGCCGAGGTCTTTTGACCGATCCAAAATAACGTGTATACTGTCAAGGGATGTGCGGCACGATTCATAGATGCATCTATATACTACCGAGGCATTCGGCTCGCTCCACAAGAAAAGAAAGGAAGTCACCGAATTACGGGACACATTTTTACAATACAGCATATGAGCATAAAATGAATATAATTCTTACCGTTTCTCAAATAACCCACCCACAACTCGAAGTGTTAAGGCTTGGCCTAGTATATATATATTTACTTCTAAATCATTTTCAATTATAGCTTCAATAAATTAAGACAGCATAATGGGTTCAAATAATTCAAATATTACATGACGAGATCCTCAGTCTACCGGGACATAACATGCTGTAGCTACGTACGGACTCTCGTCACCTCGTGCGTATGTAGCGCCCACAAATAGTTGCACACAACAATAAATATCACCTAGGGGTAGTTTCCCCTCTCACAAGGTTAGACAGGAGACTTACCTCGCTCCAAAGTTCCATAACCGGATCTAAAGCCTCTCTAACACCTTAAACCCAAGCCTATCGATCCAAAACTATTCAAACAATGTGCAACCAATCAAAATATATTCTAATATCCATAATTAATCAATGTAAACAATTTCCAACTCTGCTCGAAAAGTCGATAAAGCTAACCCTCGGGCCTACGTGCCCGGATTCCGAATATTTCCAAGATAACTTTACCCATGACACCACAAACTCAAATATAAGATTTATTCCTAATTCCATGTCCAAAATCGTAGTCAAAGTCCAAAATTATAAATTTTAGGTCTTCTACCAAAATCCCACAATTTTCCTAAATTTTCCTCCTTAAACCCACATATAAACCTTACATTAAGCTCCCAACAAGGGAGAAATTACTTACCTTGTGTTACATGATGAAAACGCCTCTAAATCATCCAAGAACCGAGCTCCAAAAATCCCAAATGAAAATTGCGAAATGACCATGTTCGATCCCCTTATGTTCTGCCCAGTTTCCGCTTCTGCGGACATATTTGTGCATCTGCAGCCTCGCTTTTGCGAGCCAAAATACGCATTTGCAGAGCACACTGCCCAGCTGAGACCTCGCATCTACAAAAGCATTTTTGCTTCTGCGCAGGCTCTTCTGCGATGGCCAAACGTGCATCTGCGGATCTGCCGCTTCTGCGTCTTAATTCTCGCTTCTACGATTCCGCAGGTGCAGGAATTTCTTCGCACCTGGGACCACTGCCTTGCCCCTTCCATTCCGCTTCTGCGAGCTCGACCTCACTTCTGCGATGTCGCTTCTACGACCAAGACATCGCATAAGCGATCACACCAGTTGCTGCCTAGCTTCAGCATTTCTTAGGTCCAAAATATTAATCCGTTAACCATCCGAAATTCACCCGAGGAACTCGGGTCCTTAACCAAATATACCAACACATCCCAAAATACAATACGAACTTAGTCGAGCCTTCAAATCATATCAAACAACACTAAAACCGCAAATCGCACCCCAATTCAAGATTAATAAACTTTAGAACTTCAAACTTCTACATTCGATGCCGAAACCTAGCAAATCAAGTCTGATTGACCTCAAATTTTGCACTCAAGTCATAAATGACATAACGAAGCTATTCCAAGGCTTGGAACTCCAAACAGACATCGATAATATTAAAATCCACTTCAAGTCAAACTTAAGAATTTCTTAAACTTTTAAAATACCAACCTCCCATAATAAGCGTCGAAATGCACCCGGGTTCGATCATCATACGAACCTATTGGAACCTTCGAATCCCGTTTCCAAGGTCGTTTACTTAAAAGTTAAATCTTAGCCAATTCTTCCAACTTAAAGCTTCCGAAATCAGAATTTTCTTTCCAAATCAACTCCGAACTTCCCAAGATTCGATTCCTACTACACGTACAAGTCATAATACCTGAGGTGAATCTACTCTAGGATTCAAACCGCCGAACAACGCGCTAGAGCTCAAAACGACCGGTCGGGTCGTTACATTCTCCCCCACTTAAACATATGTTCATCCTCGAATGTGCTAAGGTCTTCTCGTGAGTTGTCCAAAATCACTATTTAACACCTCATGCACCTACCCGTGCCACCACATTCCAGTTGAACACATTAGCTCGAGCCAGACTGAAAATCCTCCCTATAACCTTAGCTAACAAGCTTTAGAACCAAGTTATGACTTCCGAATTTCTTTACAAGGCCTGATCCTAACACACGGACACCGTACCAATCACCACATACGGTACCAAAACATGATCATGCATCTATGCCGAAATCACACCATACTCCACATAAGTCTGTTATCTATAATAACATTCCCCGACCACAATAGCTGAGATTCCATGAATCCGATGCCCACAATACACCTCATGACACATGTGAGTCCTGTTCCAACTCTCGCAATGCTGCCAAGACAAAAGAGATGCGTAGAAACTCATAACCACCTACCGAATCAATAATTCATGGAGTATCTCCTCCTGACAAGAACCATTACCTCATTCTGAATTGAATAACGATATTTTCTCTTTAATGAACCTTATATAAATCTGATTGCTCAAATTTTAGGTCCAATAACCTCGTCTCACCCATTACAAGATGCTCAGGAAATAAGTCATCTCAGACACTGCCAAAAATCTTATATGACAACCATAACGCGCTAACAAGCTCCAACTCGAATGCGATACATAAGGAAAACGAACTCTGGAGAAGGACTACCAAGCCCACGTAACAAATAAATCGGCCGAATAGATGCTGTGAACCTACCTCAGGGATGAAAACAAGGCACACAAAATATGTGTAAGGAGCTATGCTCAACCTTTCGTTGTTGCGGCGTGCAACTCGATCCGACATTACACTATTGCGGTGTGCAAACCGATCCACATAATATGCCCGTGGCTGCGTGCCATCTGATCCGCACATAACAATCACGAAGAAAACACACATATCAAGCCGTAACGCTTATACTTACGAAATGCCTAAATATCGACCACAAGCACGCCAAGTGCAGAATACCAAATCCTAGGGATACGGATAGTGCCATACATTATGAAACCCAAGCACAACTAAGGTACAATAAATGACATGTATCTCGAGAGCCACCCTACTCACATAACACCAGAAGCTACATATGACCTCAACACGTGTACGAATAATCAAGCCGCCTCACAACCCACATGGAGTAATAGAGATTTACATAGAATAGCTGACGACGGAAATAATATTCGACCTGACGTAAAGCACACACTCATGTTAGTCACACCAACGGATCTCACACCGATTCTAATCATACCATACTGGGCTAATAACTTTCCAAAGATCCACAATGGCCCTATTCATGACACATAAGAACAACCATCAAATCCGAAACAAACTCACAAGGGACACAACCCAAGGAATAGGGAGCCTCTCAGTCATAAGCTCTCGCATTCGCGATGTTACCATAACCTCCATACTTGGTCTTAATCTTTAACAATCAAGTGACTAACATGCCACACTTATACAAATCTCCCCGTGGGGTACACTCCCACGACCTTCCGCTCAGGTAGCAAAGTCCGCAGATCCATTCCACCAACCGTACTAATTCTGTAAGGCAAATCACAATCCGCCAATCAATACACAATGCCTCTTCCACAGAACACCGTTCTCAGGCGATACTAAGATAACGCTAGCTCACTCTAAACATTTGAATTCTTCCTTGCTCATCTGAGCTCGTAACATTCTTATCAACACCGAACCGCAACCTTGATCCTCAAGTTTCAAATTCTCATGCTGGTCACTGCACCCATCATGCCGCTACGAGAGAATATAAGAATTCATCATAACCCCTGAATTACCAGTAGAACAAACACTTCATTGGCTAGAAACCTTTCACTTAACTCATTTCAGAAGAACCGATGCAACACGCAACCGAATTCCCAAACCGCAGAAAATACAAACCTCAAGTCGTGACCTAAACCGCCATGACTCTTCCGGAATCTATTTACAAAACAAGGCCATTTGAATCAAATACCTCTTAAATCAATCAAGTTATGATGACTGTCAAGCCGCACGTACGTCCCAAACAACATGTATAACTTCACACACCGAAGGGACTGATCATTGCCACAATCATGTCGATTAGACTATTACTAACCAACCCAACTCCTTTCAATTTACTCTTGACATGTCTTAGAAATAAGAATAGCTCCATTCGCAACATAACGAACTCAATCCGCACTCATCCCGAGTGACATGCATCATGAGACCACATCGTCTCAATACTCATGAACCATCTCATACCCTATTTATGCACACAATAGCATCTCCAACTGGTACACCCATTCTGCAAGACCTTCCACGAATCCGAAGCTATTTTTTCCTTTCCTCCAATACTGCACCGCATACCCGATGATAACATAGAACGTTTCAAGTCCCATTCATAATACACTGTGAAAACTCGATCCTTAACCACACGACGATCCCGAAATCCTTAGGCATTGCACTTAAATTCTTGAACCCACTAGAACCATTGTTGAGAGTCACCCACTCTGAACTGATCCCGAATATCACCAGACTTCAACGCTCTGCTAGCACATGAACACACTCTCAAAGAAGTAACCAGCTGAATTCGTTTCCTTGTACATTACATCCATAAGAAACATAGACTCGGAGTCTTCCCAAATCCTTCACCTCAATCGATAAGGCGAAGTATAACACACATTTATCGAGTTCCTTGTTCGACTTACTCATGACATTTCCTTTTCCTTAGTCATAAATAATCCACCAATACACCGATAACCAGAAACCGCACAAGCAGACAACCACGCGATCCAATCGTAAATGGTGGGGCTCCCCCACTTAGCTTTAAGTTACCATCACATAATGTAGAGCCCATAACGATTCCTCCCACTCAGTTACCATGATCACGTACTGTAACCCGCCAAATTCCTCGAAGTCCCTTGTTAAGCCTTTCATGAACATTCTGAATAATCAGTCTCAATCACATATTCGACCTCATACCGGGTAGCAAGTAGTATTCTTCGTAGAAGCTTCATCAACATCACGCAACCGCTAACCTACTCATAGGAGATAACCCACCTATGGAATTCCTTACCGACATACTCCAACGACGCTGCACTAGGTACAACTACCACGTAATCAGTAAACTTTCCTGAGCCCATTCTCGCCCACCGGCTGTATAAGTCTGTTCCTTCCCCATTGGCGTCCACTGAAAGTTCAACAATACCTTCCAAAATCAAAGCCATGGTGCATCCAAAACGATAATCAAATATTTACACCCCTCTTTATTTCAGGCAAACTTCTTTCTGCCATATTCAATATTTCTTCACACAGTAATCACCATTCAAATTACAATCCGTGGACCTAGTCACTTTCTACCATGCCTCCCAAATCGCCCAAATCTTCCTCAAGGTATGTGGCTATCCTACAACAGAATCCATATACTACTCTGACACTCCCTCTTCGGTCACCCATCTCCTTTAAGTAACTTCTCGACCTCCGCTTCTCATACTTGACCTGCTAGGAATTCCTCCACCGCGAGAAACCTTCCGTCGTGTCCTTCCTCATACTTCACTGCCCCAATGTTGCCTCAAATCAAATCCATACCTGTAGCACTTGAACTAATGAATTGCTATCAACTCTAAACGTCTTAGAAGATCATCTTTCTCGGGCCATCAACACAAGAAACACTCCTTCGATTTTGAAACCGCTACACCCCGCTATCTCTGACAACTGCTTCTCAAGTACCATTTCAGAAGGACGGCGACACCGCATCACAACGAAAATTCCACCACGCTCGAAGATACCTAGTATCGTTACTCCATCAACTAAAACCTGAACATCCATCATCCGATTACCTTTCCTTTGCTGAGATTAAATGTTGAACCTATAAATCATGGACTGAGAAATCCTCCTTCCGAGCCATTCACTGCCGCGATCTATACATAAGCACTCTACCATTACACCAAGACGGTGCGATAACAACTCATGAATAACCTAGAAATCCGTGCATAGCCTCAAAACTATAGAAAGTACAGATACTGATCTGAAAGGACAGAATACCCTTCCACAAGGTGACGATAATAACTCGTCCGAACACGCAGGGAAAACATCTGGCACTATGTCTGCAGTATCAATACCACTACTCGACGTCCAATTGACAGCAAGCGTTTCATGTCGCATAAGATTGAGTATGAAGGAAATAAAGGCACAAGCCTCAATGGAATCAAACCGCACGATGAGGAAATGAAGAAGGGGAGTGCTCCTAATAGCCCTGTAGCCTCTCGAAGATAAGTACAGATGTCTTCGTACCGATCCTCAATACTCTACTAGACTTTCTCATGACTCGTGAGACCTAAGTGAACCTAACGCTCTGATTCCAAGCTGTCACAACCCAAAATTTGCTAAAGGTCGTGATAGCGCCTAACACCGCCGTCAGGCCAGCCAACGATGATCTATCAACTTACTTACCTATTTTAGTAATTGTAATCAAAATGTTTCCTTAATGAAATCGTATGAAATAGATTTTCAAAGTAGGTGATAATATTTACACAACTACATCAACGACCCGTAGGAACCACCAAAGTCCGGTGTCATAAGTACATGAGCATTTTTCTAAGGAGTACAATAATAATACAACAGTTGTCCTAAATGTAATAAGATAGAAAAAATAATTAGTACAATGGAGACTCGGTGGATCACAATGTGTAGCCTGGAATGCAGCTCGGTGGACCGCGATGCGTAGTCTGGAATGCAGCTCACATGAAGTCTCCTCAACAGGTGCACCTCCGCGCCAAGGTGATCATCGAATGAACCTGTCAGATCCTGCACATTTAGTGTAGAAGTGCAGCATGAGTACATAAATCAATGCCTACCCAGTAAGTGTCTAGCCTAAACCCGGAGAAGTAGTAACGAGGGGTCGGCATCGACACTTACTAAAGGTCCAATAAAACAATATAATAAAACATAAGCATATATAAAGAATACAACAATGATGGGGTAAATCTATAAGGTACATCATCTTCCAATTACTTCTTTTAAAGCATGAATTTCTAAACCATGTATTCTACCTTAACAACTCAGAAAAATGTCAAGCGTCATTATCAAATAAATAAGGAATACCATATAAAACGCCGGGCATTAGTGGAAAGTTTATCTTGTGAACATTCGGACTACTAGTGATATAACGCATGATTCCGCCGAGGTCGTTCGGCCAATCCAAAATAACGTGTACACTGCCGAGGGACGTGCGGCACGATCCATAGATGCATCTCTATACTACCGAGGCGTTCGACCCGCTCCACAAGAAAAGAAAGGAAGTCACTGAATTACGGGACACGTTTTTACAATACAGCACATAAGCATAAAATGAATATAACTCTTACCGTTTCTCAAATAACTCGCCCACAACTCGAAGTGTTAAAAATTAGCCTAGTATTTATATATTTACTTCTAAATCAATTTCAATTATAACTTCAATAAATTAAGACAGCAGAATAGGTTCAAATAATTCAAATATTACATGATGAGATCCTAAGTCTACCCAGACATAGCATGTTGTAGCTGCGTACGATCTTTCATCACCTCGTGCGTACGTAGCACCACAACTAGTTGCACATAACAATAAATATCACCTAGGGGGTAGTTTCCCTCTCACAAGGTTAGACAAGAGACATACCTCGCTCCGAAGTTCCATAACCGACTCCAAAGCCACTCTAACACCTCAAACCCAAGCTCGTCGATTCAAAACTATTTAAACAATGTGAAACCAATCAAAATATATTCTAATACTCATAACTAATTAATTTAAACAATTTCCAACTCCGCTCGAAAAGTCGATAAAGCTAACCCTATGGCCCACATGCCCAGATTTCGAGTATTTTCGAAGATAAAATTTACCCATGACACCACAAATTCAAATATATGATTTACTCCTAATTGCATGTCCAAAATCGTAGTCAAAATCCAAAATTGTAAATTCTAGGTTTTCTACCAAAATCCCACAATTTTCCTAAATGTTCCTCCTTAAATCCACATATAAACCTTACATTAAGCTCACAACAAGTGGGAAATTACTTACCTTGTGTTACATGATGAAAACTACTCAAAATCGCCCAAGAACCGAGCTCCAAAAATCCCAAATGAAAATGGCGAAATGACCAAGTTCGATCCCCTTATGTTCTGCCAATTTCCGTTTCTGCGGAAATATTTGCGCATCTGCGGCCTCGCTTTTGCGAGCCAAAATGCGCATCTGCGGAGCACACTGCCCAGCTGAGACCTCACATCTGCGGAAGCATTTTTGCTTATGTGTAGACGCTTCTGTGATGGCCAAACGCGCATTTGCGGACCCGCCGCTTCTGCGTCTTAATTCTCGCTTCTGTGATTCCGCAGGGGGGATAGGACTAGAGAGTCGGGAACTTTCACTGCAATTGAAGGAAGGCCCTCTTTTCGTGCGATCCTGTGACCACAGCCTTACCCCTTCCATTCCGCTTCTGTGAGCTCGACCTCGCTTCTACGATGTCGCTTCTGAGACCAAGACATCGCAGAAGTGATCACACCAGCTGCTACCGAGCTTCAGCATTTCTTAAGTCCAAAAAATCAATTCGTTAACCATCCGAAATTCACCCGAGACACTCGGGACCTTAATCATATATATCAACACGTCCCAAAATACAATACAAACTTATTCGTGCCTTCAAATCACATCAAACAATGCTAAAACCATGAATCACACCCTAATTCAAGCTTAATGAACTTTAGAACTTTAAACTTCTACATTCGATGTCGAAATCTATCAAATCAAGTCCAATTGACTTCAAATTTTGCACACAAGTCATAAATGACATAACGAAGCTATTCCAAGGCTCGAAACCCCAGACGGATATCTATAACATTAAAGTCCACTTCAATTCAAACTTAAGAATTTCTTCAACTTTTAAAATACCAAACTCCCATAATAAGCGCCGAAATGCACCCGGGTGATCCGATACTCAACTCGAACATACGCCCAAGTCTAAAATCATCATATGAACATATTCGAACCTTCGAATCTCAATTCCGAGGTTATTTACTCAAAAGTCTAATCTTAGCCAATTCTTCCAACTTAAAACTTCCGAAATCAGATTTTTCTTTCCAAATCAACTCCGAACTTCCCAAGATTCAATTTCGACCACACGTACAAGTCATAATACATGTGATGAAGCTACTCAAGGCTTCAAACCGTCGAACAACGCACTAGAGCTCAAAACGACCGATCGGGTCATTACATTTATGTTTTCTGATTGCTCCAACACACTTCATATATGATATAACCAGATTCATAAAAAATAAATTGAAGCCAAAAGAAAAAGTGATATTACTACCACAATGATATTAAAATGGGGTTGTCCTTATTTTATTGGATAGGTAATAACTTTACATATACAACCACATAACAACAACAACAACCCAGTATAATCTCACTAGTGGGGTCTGAAGAGGGTAGTGTGTACGCAGACCTTACCCCTAACATGAGGTAGAGAGGCTGTTTCCAATAGACCCTCGTCATCCTTCCCTCCAAGAACTCCCCACCTTGCTCTTGGGGTGACTCGAACTCACAGTCTCTTGGTTGGAAGTGTAGGTTTCTTACCATCAGAGCAACCCCTCTTGTCAACTACATAGTAACAAACAATATTTTTTAGAAGTAACAAAAATGATAAAACTTCGTTGTTCTTCATCCTTAATAAAATCATGTTGTCATTAATTATAGTCCGACAATTATGAAGCTTTATTTTCTTTGCACATTAATTAATGTCTAAATTAACGATCATAGAAATTTTTATATCCACCATGTGTCATTATACTTATCCATCGAAGCACCATCAATAATTTATCTCTTTTACTTCTCCATTACTAAAAGAAAAAAAGAAAAATTTACTCTATATAATCACTCTTTACATGTGTATATGATTCATATATAATTGAGGATATGAAAGTAATCTCATAATAAAGGATATATGAACACAATCCCAATGTTCATCACACTTTACTCGAAATGTCCACATTTCAAGTAATGGTAAGGCAAAATATTATTTTGTTTTTAATATTTTTATGGTTTCACACAAACAACTTTTTTAGACACAGATTTTTTACCATCTCGCACATTTTAATCATTTTTATAGTTATAAGTATTATAGAAAAAAGATTTTTAGTATCAATTTTAGATTTATTTTTATTTTTTCCTCGATTAGAGATTATAAACTTAACTAAATAGTTTTATTAGCTTTTTAGGTCTTACAATCTGTATAGGTTTCTAAATTTTTATCATTTCTTTGATTTTTTAAAAATGGAAAGAAGAGAAAATACTTTTTTTTAAAAGTTCATTTTTCTTAATTTTATATTAGGTGGTTTACTTGGACTTGTTTTATATTTAGAATATTAACGCCAATAGATAGTCATAAGTTCATAATAATATATCTTTCATGTTTCAAATGATTATTTGAAACTCAACATCAAGATACGAGTTAATTAGCACGTGAGTTCCATAAAAAAAGATCTTAACAAATAGAAATATCATTAATTTTAAGAAAAATAAAGATTTCAATAAACCTGGCCAACTTGAAAATGTAAAATTTACACCCCGACCAACATCCACGCACATGAAATAAGGCCTTTCTACATCAAAGGTACAACGTCAAGGATCTCTATGTCCTAGCGCTAAATTTCATGCTCCTCTTTTACGTCTGAAAATAACCAAGTATGTCCATGATATATTTGTAAAACCTGTGCAACAATGATTGCTACAAAATAAATTCCAGAAAGTACTCACTTCTTCAATTCCTACTACTCGGAAAAAATTATAGGCCGAGTTCAAGTTATTACCGTGGCTTTTACTAATATTTTTGCAAATTATTATTTTTGAAATCAGATGGAGAGAAATGAAATATGTATAAAGTAAGATGTCAAATGAGAATATGGAAACAATGATGTTGGTAGAAATGTCATGATCCTCATAAGAGATAAGTAAAACTCTCTTGTGGATAATAATTGAGCCTAGCTAGTCCTTGATAAGTAGGGATTTTGACTGTTTATTAGCACCTTCTAGCTTTTGTTTTGGTCCAAAAGTATTGAATTATGTTGCCGAAACTAATGAAATCATGCAAAATTGCAGGAATGCTGGAAGTTTGGTCTTCCGAGATGAAATCCGACTCAAAAAGGAGTGTTCCAAATCCCAAGGCAATAAAGAGCGGAGAAGCACAAATGTGCGGTCCGCAGAAGAAATTGCGGACCGTAGAATTCTATCTGCGGCCGCACAACAACAAGAAAAATGTAGCAAACCTTTAAGCAATGTGCGGACCGCACATGAATTGTGCGGCCGCAGAACTTGGCTAGGAGTCAAAGATCAGAAAGTATGCAAAAAGACCAAGTCCAGGAGCCTTTGTGGATTGCCTCGCGGCCGAAGTCCAGAAATGTGAGGCCGCAGAAGATTGCCTCGCGACCGCAGTTCAGAAATGTGCGGCTGTAGAAATCCACTTTTTGCCAACTGATGAAATCTGCGGACAGCACAGGGAATTGTGCGGCCGCAGAATCTCTCGAGGGGCATTTTTGTCCGAAATTTTTGGCCCTATATAAATAGACGAGTTTCACAAAATTAGGTTAAGATTTGAACATCTGAAGTTGCTGTAGCCGTTTTTCTTTACTATTTTAGGAAGTTTTACATTATTTTGGTGTATTTACATTAGATTTCATCATTTTAATCGTCCATTATGAGTTTAATTAGCTTTTCTATTTTCTTCAAAACCCATTATGAGTAGCTAGACTCTTACTAGGGTTGTGACCCAACCCTAGTATGTAAACCTTATGGGTATCTAATTTAGTGCTTGTTTATGATTGAGTGTTGATTATTTAGCTTAGTTCATGCTTCAATTTTAGAATTAATGGTTGCAAATAATGATTCATGCCTATTGGACTTATTCTCTACTTGAGAAAGAGGGACCTGGTGTAGGATAAGTTAGCTAACAAGGAATTGGGTCAATTGAGAGATTTATTAACCCAATTAAAGGGTTCAACCTAGAGATACTAACAACCCGACTTAAGCTCTTATCAACTGTTTTAGTTGATACCCATTTAGACTTGAGAAAACCAAATTGGGCAAAATCACTTTCTGACCGAGAGGTATTGAGAGGGTAACGTAGAGTTGAGAGCTATAATATGCCCCAATTGACAAAACAAGCATTACCGTCTTTATCTTATTAGGCAAACACATAGGTTATGGTCACAACCCTAGGCCTTTAAACTATTTGGAAAAACACCAAAAATATTGATTCGCTTCTAGTTTCTTTTCTTTAACTTATAATTGCTAGAGTAAAATTAGAATTAGAAATCAAAACTTGTTGTGGAAGTGCAATTTAGCTATTCTCTTCGCTTTCGTCAAGTGCATACTCCTAACACCCCTAGTAACTCCCTGTGGAAATCAATCCCGATTCTTGTTGGGCACTATTCTTCCAACGACTGTTTCCACTCATTATTGAGTGCGGATTGGACGCAGACCAATTTTTGGCGCCGTTTCTGGGGAGTTAAAAAGGTGTTAGCTATATATTTGGGTGTGTTTTTGGAATATCTTCTTTTTCTTCCGTGCTACTAATTTGTTTGAAATATTGTAGGTACAACCATGGCGAAAAATGAGCTCGAAAATTTGCCTTTAGGGGATGTGGACGTCGAGGATGACCAAGTTGATGAGGTTCCTCTTGAACCTCAAGCCAATAGAAGAGGCTGAGTGCCTCATGACAATGTCCCCGCTCCACCCCCACCTCCACCACGAGCGACTCCAAACTGGGTGTTACCCAATGAAGGATATGCCAGTGCAATAGTCCCTCCCCGTATTATGGCAGGAAACTTTTAAATCACAAATGTAATGCTCACTTTGCTAGAGCAACGATGTTTCTTCACCGTGCTCCAAGTCAAACTGCATACAAACATTTGAAGGGGTTTGTGGACACTTGTTGGGGGAGAAAACATACAAATATTTCCGAGGATGCATTGAGGCTAAGGCCTTTTCCCTTCTCTATACGGGGAAAAGCTTTAGATTAGTTGGAACGTTTGTCGAACCATTCCATTCACACTTGGGATGAGTTGGCGGAAACGTTTATCTCTAAGTTCTTCTCTCCCAGGTATATGGCTACACTTCAAGATGAGATTTTAGCATTCAAGAAAGAGCACAATGAACCACTACACGAGATGTGGGAGAGGTATAGAACAATGGTCAAGGAATGTCCCAACAACGATATGACTCTTTAGTTGAAATAGCCAAGAGTTGCTAATCAGGGAAGGAGTCATTGATTTTAAGTCCATAATGCGGCCTCCCCTCCTCCTCCAAATGAGACAAGTGGTCCGACACTTGGTTTTCAGTCCCTTTTTTTTATCTTGGATATCAATATCAAACTCTTGCAACAAAAGCACCCATCTCATCAACCGAGCTTTGGAGTCCTTATTGCTTTTAAGATAACGATGCGCCACATGATCCGTGTGGACAATGACCTTTGCACCCATTAAGTACGGGCGAAACTTCTCAATTGCAAACACAATGGCAAAGAGCTCTTTCTCTGTAACGGTATAGTTGACTTGGGCACTATTCATGGTATTACTAACGTAGTAGACCGAGTGAAAACTCTTGTTGATATATTTCCCCAAAACAACCCCAATCGCTACGTCACTTGTATCACACATGAGTTCAAAAGGGACACTCCAGTTTGGAGCGGTGATAATGGGAGTATTTGTCAACTTGAACTTCATCAATTCAAAGGCTCTCATGCAATCATCAGCATGGCCTACCAATCTATCAAGCATTTGATCTAAAAAAGGAAGTGGAAAATAATCCTTCCTTTTGACTTTGTTGAGCTTGCGATAGTCCTTACACACCCCATCCGGTCACCGTTCCTGTAGGAATCAACTCATTCTTGTCATTGGTGACCACCGTCATGCCTCCCTTATTTGGGACACATTGACCTGGAGAAGTCCATGAACTATCAGAGAGGGGGTAGACAAACCTGACATCCAACCACTTGATAATCTCCTTCTTGACAACTTCTTGCATAGCCTCATTGAGTCTCCTTTGATGTTCAATTGATAGTTTGGCGCCTTCCTCCAAGTTGATCTTATACATGCAAAATATAGGTTATGTCCCCCGAATATCCGCCAAAGTCCACTCAATAGCCTTCTTCCTTTTTTGTAGCACCGCCAAAGTGGAGTCTACCTGCACGTTAGTCAAACAAGAGGAAAGAATAGCCGGTAAAGTAGAACAAGGACCAGGCAATTCATACCGAAGATGTGGAGGCAATGGATTTAACTCCAAGGTAGGAGGTTCTTCAATAGAAGGCTTTGTAGGAGGAGTTGTTCTATTTTCAAGATCCAAGGACAATATTCGGGGTGCATAGTTGTACGACCCCATTCCTTGCAAAGAGTTCACATATTCCACGAAGCCATCAATCTCGTCATCATCAAAGTTGAGCAAGACAGACTCCAATATATCACCCACATTGATCATAGCACTTGTATCATCAACAATAACATCGATCACCAAATCCACAAAAGAGCACACCTTATTACTATTCGGTTGCCGCATTGACTTACACATATGGAAACCCACTTTTTCATTACCAACCCGGAATGTAAGTTCTCCAGCTTCAACATCACAAAGAGCCTTCACCGTAGCAAGGAAAGGTTTCCCAAGAATAATTGGAACCTCATAGTCAACTTCATCATCTAGAATGACAAAATCCGCCGGAAGAATGAATTTATCAACAAGAACTAAGACATTTTCAATCACTCCCAAATGTCTCTTCATAGTACGATCGACCATTTACAATCTCATAGAGATGGGTCTTGGTTGCCCAATTCCCAAGGTTTTGAAAACCGAATATGGCATCAAATTGATACTTGCCCCAAGATCACAAAGAGATTTTGCAAACTCGGCACTTCCAATTGTACAAGGAATCGTGAAAGCACCGGGATCTTCCAACTTAGGAGCCATAGAGTGCTCAATTGCACTCACTTGATGAGTGACTTTGATGGATTCAAAATTCATTGACCCCTTCTTTGTCACAAGATCCTTTATAAACTTTGTATAGCAGGGCATTTGTTCCAAAGCTTCAACTAATGGCACATTGATCGAGAGACTCTTCATCATTTGAATGAATTTCTTGAATTGATTCTCACCATTTTGTTTGGCAAGTCTTTAAGGGTATGGAGGTGGAGGCTTAGGCAATTCTGCCATAGCCTTTTGCACTACCGGCTCCGATATGTCAATAATGTGATCCCTAGACGGGTTCACCTCCCCCTGAGTCTCTTCCACACTATCATCAATATCAATCTGAACTTCATTATTTAATTGTACCACATTATTCGGGCCCTCTTCTTCTTGTACCACTTTCTCATCATCCACAAGTTGCCTTTCACTTAAGGTGGGTGCATTCTACCTCTTCCACTTCTTGTAATAATGACCATGGCATGCCCCATGTTGTTTCCACCCTTTGGGTTTACTACCGTGTCACTTGGTAGTGCCCCCTTAGGATGAGAATTTAGATCTTGAGAGATTTTCCCCATTTGCACTTCTAAGTTGCGGATCAATGTATTATGTGCGGCAAGTTGGGCATCCGAATTGGCATTCTTTTCTATTATTTGCTTAAACATATTCTTAATACGCCCCATCTCATTGTTTGAAGAACTTTCACCATGGGAAGGATAAGGCGGCGAGTTGCTCGGTTGTTGATACATCAGGGGCCATTAAAAACCTGACCCCTAGTTGCCTTGATTATTTTTCCATCCATCTTGATTGTTATACCCCCCTCCCCAATTTCCTTGATTATTGCCACTCCAATTTCCTTTATTGTTGTTATGCTAATTCCCTTTATTGGTGCCACCACTCTAATTTCCTTGGTTATTTGATTTCCAATTTCCTTGATTATTTAGAGGTCGCCATTGTTGTTGGTTTGGGCCTTGGAAGTTGTTTCTTTGCCCTTGAAAATTGTAAACATATTGCATCTCCTCTTCTTGTTCATTGTAAGAATCATCTTAGTCAAAACCATTATCCTCTTGCACATAATTCTCCACTCGATTTTGCACTTATGGACCCTTGGTTCTTCTTTTGTTTACCATCATGTTAACCCCTTCTATGGCATTGACTTTCTTAGGATTTTGCGATTGTTAAAGTTGATCCTTTGATAGTTGATACATGGTGGTAGTCAATTCGGCAATAGCTTTCCCATGATCATGCAACGCTTTGTGAAGGTGGATCACATTGGCCTTATACCCTCCTCATGCGCATAATAACACCTCCAGCTGGTGCACCTATTCTGAAGGACCTTCCGCGAATCCAAAATTGTTCCTCCCATTTATGTATTCTTCACACTATGCTGCAAAATCCCGGTCTTCAGCCAGACAACAAACCCAAAATCCTTTGACACCGCGCTTATATCCTTGAACCTATTGGAACCACTATTGAGAGCCACCCACTCTTACCTGGTCCGAAGTATAATCAAACTCCATCGCTCTGTTAGCTCATGAAAACTCCCAAAGAAATAACCGAATTAATTCTTTTCCTTGTACATCACATCCACAAGAAGCATAAGCTCTGAGTCTTCCCAAAACCTGCACATGAGTCGATAAGGCTAAATATAACACACATCCATCAAGCACTTTTCTTGAATTACCCCTGATGTTTTCTTTTCTTAGTCATAAATAATCTACCAATGCACTGATAACCAAAAACCGCTCAAGCAGACAACCACACAATCCAATCGTAGACAGTGGGCTCCCCCACTTAACTTTAAGCTACAATTACATAAATCTAGAACCCACAAAGATTCATCTTTCTCAATTTACCATGATCTCGCACCATTAACCAGCCAAATTTCTCGAAATTCCTTTGTTAAACTTTCCATGAACCTTCTGAATTATCAGCCACAATCTCATATTCGACCTTCTGCCGAGTAGTAAGTAGAGCTCTTCGTAGAAACTTCATCAAAATCACGCAACCGCTAACCTGCCCACAAGAGATAGCCTACCCGTGGAATTCTATACCTACATCTTCCAACGATGCTGCACTGGGTACCCCTTGAGCCCATGCTTGTCCACCGGCTGTACAAGTCTGTTCATTCCCCATTGACATCAATTGAAAGTCTGACAATACTTTCTAAACTCGAAGTCACGTCATATCCCATAACGATAATCAATATCTTATGCCCCTAAACACTCTAAGCAAATTTCTTTCCGTCATATTCAGCCTTTCTCAGCACAATAGTCGCCATTCCAAATAAAAACAGTAGACCTAGTCACTATTCTCAAGGTATATGACTATCCTACCACAGAATACATATGCTACTCTGGCACTCCCACTTCGGTTAAACCATCTCCTCAAGCAACTTCTCGACCTCTGCTTTTCATACTTGACCTGCTAGCAATTCAACCACAACGAGACACCTTCCACCATATCCTTCATATCCTCCGCTACCCAAGTGTTGCCTCAAATCAAAATCTATTTCTATAGAACCTGAACTAATAAATTGCTACCAACTCTAAGCCTCTTCAAAGATAATCTATATCAAGCCATCATCATTAGAAACACCGATTCGATTCTGAAACCGCTACACACCGCCAACTCTGACAATTGCTTCTCCGCACCAAATTCACAACATTATGCCCGAAGGCAAAGCAAAGAAGACCATAAGTCCGGCAAACCTTTATACCTTCAAACAAGGACGATGACACCACATCACAAATAAATATTCTACCACTCTCAAAACTATCAAGTCTCGTTACTGCATCAACCAAAGCCTGAATATCCATAGCCCGATTGCCTTTCCTCTGATGGAATTAAATATCGAACCTCTAACCCATGAATTGAGAAATCCTCCTTTCGAGTCATTCACTTCCGCGATCCAAAAATAAGCACCCTGCATCCTCTCGAAGATAAGTACAGACGTCTCCGTACCGATTCGCCAGACTTTACTAGACTTGCTCATGATTCGTGAGGCCCAAGTGAACCTAGAGCTCTGATACCAAATTTTCACGACCCAAAATCCACTATAGGCCGTGATGGAACCCAACATAGCCGTTAGGCAAGCCAACACTTAATCATTCATTTTATCATTTTTAAAATCATAAATCTTTCTTGGATAACGAGGTAGTGCATTAAATAAATCGTAGTTATGTACAACTTCGTTAAAATAATAAGTGAAAGTAAATTAGTGTAAAACAATCCATAACAAATTCTAGAACACCCCCAAAACCCGGTGTCACAAGTGCATGAGCATTTACTAAGGAGTAAAATAATAATACAACCTCTGTCCGAAACGTAAATAAGACAGGATAAAGTAAATGGTACGATGGAGACTCTGTGGGCTGCGATACGTAGCCTGGAATGCAGCTCTGACTATCCAAAATTAAAGTTTAATATTTATACATGCCCTAATAATTTCGAATTTCGGATCGGATCGGGTTACAACTATAACAATCCGAATCCGATCCCAATATTCAAAATTTTAATAAACACAATCCGAAATTGAGCGGATCAGTTCAGATTTCGGATATCCGATCCAAATGAACAACCCTACCCCTAACTCCTCAGACGCTCCTGCCGAGGCTAAGAAGAAGAAAATGATCGTGGTCAGGGTCAGAAAGAGCACCAAGAAAGCTTCCAGTGTACGAGCAAACTAGTAGAATATACAAAATCTCCTACACTACTCTCTGGAGTAAGATAAACAGAAAGATAAATACAACAAGGAAGAGACTCAAATCATGCACTATTAGTGTAAAAGTATAGCGTGAGTGCATAAACAACATGTACCCAGTAATTATCTAGTCTAACTTCGAAGAAGTAGTGACGAGGGGTCGACATCGACACCTATTAAAATAAATAAAATAAAGAAATCATAAGTAGACATCAAATACAACAATAATAGTGAGATAAGAAACATGAATTTATAATTCTCAAATGAAATATTAATTTAAAATCTCCAACTATTCATAGGCCAAGTATTTATCACATAAGAACCACAAAGTAATTTTCTAGTCTCATATCAAGAAGAAATATCAAGTAACCAGACTTCGAGCAATATCACGAACGATTTATGCCGAGCTCGTATGGCCTGATCCAGAATAGTGTGTACACTACCGAGGGTCGACCGACACGAACCATAGATGCATCTAATATACTGCCAAGGCATTCAGCCCGATCCACAAGAAGATAGAATACTCTACGAACTCATATTAATGGCTACTAAATAAGAATAATATTCAAAGAAGGTATAATCTCCACTAACAGTCAAGTAATCCGCCAAAACTCAAAGTAATGAAGCTCAGTCTCTACAAATTCTTTATCCAATTTCAATTATAATTTAAATAATTAAACTAACAAGTTGGGTGCAAATAATATAAGTAATAAATGATAGAGTCCTAAAAGTACTCGGATATAAGCATGATTTTAGCTACGTGGAGACTCTCTTCACATCGTGCGCACATAACACTCACAGTTATTAGCAAACAATCAGTTCTAACACCTACGGTGATAATTTCCTCTTACAAGGTTTGGCAAGAGACTTACCTAAAAGCCTCAAATCGGTGACACGCAATCCGAAACTCGCCAAATATTGTACAAACTAATCAATATATGCTCAAAAGTTTATAATTTAACTATTAGAGTAATTTTCCTACCCAATTTTGAAGATTCCTAAAATTTGCCTCCGAGCCCACGTGCTCGGATTCCGGAAATTTTCGTAAATAATTGTTACCCATAACCTCGCGAACATAACTATATAAATTTTACCCAATTTCATAATCATTTCTGCGGTCTAATCCCATTTTTATCAAAACCTAGGTTTTTCAATAAACTCTTAAATCTACATTTTACATGTTAAAATCTACCCATCATCTATGTATTTAAATTTACATTAGCTGGAAATCACTCACCTTATAATGCTTGATGAAAACCCCTCTCCAAGAAGCTCCAAATTCTGGCCAGGCGAACGGGAAGGCCACAGGTCCTGAAGCTTCGCGAACGCGACCTGTTGTCTGCGAATGCGTAGGGAAAAATGCCCAGTCCCCCAATTCCTTATCTGTGAGTGCGACTCCACCCCTGCGTCCGCGAAGAAGGAAACTAGAACCACCAATAGCAGAATTTCAGATTTAGCTAAGGGTGGTCCGAGAGCCACCCGGGAGCATGTCCCACCAACAAGTCCATAAACATAATACGAACCTGCTCAAACCCTCGGAACAAGTAAAATAACATTGAAACTAAGAATCACACCCCAAGACCAAATTGAATCAACTTATGAACTTTAAACTTTTCAACTAGCTCCGAACGCGTCAAGTCTTACTTAGACAATTCAGAATGACACTAAATTTTGCGTACAAATCATAAATCACCATACAGATCTATTCTCAGGCTCTGAATCCAAAACAAACCTCAATAACACCGAAGTATACTTAAAACCAAATTTAAAGAACTAGAAACCTTCAATGTGCCAACATTCAACATTAGGCGTCGGAACGTTCCCGGATCACCCGAAAGTTGATCTGAACATACGCCCAAGTCCATAATCATCATACCAACCTATTGGAATAATCAAATCCTGGTTCCGATTTCGTTTACTCAAAATATTGACTCAAGTAAAACTTGGCCATCTTAGGCCACTATTAAGGAACCAAGTATTCCGATTTCAACCCGAACCCTTCCAAACTCAAACCAACCATCCTCTCAAGTCATAACACACTAAAGGTACATATAGCGAGTATTAATTAGGTGAACAAGGATCTATAAAGTAAAACAATCAGTTGGGTCGTTACATTCTCCACCTCTTAAACAAACATTCGTCCTCGAACGAGTCGAGAATCATACTTAGAGTGCGGAATAAGTGTGGATAGCAGATCTGCATGTCCTCATCGGTTTCCCAAGTCGCCTCCTTGACTAGTTGACCCCTCCACTGGACCTTTACTGCAAAAATCTTCTTAGACCTTAACTGGCGAACCTGGCTATCAACAATGGCAACTGGCTCCTCCTCATAACCCAATCTCTCATCCAGCTTAACCATGATGTAATCTAACACATGTGGCCTGTTAGCATGGTACTTCCGGAGCATAGACACATGGAAAACCGAATGAAGTCCCGATAGACTGGTAGGCAAAGCAAGCTTATAAGCAACCTCCCCAACTTGCCTCAACACCTCAAATGGGCCAATAAACCTTAGGCACAGCTTGCCGTTCTTCCTGAACCTCATGATACCCTTCATCTATGAGACTTTTAGGAGAACCTTCTCGCCCACCATAAATGATAAACCATGTGCCTTCTGATCTACGTAACTCTTCTGTCTGGACTGTGCTATGCGAAGTCCTCCCTAAATCAACTATACCTTATCCAACCATCCTTTACTAAATTAGTGCCATATAACCTAGCCTCGCCGGGCTCAAATCATCCGATGGCCGAGCGACATCGCTGACCATATAAATCCTTAAATGGAACCATCTCGATGCTGGATTGGTAACTGTTGTTATAATAAAACTCAGCCAGAGGCAAGAATCGATCCCACTGCCCTCCAAAGTCAATCACACACGCTCTGACCATTTCCTCCAGGATCTGAACTGTCCTCTCAAAGGTTGCGTTGAGCTCTACCCGGGTACCCAACTCGCTCTGTACTGCTCTCCAAAAATGTGAAGTGAACTTAGGTCCTCTATCTGAAATGAAGGAAATAGGAACACCATGCAACCGGACAATCTCCTAAATATAAATCTGGGCCAATCTCTCTAAAGAGTATGTATTCAACACTGGAATAAAGTGTGCCGACTTGGTCAACCTATCGACAATAACCCAAATGACATCAAACTTCCTCAATGTCCGCGGTGAACCAACTATGAAGTCCATAGTGATGCGCTTCCATTTCCACTACAATATAACCATATGTTGAAGTAGGCCACCTGGCCTCTGGTGCTCATACTTAACCTCCTGGCAATTTAGGCATCTCACTACATACTCAACTATGTCCTTCTTCATCCGCCGCCACTAATAATTCTACCTCAGGTCACGATACATCTTCGTAGTACCCGGATGAGTAGAATACCGAGAACCATGTGCCTCCTCTAGAATCTTCTCCCTCCACCCATCAACATTAGGAACACATAGGCGACCCTAGAATCGCAGAACACCATCCTTACCAATAGTAACCTCCTTGTCACCACCCTGTAGTACTGTCTCTATACGAACTAGCAAGTGAGCGCACTTAGATCATCGTACTGACAAACCTTGATCCGCTCAAATAATGAAGACTGAGTCACAACACATGCAAGAACTTGACTGGGATCTGAAATATCCAACCTCACAATTTTGTTATCTAAGGACTGAATGTCCAAAGCCAATGGCATCTCCTCTACTGAAATGAATGCAAACTACCCATACACTCGCCCTTTCTGCTCAAGGCATTTGCAACCATATTCGCCTTGCCCGGATGATAAAAGATGGTAATATCATAGTCTTTCACTAACTCAAGCCACCTGCACTGCCTCAAATTAAGATCCCTCTCTTAAACAAATAGTGTAAGTTGTGATGATCGGTGTAAACCTCACAAGACACCCCTTAAAGATAATACCTCCGGATCTTGAGAGCATGAACTATCGCGGACAAATCAAAATAATGTACGAGGTAATTCTTCTCGTGGGGCTTCATCTGACGTAAGGAATATGCAATAACTCGCCCCTCCTGCATCAGTACACAACCCATGCCAACACGTGAAGCATCACAATACACAACATACATCCCTGAACCGAAAGGCAACACTAACACCGGTGCTATAGTCAATGTGGTCTTGATCTTCTGAAAGCTAGCCTCGCAATCATTGGACCATCAGAATGGAGCACCTTTCTGGGTGAATCTAGTTAAAGGTGCCGCAATAGATGAGAAGCCCTCCATGAACCGACGATAATAACATGCTAAACCCCAAGAAACTCCTGATCTCGGTCGCTGTGGTTAGACGAGGCCAACTCTGGATAGCCTCGATCTTCCTGGGATCTACCTTAATACCCTCACCTGATATAACATGCCCCATGAATGCCATAGAATCCAACCAGAACTCGCACTTGGAGAACTTAGCATATAACTTCTATTCCCGCAAGGTCTGAAACACAACTCTCAAATACTGCTCGTGCTCTTCGATACGAGTAGATCAATATGTCATCAATGAAGACAATGACAAATGATTCAAGATATGGCCTGAATACCCGATTCATCAAATCCATAAACATCGTCGGGGCATTGGTCAAGCCGAAGGACATTACTAGAAACTCATAGTGCACATATCTAGTTTGAAAAGTCGTCTTCGGAATATCCGAAGCACAAATCTTCAACTGATGATACCAGATCTCAAGTCGATCTTAGATAACAACTTGGCACCTTGCAACTGGTCAAACATATCATCAATACACAGCAACGGGTACTTGTTCTTAATTTTACTTTGTTCCACTAGCAGTAATCAATACACATCCGCATACTACCATCCTTTTTTTTTTTTGCAAACAATACCGGTGCATCCCAAGGAGACAAACTCGGCCTGACGAACCCCTTCGCTAGTAACTACTCAAGTTGTTCCTTCAACTCCTTCAACTCTTTCTGAGCCATGCGATATTGTATAACAGAGATAAGCTGGGTACCTGGCGCTAAATCGACACTAAAATCAATATCACAATCTGGTGGCATGCTTGGTAGATCATAAGGAAACACATCAGATAACTCCTGCACCACGGGCACTGAATAAATCGTGAGAGTCTCTACAACAGTATCTCGAACATAAGCCAAATAAGCCAAAAAACCCTTCTCGCCCATATGTCTAGCCTTCAAGAAAGATATAACCTTACTAGTGTACTGATAGATGAACCCCTCCACTCCAATCTAGGCAACTCTAGCATCGCCATGGTAACAATCTTGGCATGGCAATCAAGAACGGCATGGTACAGAGACAACCAGTCCATGCCCAGGATAACCTCAAAGTCGGTCATGTCGAGCAACAAAAGATCAGCTCTGGTCTCACAACCATAAAAATTCACAATACAGGACCGATAAATCCGATCCACAACAACAGAATTGCCCACTGGCATTGACACATATCAAGAAGCACCGAAGGACTCTTGAGAGACACCCATATAATGAGAAAATAGAGATATAACATATGAATATGTAGACCCTGGATCAAATAGTATCGAAGCATCCCTACTGCAAATAGATATAATATTTATGATCATGGGGTTTGAGGCTACTACATCTGGTCTGGATGGAAAAATATAGAACCTGGCTGGAGTGCCACCTGACTGACCTCCAACTCTAGGGTGACCCCTACCCACCTGCCCTCTGCCTCTGGTCAGTCAGATGGTTGGTGCGGCAGCTGATACAGTGATCATGGGATGATGGCCCTGCTATACTTCCTTGCCCCAAAGTCTGGGTCAAAATCTCCTCACATGACTAAGCTTCCCGCACTCACAACAATCTCTCGGTGCGAAAGATGACTGGCCCTGAGTCTGACCCTGGGGACCTGACCACCTACTAGAACAACCCTGAATAGCCGGTGGACAGTAGGAGCTCTCTCGAATGGCGCTACAATAGGGCTGCACTAGAGCACCATGAGAAGGCGGTGGTGTTGTATACGTGGGCCTGCTAAAATGGCCCCTCACAAACTGACCTCTACCCCCTAACCGAGCACCACTGAACCCTCCAAAAAATTGAGGCCGTTTGTCCCTCGGCGCATGCTATCGGTCCTTCTGACGGATAACCTCGATCCTCTGAGCTATCTCCACAACCTGCTCGTAAGGAGTCCCCATCTCAATCTCTCGGGCCATAGTAACTTGGATATCATAGTGCAAGCCCGCAATAAACCTCCGCACTCTCTCTACATCGGTGGGGACTATCATAAGTGCATGGCGAGACAACTTAGAGAATCTCGCCTCATAATCGGTCAAAAACATCTGACCCTACTGGAGCCGCTCAAAATTACCTAGTAACTCTTCCCTCTGAGAGGGTGGAATATATTTCTCCAGAAAGAGACGTGTGAATTACTCCCAGGTCAAGGGAGGAGAATTTTCTCGTCTGCTGGGAAGATAGCACTGCCACCATCTACGGGCCCTGCCCTCTAGCTAAAATGTGGTGAAGTCCACCACGTAGGACTCCAATACTCTCATGCTGTGCAATCTGTCCCTACAATGATCAATAAATTTCTAGGGTTCCTCATGTTGCTCACCGCCAAAGGCAGGAGGATGTAGCCTAGTCCATCTATCCAATAGCTTATGCGGCTCGCCGGTCGCGACTTGTCTAGGCTCTGGAATAGCCGCTGCAACTGGTTGAGCCTTGCCCACAGGTAGTTCTCCTGGGTCTTATATAAGGTAGCAACATGCCTTGGAGCCTGAGCGGCTGGGGTCCGTGCTCCCCCTCCCGCCAGAGATGTGGCTGGGTCCGCTGGAAATAAACCAGCATGTGTCATATAGTCCATGAACCGCAACAAATGCCCTATGACATTCTGAAATCCTGATACAGATGTTAAAGTTGCTGGGGTAGGCTCAGCTGCAGGTACCTCATCATACTCCTCAATAACAGGATCCTCAACTGGATCTACTGGTGGCACAATGGGAGAAACTCTAGGATGCCCTCGTCTGCTAGCAGGAGTTGGAGCCCTCCCTCGGCCTCTACCTCAACCTTAGCAATAAGGGGAGCAACTCTTCCATTGCTGGGTAAATCTGTCATGCGCATTCTCCGTATCTGTCAGAGAATAAGAGAAATATACTTAGCATCACATCAACTGCCTGATAGGAGATGAAGAAAGAGAAGTTTCCTAACGCCCTATAGCCTCTCAAAGATAAGTACGGATGTCTCCCCATGGATCCGCAAGAATCTATTTGGCCCGCTCATGACTTGTAAGACCTATGTGAACCTAGAGCTCTCATAACAAGTTGTCACGACCCAATTCCCACTATAGGCCATGATGACGCCCATCGTCGCCGCTAGGCAAGCCAATGGTGAACTATCCATCTAATTGTTCATTTTAATATTTTTAAAGTCATTGATTTTATTTAATAAAGGAACAATTAGTAGGTGATCATAATAATGTAAAACATGAAATAAACGAAAGAGTGAAGTAGTGAATTTAATAATTAAGAAAACCATAAAATATCTACTAGAATTTCCCAAAAATCAGTGTCACAAGTGCACAAGCAAACTAATAGAATATACAAAATCTCCTATACTACTGTCTGGAATAAGATAGATAGAAAGATAAATACAACAATGAAGAGACTCCGGGTGCTGCAGAACGGAGCAGAGGGAGCATCTCACTAATAAGTCTCCGGGTAGCGGGGGTACGTGCCTGACTGACCACCAGATGCACCTGCCTCAGATCCTGCACGATTAGTGCAGAAGTATAGCGTTAGTACATAATCAACATATACCTAGTAAGTATCTAGTCTAAACTCGAATAAGTAGTGACGAGGGGTCGACATCTACACTTATTAAGGCTCAATAAATAAAATATGGAAATCATAAGTAGGCATGAAATACAACAATAATAGTGAGATAAGAAACATAAATTTATAATTCACAAATATAACATTAATTTAAAATTTCCAACTATCACAGGCCAAGTATTTAACACATAAAAACCACCAAGTAATTTTCTAGTCTCAGATCAAGAAGAAATAAAAGTAAAATCGGACTGCGGGCAATATCACACACCATTTATGTTGAGATCGTACGACCCAATCCACAATAATGTGTACACTGCCGAGGGTCGACCAGCACGAACCATAGATGCATCTAATATACTGTCTAGGCATTCGACTCGATCCACAGGAACAGAGAATACTCTACGAAATCTGATTAATGACTACTACATAAGAATAATACTCAAAGAAGGCATAATCTCCACTAACAGTCTAGTAATCCGCCAAAACTCAAAGTAATGAAGCTCAGTCTTTACAAATCTTTATCCAATTTCCATTATAATTTAAGTAATTAAACAAATAAGTTGGGTACAAATAATACATGATAGAGTCCTAAAACTACCCGGACATAAGCATGATTTTAGCTACATGCGTACTCTTGCCACATCGTGCGCACGTAGCACTCACAATGTTAGCAAACAACCATTTATAACACATACGAGGATAATTCCCTCTTACAAGGTTAGGCATGAGACTTATAATTCCCTCTTACAAGATTAGGCATGAGACTTACCTCATTTCTAAGTCCTCTTCCCGGTCCACAATTCACACTAAAAGCCTCAAATCGGTGCCACACAATCCGAAACTAGCCACATGTTGTACAAACTAATCAATATATGTTCAAAAGTTTGTAATCTAACTATTAGAGTAATTTTTCAACCCAATTTGAAAGATTCTAAATATCGCACCAGGACCATGTGCCCGGATTCTAGAAATTTTCGTAAATAATAGTTACCCATAACCTCACGAACACAAATATATAATTTTTACCCAAATCCATAATCATTTTCCTGGTCTAATCTCAGTTTTATCAAAACCTAGGTTTTTCAACAAACTCCTAAAATTTCCATATTTTACATGTTCAAATTTACCCATAATCAATGTATTTAACTTATAATAGGTAGAAATCACTCACCTTGTAATGCTTAATGAAAACCCCTCTCCAAGAAGCTCCAAATTCGGACAACGCAAATGAGAAATGGGAAAAATAAGCCTAAGTCCCGTCTTTAAATCAAGACACTGCCCAGTTGACCCTTTTTCGCGATCGCGGAAGAAGCCTCATGATTGCGAAGGCAAAGCTAGCCCAGGCCCAGGATGTCTTCTTGCGAATGCGAGGGAAGACATGCGATCGTGAAGGCTTGCCCAGTCTGACATTCGCGAACGTGGTTAGCCCTTCACAAACGCGACGAGCAAAGGTGGCTGACCCACCCTAGGCCCTTTATTCTACGCAAATGCGGGCCTGGCTATGCGAACGTGAAGGTCACAGGTTTTGAAGCTTCGTGAACATGGCATGTTTGTCACGCCCCGAACCTAGGAGCGAGACAAGCACCCGGTGCCTCACCTAACCTGGCATACCAAATTGCGACTAAGGGACTCTGAACACATAATGTCATACTTTGGCCATGGGGCCACCTTGCAAGACAATTTGCGAAGCAAAATATAAAATTTGAATGGAAACTAGTGCTAACTAAACATCAATATAAAGCTAGGCTGAAAAGGCTGTCATAGCTACTACAGCTGACAAACCACCAAATTATATATACCAGGCCTACAAACCCAACATACTGTACTAACCAACAGGATATGTCTACAAGCCTCTACTGATAGATGTACTATGATCGGAACAGGGCCACGACCTACCCATAACATATATACAGATATACATAAGATGTACACAAAAACTCTAGACCTGATAACTCCGAAAGACATGGAGCTTACCGATCAGGCTGAACTTGGGAAACACCTACTGAGGAGGTCTACCCGTCTGTCTGTCTGAACCTGCCCGCATGAAATGCAGCGCCCCCAGAAAAGGGACGTCAGTACGAAATAATGTACTGAGTATGTAAGGCAATAAAATAATTGAAAGCTGAAACTGAACTGATAATATGATAACTGAAATTAACTGGGAGTCAAAGATGGTCTGGAGATATACTTACCTGCTGATACTGACTCAACTCTCTCAATATATTAAGTAAAATAAATGTCCGGCCCTTTAAAGCTCGGTACGTGTAAATGCTCTGCCGTAGTAGGCTCGCTCATAGGCGCTCGGCCATACTGGGCTCTGTATCTCGGCCATCCTGGGCTCGCTCATAGGCGCTCGGCCACAGTAGGCTCGGTATATATAACTTACCATCTGATCAGAGGTTGCCCAATAGGGGCCTGCCCACCGATTATAGCTCGATGGTGGTGAAAATAATGTAATACTGTATATATATAGACCCTCTGCTCTCTTGACTGAATAAAGACAAAACTAAACTGAATATGAAGTCCCGATAAGGAATAATATTGTAACTTATGAGACTAGAATAATGTGAATGAATTCATGAATACGAACTTCTCTTTATGTCTCATTATTAACACATGTAGCTACAAGATCATGCCAAAATGAAGGAAGGGCTTAGCCTTAACATACATTATCACAATCTTTCCAATCACCAAGTTGAACTCACCTCTTCGCACCTTAATCTACAAGAATGATAATAATACTATCTTTAAGTAACGAAAGGTACAACTATCGCACAACGAACGACAAACTTATTTTGTATTAAAACGCGCAGCATCTCCCCTATAATCCTTACTTCCCCCAAATTCAAGATAACACTAACAATACAAGAACAGAACAATAACAACATATATACACCATTTTTCAGCCCTATATACGCCATCAAATACTACAAAACAGCCCAACACACCCCAATCTCTTCATACACAAAACGACCACCGTAGTAGTGTCAAACGACCCGGAAATGTTATGACGAATGACCAGCCAACCACCCTACATTTATATGGTGTTTCTACAACCCCCTTCCTCCTCCAAAACTCCACAAAACAGTAGTAAAACACGTAGACCAACAGCAACACAAAACAGTCCACAAAACAGTCCGCTACAAATGAATAACTCGAACTCACGGCTTCCGATCACCATCCCGTGAGTTCTTACAAGTATAGAACGACTTAAAATGAATTTACAGAAGAAAAATTGGATGAAAGAGAGAAGTAAAATCACCTTATTTGTTGGATAACTCAGCTCTTATCTTGGTTCTTCAAACTCTAGGTTTTACCTCCAATTAGAACTTGAAAGGGAGAGAAAATCAATTAGGGTTTGTGGGAAATGTTTTGGGAGGATTCTTTGCAGAGCTTATGTTTGGTTATTATGCTCTATTTTAAGTCTAATATATGAAGAAAATAGGCCCTTAAAATGCCTCTTTGGACGACCCAAAATGGCCCATTTTGTGGGCTCTCATTTAAGCAAGTAGGTGACACACCTCCTTGTCACCTAGCAGCTTGTGCAGTATCACAAAAATGCCCATATCTCTCTACTCCGATTTTATATTGACAAACGGTTTAATGCGTTGGAAAATAGACTCATAGATATTTAATTTTATGGGTGGAACACCCCATAACTCTAAGTATATTGGGAGACAATTGCAGTTACATTTGACCCAAAGTTTCAGTAAACCTTATGAATGTAACTTGTGATGACTTTCATCGACTTTTGTTCCACAACTTGCTTGACTTCAAAACATAACACACGGATGTCATACGACTAATATTAATCATAACATAATCTCATTATCATGTTAATCACTCTAGTCTCACCCCAAAGGTACATGTTATAACATTTTCAAGTTGTCGACTCTCGACGAAACATTGTTTTATTTAATTGCTTTAGCTTCTGAACTGTCCAACCCTCTTTGTACTTGTTGTTCATGATCTTCAATATTTGTAACCTCAGAGGTAACATGATTAACTTACTTTACATACTTTTAAATATTATCTCATTTTTTGTCCTACATTAGTTTGCTTACGATGCATTTTTACGTACGAAAATATAGGGTGTAACATCACTCCCCCCTTGGGAATATTCGTCCTCGAATGTTTACTCTTAGAGACTTTGGAAAATTTTGCCAAAGTATCCTTCGTACACTAGGTTAAAACAAACCTGCACGTAACTAGAAAACATACTATGCATGCCACACATGGTCAATCTTTATAAATAACAGCAATTTGCCTCACCGACTGTAAATCATAAATATTGAAAGGGAAAAATAAAAGCTTACCTGATGACCTGCTAGCCTACATAGAGCTATGTTGTAGCGTCCCATCTCGAACCATATCTTCAGTTTGAAATAGGTGGGGGTATTTAGACTTCATTTCTTCCTCCGATTCCCACGTCATCTCTTCTACATTCTTGCTCCTCCATAAAACCTTCACGGAAGCTACCTCCTTATTTCGTAGCTTGCAGATTTGTCGGTCTAGGATGGCAACTGGAATTTCCTCGTATGACAAGTCCTCTGTAATCTGTACATCATCCTTGGACACCACTCGAGTAGGATTGCCAATGCACTTCCGTAGCATAGATACGTGAAAAACCGGATGGACAGACTCCAATTCTGAGGGCAACTCTAACTCATAAGCTACTTGGCCCACTCTCTGAATGATCCTATAAGGCCCAATATACCGTGGGCTAAGCTTGCCTTTCTTGCCAAACCTCATCACGCCCTTCATAGGTGATACCTTTAAGAATACCCAGTCATTAATCCTGAACTCTAAGTCTCGTCGCCGCACGTCAGAATATGACTTCTGACGACTCTGAGCTGTCAACAGTCGCTCCCGGATAAGCTTTACTTTCTCTATGGCCTGTTGAACCAGGTCTGGCCCATATAACCCAGATTCCCCAACATCAAACCACCCTATAGGAGATCTGCACTTACGCCCATACAAAGCCTCGTACGGAGCCATCTGAATACTGGAGTGGTAACTGTTATTATATGCAAACTCGACAAGAGGTAGATGTTCATCCCAACTTCTTTTAAAATCCAACACACATACTCGTAACATATCCTCGAGCGTCTGAATTGTGCGCTCGGCTTGTCCATCAGTCTGTGGATGAAAAGTTGTGCTGAGATTCACCTGAGTCCCTAGACCTCTCTGAAATGACCTCCAAAAATGTGCTGTAAATTGAGCCCCACGGTCAGATATAATATATACTGGTACTCCGTGTAGCCGCACTATCTCCTTAATATATAACTTTGCATAATCTTCTGCTGTAAATGTAGATCTGACAGGTAGAAAATGAGCTGATTTAGTGAGCCTATCGACTATCACCCATATAGAATCGAACTTACGATGAGAACGAGGTAAGCCCGTAACAAAGTCCATGTTTATCACCTCCCATTTCCATGTCGGGATCTCTATAGTCTGCATTAGCCCTCCCGGCTTCTGATGCTGTACCTTCACTTGCTGGCAACTAGTACATTGGGCAACAAACTCAGCAATGTTCTTCTTCATATCGTTCCACCAGTACACATCCTTAATGTCATGATACATCTTCGTCGATCCAGGATGGATGGAATACCATGAATAATGTGCCTCTGACATAATCTTGTCTCGTAGCCCTGCTACATCTGGAACACACAAACGACTCCTATATCTAAGAACCACATCTCCCTTGAGCTCTAACAATGGCCTCTTCTGTTGTGGAACTCGCTCTCTCAACTCGACCAACTCTGGGTCCTCGTACTGCCTTTCCTTGACTTCAGCTATGAGGGATGATTTTGTAGTGTTTTGGAGTACAACTCCACCATCCTCAGAATCTACTAACTGAACCCCCAACGAAGACAATTGATGAATCTCTCTAGCTAATTGTCTTTTCTTGGGCTCAACATGTGTTAAGCTACCTATAGATCGGCGACTTAAGGCATCTGCTACAACATTAGCTTTCCCTGGATGGTAGAGAATGTTAACATTGTAATCTTTCAATAACTCAAGCCATCGCCTCTGTTGCAAATTCAACTCTTTCTGCTTGAAGATATATTGTAGGCTTTTATGATCAGTAAATACATCAACATGAACACCATATAAATAATGCCGCCATATCTTAAGTGCATGGACAACCGCAGCTAACTCGAGGTCATGGGTCGGATAATTCCTCTCGTGCTTCCTCAACTGCCTTAAAGCATACGCAATTACCTTCCCATGTTGCATCAGGACACATCCTAACCCGACACCTGATGCATCACAATACACGGCATAACCCTCTAGACCCTCTGGAAGTGTTAGAACTGGAGCTGAGGTCAACCTGTTCTTAAGCTCTTGGAAACTCCGCTCGCAAGCCTCTGTCCATTGAAACTTAGTTTCTTTCTGTGTCAACTTCGTCAATGGTGCCGAAAGGGAAGAAAAACCCTCTACGAACCTCTGATAGTATCCTGCTAAGCCTAGAAAGCTACGAACCTCTGTCGGAGTGGTAGGTCTAGGCCAAGATTTCACGGCCTCAATCTTCTGAGTGTCCACCTTTATACCTTCATCTGATAATATGCCCCATGAATGCTACAGACTTCAACCAAAACTCACATTTAGAAAACTTAGCATACAACTTACGATCACAGAGGGTTTGGAGTACCGCTCGTAGGTGGTCCGCATGCTCATCCTCTGAATGGGAATAAACCAGAATATCATCAATAAATACTATCACGAACAGATCTAAAAATGGTCAGAATAGGCTATTCATCAAGTCCATAAATACAGCAGGTGCATTAGTCAACCCGAAGGACATGACAAGGAACTCGAAGTGGCCATATCGGGTCCTGAAGGCTGTCTTCGGAATATCTTTTTCCCGAACTCTGACCTGGTGGTACCCCGACCTCAAATCTATCTTTGAAAAGCATCTAGCCCCCTGCAACTGATCAAACAAGTCATCGATCCTTGGAAGTGGATACTTATTCTTAATAGTTACCTTGTTCAGCTGCCTATAATCGATACACATCCTCAGCGAGCCGTCTTTCTTCCGCACAAATAGTACTGGTGCACCCCAAGGTGAGGTACTGGGCCTGATGTAACCTTTCTCCAGCAAATCTTTTAACTGCTCCTTCAACTCCTTCAATTCGCCAGGTGCCATTCTATACGGAGGGACGGATATTGGTTGAGTTCCTGGAAGCAAATCGATGCTAAAATCAATCTCTCGCTCTGGAGGAATACCTGGAAGCTCATCTGGAAACACATCTGCATACTCTTTGACTACGGGAATAGACTGAAGTGTAGGTATCTCAGCATCTGCATCTCTAACTCGCACAATATGATAAATGCACCCTTTTGCGATCATTTTCCTCGCCTTCAGATAGGAAATAAACCTACCTCTGGGTGTTGGTGTATTACCTACCCATTCAAGGACTGGCTCACCCAGAAAATGAAATCTGGCTGCCTTTGCTCGGCAATCAACTGTGGTTTAGCAAGCTGCCAACCAGTCCATGCCCATGATAGCATCAAAATCCATCATCTCTAGCTCAACTAGGTCAGCAGAGGTCTGACGACTACAAATTGTCACCGTACAACCTCGGTAAACCCGTCTAGCAATAATCAATTCTCCGACCGGTGTAGATACCGCAAAACGATCACTTAGTATTTCAGGCACTATACCAAACTTCCTCGCGACAAATGGGGTAATATACGATAAAGTAGATCCTGGGTCTATCAAAGCATAAGCATCGTGAGAGAAAATGGTTAATATACCTGTCATAACGTCTGGTGAAGACTCCTGGTCCTGTCGACCCGCTAAAGCATAGATACGGTTCTGATTACCACTTGAACCAGAACCTCTACCTCTGCCCCGACCTCTACCAGCCGAAGACTGAGACTCGCGCCCTGAAGGATGCACGGACATAGATGATCTTGTTGCTGAACTCGCTGGTTGTGCCATTCCCCCTGAATCTCTATTTGGGCAATCTCGCATCATATGCCCTGGACGCCCACATGTATAACAAGCATCAGAACCTGCTCGACATTGACCCAAGTGTCCTCTACCATAGATGTCACACCGTGGAGGAAATGATCATGTCTGCGCAGATCCTCGTTATCGCTTCAAACCCGACGCCTGTGAGCTCTCACCTGGTCCTGACTGAGTATAGCGGTCATACCTGTAACCCTGTAACTAAGGTGGCGGAGGCCTAGGTGGCCGTCTGAAGTACTGGGTTGTATAACTACCCTAATATTGCTCCTGAGACCTGGGAAATCTCATCCTCTTACGTTGCCCTTGCTCAGCCCTCTCTGTACCCTGCTGTCGATGCCCACCCCTTTCTATATTCTGGGCGAATGCCTGAATCCGGGAGATATCCATACTATCCTGCAATGCAACGGTGGCACATGCCTCGGTTAACTCTGGGGCTAACCCTGCTATAAACCTGTGAATCCTATCCCGCATAGTAGCAACTATGGATGGTGCATATCTAGCCAATGAGTCAAAATGGAGACTATACTCTCGAACACTCATATTACCCTGCTTGAGGGATAGAAACTGATCGACTCGAGCCTGTCGGATCTCCCGTGGTAAGTACTGGTCAAGGAAGGCATCTGAAAAATTGTCCCAAATAGCTGGAGGTGCATTACGTCCCCTGGACCTCTCCCATCCCTCGTACCAAAGGATGGCTATATCTCAGAGTCGAAAAGCTGCTAGCTCAACTGCCTCTTTCTCTGTGGCATGCATAACACGAAAGATCTTGTGAAGCTGATCTATGAAATCCTGCGGGTCCTCCCTCTGATCTGTCCCCGTGAACTCTGGGGGACTCAAAGTAATAAACTCTCGGACCCTTGAACTCCCAGACCCCTCAAAAGTTCCTGCACTAGCTGATGCCCTAGCCTGTTGCTGGGTAGCTACCAACTGTGTCAACAAATGCACCGCACTTCTCAAGTCCTGATCTAATGGAAGTGGAGGGGGAACTGGATGTGCGGTTTCCCTAGGAATCTCCGTAGTTGGTGGAGGAGCCGGTAATGGCTGAGTAGGGGTCTCACCTTGAGCCTCAGACTGGGCCCCATCTATTGGGGGTACCCTGCTGGTCCCCTCACCTACTGCTGTATCTCTCTTCTGGCTAGCCGTAGTCTTCCTAGTCACCGTCATCTGTGCATGCAAATACCAACACATAAGTTTAATTCAAATTTCCTATAACTCAGTTCTGTAGCACGATTTAGATTTCAAAGAAGGTTAACCAACTCCTAAATGCCCTGTAATGACCTGCTTATATAATGTGGTGCACAACACATCTATAAACAAGACCCTACTAGACACGGCTTGTAGACTCCCTAGCACAGAACTGCTCTGATGCCAAGTTTGTCATGCCCCGAACCTGGGAGCGAGACAAGCACCCGGTGCCTCACCTAACCTGGCGTACCAAATTGCGACTAAGGGACTCTGAACACATAATGTCATACTTTGGCCATGGGGCCACCTTGCAAGACAATTTGCAAAGAAAAATATAAAATTTGAATTGAAACTAGCGCTAACTAAACATCAATATAAAGCTAGGCTGAAAAGGCCGTCATAGCTACTACAGCTCACAAACCACCAAATTATACATACCAGGCCTACAAACCCAACATACTGCACTAACCAATAGGATATGTCTACAAGCCTCTACTGATAGATGTACTATGATCGGAACAGGGCCCCGACCTACCCATAACATATATACAGATATACATAAGATGTACGCAAAAACTCTAGACCTGGCAACTCCGAAAGACATGGAGCTTACCGATCAGGCTGAACTCGGGAAACACCTACTGAGGAGGTCTACCCGTCTGTCTGTCTGAACCTACATGCATGAAATGCAGCGCCCCCAGAAAAGGGACGTCACACGCCCCGAACTTAGGAGCGGGACAAGCACCCGGTGCCTCACCTAACCTGGCGTGCCAAATTGCGACTAAGGGACTCTGAACACATAATGTCATACTTTGGCCATGGGGCCACCTTGCAAGACAATTTGCGAAGCAAAATATAAAACTGAATGGAAACTAGCGCTAACTAAACATCAATATAAAGCTAGGCTGAAAAGGCCGTCATAGCTACTACAGCTGACAAACCACCAAATTATACATACCAGGCCTACAAACCCAACATACTGCACTAACCAACAGGATATGTCTACAAGCCTCTACTGATAGATGTACTATGATCGGAACAGGGCCCCGACCTACCCATAACATATATACAGATATACATAAGATGTACACAAAAACTCTAGACCTGGCAACTCCGAAAGACGTGGAGCTTACCGATCAGGCTGAACTCGGGAAACACCTACTGAGGAGGTCTACCCGTCTGTCTGTCTGAACCTGCCCGCATGAAATGCAGCGCCCCCAGAAAAGGGACGTCAGTACGAAATAATGTACCGAGTATATAAGGCAATAAAATAACTGAAAGCTGAAACTGAACTGATAATATGATAACTAAAATTAACTGGGAGTCAAAGATGGTCTGGAGATATACTTACCTGCTGATACTGACTCAACTCTCTCAATATATTAAGTAAAATAAATGTCCGACCCTATAAGGCTAAGTACGTGTAAATGCTCGGCCATAGTAGGCTCGCTCATAGGTGCTCGGCCATACTGGGCTCTGTATCTCGGCCATCCTGGGCTCGCTCATAGGCGCTCGGCCACAGTAGGCTCGATATATATAACTTACCATCAGATCAGAGGTTGCCCAATAGGGGCCTGCCCACCGATTATAGCTCGATGGTGGTGAAAATAGTGTAATACTGTATATATATATATATATATATAGACCCTCTGCTCTCTTGACTGAATAAAGACAAAACTAAACTGAATATGAAGTCTCGATATGGAATAATATTGTAACTTATGAGACTAGAATAATGTAAATGAATTCATGAATACGAACTTCTCTTTATGTCTCATTATTAACACATGTAGCTACGAGATCATGCCAAAATGAAGGAAGGGCTTAGCCTTAACATACCTTATCACAATCTTTCCAATCACCAAGTTGAACTCACCTCTTCGCACCTTAATCTACAAGAATGATAATAATACTATCTTTAAGTTACGAAAGGTACAACTATCGCACAACGAACGACAAACTTATTTTGTATTAAAACGGGCAGCATCTCCCCTATAATCCTTACTTCCCCCAAATTCAAGATAACACTAACAATACAAGAACAGAACAATAACAACATATATACACCATTTTTCAGCCCTATATACGCCATCAAATACTACAAAATAGCCCAGCACACCCCAATCTCTTCATACACAAAACGACCACCGTAGTAGTGTCAAACGACCCGGAAATGTTAAGACGAACGACCCGCCAACCACCCTACATTTATATGGTGTTTCTACACCCCCCTTCCTCCTCCAAAACTCCACAAAACAGTAGTAAAACACGCAGACCAACAGCAACACAAAACAGTCCACAAAACAGTCCGCTACAAATGAATAACTCGAACTCACGGCTTCCGATCACCATCCCGTGAGTTCTTACAAGTATAAAACGACTTAACATGAATTTACAGAAGAAAAATTGGATGAAAGAGAGCAGTAAAATCACCTTATTTGTTGGATAACTCAGCTCTTATCTTGGTTCTTCAAACTCTAGGTTTTACCTCCAATTAGAACTTGAAAGGGAGAGAAAATCAATTAGGGTTTGTGGGAATTTTTTTGGGAGGATTCTTTGCAGAGCTTATGTCTGGTTATTATGATCTATTTTAAGTCTAATATATGAATAAAATAGGCCCTTAAAAGGCCTCTTTGGACTACCCGAAATGGCCCATTTTTTGGGCTCTCATTTAAGCAAGTAGGTGACACACCTACTTGTCACCTAGCAGCTTGTGAAGTATCACAAAAATGCCCATATCTCTCTACTCCGATGTCGTATTGACAAACGGTTTAATGTATTGGAAAATACACTCATAGATCTTTAATTTTATGGGTGGAACACCCCATAACTCTAAGTATATTGGGAGAAAATAGCAGTTACATTTGACCCAAAGTTTCAGTAAAACTTATGAATGTAACTTGTGATGACTTTCATCGACTTTTGTTCCACAACTCGCTTGACTTCAAAACATAACACACGGATGTCATACGACTAATATAAATCATAACATAATCTTCTTATCATGTTAATCACCCTAGTCTCACCCCAAAGGTACATGTTATAACATTTCCAACTTGTCGACTTTCGACGAAATATTATTTTATTTAATTGCTTTAGCTTCTGAACTGTCCAACCCTCTTTGTACTTGTTGTTCATGATCTTCAATATTTGTAACCTCAGAGGTAACATGATTAACTTACTTTATATACTTTTAAATATTATCTCATTTTTGGTCCTACATTAGTTTGCTTACGACGCATTTTTACGTACGAAAATATAGGGTGTAACACTGTTGTTCACGAACGTGTTGAGAAAAATGTCTAGTCCCCCAATTCCTTCTCCGCTAATGTGACTCCACCTCCGCATTCATGAAGAAAGAAACCTGAACCAGCAATAGCAGAATTTCAGACTTAGCTGCAGGTGGTTCGAAATTTACCCGAGCCACCTTGGACCCTGTCCAATCGTACTAACAAGTCTATAAATATAATACAAACATGCTCAAACCCTGGGAACACGTAAAACAATATCAAGACTAAGAATCGCAACCCAAGACCAAATTGAATCAATTTATGAACTTAAAACTTTTCAACTAGCTTTGAACGCGTTGAGTCTTACTTAGACAATTCGGAATGACACCAAATTTTGCGTACAAGTCATATATTACTATACGGACCTATTCCCAGTCTCGAAATCCCAAAAAAACTCGATAACACTGAAATCTCCTTCAAACCAAATTTAAAGAAGTAGAAAATCTTCAATGTGCCAACTTTCAACATTAGGCACCGAAACACTCCCGGATCACCCGAAACTCGATCTGAACATAAGCCCAAGTCCAAAATCGTCATACAAACCTATTGGAACAATCAAATTCGAGTTTCGATGTTGTATACTTAAAATGTTGACTCAAGTCAAACTTGGTCGTGTTAGGCCATTATTAAGGAACCAAGTATTTCAATTTTAACCTGAACCCTTCCAAACCCAAACCAACCATCCGCAAGTCATAACACAGTAAAAGCACATACGAGGAGTCTTAATTATGGGAACGGGGATCTAGAAAGCAAAATGACTGGTCGGGTCATTACATATACCTTCTTCTCTTCGTATCTTAAAGAGTTCTTTTTGCCTTAACGATATTTTAATAATTTTTCTCTTTTTATGTCTTAGGCCTCGGTGCTTAATCATGAAAGCTTTCACTGGTCCCGGATGGAGGTGAGAACCTCGAATTTGAGCTCAAGGAGTAGGTCCGGCAAAAAGAGATGTATAAAGCTGTCTGCGAGCAGAAGGATGGAGTCCTTAGGGATGTGGCCGATTACCCTACCCTCTAAGCCAAGCTTGAGAAAGTCCAAAAGGAGGATTCAAAAGTGAAACAAGACCATGCCCTTCTTGTTGAAAAGGTAAATATGATCGAGATCGATATCAAGAGTTTAAATGCAAATGCTAACGCCGATGACACCAAAAAGGATCCGGCATCAACCAAAGTGCACCTCCGAATGATGAGAGAGATGGATGATGAATGGTCTCGGCTGGTTGAGGAGCTCTGAGAGTAGCATGCCTCTGCTATTTTAGAATGCGATATCCCCGGCCAAGAGTACACAACGCTAAAATCCAGATTAAAAATGGCTTCGAACGAGGCCTCTGAGTGTCAGGACATGCTGGCTCAGTACAAGAATGATGTAGAGGTAGCCAAAGCCCGTATTATAACGAAGGCCGAATATGTTAAGTGGCTATCTCAGAAAGAGACTCTCGAGGAGATCCAAGCCCTGGGGGTTGACCTAGCGGCCAATATCGAAGAAGCAAAGAGGCTAGAAGGAGAGGCCAGAGCAAGGTACTAGCCCAATGGCTCAGATAACGAGCTGGGCTCCGATGAAGACTAGGCGGGAAATGTCTTAGCTTATTTTTTTTTTTTCATGTAGGTACATGCTTTGTATTTTGGGGCCGTTTTATAGTGCCTCTATATATATATATATATATATATATATATATATATATATATATATATATATTCGGCTATTTGTTGTGTCCTTTGACTTTTGTGTATTTGCTTATGTTTAAGACTTAAGATATATAACTTGTGTCTCAGACTTAATAATATGTCATTGATGCCTTTGCATAGAATTTGGCATTGCTTAATGAGGCCTGTGTTAAATAATGACTCTGAGTTGCTTTCACTTCCAAAGACTTGATAAAAAATTAATTCTTTCTAAAATATTCGAGTGATTTAATCGGACACAACTATTCTTTGCCGAAGGTGGCTCTTTTCATGCCCGTAATTTGAGACCGATTGACTTGACCGGGTCTAAGGTAATCTTTTATGGATTAAAAATGTGTAAGTACATTACTTTTTATTCACGAACTCAGATGTCTCCGAGCCCTTTATATATTGTGATCAAAGTTCTAAAGGCTTCATTTCTTAAGTTGGTCGTGGCCTTTCTCATTTGGGCCCTACCTTGTAGGCTCGGTGCCTTTGGGATTTAGTAGCCCGATTTTTCCTGACCTTACTGCCGGGTAGCAGTACCCGGTTTGCTCCTGAATGGTTTCCGCAAGTACCCTCGTGGACTTCCCTCATCACGTAATCGGTCTCCCCGGGACCCAAGCACCTTGCTAACGGTATGAAAAATGATCTCCGATACAGTTTTCCTTCAACCAAGCTAAACCTGGAAGCCTTAGTTCGAAGGGCCCTCAATTCGTTGGGATTCGATGGCAATTTCACTTTCTGAAGGTAGTCTATGTATTTGTTTCTCCAATCCCAAGTCAGGCTTGTTGAGATTACCTTTCCATGACCTTTGGCTATCATTGAGCTCATCAATTGCACCACCATTCCGGAATTGATTTCATCGGAGTCGACTGACGACCCAAGATTAGCCAACGCATCGGCCTTGTTATTCTAGTCTAGGGGCACATGTTGTAGAGTCCATTCCTTGAACTGATGTAACGTCACTTGTAATTTATCTAAGTATCTCTGCATCCGGTCTTCTTTTACTTCAAATGTCCTGTTAACTTGGTTAACAACGGGGAGGAAATCGCACTTGGCTTCAATCACCTCAGCCCCCAAGATCTTAGCCAGTTCTAGACCTGCAATCATAGCCTCAATTTCACAGTTCTAATAGACTACCTTATTACATTACTCATGGGCGATTTTAGTACGATTCCCATCCCGAACCCTTTTGGGTTGGAAGCACCATCCGTGAATAGGGTTCAGACCCCCGAGCTAGTCCCCGAGATAAGTAATAATTCATTCTCAACCTCGTGGATTAAGGTCGATGTGAAATTGGCCACGAAGTGTGCTAAAATCTGAGACTTTATAGTTGTTCGAGGTTTGTAATAAATGTCATACCCGCTAACCTCTACGGCCCATTTTGCTAGCCAACTTGAAAGCTCGGGTTTTGCCATAATATTCCATAGCGGATACGAGGTTATGACACATATAGGGTGACATTTAAAGTATGGTTTTATCTTCATAGATGCACTTAATAAGGCTAGCGCTAATTTCTCTTGGTGTGGATACCTCGTTTCGGCATCACCTAGGGTTCTACTAACATAATATATAGGAATCTGCGTACCTTCTTCTTCCCGGACCAGGACACCACTTACCACCACCTCGGAGACTGCCAAGTAGAAGTATAACTACTCATTCGCCTTCAAGGTGTGCAACAAAGGAGGATTTGATAAGTATCGTTTGAGTTCTTCTAAAGCCTTTTGGAATTCTGGGGTCCAAGCGAAGTCGTTCTTTTTATTTAGTAACGAGAAGAACTAGTGGCTCTAATCCGATGACCTAGAAATAGATTGGCCCAATGCGGCTATCTGCCCGGTCAACCTGTGTACCACCTTTACTTTATCAAGCACGATGATATCTTATATGACCTTTATTTTATCCGGGTTGATCTCTATTTCTCAGTTAGATACCATGAAATCGACAAACTTGCTTGAGTCGACTCCAAAGGCACACTTCTACGAGTTCAGCTTCATGTTGTATTCCCTTAGTATGTCGAAAGTTTCCTGCAAATATTTCAAATGGTCCTCTGCTCGTAGGGACTTAACTAATATATCATCAATATAAATCTCCATTGATTTCCCTATATGTTCCTCGAACATTCGGTTAACTAGGCATTGATATGTGGCACCGGAATTGTTTAACACAAACGACATCATGTTATAACAATAAGTGCCGAACTTAATTATGAAAGAAGTCTTCTTTTGGTCACCTAGATCCATCTGTATTTGGTTGTACCTGGAATAGGCATCAAGAAAGCTCAACGTCTCTTACCCAGCCATTGCATCGATAATTCGGTCGATGTTAAGCAAAGGAAACGAATCCTCCGGGCATGCCTTATTCAAGTCCTTATAATCTACACACATTCTAAGCTTGTTTCCTTATTTAGGTACGATTACTACATTAGCTAGCCAATACGGGTATTTAACCTCCCGAATGGAACCTATTTTTAAGAGTTTAGATACCTCATCTTTAATGAATGCATGCTTGATTTCAGACTACAACCTCCTCTTCTATTTCACCGAGCAGAATTTCAGATCTAAGCTCAATTTGTGAGTTGTTATCTCCGACGGGATCCTTGTCACATCTAAGTGGGACCAGGTAAAAAAAATTGGCATTCTCTTTAAGGAAATCAATGAGTTTTTTCCTGAGCTTGGGAGTTAATCACGTGCCCAGGTATACCATTCAATCCGGTAGGTATTTGATCAATATAAGTTGTTCCAGTTACTCGATCATCGACTTGGAGGCATCGGTATCATTGGGTGCTACAAAGGATCTCGGGACCCTAAAGTCATCTTCCTCATTCGTTGGGCGTTCCTCCTATTTTTATGGCCCACTCAAGGTCGGGATCAGCGATTTCTATTTGATACCTTTCTCTTTGACCAGCCCCCTACTTTTTGATGTCGTGATTATGGGCACCGGGCTCTCTTCCTCAACAGTGAACATTTCCTTTGCGGATGGTTGTTCCCAATAGACTGTTTTGATTTCACTTGGGGTTGGAAACTTCAACACTTGATGCATTATCGACGACACCGCCCTCATGTTGTGGACCCATGGTCTCCCGAACAAGGCATTGTATCTCATATCCCCCTTGATTACATAAAACTTTGTCTCCTAGGTGGTTTTGGCTATGTTGACCGATAGGGTGATTTCACCCTTCGTTGTCTCACACGCCATATTGAACCCGTTTAATACTCGATCTGCTAGTATGATCTAATCTAATAGCCTTATTTGTTCCATGAGTCTCTGTCGTATGATGTTAACAGATCTACCTGGATCAATTAATACACTCTTAATTCGAGATTTATTAATAAGTACATATATTATCAGTGCATCATTGTGAGGTTGAATGACGTCCTCGTCATCTTCGTCGCTGAACAAGATTTATCCCTCCAGAACATAGTCTCGAGTTCATTTTTCTCTTATGATAGAAACTTTAGTGCATTTTATGATTGGCCCTTGTAGAACATCTACTCCTCTAATGATCATGTTAATCACATGTTGAGGTTATTTATGCTCGATTTGTTTGTTGGCACCCCTATTTTTGAATTAGGTTTTGGCCTGCTCACTTAGGAATTTCCAAAGATGCCCATTGTTGAATAGACGAGCCACTTCTTCCCTTAACTGTCTATAATCCTCGGTTCTATGATCGTGAGTACCATGATATTTACATATCAAGTTGTGATCCCTTTGTTTGGAATCGGACTGGAGCGGCCTTGGTCATTTGGTCTCCTTGATGCGACCGATGGCTGACATTATACTCGCTGCATCCACGTTGAAGTTATATTCAGATAATCTCAGGGCATTTTTTCCCCCAGGTGATTTGTCAAAACTGTTTCTATTCACCAAATCTCGGTTACTTGGACCCTGGTCGCTTCTCCTATCATTCCTGGTTGAGTGGCGATTGGATCTGTTTCCCCTTCTATCCGAGTCGTATGACTAGTATCGATCTAGGGGTGGCCTCGGCTCCTAATCCACAATTCATTTAGACATGTTGTTCACTCTATTAGGGTAAATAGACCCCCTGGGAGATCCTAGGTGATCATCCTCGACTCTGATCATTGACTGGTACCTGTTGTGGACAACGTCCCAGGTGACCGCAGGGTATTCTACCAAGTTTTGCTTTTATTGTTGAGAAGCAACTGAACTTCGGGGGTTGAGTCCTTGAGTAAATGCCTGAACGGCCCAATCGTCTGCAACTGGGGGCAGGTCCATCCCTTTGCTTGACTTTAAAGAGGTATGATTTCCTCATCTCAACTTTGGTAACTTTGGTAGCGTTGGCATAGAGTTTGGTGGTAAGTTATGGTTCCATATAATTGCTCCCTTGGATAAGGTTTTCCAACATTTCTTCAGCAACACCGACTCGATCTCGTCGTCCTCGAGGTTGTTGCCTTTTATTGCACATGTGTAGTAGGTCACATGCTCGTTTGAATTTGAGGTTCCGTTATATTTGGGAATATCGGGATTCAAAACCTTTTCAGAATTGGCTTTGATGCTGCAATCGGTGGAAAAGGTTTCTGAATGAACTGTTCTGAATTCGGTCCCTTCAATATCGAAGGCGCTCCCGGGATCTGATCGACCCTCGAATTCTATGTCTCCGCCTTCTTGTCATTTGCATCTATCTTCTTTTTGCCGAACTTCACCCGTTTCGTCAGTGCTTCGAGCATTTTCATTACCTCGAAAGTTTCTCTGAGTCCGAACCCGTCTAGTTATGTGACAATCCGCTCTTCTCTCTGAATATCTTCTCCAACCCGCTCAGGTTCAATCGCGTTTTGTGCATGATTTTGACTCTGCAGTTGTGCGTTTGTCACTTGTTGAGCTGGTAACATCTAAAAATCAAATGTAAGATAACTCCATCACCTCCTCCTTCGGGCGCTTCTCGAGCCGATGGTCGGGGTGCCCTGCAAATGTTGTTTTGGGGATCACTCGGTAGGCTGATATTGATAGCAACTTGTGAATTGGCGTCGAGTGGATCAGTGATTGGAACGCCATTAGGGTTGACAAGGGGAACGTCATTGCTTGGTACCACGTTATTATTTTCACCGTGGTGGACTGACGCGACGTCAACATTCAAGTGAGCAGATTGAGAATTTGACATTTTGAATAATCCTGAAATCAAACTTCAAAGAGCAAGTGTAAAATAGGGTGTGTTATAAGGATTTATGTTAAATTATCACTATTATCCTTCTCTCCACGGTGGGCGCCAAACTTGTTACTCTTAAAATGAGTAACAATTAAATTTGTATACGATTTAAAGGATACATGATTTGATTTAATACGAATGATCAAAGAACAACAAATAATTAAATTAAAGGAAAGCAAAACAATTAAACCAAACACTACAAAGTAATTGAGCCTGGCGTTAAACTTGAACGTTAGAAACTGGTCCCAATTGGTCCCTCGGAATGGAGCTCGATTTCAGTTGAATGAGATAATAGCTGAAAAACACTTGAACAATTACTAAAGACAAACGTAAACTTTATTGCTTTAATATACGTGAAAACAGTGGTAAAAAAAATAAAAAGGTTCTCCCTTTATATAGTAGGGAAATTTCGATCCTAATACAAGTCTAAACAATGTAGTTGATATGGGACGTGACCCGCGCCGAGATATCCGGTTGATGGCGAATATTTGGGCTCCTCGTTCGTCCTCTCTAACCGTCTTCCTTTTAACCTCACTTCTTTGTTTTGCTTGAGCTAGATTCTTTCCATGTTCGGCCATGCTCGATTCTTGATGTGTCATTCGTCCCCCGGGCTCTGATTAGTGGGCGCCCTTGGCTTTACCCGAGCCAGCGTCGAACCACGTTGTCTCTCGTTTCTTCATCGGGTAATCGGAGGTAATTTTATCCCCGATTTTACCTGTACACAGAAAGAAATGAAATATTTTAAAAATTTATGGTTTTAAACATACTATATATATAAGTGGCTATAAGACTTTTGAAACTAAATAGTTTTAAACAAGCCATAACATTTGCGTGGCTATAAAAATATCCCGTTAAGTATAAAATAAAAAAGTTTATTGTTAATTGTTTTCAATATAAAAATGTGTCATTCTTCTTGAAATAGATTAATAATGAAATCAAATTGGTGGGAGAGAGTATTTGTTATAAAAATATTTTATATCAAAATTTATAAATATAGTATTAGTTACGTAAGATAATATTTAAATGTAGAGTTAAATATTGCAAACTAAAAGTCATATTGAATTGGAAAATTTTAATGCCTGGATTAATTTTTGGTTTATGATAAAACCAAGCAACCCTAGCTTATTAAGAAGAAAGGTGTCTCCCCTGTACAATTTACGGTCATCTTTTGGGGAAGAACAATAGAAGTTAAAACCTTTAGAAAGTACGTACACTCTTTTATTTAAAAGGAAAAGCTTGCAGATACCATTTTGGACATTCTCAAGCTACTTAAAGCATCATGGCCTTTTGTATTTAAGGTAATAAAATGTTGAACTTCCTTCGTAAATTTTCTTTTTTTGCTTAAATAAAAACTTGAGTGACCTAATCCTATGGTTCTTAGGTAGGAGAGAAGAGGGCATAAAGGAACTCCACCAGCAGCCTGCAAACAATGGTGGAAGGTCTATGCCTCTATGGTCAGGTCATGTCAAGGAACTGAGTTCTGCAGCTTTAACTGGTAATAGAAAGAAGAGTTTGCTCCTTATAAAAATCTGAATTCACCTAATTTTCGTCGTATTATTCCATTAAACAATAGCTGATTTCTTCCTCTTCCTTCTTCTTCATTCGCCTACTTCTGATGCTTTCCCTTTTTCCTTTCTTTTGCATCATTTCCTTTCTCCTCCGAATATCTTTTGCGAAATCGAATTAGTGAATATATATAGGGAAAGGTACAGAAATTAAACTCAAACTTACCAGCTTCTAGTCCAAAATTAGACACTTACCAAAAGTAGCCGAAAATTAGAGATACACGCAAGGAATGATTCTTCCATCCGAGAATCACGCTAAAGATCTTCCTTACTTGCCTGTTTTTCAAGCGTATCAATTTCACAGAAACCTAAATTCTATAAATCACGGCATTCTCTCCCAAAAAGATCTCAAAAGGAGCTCCAAATTTCACTCAAAAATCGATCAATTTTATTGTAGAAGCAACAATTTCCTTTCGCAATTTCTCTGTAGATACACCTTTGATGAAGGAACTACGAACTACAATCAAAATTAATCAAGAAATTAGTGAGTGTTGACCTAATTTCAGCTACTTCAATGGCAAATTTACCAATTTTTATTCAGTATGGTGGTCGATAAAATGTTGACAACAGTTTTGTAGATTACAATGCCGACGATGTAATAGTTACTCCAAATATAAGTTTTAAAGATTTTGTAGACGTAATTTCGAAACAACTTATGATAGATAGTTCATTGAATGTTATTGAAATAAAATACATTGTCCAAAACAGTTCTCCACCAATAGTGATACACAATAATATAGGTGTATGTGTATATCTTGAGCTGAAAAAAAGCTCGAAATTTACAATGTATCCCCTTTTGTATAACATCGAGTGAAAAGGATATGGATATGATCTGCTACAATTCAAATTCTGCTGTGATTTCCTCAGAGTGTGCACAAAGCTCTGCTATACAGGAGAGATACAATAGCGATACAATTAATATGATTGAATTTGGGGATGGAGAAGACTGGTAGGATACAGAATCTGATGAAAATACCATAATAACTGGCCCTCAACACATAGATGTAGAAGAAGGTCAAATTTATAAAGACAAGGCTACGATAATCAAAGTCATGAAGCACTTGGCAGCAAAGGAAAATTTCCAGTTTAAGGTGCATATAGATCAAGTGAAAATAGGTATCAAATATTTACTGTATAATTATGTATCTCAATATATATCGTAGTTGATGTTAGAAGCATAATTATGCTGAAAATAAGTTGTTGCGTGTAGGTCTGTAGTTGTACACTTTTAAGTTGTGGTTGTCACCGTGTAGTACTGTATAGTGATTGTATTTTTTCATCTAGCATTATTGATGGTTGTGTGTATCACTATATATCATTGTATTTCATGTCACTCTATTTATTGATGGAAAAGTTTATATCCTTGTCATAGGTAATGCCTAGTGTGCATCAACAACAATTGCGATTGGTGTTCTAAGTCTTCGAGCCTGAAAAAAGTAAAACTTTTCAAGGGTCAGAAATTTCAGCAAACTGCACTCATGCCCGCTAAAAGACAGATCTTACGCACAACGTCAAGCTATTGCAAAACTCATCGGCAGTCTTCTGATAGACAAGTACAAAGACCCAAAAATAATATACACTCCTAATAACATAATTGTAGACATGAACAAACAACATGGTCTTCAAATGACATATATGAAAGTATGAAGATCGAAGGAGTATGCGGTTCAACTACTGAGAGGGAACCCGAGAGAATCATATGAAAAGCTACCAAGCTACTTTTATATTTTTGGTTCTTACAAATCCTATGTCGGTGGTAAGTTTGGAAAAAATAGAGGAAGACATGTTCATGTATGCTTTCGTTGCACTATATCCGTCTATAAAAGGATGGCAGTATTGCAAACCGGTTGTTGCTGTAGATGGAACATTTCTTAAATCGACATACAGAGGAACATTATTGATAGCATCTGCACAAGATCCAACAGGTAAAAATAAGAATAATAATGTAATATATATATATATATATATATATATATATATATATATATATATATATATATATATATATATATTATTCATGTATATACTCAAATATGTTTATATGATTCAATTTATTAGGTAGTATCCTACCACTCGCATATGCCATAGTAGATTCAGAGAATAATGCTTCCTGGGAGTGGTTTTTCGTGAGGTTCAAGGATGCATTTGGGGAAAGGAAGAGAATGTGCATAGTCTCGGACATGCATGAAGGCATTAAAAATACAGCGGCAACATTGTATCCACAAGTACCTCACTGTGTCTGCATATGGCATCTATGGAATAATATAAATACCAATTATAAGAAGAACCATTTGCAGCTCAAAGACATATTCTTTGCTATGACCAAAGCATACACAATTGAGAAGTTTGATTATCACATGGCAGAGGTAGATAGAATTGATAAGAGGGTTAAAGATTCCTTAATCAACGTTGGGTATGAAAGATGGTCCAGAGCACATTTCACTGTCAATAGAACATTGACAATGACTTCAAACATTGCGGAGTCGATCAATGCAATGCTCAAGACTGCTAGGGAACTCCCAGTACTGCCTTTGCTAGAGTACATAAGGCAATTGATCGGACGGTGGAATGTTACAAACCAAAAGAATGCAATAGAGTCATTTATTGATCTTGGGAAAAAATATGATACAATGCTGATGGACAATCTCGAATTGTCACATCGGATGAAGGCATGACTAAAATTTGTAGATACTTATGCATATAATATGTAATCATGCCGAATTCACGAATCTATTACATCTTGAACCTTTTATGTGATTCTATTAAACTAGTGTCCACCTGCACGGCACAGAAAGACCAAATTGATTAAAGCTAATGTTTTTTAATATTCATTGTTTTCACAAAAGCAATATTATAGTGTTCAAGTAATGGAGGGTCTTATCTTTGTTACCCGAGGCTTCAGGTTTTCTATTTTTTTTCAAAGCTGTTTGGTCTACCTCTATTCTCTGTTTCTTCTAGGGCATGCAAGAAATTAGTCATTGTGTAAGAAAATTATTCAACTTTTAGGCGACTACCAGCAAGTATATAAGGATTTCAATTTAATGTAGCATCTATGCCTACCCCACTGCTGAAATATTGGTTAGTTTGACATGATATTAAGATATTTTGAATCTTGTAGGCTCACCAGTACATGTGTTTTGAGGGTATATGCTTTGATGCCACTAATGATTGTTGATAAATTTTGTAGGTGACCCCTTCGACGAGATACTTATATTCAGTACTTGACAAGGGTAAGCAGAGAATGGTGTTCCTAAAAGATCGAACTTGCAGCTGTAGAAGGTTTCAGTTGGATGAGCTACCATATGCACATGCTTGGACAATATTAAAATACAAATACGTTGATCACATGAAGTATTGTTCGGTGTACTACACCAGGAAGTAACTATTGAAGACCTATGAAATTCCAATTTATCTGGTTCCTGGTGAAAGCATATGGAAAATTTCTGCAGAAGTTCTAAATGAAAAAGTCTTCCTACCAGACATGACTAAATCAATAGGAAGGCCAAAGAAGTGGAGGTGCAAGCCAATATCTGAAAGGGAACAAAAAAGGTCGATTTCATGTGGACAGTGTGGAGAACAAAGTCACAATAGGAAAACTTGTAGAAATAATCCAAAGAGAGGATGAAATATGTCAAACTTAGAATTACTTGTTATTTTGCATTACTGAATATCATAGAAATTTAGAAGAATCCAATATATCAAGAACTGTATCAATGCAGAATGTCATTTGAATTTTAGACATAAATAAATATTTGATCTATCATTTAAAAACGTGTTGCAAGTGTATTTTTTAAATTATACATCTGTTTGATTAAAAAAATTGTATCAGGTGTGTATCATATTTATATCTCTTGTGTATCACCTATGTATCTCTGTGTATCGGTAAATTATACATCTGTTTGATTAAACAAAATGTATTAGCTATGTATCATATTTGTATCATCTACGTATCTCTTGTGTATCAGCTATGTATCTCTGTGTATCGGCTCTTACTCATGTTTGTATGTGTAATAACAAAGCTAACTAATGGAAAACAGTCGTAGCAGCTAGAAAACTTTGCAAATAGTTTTAGAAATTTTCAAATAAGAGTGTGGCTTCATCTATACATATTTCGAAACCAAACAAACTGCAGAACTCATTGTGAAGAAAGTAACTATGCAGCAATCCAAAACGACTGTGTCATGTGTGTATCATATCTGTATCATATGTGTATCATGTGTGTATCTGGAAGAGACAGTGTATCACAAACTACCGTATATTTTTCATATCTTGAATTCACAACACAAAATCAAGGGAGAAAACACCAATATAAACTAAACTACAACACTCCAATATTGCAATAAAACTCATTAAACCTTTATAACATAGCATACATCTCATTTACTGTACAAATCTTAAAAGTATTCTTAAAATTCAAACACAAATAAATGTGATCCATCTTACAACAATGACAACATAACATAACACAATACAAAACAAAATTATTGAGTTCATCCTACAACAATGACAAAGGTAACTACTTCTTCCGCTTCCGCGACTTATTTTATCGACCAATAATCTCATCATCACTTTGCGTGTTCAGTTGCATCTTCTTTCTAGCATAATCTCACAAGAAAGCACCAAAAATGCGTCAGTGTGCAAAGGCATTGAATTATATAGGGGGCGTCTTGCCCTCAATGAAATACTCGGCAAATGATGCCGCAAATACACCGCAATCACTACAAAAATAAAAATAACAACAATTATCACACTACAGAATCTAAAAACAAAACAGATTGTGTTGAAAGAAATTCATACGCTTCGACTTGTTGAGGCAGTCCTTCAACCAGTTTTACATCAAAAGGGGTAATCAAGTCCATTAATTTGTAGACACCAGTGCACCAATTGATATCTTTTTTGTTTAAATAGAAATGTGTGTGCACGAAAAAATGAGGTAGCAACACAGAATACTTGTGCATTGTGTTATTAAATTTTGGCTTGATGAGCAGTTCCACCGCGCATAGAGTCATAAACATATATGCACCTATCGTTGAAGGACATCATAGCCATTATCCAATGACATTATTTCGTAATATTAATTGGCATTAAGACGTGCTCCACAGTGTGCCATGGAACATTGGCATCCAAGATATACCCCTAAATATACTCTGCAATGACATGTTTCAGATTGCACAATTCACTATCTCCATCTATATCAATAAACGCCTACCACAACTGTGGTGGTGAATGCTACATATAGGTCTTTGTCATACTTCCCCTTCATCCTCAAATAATAGAACAAAATATCAATGTGCTGAAATAAAACATAACAAATAATTAATCATTGAAGGCTTGTAACCTTACACAGCTATACTTTTTCAAATCAAATTCGCAGAAAACAAAAGAAAATGAATGCTCACTACTTATCTTGTGCTAGGCAAGATAGCAATTAATAATCGGTTCTAACTTAAGAGGCCTGATCACATGTACACTGGCTAAAATTAAAAAACAAAACTATAAAAGTAACTTCTTACATACCGAGTGATCCAAAGGCTAACTATTTGTCACGACCTAAAATCTGACATGTCGTGATGACGCCTATATTAATACTAGGCAAGCCGATAACATCAATAACCCCCGATTTCCTTTAAGTTTGAAAACATAATATTTAAATACAATACAAAATCTCACAAATACTGATATGAATACGTCCCAAAATTTGGTGTCACTGAGTACATGAGCATCTATTATGAATACAAGTCTGAAAAATATGGTCTATAATAGTCTGAGACCAAATACAGTAAACAAGGAGATAGGGAAGGAGAGGCAAGGTCTGCGAAACACGGCAACAACCTCAGAATCTCCGTGAAATTAACTGCGCGAAAGAATAAACACCCGCTATGTCCGGGAACACCTGGATCTGCACACGAAGTGCAGGGTGAAGTATGAGTACAACCAACTCAGCAAGTAATGATAATATATAAGGAACTGATTATAATGACAAGCTACATATTTACAGTTCATTTTCAGTAATTCCAGCAGAGGGTAGGCATGCTTTCAATTCCAAAAGTTTAAGTCAAATCAGTTTTATACAATTCATGTTCATGTAATTCGGATATAAAATCTTTCAGAGAATTTCACATTAATGACATATAGCAACTAAGTGCAACAACAAATGAAAAGAAAATACAGCCTCTCAGGGCAACAGATACTCAACTCATCACAACAGCTCAACCACTTAGCTCTCAGCCCTCAGCACTCACACTCAATGGGTACTCGCGCTCACTGGGGGTGTACAGACTCCAGAGGGGCTCCTACAGCCCAAGTGCTATAATCTACACGGACAACTCACGTGCTGCACGGACAACTCACGTGTCATAATATAAATATCTGGATCCGCACGGCCAACTCACGTGCTGCACGGCCAACTCACGTGCTGCACGGCCAACTCACGTGCTATAGTATAATATAATGATCTGCACAGCCAACTCACATTCTATAGTATAATATAAGGATCTGCACGGCCAACTCACATGCTATGGTATCAATATCTCACAATCAGGCCCTCGGCCTCACTTAGTCATAAATCTCTCCAGTCTCTCGGGCTCTCAATAATCATGAAATCAACCCAAACAACAATGATATGATGTATCAATAATAATAACATAGAGCGAGATAAAATGTTCAACCAAAACCTAAGACTCAGTACATGTAGCATTTAACAGGTAATTCAACAAGTACGCGACCTCTGTGAGTCCCAACAGTACTATCATATAGCCTAAGCATGATTTCTAACATGATATATAGTCAAATTTTATCAACACATATAGAGCATATAGATAACAACAAATTATTCAACTTTACAATTTCCCGGGACGGACCAAGTCACAATCCCCTCGGTGCACGCCTACACTCCCGTCACCTAGCATGTGCGTCACCTCCAAAATAATCACATGATACCAAAATCCGGGGTTTCATACCCTCAGGACCAGATTTATAACTGTTACTTACCTCAGAGCCTGAAATTCTTTACTTTGCTATGCTATTGCCTCGCAAATGATCTCTGAATGCCTCGAATCTAGTCAAAATTAATTCGTTTCAGTCAATAAAATTTATTGGAATTAATTCCATATGAGAAAGCTAATTTTTCATAAAATCAGAAATTTAGCTCAAAAACCACCCGTGGGGCCCATACATCGGAACTCGATAAAAGTTACAAAATATTAACGCCCATCCAACCACGAGTCCAATCATACAAATTTCACCAAATGCCGACATCAACTCGACCCTCAAATCTTCAATTGAAGTCTTTGAAGATTTCTACCATTTTCAACCCAATAATTACCCATTTGAACTCAACACTCTTTCCATAAACCTTATTGATACGTATAAATAATACTATTACACCCAAGAATCATACTCTTAATCACCCATCATTACCCAAACTCGAAATTGAAGATTAGGGGTTAGAACCTTACCTCTTTGATGAAGAACTTGAGAGATTTATTGTTGGATTTCAAGGCATGGACAAGAATTTGATGAACAAGACACTCCATCTACTTCCTCTCTCTATAACACTCTCACTTCTCTCTAAAATCATCAGATGATTTTCCCAAAATAAGCCCCAAAGCCTATTTATCAAAATGGGGTCGGGTTATGAAATTTGAAAAATTACCCCTCCGAAAACAGGTCTGCGGTCGCATAATGGACCGCATAATGGGTATGCGGGCTGCAAAGTTGATCGCAAAATCGGTGCCCAGAACTGGGCTCTTCTGGTCCATTATACGACTAGTTTGCGGTCGCAGAACTATTTTGCGATCGCATAACTATTTTGCGATCGCATAATTGGTCGCAAAATTGTATTTTTCCAGCCTTTGGTAATTTGGTCATAACTTCTTGTAGAAATATCCAAATGATGAACGGTTTGAGGAGTTTGAAATTAGACTCAAAGATCTTTTATTTGATAGGTAATAGACCATATAACACTTTGTATCGTGAGAGTGATGCTCATTTTAAGTTGGGTCTTGTGCGAACTCACTTGAAACTTTAGTTTATTTTGAAATTTCCAACTTAAGTTTCCAACATGAAAATTCATTCTTCCAAGCTATCTCCAAAATACCTTAAAAACCAAAATCGACAATTCACACAAGTCATAATACCTCGTAGGAAGTTATTCAAGACTTTAAATAGTTAAAAGGAGCATAAAAGCTCAAAACTACCTGTCGGGTCGTTTCAATCTCCCCTACTTAAACATACGTTCGTCCTCGAACGTGCCAAGAGTTGTTCTTAACCTTCAAATCTTTATTCCACCTTACCACGCACATACCCGAGGGTGATCTCATGTCACCCTATTCTATATAGGCCTGACAACATAATACAACTGAAAATTCTTAATTTAACCTTAGCCCCAAAACCTTAGAATTCAATTCCCAACCTTCAGAATTTCTTTTCAAGACACGAATCTTACATTTACATGTTGTATAAGCCTGAACAAGCTGTATCTAGCCATAATCATAATCCCGGATATAATTGCATAACATACTACACAACTCGTATACTCGTAACACCATTTCTGATCACAGTAACTACTCAACACCAACCAAGTGCTAGTATAAAACCTCATATCAAGCTAAACCTCGTTTCAAACAAAAACTTCGTACACTGCTGATAATAAAAGAAACATGCAGAAATCTCATGACCCCTTATCAGAGCAACAATTCATGGAGCTCTCTCGCCCCAACCAGAGCCATAATCACTTTCTAAGCCGACTTTCAATATTATCCTCCCGAATATACCGTAATTAAACCGGACAGTACCCATTCTAGGTCCAATGACCTTATAATATTAAACACAACTATCCCACAAACACGCCACATCAATAAAATTCAAGCCATAACTGCGCAATCCGTGTACCCAAATATGGGAGATGTCTTAAGGAAGAGAGCCGTATTGCAAGTTCCACAAGCACCACCACAACCGCTATGTTACAACCAACTCCTCAAATTTCTTGAAGAGGATAACCGTAGGTGCATGTACACAATTGTAGAGGAAGGAAATTAATGAATCAGATAAATTATCATAGAACTAAAATTCCTACACATGGCACAGACAACTCACATGCCAATAATATGAATCGCCCGGCATGGTCACAGGCCTCCAGTCCCAGCATATCATACATGAGAAATTAAATAAGTACACTTGTATATGATAATGAAATTGGATTCTCACAGTGTAAGCATGTGCAAAGTCTACTATCATACTCCAAATCGACAAGTTAATGCAGAAATAATAACTACCCCGTTTATTAAGGGAAATTAGCCTTTTGGTAACCCAATTGTATCCCAGATAGTTCTCAACAAAGGTACGAGCACGAGAAATGTTATAACTTTACATTTAACAGTCAACTCTAGGCATATCATAGCCTAAGCATTCCTTCGAGTATGAATACTTTCTCTAATGCCCGCATATGGGCTCAACCCTTACATATATGCGCACTCATAGCGCATAGCTATCACAAATAGTTAACACAACTAGCGCCTCCACTGAGTTAAAATAAAATACTCACCTCAAACAGGCCGTAACCCGAAACAATATACTTCTGAGAACTCCCAGTCTCCAAATTCATCAAACACATGAATCACCGTAACTGATCCCAACTCCAGTACTAGAATAACTAACACATCTTCCATTCACGATCTTCCCATACGGAATACTTTCATAATTCTTCTGTGCCAAATAACAATAATTTAAATATCGGTAGTCTATCAACCAGGTGAGTACTGCAATACCAATGAACATCCGTAAGTCAAAACATAATGCACCTTTTGAAATGCGCACCCTTCTCAGGGATTACCGAGCCGTTATAACATTCATCTAATTATCTGAAATTGACCATTCTGTCCAAAATTCGTGATCTTCCTTTCAAGTATGAACTGCCACCTTGTACATGTAAATCTTAATCCCGCGCAACACACCACATCTATCATGTGAAAGGCACAAGAATCTCATTATAAACTCTAAGTCACCAACAAATTACATACCTTATTAGTTGGAAACCTCTCTCTTGATTCTTTCTAGGAGGAAATCACAATACACAACACGTTCCATACACCGGTAGAAAATATCCGGTTCAAACCATGGTAGAAACCACCATGAACACTTTGAAATTCATTTGCACATAACCAAGCTATCAGAAGTGAATTCTTCTAACTCCACCAAGCCACACAGGTTGCCAAATCTGAGAGTATTGCCACAAAACACCCATAAAGCCTCACTTCATCGTAAGAACTAAAAGAACTGAGCATACCATTACCATACTGATCCATCATGTTAACCATTTGTCCTATCTTCTCCGAGTTTCTTCTGAATTATCCTCAAGTTGACATTTCTCCTTGTCAGAACACTTCTATCCTTACCCAAAGCTCACTACAAGATATCCTAACATAAAACCACATCACCCTAAGGCCCATAAGCCACTGTATTCTCCTTAAGCACCTCCATAAATACCCCAACCGTAACACTCACTCTGAAAGTACCTTATGCGTATTTAAAATTATTTATCTTTCCTTTCTTATGCTGAAATGTAGAATCCATAGTCAAACATAATTATCGCACGTCCTGATACCATCCAATGTAAGTAACTGATTCTAGTGATATACAAATTCGAAAAAAAAAATTCAATTTCCACATATACATTTTGAATCCATTAGAACCCTCTTGAGGGTCATCCACTCTGCTTAAATCTAATTTACTCCGCCCCAAACGGGCCGAAAGACATGTGCTCCTTTAGCATAGTCAACACTCAAATACATAACCCTGCCTTATCATGACCAATCAAATTCAAACTTCGTGTGCACCACATCCTTCAAAATAACAACTTAATCATTCCATAATTTTCATGTTTTCATAAAGTGCAATGTAACCCGTATCCAGGAATTTACTTACTCGAGTCATTCTCGATCTCCTCCTCTGTAAGTCATAACTAAACCACAAGTATGCCTCAGACCAAAACTAAAATTTAACATGTAACCATGAAATCAAATTTTCAATAGCAGGCTCACCCACTTAGCCTTAAACTGCAATTACATAAAATTAGAACCCGCAAGGTTTTCTCCTTCTCAATTACCAAGATTTCGCACCGTTAACCCGCCAAATTTCTCGAAGTCTTTTGTTAATCTTTTCATGAAAATTCTGAATCGCCCGCCACAGTCACACACTCGAACTCTTACCGAGTAGCAAGTAATATTCCTCGCAGAAGCTTCATCAATAGCACGCCACCGCTAATTGCTCACGAGAGATAACCCACCAATGGAATTCCTTACCGACATCTTCCAACGACACTGCACTGGGTGTAATGACCTCGTAATCAGTAAATTCTCCTGAGCTCATGCTCGCCCACCATTTGTATAAGTCTGCACTTTCCCTTTTGACATCAATAGAAAGTTCAACAATACCTTCCGAACCTAAGTCATACTGCGCCTGAAATGATAATCAGATCTTCACATCCCTCTTCATTTCAAACAAACTCCTTTCTGCTATATTTAATCTTTCTTCGTACAGTGATCATTACTCCAAATAAAGTCTGTAGGCCAAATTACATTCTATTACGATTCCAAACCATTCTACACTTCCTCAAGGCGCGTGACTACCCTACCACATAATCCATATGCTAATCTGCCACTCTTACATCGGTTAAATCATCTCATTTAAGCAACTTCTCAAACTCTACTTCTCCTACTTGACCTGTTAGTACTTTAACCACTGCGAAACATTTTCCGTCATGTCTTCCCTCATAATTTGATGTCCAACTGTTGCATCAAATCAAAATGCATCTCTGTAGCACCTGAACCAATAAATTGTTACCGACTCTAAGCCTCTTTAAAGATCATCTTTCTTCAGCCATCAACATTAGAAATGCCCATTCGCAACCACAATTACTACATAATCACTTACTCTTCTTAAGACATGAGAATTTAATTTTTCCCACAATTTAACAATGTGAAAGATCCTTCAATACACTCACAACTCGAGACTATACGTCAAATCGAGTCAGAATTCAACTACCCAATGGCAAACTCTTGAGTCACAAGTAAACTTTATTTGTCTCATTCAACCCATCTGAACACATCCCGCATTCACAGCATATTTATCATATAGTCATTCAACCGCTCATTGAGCCACAAATTCCACTCATAGGAATACTACCAAACGCATAAGTCCAATCGCACAGGTTCTCACAACCGAAACTACCGAGCTTACGCTGCGGTCTAACTCCAGCCTCAAGTCTTTCAGACTGGCCCATCAACAAAACACAGAATACTCATCTCGAACCTCCTTCATGGAATCACAAGCCAGTGTTGCACTGCTGATACTAAGCGCTCATGTTCGTGGAGGGAATTCAAAGCTTTATGTCTCAAGCTGAATCAATTCTGCACAATAGAATACAAGGAAGTGAAATTTTCCTAAGGGTTCGGTAGCCTCTCAAAGATAAGTACAGACGGCTCCGTACTGATCCGCAAGACTTTACTAAACCTGCTCATGACTCGTGAGACCTATGTAACCTAGGGCTCTGATACCAACTTGTCATGACCAAAATCTGACCTGTTGTGATGGCGCCTATCTCAATACTAGGCAAGCCGATAACATCAATAACCCCGATTTCCTTTAAGTTTGAAACTATAATATTTAAATACAATACAAAATCCCACAAATATTGATACGAATACTCCCCAAAACCTGGTGTCACTGAGTACATGAGCATCTATTATGAATGCGAGTTTGGAAAATATGGTCTATAATAGTCTGAGACCAAATATAGTAAACAAGGAGATAGGGAAGGAGAAGCAAGGTCTGCGAAACACGACAGCTACCTTAGAATCTCCGGTAAATCAACTGCCATAGTGTAAGCATGTGCAAAGTCTACTATCATACTCCAAATCGACAAGTTAATGTAAAAATAATAACTACCCCGTTTATTCAGGGAAATTAGCCTCTTGGTAACCTCAATTGTTGCCCAGATAGTTCTCAACAAAGGTACGAGCACGAGAAATGTTATAACTTTACGTTTAAGAGTCAACTCTAGGCATATCATAGCCTAAGCATTCCTTCGAGTATGAATACTTGCTCTAGCCCACACATGGGCACAAACCTCACATATATGCGCACTCATAGCGCATAGCTATCACAAATAGTTAACGCAACTAGCGCCTCTACTGAGTTAAAATAAAATACTCACCTCAAACAGGCCGCAACCCGAAACAATATACTTCTGAGAACTCCCAGTCTCCAAATTCATCAAACACATGAATAACCGTAACTGATCCTAACTCCAGTACTAGAATGACTAACACATCTTCCATTCATGATCTTCCCATACGGAATAGTTTCATAATTCTTCCGTGCCACATAACAATAATTTAAATATCGGCAGTCTATCAACCAGGTGAGTACTGCAATACCAATGAACATCCGTAAGTCAAAACACAATGCACCTTTTAAAATGCGCACCCTTCTCAGGGATTACCGAGCAGTTATAACATTTATCTAATTATCTGAAATTGACCATTCTATCCAACATTCGTGATCTTCCTTTCAATTATGAACTGCCACCTTGTACATGTAAATCTAAATCCTGCGCAACACACCACATCTATCATACGAAAGGCACAAGAATCTCATTATAAACTCCAAGTCACCAGCAAATTACACTCCTACAGCCCAAGCGCTATAATATGCACGAACAACTAACGTGCTACACGGACAACTCACATACCATAATATAAATATCTGCACAGCCAACTCACGTGCTATAGAATAATATAAGGATCTGCACGGCCAACTCACGTGCTTCACGGATAACTCACGTGCTATGGCATCAATATCTCACAATCAGGTCCTCGGCCTCACTCAGTCATAAATCTCTCCAGGCTCTCAATAATCATGAAATCAGCCCAAACAATGATTATATGATGTATCAATAATAATAACAGAGACTGAGATAAAATGTGCAAGTAAAAACTGAGACTGAGTACATATAGCATTTAGCAGGCAATTCAATAAGTACGCGACCTCTGTGGCTCCCAACAGTACTATCACATAGCCTAAGAATGATTTCTAACATGATTTACAGTAAAATTTTATCAACACATAGAGAGCATATAGCTAACAACAAATTATTCAACTTTACAGTTTCCCGGGATAGACCAAGTCACAATCCCCTTGGTGCACGCCCACACGCCCGTCACCTAGCATATGTGTCATCTCCAAAATAATCACATGATACCATAATCTGGGGTTTCATACCCTTAGGACCAAATTTATAACTGTTACTTACCTCAGAGCGTGAAATACTTTACTTTGATATGCCCTTGCCTCGCAAATCGGTCTCTGAATGCCTCGAATCTAGTCACAATTAATTCGTTTCACTCTATAAAATTTATTGGAATTAATTCCATATGAAAATGCTAATTTTTCATAAAATCCGAAATTTAGCTCAAAAATCGCCCGTGGGGCCCATGCCTTAGAAATCGACAAAAGTTACAAAATATTAATGCCCATCCAACCACGAGTCCAACCATACAAATTTCACCAAATTTCGACATCAACTCGACCCTCAAATCTTCAATTGAAGTATTTGAAGATTTCTATCATTTTCAACCCAATAATTACCCATTTGAGCTCAACACTCTTTTCATAAACCTTATTGATACGTATAAATAATACTATTACACCCAAGAATCATACTCTTAATCCCCCATCATTACCCAAACTCAAAATTAAAGATTAGGGGTTAGAACCTTACCTCTTTGATGAAGAACTTGAGGGATTTATTGTTGGATTTCAAGGCTTGGGCAAGAATTTGATGAACAAGACACTTCATCTACTTCCTCTCTCTATAACGCTCTCACTTCTCATTTGAAGTTGGGTCTTATGTGAACTCACTTGAAACTTTAGTCTATTATGAAATTTCCAACTTAAGCTTCCAACATAACAATTCATTCTTCCAAGCTAACTCTGAAATACCTTAGAAACCAAAATCGACAATTCACACAAGTTATAATATCTCGTACAAAGTTATTCAAGACTTTAAATAGTTGAAAGGAGCGTAAATGCTCTAAACGACCGGTGGGGTCGCTACACCATTATATGCCAAAGTGTAAAATTATTTTTTGTCTTCAACATGATATACACCAAGATCATAAGCAGGATTGAGTTCACTAACATGGTTCGGGTAAATTTCATTCCTGGTAACAGATATACATAAAAGAGATACAGTGATTTGATATAAAATAATGCTACAAATGACAATATGTTAAAATATAAAACTGAATAAAACTCAGAAGTTGGAAACATACTTCTTTCTAGACTTCCCTTCTTTGACCCACGCAGCAAATGCATTCAACAAAGAGTTGTTAATGTCAGTTCCGATTTTGCTTTGAAAATGATACTTAACAACATAAATTTGCTTTTTTTCTTTCGCTGCAACAATACTAGTACTGGATCCTGAATCAAATATAGTAATGAACGGAGACTGCACGGTCTTTGCAGGACATCTCTTTCTTTTTTCCATTTACGGCGAAACTTCAGGAAGTAATTCAGGATGGTATAGAACAATCTGTGATTCAGGAACCTCTCTCTCGGATTGTTCCTTCATCTCCTCTGCCGCCTTATCAACACTTGCAGTCACACAAACAGAGCCAGCTTAAGATTTGGGAACCTTTTCTTTCTCAGAATCTGCCTCCATCTTCCCTGCCGCCTCATCTGCAGTCTCACCAATAGCGCCAGCATGTGCTACATCTAATGTGAAGGTTACTTTAGCAACGAACATGTTAACTTTCACACCAGAAGGTTTTTCCATGATATTGACACCTAGTTGATATGCTGCATCGAGCACAACGTTGTTACAATGATGCGCACTGATATCTCCTTAAGAATGTAGAACATCTTTGCCTTCACTTTCACCGACCTATTTTTTTTTTAAAAATAATTGAATTATCATAAACAACAAAGAAAAGAAAAAGGAAAAGTGCAGAATACACAACTAAACACACCTTACAACCATCCATGTCAACATCTTTATTGCCACCAAACTCCATATTGCTCACAAAATCATTATTGTCTTGACGACCACCGGTGTCTTCCTCTGGATGTGCACCATATTTTTCTTCGATTGCACCAAACTATTTTTTAAAAAATGATACAATAAGTTAACTAAAAAAATAAAAGGAAATGCACAATGGATCGAAAAATACACACACCTTGGAATTTATCGACTCAAAGATTTCCTTGAGTTTATCAGAAACATATTCCATAAAGGACTTTAACTGCTTATGGAGCTACATAAGGAAACAAATAAGAAAATTAATAGACTTTTAATATACATTTCTTAACAAAACTTTATATATATATATATATATATAAACCAATACAAACCTGTTTAACATTAGCTTTCAACTTCTGCAACTCACGGTCATAATCAACAGGTTGGACACCCAACGCCTTTTTTGGTGGGACAGGCTCCTTAATCTATTTCGGGGATGGTGTGACAAAACCATCGCTATCATCAATAGGAAGTTTTTCCCTGTTACGTGATGTCAATATTTCTGATACTCATCATTAAGTTCAACATGCAAAATAAATCTCCTTAGCTCTTCAGTTGTAGGAGAAATATTTTTAAACTACATATGTAACAAAAAGTGCTTCAGTCCTAGATGTATCAAAGATGTATAAAAACTGTATATAAAAACGGTATCATATATGTATAACTCATCAATACATAAAATCCGGTACCTTATTCCCTGTGTTGTTGAAGAAACTAGTAGAGAAGTCCTCACGCGCTGGCATGTCTGTCATTTTCCAATTTAATATGCGTGGCGTATGATCTCCAACGCGAACATCTAACTTTTTATTAACTACAGTGCAACATTCATAGAACCACGCTTGTAGTGCAAGAGAAAATCTATCAATCCTATAAAACTCATACTTTCCCCTCAACCTGACCCTCACCGACTTCATTAAATCTCGAAACGCAATCTTACCCTAGGGAATGGATACATACTCACCACTCTCGACAAGATATAAATCACGTATACTTATAAATGTCTTCTGAGCTTAAGTGGACATTCGAAATATTTATATGAAATAAATGATTGCAATCTTAACTGTATCTTCATCAGACTGCCATTTTTTCTTCTCAAAACAATCAATAAGCGACTTCTTTGACACCGCTTCAAAACAAGAAAAATAAATATCCACCAACCTATTGGGTCCACTGAAGTTACCCTCAACATGTTCATTGCCACAATAGTTTAAATCACTTTCAACACCAAATTTTCGAAGAACAAAATATAAAACACATTCGTCATTCAATTTCACATAAATTGATCACACTTATCATAAACCAACTCCCTAAACATTGAAGAACGAATCAATTGTGCCTGGATAGCAACTCGAGGTAAATCGAGGAAATAGCCAAAAAGCTTTCCCTAAACATTCGAAGCTGGACATTAGTCAACTTTGATTGTAAAACTGATACGATGTCCACATTAGTGTATGATGTCCAATGAGTAACAGGAAAAGGCTCACCAACTGGAATATAACATGGAGGCTATGATTCAACAAACTTTTTATAGGGGGATCAATACTACCAATCAATGCATGGTCAACCAACTTTCCGGTGGAAATTTCATGACAACACCATATGCCGAAGCTTTTCAAATCTTAGATGAAATGTCGGATACTTCATCGGCATGGAAAAGTAGAGAAAATGTTCCTCAAGGTGATCCAAATGTGATTCACCTACATAAAGAATTGCATGATCATGGGCAAGCAATTACCGAGTTGACCACTACGATGAATCAATTAGCCAAAGCTCAACTTCAACAAGTTCAAGGTCCTAAGCAAGTAAATACAATGTAGGGTGTCATATGATGGTAAACAAGAAAAGACAAAAGGGTCAACAAGTGCAAAACCGTGCGGAACAATATATGCAAGAAGATAGTTGGTTTGACCAAGATGAATCTTACAATGAATAAGAGGATGAAGTACAATATATGTGAACAACTTCCAAGGGCAAAGAAACACCTCTCAAGGACCGAATCAACAACAATGTCGATTTCAAGGGAATTGGAACAATCAAAACAACCAAGGTAATCGAAGCAATCAAGGAAATTGGAATGTACGGACCACACACAGAATTGTGTGGCCGCAGAACCTCCGAAAGGGAAATTTTGTCCGAAAATTCCAGCTTTGTATAAATAGACTACTTTCACGAAATTAGGTCAAGTTTTTTAATACCAGAAAAACTGTAGCAGTTTTTCTTTACTCTTTTAGGCAACATTAGTTTATATTGTGGATTTTACTTTGGATTTTCATGTATTAATCATTTAAAATGAGTTTTATCATCTTGTTTCTTTATTTTCTTCATTACCCACTATGAGTAGCTAAATTTCTAGCTAGGGTTGTGACCCAACCCTAGTGTGGGAACCTAATAGGTGTTTTACTTAGGGCTTGTTTATGGTTGGGTGTGTATTATTTTGCCTAGTTCTTGCTATAATTGTAGAATTAATGGTTGCAAACATTGGTTCAAGCCTATTTGACTTGGTCTCTACTTGATAAAAAGAGACTTAGTCTAGGAAAATTTGTCTAACAAGAGTTTGGGATGAAATCATGATATTGATAGTTCTAATTAAAGGGTTGAACCTAGAGATAGTAAAACCCGACTTCAGCAATTTGTCAACTGTTTAGTTCGATACCCATTTGGACTTGAGAAAGCCAAATTGGGCAAAATCACTCTCTTACCGAGAGGTATTGAGTGGGTATTTGAGAGTTGATTGCTATAATATACCCCGACCAACAAAACTCACTCTAAAGCCTTCAACCCGTTAGGCAAACATCTAGGTGGAAGTCACAGTCCTAGACCCTTTACAAATTTGAAAAACAACAACAAAAACATTCTTCTCTAGTTTCATATCTTTCAATTGCAATCCTTAGTATAATTTTAGACGTAAAATCAAAACAAAGTTTGTGGAAGTGCAACTTAGACAATTCACGTGCTTAGACCAAATACATACCACTGATCCCATCTACGCTCCCTGTGGATTCGATCCCGACTCCTAGTTGGGTATTATAATTGCAATCGACCGCTTCACAACCCCAATTTGATGTGTGACTTGAGCAAGATCAATCACATATAGAGATAGTCTCCGCCCTGGAGAAGCTCGAACCAAAAGTGAAGTGGCTGCCAAAGATGAGATCAAACCCTAATACCAGAAAGTCTGACGCCCTATGTGAGTTCCACTAGGAACGAGGGAACAAAACGAAAGACTACATTGCCCTAAGGCAAGAGGTCGTGAATATGCTACGACAAGGACATCTTAAAGAGCTTCTAAGCGATAAGAGAAGAACCAATTTCGCCAGAGGGCGCGAACATCAAGGGCCACCCAAACCACCATCACCAGCCCGTAGCATCAACATGATCATCGGAGACTACGTTTCTATTAACAACGTGAAGTTCACCACTACACACAAGCTCAAGCGATCCATCACCCGCGAACGGTACGACGAACTAGAAGAAAGTATCATCATCGACAAGTCGGATGCCGACGGTTTGGTCTTTCCTCATCATGACGCTCTCATTATTACTGTACGAATTTTGGATACTGATGGTAAATGTATTATGATTGATGAAAGAAGTAGAGCGTGCATTATTCATCCCCGATTAATTACCCAAATGAAACTCGGGGATAAGACAGTGTCGCGCTGCATCACGCTAAATGGTTTTAACAATTCAGTTGAACGAACATCCGAGGAAATTACTCTCACGTTTTGGCCGGCGGCGTAACTCTAGAAACAACATTTCACATCATGGACCAAGGCACCGCGTACAACGACATAGTGGGACGACCGTAGATACACCCCATGAAGGCCGTCTCATTCAGCTTATACCAAGTCATCAAATTCCCAACTCAATGGGGGATATTCAGCATACGAGGAGAGCAGCGTACACACCATCCCAGAATTAGAGTCACAAGTGCATGAGCTTCTAGAATAATACAACTAAAGGTCTGAATAAAATTCAAGCTGTTTGAAATATAGTACACAACTGAGATAATATAGAAAGGGACTTCAGAACTGCGATCGCTGTGCAGTTATACCTCAAGTCTCCACTAGTAGTTGTATTCGGGCAGATCTACAGTACGCCGTTGGGACCAACTTCGAAATCTGCACAAGAGGTGCAGAGTGTAGTATTAGTACAACCGACCCCATGTACTGGTAAGTGTCAAGCCTAACCTCGATGAAGTAGTGACGAGGCTAAGGCAGGTCACTTACATTAACCTGTACACAATAATAGTAATAACAACAATAATAGAAATGAATCAGGTAATTCATTTTAATAGTTGAAGCCAATTCAGCAGTCAGAACCAATTATTATTTCCATCAATTTCCGTTGCGGAGTGCAACCCGATCTCACAATATATTCATATTTCTGTTGCGGCGTGCAACCCGCTCCTCCAATATATTCATTTTAGTCAATTCTGTTGCGGTGTGCAATCCGTTCCTCCAATATATTCATTTCAATTAATTCTGTTGCAGCGTGCAACTCGTTCCTCCAACATATTCATTTCAATTAATTCTGTTGCGGCGTGCAACCCGTTCCTCCAACATATTCATTTTAATTAATTCTATTGCGGCGTGCAACCCGTTCCTCCAACATATTCATTTTAATTAATTCTATTGCGGCGTCCCGTTCCTCCAATATATTCATTTCAATTAATTATGTTGCGGCGTGCAACTCGTTCCTCCAATATATTCATTTCAACTCTTAAATGTAATAAACTACTCCAATAAATACCACGTTCAATGAGAAACTATTAAGCATCAAGGTATACAATAATTATAATTCATTTATGAAACAAAAAATGACAAGTAGCAATTAATTGTAGAAATTAGGGATAAAATAGGCAGTTTAATATTTAATATGCTAAATGTCAAGTAGCAATTAATGCACATAATTCAAATGAGCATATAACAATTATTGCAGCAATTCAAGAATTAATATATAACACAAAATCTGAGAGAAACCATTATTATAACAATTAATTCGTGTATTAAAACAATTTATGATATTTAATAATTACGCAAACAATTAATTTGACAAAGTATAGGCACTCGTCACCTTGCCTATACATCGTTACACATGAAATTCACATAGCAAATAATTCAAGGGTTTTATTCCCTCGAGTCAAGGTTAACCACGATACTTACCTCGCTTTGCAACCAGTTTCAAGATTCCAATAAACCTTTGTCTCGTGAATTCGTGTCCGAAAGATTCAAATCTACTCACAAACAATTCAATATACTTAACACAAATCGTAGAAATTAGTTCCATATGAATTTACTAATTTTTCGGATAAAAACCCAAAATTCATGATAAAATTTGGCAGTGGGACCCATGTCTCGAATCTCAGAAAAACTCCCAAAATCTGAACACACGTTCCGATACCCGTTCGGATTGACCTTCAAATCTTCATTTTACATTTCTTGAAGATTTTGTAAAAGTTTGATTTTTCTTCCATAAATTCACAGATTCATGATGTAAATGAGTATGGAATCATGAAATATAATCAACATAGGATAAGGAACACTTACCCCAATGTTTCCTCGTGAAAATCGCCTAAACAGAGCTCCCCAAACTCAAAAATGAGTAAAATGGATAAACGCCCTGTTTTATGGAGTCTCTGACGTTTTCGGGCGCCACAGGTAGCGTGGGGTGCTGCCTGTGGCGTACTTACCAGAACACCAATATTTCCCAGCGCCAGGGCTAGTTCCCCACGCTACCTTGGTCGCTGGCGGCTACGAAAAATCTTTCCCGACACGTAAATGGGCATAACTCTCTCATACGATGTCCGAATTCGACGATTCTTTTTGCTATGGCTCCACAATTTCAATACGGATCTAATGCTTCCACCAAAACTGAATTTGGAACTCATTGGTTAGTGGGATACCACTTATTCTTGAAGAAACGACGTCGAAATGTTCTAGAAATGTCCAAATTAAATTCCGTTAACCATCTGAAATCCACCCGAGGACCTCAGGACCTCAACCAAATATACCAGCAAGTCCTAAAACATCATACGGACTTAGTCGAAACCTCAAATCACATCCAACAACACTAAAAATATGAATCCCACATAGATTCAAACCTAATGGACTTTGAAACTTTCAATTGCTACAACGACGCCGGAACCTATCAAATCAAGTCCGATTGATCTCAAATTTTGCACACAAGTAATAAATAACATAACGGATCTATGAAAATTTTCAGAACTTGAATCCGGTCCCGATATCCATAACGTCAACCCCGTGATCAAACTTTAGAAACTTTTAGCCTTTAGATTTTTAGTTCTCGTTAAATGGTCATAACTTGAGCTAGGGACCTCCAATTTAAATTTCGGGCATACGCCCAAGTCCCAAATCACGATACACACCTACTAGAATTGTCAAAACACTGATACGAGTCGGTTTGCTCAAAATATTGAACAAAGTCAACTCAGTTGAGTTTTAAGGCTCTATTTCACATTTTAATTAATTTTTCATATAAACACTTTACAAAAAGTTATACGGACTGCGCACGCAAGTCGAGGAATGATAAATAGTGCTTTTTGAGGTCTTAGAACACAGAATTAATTATTAAATTGAAATGTAAAACAATCGTTCGTCCTCGAACGAAGTTAGAAAAATTACCTGAGCTGGTAAATAAGTGTGTATATTTACTCTGCATGTCCGACTCGGACTCCCAGGTAGCTGTCTCAATTGATTGACCTCTCCATTGCACCCTAACTGAAGGATAACTCTTATACCTCAACTATTGGACCTGCCGGGCTAGAATAGCTACCGGCTCTTCCTCAAAAGTCAAATATTTGTTCAATTGGACTGAGCTGAAATCTAACACATGGGATGGATCACCATGATATTTCTGTAGCATAGATACATTTAACACCAGATGAACCGCTGATAAACTAGGTGGTAATGCAAGCCTGTAGGCTACTTCACCCACTCTTTCAAGAATTTCAAATGGTCTAGTATACCTAGGGCTCAACTTGCACTTCTTTTTGAACCTCATTACACCTTTCATAGGTGAAACCCGGAGTAATATTCTTTCTCCAATCACGAATGTAATATCAGGAACTTTACGGTCAGCATAAGTCTTTTTCCTAGACTGGGCTGTGCGAAGTCGATCTTGAATAACCTTGACCTTATCCAAGACATCCTGTACCAAATCGGTACCCAACAACCGAGCCTCTCCCAGTTCAAACCATCCAACTGGCGAACGACATCGCCTTTCGTATAGTGCCTCATATGGAGCCATCTGAATGCTCGACTGGTAGCTATTATTATAAGCAAACTCCACAAATGGCAAGAATTGATCCCAAGAACCTCCAAAATCTATAACACAAGCGCGTAGCATATCTTCCAATATCTGAATATTGGGCTCTGACTGTCTGTCTGTCTGTGGATGAAATGTTGTACTCAACTCAACCCGCGTGCCTAAATCACGTTGTACATCCCTCCAGAAGTGTGAGGTAAACTACGTACCTTGATCTGAAATAATAGACACGGGCACACCGTAAAGGCGGACAATCTTACGAATGTAAATTTTAGCTAACCGCTCTGAAGAATAGGTAACTGCCACTGGAATAAAATGTGCTGACTTGGTCAACCTGCCCACAATGACCCATATTGCGTCAAATTTTCTCTGAGTCAGTGGGAATCAAATCAACAAAATCCATAGTGATACGCTCCCACTTCCACTCAGGAATTTCTAACTTCTAAAGTAAACCACTAGGTCTCTGATGCTCGTACTTAACTTGATGACAATTCAGATACCGAGCTACATATGCAACTATATCCTTTTTCATTCTCCTCCACCAATAATGTTGCCGCAAATCTTGATATATTTTGGCAACACCCGGATGAATAGAATACCGGGAACTTTGGGCCTCTTCAAAAATTAATTCATGAAGCCCATCCATATTAGGAACAAAAGTATGACCCTGCATCTGCAAAACTCCATTATCTCCTACATCAACCTGCTTGGCACCATTGTGCCGCACCATGTCCTTAAGGACAAGTAAATGAGGATCATCATACTATCGCTCTCTGATATGCTCATATAAAGAAGACCGAGCGACTGTGCAAGCTAGAACCCGACTGGGTTCTGAAACATCCAACCTCACGAACTGATTAGCCAAATTCTGAACATCTGCAGCTAACGGCCTCTCACCAACCGGAATATACGCAAGGCTGCCAATACACACAGCCTTTCTACCTAAAGCATCGTCCACCACATTGGCCTTTTAGGGGTGATACAAAATGGTGATATCATAGTCTTTCAACAAATCCAACCATCTTCTCTACCTCAAATTACGATCAATTTTTTTGAACAGATACTAAAAGCTACGATGATCAGTAAATACCTCACACGAGACACTGTAGAGGTAATGCCTCCAAATTTTCATCACATGAACAATGGATTCCAATTCTAAGTCATGAACATGATAATTCTTCTCGTGAACTTTCAATCTCTGTGACGTATATGCAATCACCCTGCCATCTTGCATCAATACTTTACCAAGCCCAACGCAAGATGCATCACAATACACCGTATAAGATCCTGAACCTGTGGGTATTACCAACATTGGCGTTGTAGTCAAAGAGGTCTTGAGCTTCTGAAAGCTCAACTCACACTCGCTTGACCATCTAAATGGGGCACCCTTCTAGGTCAATCTAGTCCTAATAGTTGTTCATAATCAATTACAGAATCATCAATTAACTTCATGTTAAGAAAATGTCATTTCAAATGTTCACAATACTGGTAACGAGATGTGAGGCATAAAGACCTCATAATTATTTACCCGAATTAATGAGTTACATTTAACGCCACCTGAGCGAGCACCTACCTCGTAGGCTAAAACTCAATAATTACAACACGACTTTGGCAAGTATGCATAGAGAATTTCATATAAGAATTTTCAAATAAGCCTAACAAGCATGACTCTCTATTATTGCTATAGTACAAAATTAATTTCACAAGGGAGAACTTAAACACAAAAAATTTCCTCACAAGGATCTCGCCCTTATATAACTTCTACCGCAGCTCGTAGCCCGGTTTAAACATATCAATTTATATTAAAATGCGAGGATCTCGTCCTCCATTCTGAATCACAATTAATATGGACATCGTGCCAATCAAAAATTTCCATCTTCTCCTTTTAAATAATTTCGGTTACACAAAAACACAACACATAATGAACCACACACTGGTAGGGCATATAATTCACAATTTGTAATTAATTATTCGGAAATTACATTAAAACTTACCGAAATGAGTAATAGAAAGCCACATTTAGCCTCACATATCGTATTAGTGACCAACATGGTATGATAGGCGTAGTTATCTCCATATAATCTCCCACCAGGAGTAAACACATAAGTAGATTATAGAATTATGAAGCTCGCCCATAAGTGGAGCACAATAGGAGGACTCGTTTTGATACTCACAACTGAATCAAGTTAAGGAAATTATTTCTTTATATTAAATCGAGGTCGTACCTGTAACGACACCATCTGATGTAGCAACCTCCGTCATACCATAAAACAAATATAATAATGGCCGGGTCTCCACCTCTAGGACGCCTTCTACCCGCCTGTCCTCCACCCCTAACTGGTCGTGTGGATGGTATAGTAATTGCAATGAGGCACGTAGCCTGAGTGCTTTGATGAAATATGTCTCTCCCAAGTTTGGGAAAATTTTCTCATGATGTGCCTAGTATCACTGTATTCATAATAACTCTTTTGCGGGTTTGGCTGCTCATATTGAGTCTGTGCCAGACAATTTTAATAACTATTGTGGGAAACTCATGTCGGTGGTGCATTAAAAGAACTTACTGGAGCACCCCGAGTAATATGATGTGCGGATTGGGATGGCCGACCACCCGAGCCCCTACCATAATGATTTATACTTGCATAGTAGAATCCACTATACACCCCAGAAACTCGAGACGTTTTGGTCTCCTTAGTTTCCTTTTTCCTCATCCCGAACACGTTCTAATATCTTGGCCATTTCTATCACTAGCGGAAATGAAGTATCAGCCTGCAGCTCCCGAGTCGTACAAAATTTTACGATTATAATTCAGTCCTTTAATGAGTTTGTGGACTCGCTCTCTGGATGTAGGAAGCAAAGTAGGAATATGACGGGCTAACTTATTGAACCTGATGGCATATTATGACACCATTATAGTGGCCTGACGCAACCGTTCAAAACCTATGTGCCACGCATTATGGAGAGTCCGGGAACAAACTCTTTCAAAAACATTTCTGAGAACTGAGCTAAGTGGGCGGTGTTGTATTGGCTGGTCTGCCCTCTTCATAGGCTTGCCACAGACACCGGTGGAGAATTATCTCTCCCATGGTCAATTTCTTCTTTTGCTATTCCGACTCAACACTGTTGAGCTGACCCATTTCTTAACATACTCTTCGACTTTTCTTTGGGGTAACCCTTACCCCTATTTATACACAACGATCACAAAAGTAGAGTTCTATACAAACAAGTCTTGGAACGAACCACATAGTCCAGAATCTCGTCAACCACTGTACCTCCTCCGAAGTACCCCAAAATCCGCAACCATGACGTCTACGCTGAGTAAACTTTCTGAAAATTTAATGTTATTTCTCTAACTCCTTTGGTACTTAAGTATAGGATCATTAAGTAGGAGGACATACCGCAAGTCCCAACCTTATCCTCTACAAAATCTCAAGTCTTAAACATGTGTAAATTTTGGAGAACCTTTCAGTACCACATATATACATTTCAGGCCAAAACTGATATAACACATGACCTCACAATCCATCCATTGATAGTGGACTCCCCCACTCAACGCGATGTCATAGTTCACCACGTCCGATGATCCACAATATTAACCTTTACAGCTTGTATAAATCAACTAGATGCCAAGGTCTGTTGCACCCCTCACATGATTCATTGGGTGATCTCTCAATACGCCCGCATCTTCAGTTGGAATCATATATTGAGGTAATGTTGAGCATCTCTGGCTCCCTCGTAGTCCATCTGTGACATCATATACCGTCGTTGCACAACTGATACCGAGTGCGGAATGTCATACATGAGTGGATACAAAGGAATATGAGATATATGTTTCAAGCTAAAGCAATGATGCACGATAGTGACGAGGCTAAGGCAGATCACTTACATTAACCTGTACGCAATAATAGTAATAACAATAATAATAATAATAATAGTAATAAATTAGGTAACTCATTTTAATAGTCGAAGCCAACTCAGCAGTCATAACCAATTATTATTTCCATCAATTTCCGTTGCGACGTGCAACCCATTCCTCAAATATATTCATTTCAACTCTTAAATGTAATAAAATACTCCAATAAATACCACGCTCAATGAGAAACTATTAAGCATCAAGGCATACAATAATTATAATTCATTTATGAAACAAACAATGACAAGTAGCAATTAATTGTGGAAATCAGGCAGAAAATAGGCAGTTTAATATTTTATATGCTAAATGTCAAGTAGCAATTAGTGTAGATAATTCAAATGAGCATATAACAATTATTACAGGAATTCAAGAATTAATATATAACACAGAATATGAGAGAAACTATTATTATAATAATTAATTCATGTATTAAACTAATTTATGATATTTAATAATTATGCAAACAATTAATTTGACAATGTATTGGCACTCGTCACCTTCCCTATACATCGTTACACATGAAATTCACATAGCAAATAATTCAAGGGTTCTATTCCATCGAGTCAAGGTTAACCACGACACTTACCTCCCTTTGCAACCAATTCCAATAAACCTTTGCTTAGTGAATTCGTGTCCAAAATCTTCAAATCTAGTCACAAATAATTCAATATACTCAACACAAATTGTAGGAATTAGTTCCATATGAATTTACTATTTTCGGATAAAAATCCAAAATTCATGATAAAATTTGACTGTGGGACCTACGTCTCGAATCTTGGAAAAAATTACAAAATCTGAACACCCATTCCGATACAAGTTCAACCATACAAAAATTATGGAATTCCGACATTGGATTGACCTTCAAATCTTTGTTTTACATTTTTGGAAGATTTTGTAAAAATCTGATTTTTCTTCCATTCCGACATCGGATTGACCTTCAAATCTTTGTTTTACATTTTTGGAAGATTTTGTAAAAATCTGATTTTTCTTCCATAAATTCATGGATTCATGATGTAAATGTGTATCGACTCATGAAATATAATCAATATAGGATAAGAAACACTTATCCCAATGTTTTCCCGTGAAAATCGCCTAAACCAAGCTCCCCAAACTCAAAAATGAGTAAAATGGCTAAACTCCCTGTTTTATGGGGTCTCTAATGGTTTTGAGCGCCACAGGCAACGTGGGCCCCATGCTACCTTGGGCGCTAGTGGCTACGAAAAATCTTACCCGATACGAAAATGGGCATAACTCTCTCATACGATGTCTAAACTCGTCGATTCTTTTTGCTATGGCTCCAAATTTTCAATACGGATCTAATGCTTCCCTCAAAACTTAATTTGGAACTCATTTGATTAATAGGATACCACTTATTCTTGAAGAAACGACGTCGAAACATTTTAGAAATGCCCAAATTAAATTTCGTTAACCATCCGAAATCCACCCGAGACCCTCGGGACCTCAACCAAATATACCACAAGTCCTAAAATATCATACAGACTTAGTCGAAACCTCTAATCACATACAACAATACTAAAAACACGAATCCCACATAGATTCAAGCCTAATGGACTTTGAAACTTTTAATTTCTACACCGACGTTGAAACCTTTCAAATCAAGTCCGATTAATCTCAAATTTTACACACAAGTCATAAATGACATAACGGATCTATAAAAAATTTCAGAACTCAAATCCGACCCCGATATCTATAATGTTAACCCCGTGGTCAAACTTTAGAAACCTTTAGCCTTTAGATTTCTAGTTCCCGTTAAATGGTCATATCTTGAGCTAGGGACCTCTAATTTAAATTTCGGGCATACACTCAAGTCCCAAATCAGGATACAGACCTACTGGAACTGTCAAAATACTAATTCGAGTCCGTTTGCTCAAAATATTGACCAAAGTCAATTCAGAGTTTTAAGGCTCTATTTCACATTTTAATTCATTTTTCATATAAACACTTTACGAAAAATTATACGGACTGCGCACGCAAGTCGAGAAATGATAAATAGTGCTTTTCTAGGTCTTAGAACATATAATTAATTATAAAATTTAAATATGACCTTTTGGGTCATCACATTTAGATAGCATGGCCACCCAACAAAGGAAGGACAAAGAAAACGAGGCATAGCAATTAGTAGGGTCGAGGTCGGGGCATGACGGGGTCCGGGAAGGCATCAAAGATACCGACATAGTTGAGGCCGCAGGATCGACCATAGAATACCTCGACCATGTTCAATTAGACTCAAACAACCACAGTAAAAAGGTCTATATCGGTTGTAAGCTCCAGGACCCAGGTAAATTCAGTCAATTCTTAAAAGCTAACGCGAATTTGTTTGCTTTCAGCCATGTAGATATGTCGGGCATCCCAAAAGGGATCGCCATGCAGAAATTAAACGTCAACCCCTACCAACCCCCACCCCCCGGTGAGGTAGGTCAGGCGTAAATTCAACTCCACAATCAATGACGCAGTGCGCGAGGAAGTGGAAAACTGTTATAAAATGGTTCCATCAGGGAATCAAAGTACCCCAAATGGGTCGCCAACGTGGTAATGGTTAAAAAGAAAGAATGGGAAATGGCAGATGTGTGTAGACTTCACAGAATGGAATAAAGCATACCCAAAGGATTCGTTCCCGCTGCCTCACATCGACCAACTCAGTGATGTAACGGCCGGGCATGAGCTGCTAAGTTTTTTGGACTCTTACTCAGGATATAATTATATCCTCATGAGAGAGGAAGATTAGGAAAAAAACATGTTCATCACCCACTAAGGAATATACTGTTACAGGGTCATGCCCTTCATACCAAAGAACGCGGGGGCGACCTATCAAAGGTTGGTGATGAGAATAATCAACGATCAGATCAGCAAGACAACGGAAGTATATATAGACGACATGCTGGTCAAGTCGAAAAGAGGAGAAGATCACATCGATCATTTGAAAGAAACTTTCGACATACTCAGACGGTACGAAATGAAACTAAACCCGGAGAAGTGTGGTTCGGTGTAGCCTCAGGAAAATTTCTACTGTTCCTCGTATCACAACGAGAGATCGAGGTCAATCCTGACCAAATTAAAGCCATTGAAGGGATACCCGAACTCTTGACCACCACAAAACAAGTCCAAAGATTGACTGGCTGCATCACCGCCCTATCAAGGTTCATCTCGCGATCGTCAGATAGATACCATAAATTCTTTGGCGTACTCAAGAAAGATAACGACCTCCAATGGACTTCGGAGTGCGTCCAGGCTCTGAGGGAACTAAAGGCATACTTGTCGTCGCCGCCCTTGCTTTCAACACCAGAGCCGGTGAAACGTTGTTGATACCCAATTTTGCCCTCATATTTTTATAAAATTTTAAAATATCATTCATGCATCATCACCAATATTTCCTATAATTTTCCATAATATTTGAAGCTTTAAAATTAATTTTCTTGCATTTAAATTACTTGAATATGTATTGATTACACGTTAAATTATTTTGTGGTGACTTAATCATTTGAATTTAGTATTTGCATCCATATAGATGTCTCTTAATATTTTACGTTGTTTTTATATAATTATATTTGTTTTTAAAGCTATTTTATACAATTTGGCAATAATAGCCTATATTCCACACATAATTATATTTATTATATTATTTATATCAAAATAGCTGTTCTTATATTTTTATAATGTTAAGTTGTTATTTTACTGCTCGAACAATATTTTTATTATTTATTAATCATTTTATAATTTATTCTTAATGAATTTTGTGTATTTAAATTGCAGCCCAATTTTGAGCCAATATTCGGGCCAAATTAATGGCCCAAACACCCCAAACTTTAGCCCAATCTACCCTGGCCCAATCCAAACGACCCCTGTGACCAAGCCGGTCGCAACCCGTTGCATTTGACCCGCCCCATTTCTTAGCCAATCCTGGCCATTAATCTTCAATGATCAATGACCCGCAATAAATCTCCAACTTTCCTTATATCCCAACAATCAAACCCTAAAGACCATTATCCGTGGCCGCCTTTGCATTCTCTCGTCTCTGAGCCCTAGCCCCCTCCTGCCAAATCCCTTCAAAATCCGGATAAATCATGAAATTCTTTCACGATTTGCTTACCTTATTTGCACTATCTCGTTATCATTCATACACTCGTGGTGTTACTTAGTACTTGCCCAATTTGGCAAGTATTACCTCTCCGAATCAATTGCAATCATCCTCAACATACAAGATTCAGACGAAAATCCGCGTGTATACGCTCTCAACAGGGTTGTATGAGTTCGATTCACCGAGATTCTCGGCTAATTTTGACCATTTGTTAAATTATTGTTTGTCCGATCTTTTTTACCTATTTTGATTCGGAATAGGCTATGCATGTGACTTTCCTTTATTCCTGCTTAAACTTGATTGATTTTCTTTCCTTATTTGTATTTGATTAATTATTTTCCATGTTTGCTTGTTCGATTTCTACTAACCATTCCCCAATTTTCCCTCTAGAGGGAGCAGAATCACCTAAAGAGCTATTCTCTCACTCACATTTATTCTATACTATTCTGAAATTGAGCTCTTGGCCGGCTAAAAGCCAAGGCCAACAAATTCTGTTCACCTTCCTTCAGTGCAAGCACTGCTCGGGGGTCCATTTCGAGGCTCCTGTGAACTCTGAAGCACTGGGGAGTTGGGGTTTTACTGGTCTATAATAGTCACAGCTATTATTGAGATTTTTGAGTTCTTTATCCTTGTCTAATACTCGCATACTATCTCAAGCATGTTAGTAATCGCTATACTTGATTCCGCGTCTACCACTATGCACTCTTAGACATAATGCCTATAGGAATCGAACGCCTTGATTAGACAACATGCCTATAAGAACCTGATAATACATATCTTCAACACTTTTCTCATCTAAATATCATGACCATAGGATTTTACTCTATTAATAAACTACTCCTGTTGTTCTCATTACGCTGCCCTGCCTAGATGACATGTCTATAGGGATAAAGAGCTATAAAACCTAGGTTCAATTCATTATAAATCTTGCCTATAGGATATTATCACTCGTCTAGAAAGCATGTATATGAATCAACATCGCTAATTCTGAGCTTTCAAACAGTTTTTACTATTTTATTATGTGAACAGTTCAGAGATCATGCCTATATGATTATTTTAAAAGCGTGTAATCAGCGAATTCAATAGTTGGAAACAACAATGTTGTTTGTATAATACTAGAAATCAGGATCACATAGAAACTCTACCTATGGGATTTAACGACTCTAATGCGTCTTAATTCTAAAAAATTGTCTATTATTGAATCTACCTGCGTGCAATTTGTTGTTTATGTGTGGAGGTTAACTTGAGCCTTTTCTTGCATTTATGTTTACTCCCATATGTTTTGAATGTGCATTAGTTTTATCATTTTGAGCAACCTGGGTGGAGTCTAGAACCATCCAAATAGTAGGTCCAAAGCCTCCTGGACCATAAGTATGGGACGGGTTGTGCACGCATAGGATACGATTTAGGATTGAATTAGAGCACATTTAAGTAACAACTTCAACATAGTAATTGGGTAGCAGGACATGATAGTCTGTGTCCGCTGAATAATATAAGCAACCACTACCTTAAGGGAGTTGCGAAGTATTATTTATGTTGCACGGGGTGATCCTTTAGACTAAAAAACTTAGGACCCCCCCCCTTTTATTTATATACTAGCTATTTACACTTAGTCCTTTAATATAGACCAATGTAGTTATATCCTTGTAATCATTAAGATTCGTATCGATTCTCATGTGTTATAGCAAGACTCTTCGACTTCTAAATTTCCCTTTGTCAATTTGATCACCTAGCTTAATAACATAATCCACATAGTTTAAAGTTCGGATGGGACCCACAGTTATGGACTTCGAAGAATGCCTAACACCTTCTCTTCGAAGTAACTTGAGCCCTTACCCGATCTTTGGTGACACAGATTAGTTAAACAGAGTTATTCGCAAATAGGTGCCCTAATTCACCTTAAAATATTACTAGATGGTGACTCTTCTCTTTTAATACCTCTCCTTAAAAGAGTTGTCACACATTGAAACCCGCTTTTGTGAGAAAACGGGGCGCGACAAACGACTTCTTGTTTATCTAGCTATATCCGAGGTAGCTGTGAGCGCAGTCCTAATTCAAGAAAATAAAGGTACGCAATCTCCCATCTATTACATTAGCAAAAACACTACTCGATGCCGAGACGAGGTACCCGCATCTCGAGAAACTGGCTTTGGTCTTAGTCGTTGCTTCATAAAATCTTAAACAGTATTTCTAGTGTCACCCTATCTCGGTCGTCACAACTTTCCCCCTAAACAACATTTTGCATACACCCGAGCTGTCGGGGAGGCTAGCCAAATGAGCCATCGAGCTCAGCGAGCATGATATCACATATGAGCGGCGAACGACGATAAAGTCACAAGTGATCACTGACTTTGTCGCCTACTTCAGCTCAAAAATAATGCCTAAAGTCGAAAGGGAAGCCCTCCAAACTTCCCCCCTCCCAAACGCAAGACCTCTGGGTCCTATACAACCATGGCGTGTCCAATGCGTCGGGGTCCGGACTAGGACTCGTACTCGAAGTCTCAGTGGGCGAAGTAATTCATGAGTCCATAAGGTTCCCAGACATGAATAACAATGAGGCCGAGTATGAGGACGTCATTGCAAGTTTGAGACTAGCGCTCAAGTTTGGGGAATGGACATCGTAGGCCCCCTCCTGGCAGGACGAGGTAACATACGATTCCTTTTAGTTTTAACTAACTATTTCTCTAAGTGGGTGAAAGCAGGAGAATTCGCCCAAATAAGGGAACAGGAAGTAATCACTTTTATATGGAGAAATATCATATTCCGGTTCGGCCTTCCCAAAGAAATCAGCTGCGACAATGGACCCCAATTCATAGGAAAGAAAGCCGCCACACTTTCGAAAAATGGCATATCAAAAGAATACTCTCAACCTCGTACCACCCCTCGGGCAACGGGCAAGCAGATACCTCCAACATATCAACACTAATCATCATGAAAAAGAAGCTCAAGGATGCCAAGGGACTGTGGCCGGAAGTCCTACCAGAAGTATTGTGGGCATACCAAACAACTCCGAAAACTAGCATAGGAGAGACCCACTACTTTTGGTCTACGGGACCAAGGCGGTAATACCAGTCGAGGTCGGAGAGCCTAGCCTAAGGTACTCCTACGAGAGTGGTACAAGCAATAACGCGGTCCAAAGGCAGAAACTCGACGAAGTCGACGAACGATGAGATATGGCTTATATAAGAATGATCGCCCAAAAACAGCAAGAAAAATGCTATTATAACAAGAAAGCAATGGTCAGGCCGCTCAAAGTCGGGGACTACGTACTGAAAGCTACAACCTAAGAGAGCAAAAATCCCAAGGAAGGTAAGCTGGGAACAAATTGGGACTATCCGTACAAAATCATAGCGAAAGAGAATAAAGGATCATTTCAGCTAGAAACAATGGGAGGAAAGCTACTACCAAACAACTGGAATATCAACCACCTCAAGTCGTACTCTTTTTTCCCTCACTTGAGTTTTGTCCCAGTTGGGTTTTCTCAAGGAGATTTTTAACAAGGCGATGAAGGGAACACTCCAAGTTAAAGTACGCGAAGGCCAGGCCCTGGTTACTATTTCATTGCTCAACCTCTCGCTACTCTCCAGATCAACCAATGAAGGGACTAGATAGACCGGGACTGGGACTGGAATGCCAGCCAACACCCAAAATCTGTAATATTCTCCAAGTATGTAACAAATGCAACTATACCAAGGCAATAAACTTTATATTTACCAGCACATTTCTCTCAAATTCAGGTTATGTTCTACCTCGCTCGACTAACACCTACCGACCCTCGACCATAATTAAATTCAGGTTATGTTTAACTTCACTCGAACTAACACCTACCGTCCCTCGGCCATAATTAAATTCAGGTTATGTTTGACCTCGCTCGAACTAACACCTACCGTCCCTCGACCATAATTAAATTCAAGTTATGTTCGACCTTGCTCGAACTAACACCTACCGGCCCTCGGCCATAATTAAATTCAGGTTATGTTCGACCTCGCTCGAACTAACACCTACCGGCCCTCGGCCATAATTAAATTCAGGTTATGTTCGACCTCGCTCGAACTAGCACCTACCGGCCCTCGGCCATAACTAAACTCGGGTTATGTTAGACCTCGCTCGAACTAACATCTGCCGGCACTCGGCCACATCTAAGTTCAGATATGTTCGACCTTGCTCGAACTAACATCTACCGGCCCTCGACCGAGACTAAGTTCAAATATGTTCAACCTCGCTCGAACAAGAAACAGAAGCAAAAAACACGCAAGTATAGAAAAACTAACCACAGAAAAGGAAACAGATGCAGAAAAAAATCTTGGCATTCCATTTCATACTTAAACAACTTTTACAAAGGCTATTGAAGATGCCGACAAAAGTACACAAGCTTATAACAAAAACAAAAAGAGGAGAAAAACTATTGGTCGCCGCCATCGGGATCTTCTGCACCTCCACCACCCTGACCGCCGATGCCTGGGCCATCTCTATCATCTTCTTCATCATCATTATCGCCCTCAGGGTATGCAACATCATACCGGGCGTTCTCTTTAAGTTGGTCCACGCCCCAATCATCACCAGCCTCAGGTGTGGCGGGATCATATCCACAAGCAACCCGAGCCTCACGGACCTTAACACAAACGTCATCAAGGGCGACCACAAAAATGGACCCCACCTTATACAAATCTCAAAACACGTCCAACTGTGCTTCATCGTGAATCAATTCTCGAGGAACATTTGGAAATTTAAATTACGGGAGGAAGATGGCTACGTAAGAAGTTAAGCCTTTTCAGCCTCTAAAGAGGCCACCCGGACCTAGAGGAGGGAGTTGTCTTTTTCTATCTCTCTGATCCTCTCCTCCAACCTATCTTCTTTTGCCTTCGCCGTAGATTGATCAATCTCCCGCTCGGTCCAGAGAGTCCTATTCTCCAACTCTAACATCTCTGATTTTCTCCGAGCCTCCAAATGGGAAGACTCCGCCTTCTCAAGATTGCTCTGCTTCTCGGCGACTTCGCCATGAAGGACCTCCATCTGTAGCCGGCACTCCTCAAATTGCCTGCGTAGCTCGACCACTTGCATATGAAGGTCGCCACATTAGGCCTCTACGGCTCTGCTGACTTCGAGCTCTTCTTCCCTAGTTCTCAACGTCCTCTCAAGGACACTACACTTCTCGATGACTCTCACCAGCTCGTCATTGTTCTAATTCAATTCATCACGAAGGGCCTGCAAATTGCCACCTCACCAAACCGCCTGCGAAACTCCCGGTACTTGCCAAAGTACTTGAAATATTTGCGTTTCAACCTCTCAAATATTTCCTTATGCTTCTCCTCCCTTCGAGCGCTTTCAATCTCCAAAATCATGGTCTGCAGTCATAAAAAGCAAAAGAAGGAAAGAAAAAATGAGAATACCCGTGCTAATAAAGGAAAACCACTAAACAAAAAAACAGACAGAAAGACGAATCCCAAAAATACTCACCCTGAGAGCAAGGCCGGCTATGCTCCTCGACAAGGTAACATCGTCCAGCTCTCTGAGGGTTTCAACCTCTATGTCAGAGCAAAGAGGGCCGAGGGCAGGGACTATGCTCTCTTGAAGAATCTTCAGGGAATGTCCGGCCCGGACCTCTTGAAGAAGCCCGACCACTCACGAATTCCTGCTATGTGAGGGAGGAGCCGAATAATGCAAATTAGACCAAATCCTAAGGGGTAATTTCCCATTTGCAAAGTTAGGCAAGATACTTACCTCAAAAAAGCTAAGTCACTACTCTAAGAAGCCCTTTTCGTGTGAATAAACTTCCAGACAGCTTGAATCTAGCCAAAACAACATAATAATATCAATAGAAGTCATAGGAAACAAGGTCAAACAATAAAGCTAATATCTTAGTTCAATTATGCAAAGTCAACCCCGAACTCGCACCCTGGAACCCGACAAAACTCATAAATTCCGAACTCTCATTCCAATACGAGTACAAATATATGTGTTTCATCCAAATCCGACCTCAAATCATCAATTTTTACTTTAGAAAAGTTTTTACTAAAATTCCCAATTTCTTCACTTAGATTCATCAATCAATCACTAAAATCAAGGTTGGAATCATGAATAATAAATAAATCTGAGTAAAAAATACTTACCCTAATCCAAATCATGAAAATCCCTCCGAAATTGCCCAAATCCGAGCTCTAAATCTCAAAATGTGATAAAATAACCAAAACCCTCAAAAACATATTTAAGGGTCTGCCCAGTGATACCCTTCGCGATCTCAGAACCTATGTTGTAATCGCAAAGCACAAACAAGAAGCTGCCTCTGAAGACCTTTCACGAATGCGAGGACCTGGTCGCGGATGCGATGCCTAGCACTGCTGAGCCTATGTGAACGTTGTCCTTCACACGCGAACGTGAAGGCTAAAGGCGTGATGCACCCAACCAGTCTACCCTTCTATGCGAACACGACTCCTCATCAGTGAATGAGAAGGCCACTGACCCTCCTACTCCGCAAACACGACCATCCCATCGCGAATGCAAAGAGAAAACACATCTGCCATCAAATACCCTCCGCGAAAGCGACTGCCTTGTCGTGATCGCTATGAAGAAAACCAGACACCAATATCACTAGTCCAAAACACGTGAAAATAATTCAAAACCCATCTGAAATACACCCTAGGCTCCTAGGACACGTCCAATCATACCAACCAATCCCAAAACATAACATCGGACCTACTCAAGGCCTCAAATCACACAAAACAATATCAAAACCACGAATCACACCTCAATTCAAACCTAAGGAACTAATCTAAATTTTCAAATTTAAAATTTACGTCGAATGACCTCAGATTTTGCATGCAAGTCCCAAATGATACAACAGACTTATTCCAACTTCTGGAATCACAATCCGAACCGGACATCATCAAAGTCAATTGTTGGTCAAACATATAAACCTTCCAAACCTTCAACTTTCCAACTTTCGCTAAATAGAACCAAATCAACCTAGTGACCTCCAAATCCAAATCCGCACATACTCCTAAGTCCAAAATCACCATATGTACCTATTGGAGCCATAAAAATGTCATTCCGGGATCATCTACACAAAAGTCAAACTCCGGTCAACTCTTACAACTTAAACCTCCAACCAAGGGACTTAGTATCCTAATTCAATCCAAAACTTCTCCGAAATCAAACCAACCACCCCGACAAATTAAATAATCACAAATATACATACGAAAAGCTTCAAAAGGGAAAACGGTGCTCAAATACACAAAACGACCGGTTGAATCGTTACAATATCTTTCTAGGAAACTTCAAGATTTGTTCTCAGTAGTTTAACTGTAAGTTTGGAGGTGAAGTTAGAGAAAGTAATTTCTTAATTTTAGCCAATGTGGCTGCACGTTCTTCATTTAAAATGTTGAAACTTTGCAACTAAAAATCTTGGCCAAAGATCTTCCTGTTATATTATCCTAATAATTTTTCTTTATCAACTTTAATTTAAAACTCAACTTATTTTGTTGTGGGTTTCGTTTCAACTTTGGAAACGTTGTGTTGCCTTTTGCAAGTGGTTGCGATAACTCGTTCGAATTTCAAACAAGATACAAAATCTTGAAGATACGAAATATAATTCGTTTGTGTTACAATTTGGAATATTAAACAGCTGTATATGTTTGCGGAGATATGTCAACTAGGTCACATTATAATGGGCAGTTTTTGACAAACAACCTTTCCTTAGATATGTTACATTGCCATTATAGATTATATCTTCCAAAGTAAGGACCATGAAATAATGTTTATTCTTACTTCATAAAAAACAAAAACAAATAATGCTCTTCTTCTAGTTGACAAGTTGCCAGGTGGGCACTCCATCAACTAGACGTGCATCAATATTATATTTGTAGGAAGAAATAAAATGGAACATATACAATAAAACATAAATAATTTTTTCCACAATATAAACAGTTTAAAAATATTAGAAACGGATAGCATCAGGAGCGAATGTTCGGTATATATTATGAATTTATCTGAACTAAGTAGCTTTGGTTTAAATTGAATCACTTTGCCGCGACGAATGAAGCTTGAGTTAAAGAAGGAAATGAAACTCCTATCAAATATAAAGTTTAAAGAGAACATTAGAACGCATCATGCTTGCATAGAGAAGTGAACTCAACAAATATACTTCAGACTTAAGTTAAGATTTTCATAAAAATCTTATCAAGAAATTAGAATTAGAATTAGAATTGATCGTATATAATGAGTTGGTACTCTTTTTCACATCTTTGTGTCACTTTCCATGTCAAGTTAAATTTTTTTTTAAAAATTTTTTTTATGTCAAGTTGAATTAATTCTCGTGTCTTATGTTTTCCTCTGTACTTGCCAATCTCAGTGAAAGAAACAAAAATAGTCTGTAGACACCAAGAATTTATAAAAAATGTGACTAAAACTAAAACTTTAATTAAAAATGTGAGTATGCATGCATGTAAATTTACATGATTTAAGAAGTCTTGCTTCAATAATAAAGAGTATAAGCTAAGGTAGAGCCGTAAATGATTAAGAGTGAAAAGCTTGGAAAATTCGGTCAGAGCCAAAGCTATGAGTTCGATGAACTCATAAGTTGTAAACTAACCCTGATATAGGGGGGCTCCTCTTATTTATACTTTTAACAGTAACGTATAACCCACTACTAAAAAAACTGGCAAAAAGCGTCCAGAAACATCGACCGAAATCGATTGGAATTGAACAAAAACCAACCGATTTTCGACCATTTATAATTCGTCGAAGAAACAATGGTCACTAATGTGAGACGACCGCATACGGTCGATATTTCCGACCGAAGTCGGTCGGTAATTTTCAATGCAATTTGACCAAATAATTTGACACAAAATAAATTTACCGACCGAATTTGGTCGGTATTCTTTAATTATTTTTAAATTAGCGACTGACTTCGGTCGGAACTTTAATAATTCATTTTTCTTAAAATTTTTCATTTCCGACCGAACTCGGTCGGTAATATTAAAATATTTAAAATCAGAAATTATGACCGAAGTCGATCGGTATTATTAAAATATTTAAAATTTAAAATCAAAAGTTCTGACCGAAGTCGGTCGATAAATTTAAATTTATGAAAAATTCAAATGAACATTTCCGACCGACTTCGGTCGGTAGGCGGTCAATTTTCTGGGTAAGCTTTTGGCAAAATATAGTTGTTTTACGGCTGCACCACCTGCCAACAACCAATCACCTATAATGACAGCATTACATTGCTGCCATTCAACCAATAGCAACATCAACAACAACAATAATAACCACAATAACAACTATCAAAATTATATTAACAATATTTATAGAGTTTCAAAATACCCAACAACAAAATATATCACAAGTTAAAAGTTCAAACATCATTCAATGAGTGTTTTATACTACATCATCTCCATTTCCATCTCCATCTCCACTACTAGAAGATTCATCGGTATGGTTCGAAGGATTACGACGAGAAGGATTAGCATCTGGGGAAGACTCACGAGACCGGGGAATCGGGAAAGCACCACTAGCAAGAAGATTGGCCAGCTGACCTTGAAGGACATTAAATTATTGGTCCCTCTTTTCTAGCTGAAGCTGAAGGGTATTAAATTGTTTATCTCTCTTTTATTCTCTAGCCTTTGTCTCTTCAAGCTCCGTTGTCAGCTGTGCAATTTTCTTCTCCATAGCCGACAGAGTCGACCTATCAATTGCCTCATCCTGGGTGGAAGTCCCTATACCTTGCAATCCAACCCTGTAACGCTGATATGATCTCCATGGAAGGTCGTATGTTATCCCCTTTTTAGGACCACCGACAACATCCAATCATATCTTGTGCGCTTCTTCGTCTGAAATGGGTGGTAGCTCGCCTTGCTCATTCGGTGGCAAACTCTGAGTGTACTCCTCCACATTAGTCTTGTAGCGACCCTTTATTTAGAAGATAGAAAATTATTAACTATGTAATATTATAAACATTAATTTCAAGTTATAGTAGTTATGAAACTTACATAAGTAGTCTCCGCCTTGTCCTCGACCCATCTACTTGGATATGTCGGTACCTTCTTCTTCCGGATGTGAGTCTCCATGAAGAACTCAGCATGAGTCATCTTCCTCCCATATTTTTTTCCTACAAATATAATAAATCATGTTAACTAAATTAAAATATATAAATATAGCTCGATAAAAATAAATTTAAATATTTTAAGGAATTACCAGTAGTCTCCTCGCAGTCCCCATGCTCCTTTCACCCACACAGTGCAAGGAGCCACCCTTCTTAGATGCTTGGGTGTTCTTTCCCTATTCACTCCTCTTCTCAAATTTCTCAGTGGTCCACTGGTTCAGCAGATCCTCCCATAAATGTGGTAGAACCCATGAAGGCTTCTTGCTCTTCTTCCGAGCAGAACAGAAGGAATCAGATAGTCTCTTACGGCATTTGAACTCAAAATTTGCAAGAATGGCACCGTTATGCCGGTCCTCCCAGGCACACTTAGTCTACAAATAAAGTATGTAACGTTAGATGAAAATATTATTAATATAATGCTTAAATAGATAAGAATTGTATTAAAACCTTAAATTGGTTGAAATTTACTCCACGAGCTCCGGTGGAAATTCACTCTAAGTTGCATAGGGTGCATCATACAACCGGCCAAGAGCTTTAGTGATTATCTTTATAGTCTGATGACTAGGTATGAAATTGCAACATAGCAATTACATTAAATAAATAAGATTAGCTATTATAATTAAGCAAAAACAAAGAAGTAATAAATAAATCTTACCCATTGCCCTCATGCCTGATGATCATTCTATGATAAGGATCATATCGCACTTCCTCGGGATCATCATCCTCCGATGAATCTGAAGTGTGCATAGAAGGGGAGGCATCTGGCTCAGTGCTACTATCCCGAAGGCGAAGTCTAGAAATGCTAGGAGACGAACTCCGTAGAGAGGGAGACAAGGTCGCTGATGAAGATGGATGCGATCTAGACCCCTGCTGCGATCCAGACCACTGCTGCGATCTGGGTGGCTAAAATCTATATGGATGCGATCAACTTGTAATGAAACAAATGGAGAAGATGACGGGCGTATCACCACATGACCCTGTGACTGCTGACTCGCTGGACCCATGTAACTATATGTGGGATCATGTGGAGGAAGCGGGGTATAGCCCCTGTGGTGGATAATGGTAAGAATACTGCTTGGAGGCGAATGGTAGGTAGTTTGATGAGTAGAAAAATGTGGTGGAAAATATGTGTGCCTAGAAGATTGTTGTCGGCCATCATAAGCGGAGGGATGCAAGTGTGGAGTGGAAGGAAGCGAGGGTGTAGCATTATCTTCATGATCAATAGGCCTCTTATCCTTCCTAGACCTACCTCGATCACTACCGGTCATCTGCATAAATTAAAGAAAATGTAAGAATTGAGAATATAAATCTATATAAGTTGAGAGCGCTTGAAAACACTAACATGCTAGTCGTCTTTGAAGTATCCTTCCTCGTCCGAAAATTCTTCCTCTTCACGTATTTCATTTTCATTAAGTGATTCTTCGTCCTCATTTTCTATGATTGTTATTTCCTCCATATCAACTTCTTCTAATATGCGTTGAGGATGCTCCAAGCCATTTTCTAACTGATCATCTACCATTTGGTTAACACTTGAGGTATCGTTTTGGTAAGCAACATCTAGTACATTCTCAACTTCCACCCTACTAATAGGCTTAGTTTTGATTACAACCAACCAATCAGCCTTATCCCTCCGCAATGGATATAGAGCATAATACACTTGCCTAACTTTTTCTGTAATTATAAAAGGATCATAGCGATCATACTCCCTCTTTTTATTAACCTCAATTATGTTGTACTGCGAGTGTACACTTGCACCTCTTCTAGGTGTTGGGTCAAACCACTTGCATCGGAAAAGTATGATCTTCTTATTTGGCCAACCTGAATATGATAATTCTAGAATCTCTTTGATCACACCATAATAATCATTTTTCTCCATCCTAGTTGCCTTCACCACCTTTGACACACACCCCACTGCTATTGCTTTTTTTATACTTGGAGCATTCCTCGGTGTGAAATTTGTAACCATTCACAAAATACTTAGACATAGTTGTAACTGTAGGTACAGGTCCCCAACATATATCTTTCAAACATTTATTAACACTGTTATTTAGATTATTAACCTACATATACTGTTAAATAAATTACAAGTGAGCAAGTATATTCACAACGGACCAAGTATGTGTATTCACATGTGAGAAAGTATGTAAGATGCACTTACACACTCTTTACGCCATGCCTCAAATGTAGAATATACACCATCATGCCCAAATAGACTCAAGACGTCACTGAGCGACACGTTGAAAATTTTGTTAGTTGCATCAACCGAATTAAATAGTAGTCCATGTAAATTAATCTTACGTCAACACTTACTTAAGAAAGGGTTGAACTTCCGGACAATTTAAGCAACACATGATTTGAAGTTGATTTGTACTCCATACTATTAGGCCCCTTTTTGATCGATCTTTAGAACCTCGGCCTGGTTGATTGAATATAGACATTGGTGGATATAATGGATCATTCTCAATCATGACATTGTACCGATTGGGCCAATTTCTAGCACATGGCACATGACTGTCGAAGTAGTAAGAACAAAAATGGGCAGTTTTCTTTGCAAGGTAGGCTTCACATATGGATCCTTCCATCTTATTCCTCTGCTTAACAAATCGTTTACACTTGCCAATAGTCGTGCATATTGTCATATTAGAAGATAATGTTAAAGAAAATTACAAGAATGAATTAAGGATTGATCATTACCTCTCGAATGGATACATCCACCTGCATTAAACCGGCCATCCAAGTCACACCTCGTGTACAACGTGAATTGAAAGGTGTTCCATCACATCAAACAAACCACATGAAAAAATCCTTTCCAGCATATTACTAATTATAGGAATGTTCCGATTTATTTGAAATAGATTTTCTTCCCTTAATGTGGTATAACATAGTCTTTGAAGAACAAACTTATCTCTGTGATGGTTTTTGAGATATTTTCAAGCAAACCCCAAAATGCAATAGGGATTAAAGTTTCCATGAAAATATGACACGCATGACTTTTTATATGAGCCAGCTTTCCTTCAACCGTATCAGCATGTTTTCCCAGGTTTGAAGCATAGCCCTTAGGCATCTTTAGGTTTGTTACCCACTCACAAATCTATCATCTTTGTTCCAAAGTGAATGTGTAGCTAGCCTTAGGCTTGAATACCTTATCATTGTTCGCAGACTGCAAATGTAATTCAGGTCCCCTACAATATTCTTGTAAGTCTAGTCTAGCCTTCGGGTTATCTTTTGTCTTATTCTTATCATCCATCACTGTGTTGAACAAATTGTCAAAATAGTTCTTCTCAATATGCATGGCATTAAGATTGTGTCTGAGAAGATTATCCTTCCAATATAGCAACTCCCAAAATATGCTATGTTTTGTCCAGTTATGAGTAATACCATATCCAAGAAATCTAGAAGGTGGGGCCTCGGTAACTTTAGTGAAGTTCTGAACCCTCTCCCAAATTTCCTCACTGGACAAAATTGGAGGTGGCAAATCATGTTCAATTGTATTCTTCATCCTTCTGAACTCATGATCAACTGGCAAGAACTGACGATGACAATCAAACCATGACTGCTTTCGGCCATGTCTTAAAGTTAACTCTTTGCCATTCTCCATGCAGTAAGGACATGCTAACTTTTGAGCAGTCATACACCAAGATAACATTCCACACGCAGGAAAATCATTAATGATCCACATTAAATTAGCACGCAAGTTGAAATTTTGCGTAGTCGATATGTCATATGTCTCAACTCCATCATACCACAACTGTTTTAGCTCATCAATAAGAGGTTGAAAATATACATCAATCAAACTCTTTGGATTGTGTGGACTAGGAGTAACACAATTTAGAAAAACATATATGGACTAGTCATACACATTTCAAGCGGAAGATTATACGGCATAATAAAGACTGGCCAGCATGAATACGATATTGCAGAAATAGAAAATGGCATGAAACCATCAGCACACAAACCCAACTGAATATTCCTCGGTGCACTAGCATAATCTGGATATGTCCTATCAAAATGCTTCCACGCTTCCCCATCTGAAGGATGATACACAACACTGGGCGGCCTTCTATTTTCATAGTGTCATCTCATATGAGGAGAGTAACTCATCGATGCATAAAACCTCTGTAATCTAGGAATACGAGGTAAATAATGCATTGACTTCACAACAACCTTCTTCCCGCTGGAATACCGCTTAAAATGAGGTTTTTCACAAAATTTACAACTTTCTAAATCTACATCACCCTTATAATACAACATGCAACCATATTCACAACAATCGATTCTCATAGACAAGAGTCCTAACTTAGAAACCAATCTTTTAACCTTACAGAAATCTTCAGGTATGTTGAAAGTTGGGTCAACTAGTTCACTCATAAGGCCAATGAAAGAATTCATTGCCGCTTGAGAAATATTGGTATCTAATTTGATACTTAACAATCTAACTGCAACATACAACTGAGAGTGCATACTCCCTTCACTTAGTGGACGACTAGCGGTCTCTAACTATTTATAAAAATGTTTTGCCCCTTCGTTATATAACGATCCAGCTTGTCATTTTGTGAATTAGCGTCTCGTTAAGCGACTTAAGGTCCCAAGCAGCTTTGTGATGTGCATTATGACTTGCGTGTGTGGTCGAGTTTGATTTTCGGATGATTCGGTATCAAATTGGAAGAATAATTCTTATTTAAGAAGTTTAAAAGAAAAGAGTTGACCGAAGAGTTGACTTTTGAGCAAACGACTCCGAAATAGAATTTTGATGGTTCTAATAGCTTTGTATGGTTATTTCGGACTTCGGCGTATGTCCGAATTTGGATTTGGAAGTCCGTAGGACAATTTGACGCATTTTGGCGAAAGTTGGAAAATGAAATATTTTTAGAAAGTTTGACCGGGAGTTGAATTTATTGATATCGGGGTCAACATTTGATTTCGGAAATTGGAACGGGTCCATTATGTCATTTATGACTCGTGTGCATAATTTGAAGTGAGTCCGGATTGATTTGATATGTTTTGGCATGAGTTTTGGAAGTTGGTAGATTTGGAAATTTATGAGTTCGATTTGTGGTGCAATTCGTAGTTTCGACATTGTTTGATGTGGTTTGAGGCCTCGAGCAGGTTCGTGTTATGTTTTAGGACTTGTTGGTATTTTTGGTTGAGGTCCCGAGTGGCTCGGGTGAGTTTCGAGGGTGAGGTTTGAAGTGCGGAGGGCATAATTTGGAGTGCGGGTGTGCGGCTGCAAACTCCCAAAGTGCAGAGGCAGTGGAAATTGTACGGACCGCAGTTGAAATTATGCTCTCCGCAGTTGAAATTGTGCCATCCGCAGAATTTCTCTCGCGACCGCAGAAAGGAGATTTTCAGGTTCGATTGTCCGACATCTGAAGCTTATTTCTTTTAATCTATAAGGAATTTGGAGATGATGCAAAAACGAAAGTTGTAACCCTTGGAATCTAGATTCCAGAAAGGTATACCATTAATCATTTGGAAATTTGAAGATAACGTTATGGCCAATTTACTGAAGCCTAGTAGTGCAGTCATTGTTGAAGTGCGGCCGCACAATTTGGATCGCGGTCACAGAACCTGGGATGTGCGACCGCACAAGAAATTGTGCGGTCAGCACAATGAGAGGTAAGATTGTGTATTATATAAATGGGTGTTAGGGTATTATTTCACATTTGGACTTTGGGAGCTCGGTTTGTGGCGACTTTTCATGGGATTTTCAAAGAATTCTTCAGAGTAAGTGATTCTAACTCGGTTTTGGCTATATCATATGAATCCATTGTTATTTTCATCATTTAATCAGCGAATTGAGTTGAAAATTGGGGAAAATTGTAAAACCTTTCAAAAACAAAAAATATAGATTTGGAGGACGATTCGTTATCGAAATTTGATAAAATTAGTATGGTTGGACTCATATCCAAATGGATGTTCGGATTTCGTAAAAATTCTGTCGGGTTCCGAGATGCGGGCCCCGCATTGACTTTTGGTTGATTTTTAATGTAAAATTTTAAGTTGACGTTTTATTATCTGGAATTATTTTCGATGAACTTTAATGAAGTTATACAATTAATTTTCTTAGAATTGAGCTGTCCCGAGGTAAATTCAAGCAAGAAGGCGATTTTGGAATATCGGCCTAACTTCAAAACGGTAAGTATCTTGCCTAACCTTGAGTTGGGGAATTACCACTTAGGCATTGAGTCTTAAGTGGAAGTTGAGTGATTGAAAGCTGTGTACGCGAGGTGACGAGTACGTACTCGGGCTTATATGTGCAAATTTTATTGGTTTAAATTCTTAGGCATTTTTATGTATTAAATTGGATAATTGTTGGCATTTAGTAAATCCTTGAAATTGTCATGCCTCATTCCTTGTTTGTCGGGTTTGTATTTTATATGATAATTTGGTGTGATTGTCACTGGGATTTTTATGTGAATTCTGTGTATTTGTTGATTTGATATTTTATTGGAATTTAATTTCGTATGGATTTTCCATATGTAAATAATTAATTAAATAAGTTTAAATTGAGGTATTAATATATTTATCAAAAAATTGGACTAAAGAAAGTGTTGTCTTATGCTGAGTTAATTTTCCTTCCTTGTTGTTGCTTTCGAGATTTTATATACGTTGTGTGGAGCTTTGTGTTATTTGCTGAGAAATTAATTAATTTTATTGTATCTTTGGAATTGGTTATGGCATATGGGCAATTTATAATATAAACTGTTGTTTTGTGTTGTTGTGGTAATATCCGTATAAATTGTTGTGTGATTTGGGTTACTGTTATGCAGCGGATAAGGGTGGCATTCCACAGTTGATATTATGTGGGTATAAGGGTGGCATTTCACTGTGGTCATGTGTATTGGGATATTGTCTGGGCGAAGCAATAAGGGGGGCTATTATAGGAGCGATAAGGGTGGCTATTATAGGAGTGATAAGGGTGGCTATAAGAGTGATAAGGGTGGCTATTGATATTGTCAGGGCAGAGGGATTAGGGTGGCTATTATAGGAGTGATAAGGGTAGCTATAAGAGTGATAAGGGTGGCTATTGATATTATCAGGGCGGAGGGATAAGGGTGGCTATTGTCAGGGGTGATATGTGATGACGTGGGATTAATGTGTTGGTGATTTATATGTGATGTTATGATTTTCTTGTGACTTCTTTTATATATTGTGCAATTTATTTTATAAATTCAGTAAATTATGATAATAGTCAGATATATGATGAATTTATTATTGGCACGTGAATTGTCCGTATAATTATGATATGAAATATGGGCACGAGGTGCCATGATTATATAATAAAAATGCTATTGGCACGTGAATTATCTGTGCAGTTATGATCTGAAATGTGGGCTCGAGGTGCCGTGAGTAAATGATGATGATATTAGCACGTGAGTTGTTCGTGCGGTTATGATAGAAATATTGGCACGAGGTGCCGTGGAAATATGAAAGTGGGCTCAGACCTGTATTGTATGATTATGAGATGAGGTGTCACAAGGTGACTTTTATTTGAAAGGATTATATTCAAAATATTATTTGAAAGAATTATATTCGAAAGATATTTATTTGAAAGAATTATATTTGAAGGATATTATTTGACAGAATTATATTCGAAAGATATTTATTTGAAAGAATTATATTTGAAGGATATTTAATTGAAAGAAGTATATTCGAAATATATCTATTGGAAAGGATTATATTCTAGATATTTCTATTGAAAAACTTATAGATGAAAGATGTATATTTTGAAGAACTTGATTATTGGTTGTACTTGTATTCATTATCTGTTTGAGCAATGTTTATGGAGTTCTTGCTACCTTTTTGTTTACATCACTAGTTGATTATTATTGCTATCACTGCTATTTGTTTTCTATTAATTTTGTATACTATATTGCACATGTTATTAGACTAGTGAGTGTCTTGACTGTATCTCATCACTACTCCATCGAGGTTAGCCTTGATACTTACTGGGTACCGACTGTGGTGTACTCATACTACACTTTTATACATTTTTGTCTAGAGCCAGGTATTGGAGATATCGGACTCGGACAGAGTTAGAGTGGGATCGCAATGATTCAAGGTAGAGCTGCTTGGTCGTCGCAGGCCCTTGGAGTCTTTCCATTTTATTGTACTGTTAATCATTATTCAAACATTATTGAGTATTCGATCCTTGAGATCATTTCATGTATTTAGTTAGAGTTCGTGATTCAGTATTACCAGTCTTGGGAGGTTGTTTGAATATTTCCGTTGTTGGTTTTGACACTTGTATTGAATAAAAAAAGGCTTGAATTGTTATTAAAATCGGCTTACCTAGTCTTAGAGACTAAGTTCCATCACGACGCCTGTGGTGGGATTTTGGATCGTGACACGTTAGGAGCCTGTTCAATACTTTCATGGGTTTTAAAATTGAAGTGCATCCCAAAAGCATCCACAACCATTTCATGGTATCTAGGATATTGAATGCTATTCTCCACCGATTTACTACTTTCACCAACAACAACGTTATGAAATACAACATCAGTACCATCAACCTCTCCATGACTAGTCCATACAAAATAATTATCCATAAACCACTTTCTATAAAGATGAGTCGTAACATCCTCTGAACCCAAAACATTCAAACACTTGCACTTCGTACAAGAACACCTAATCATCTCTCCAATCCAAAACGGTTCAAGTGACATTACATGCCTAATAAATTCCTTAACCTTTTCTATAAATTCCTCCCTTAAAAATCGACGATTAGGATAATTCCTATTATACATCCAACTTTGATATTTCATCTACACAAAGAATAAATAAATTACATGTTATATTAATCATAATTTAAGATAATTTATAGAATTAAGTTACATAATAAACTTTAGTTACAAAGCACAACATTTAAATAATTTGAGTGCATATTAATTTGAATACAATATTATTCTAATCCTACCATTAAACATAATTAGACTTGCTAGAATATTGAATTAGTTAAGCCATTGTCACGACCCAAAATCTCACATGTCGTGATGGCGCCTATCTCAATACTAGGCAAGCCGACAATCTCAATAAACCACCATATCTTTTAAGTTTGAAAATATAATAATTAAATTCAGCGGAAGAAAATCTCACAACTACATATATAAAACGGAAAGGGCCAAAAATGTCCTTGAACTATTTGAAATAGCTCAAAAATAACCTCTGTTTATTTTTGGTACCAAAAATATCCCTGCCGTCTATGTTTTGGGCCACAAATACCCCTTGACCCGTTAGTCTTGCCATTGAAGCTGACATGGCAGTCCAACTGGGTTAGATTTGCTTACATGGCCATCCACCTAAGCAATCCAGCATGACAAATTATTTTTTCGAAAATATTATTTTTCCGGAAATCTTTATTAAAATACAAAATCAACACTTATTCCGAAAAAAGTAAAAAACTTCCGAAAAAATTATTTATTTCGAAATTTTTTATTAAAACACAAAATCAACACTTATTCCGAAAAAAAGAAAAAATTTGTGAATGAACCAATTGATACTTACAGTAGAGGTGTAACTTTTGTGAAGCTATAACAGATAAGCATCTAATATTTTAGATCAAACTAATCATAAATTCACAAAAGAGAACAATGGAGCTTTTTAATCAAATCATAAACCCCATTCAAGAATAATGTTTTCGGAATTTTTTTGCTTTTTCGGAATAAGTATTGATTTTGTATTTAAATAAAAAACATTACGAAATAAATAATTTGTCCGAATTATTTTTACATTTTTGGAATAAGTGTTGATTTTGTATTTCAATAAAAAATTTCGGAAAAATAAGTTTTCCGAAAAAATAATTTTGGCATGCTGGATTGCTTAGGTGGATGACCATGTAAGATAATCTAACCTAGTTGGACTGCGATGTCAGCTTCAATGGCAAGATTAACGGTTTAAGGGGCATTTGTGGTACAAAACATAGACGGCAGGGATATTTTTGGTACCAAAAATAAACTGAGGGTATTTTTGAGCTATTTCAAATAGTTCAAGGACATTTTTGTTCATTTTGAGTATATAAAATCACTCCCAAAACCCGGTGTCACTGAGTACATGAGCATCTAAATGAAGACACAGCCTGACTGATAAAAATCACTGTCTGAAAACATAGAACAGTACAATAACTAGATAGGAAGGGAATCAAGTCTGCGGACGTCAAGCAACTACCTTGATAGTCCCCAACAGAAATAACCCTGAAATCTAGTAGTCGCCGTATCCAGAAGCACCTGGATCTGCACACGAGGTGCAGAGTGTAGTATGAGTACAACCAACTCAATAAATAATAAGACTAACCTCTGGGCTGAAAGTAGTGACGAGCTCCGCAGGTACAACCCAGTATAAATAATGGTACACAAATGTAGGCATGCTTTCAAGTTCAACAGTTAAACTCAGTATAAGTGAAATAGATCAATACTGCATGATATGAGGAATATGACATCTCAGTAGAAAGACCTCATGTAAATACTGGTCACAAGTCATTCGGTCACTTGGTACTGTTTATGGCCAATTCCGCCCAGGGATATTCCATCCCGTATATATATATATACACACACATCGACTGACAGTCAATCATTTAGTACCGTATAAGGCCAATCCAGCCATGCGAGTAATTTATCCCCAAATGTAAATGTTACGGACAAGATCCATATCCAGGAAAAATGCATCACAATATAAATAAATAAGGAATGTCCATGCCCGAATATATAATCATCAACGCTCACTAGGGGTGTGTAGAGACTTCGGAGGGGCTCCTTCAGCCCAAGTGTTATATAAAGCCGATATGGCCTACTACGGCGTGCAGTCCGATCCCATAATAATAAAGCCTATAAGGCTTGTCGCAGTACGCAGCTCGATCCATATAATAATAATATATATAAAGCCAATATGGCCTGATGCAGCGCGCAACTTGATCCCATAAATATACTCACAATAGATGAATATGACTAAGTGTGAAATGTACATTTGTAAAACAATTAATTTAACAACAACATGATCCCATGGTCCCGAAATATCGGCACGAAGCTTAAACATGATCTTTAATAAGAGCCTCAACTCAATTTCTCTAACACGTGAAAAATGTTCAGATAACAACTTGATTCTTTAATTTTTATGACTTCATAAAATTTATTCAAGTCATAATTTCAATGGTGCACGTCCACACGCTCGTCACTATCATGTGCGTGACCTCCAAACAATTTATATACCATCAATTCGGGGATTCAAACCCTCAAAACCAAGTTTAAAAGTGTTACTTACCTCAAACCGTGAAATTCCTTACTCGGCTATGCCCTTGACTTGTGAATTGGTCTCCGAAAGCCTCGTATCTAGCCACAAATAATTTGATTCAGTTAATACAAATTATTGGAATTAATTCCATAAGAAAATACTAATTTTCCAATAAAATCCGAAATTTAACTCAAAAAATAGCATGTGGGGACCATGCCTCGGAACACAACAAAAGTTACAAAATCCAAAAGCCCATTCAACCACGAGTCTAACCATAACCAATTTTACCAAAATCCGACCTCAACTCGACCTCCAAATCCTCAAATCTTATTTTCAAATCCCTAGGTTCAAATCCCCGATTTACACCTCAAAAACATGTAATCTAGCCAGATTATTTGATGATAATTCATTATTATGGAGTAGAAATTATCACAATTGACTTACCTCAAGATTCTCCATGATTTCTCGCTCAAAAATCGCCCCAACCCGTGTTTGGAATTTCCAAAAATGAGAAAATCACAGACCCCTCTGTTTTTGTACACTGTCCTGAGTTTTCGTACCTGCGGAAGTTTTAACCGTATCTGCGCAACCACTTATGCAGATTTTCCCCCGCCTCTGCACACATTATCGCTTTTGCGATCCCCCCCACGCAGGTACGTATCCATGCCTGCGACATGCCTTCCGCATCTGCGCTCCACAGTCACCAGCCCAACCTTCGTTTCTGCGCATCCCAGCTCGCACATGCGAGCTCTCTTGTGCTAGTTTTCTATCCGGTTATGTGGACCTTGCGCACCTACGATGCCCATTGCTCTTCTGTGTGCTCGCACCTGCAAGCAAAGTTCTGCAGGTGCGATTGCGCCAGAAGGCAGAAACTTCAGGAGTCTTCCAAATTCAAAAATCGATCTGTTAACCATCCGAAACTCACCCGAGGCCCTCGGGACTTCAAGTAAATTCACCAACAAGTCCTAAAACGTCATACGAACTTAATCAAGGCTTCCAATCACATCAAACAATGCTAAAATCATGAATCATACCACAATTCAAGCCTAATAAACTTTGAAACTTATAATTTATACAAACGACGCCGGAACCTATCAATTCACGTCTGATTGACCTCAAATTTTGCACATAAGTCATATATGACATAATAGACCTATTCAAATTTCCAGAATCAGATTTCGACCTCGACATCAAAAAGTCAACCCCCCGGTCAAACTTTCCAAAAATTCAACTTTCGCCATTTCAAGCCTAATTCCACTACGGACCTCCAAATAATTTTCTGGACACGCTCCTAAGTCCAAAATCACTATACAGAGCTATTTGAATCATCAAAATTCAAATCTGAGGTCGTTTACACATAAGTCAATATCCGGTCAATCTTTCAAACTTATGTGTTTTCAATTATGAGACTATGTGTCTCATTTCACTCCGAAATCCTTCCGAACCCGAACCAACTAACCCGGTAAGTCATAAAACAACTGTAAAGCATAAATTGAGCTTTAAATGGAGGAACTAGGTTATAATACTCAAAACTACAGACCGGGTCATTACATTATTCCCCTCTTAAGCAAACGTTCATCCCCGAACGAGTTTAGAATCATACCTAGAGTCTCAAATAGGTGTGGATATTTGCTCCGCATCTCCTTCTCAATGTCCCAAGAAGCTTCTCCGACTGGCTGGCCTCCCCAATGTACCTTCACTGATGCTATGTTCTTTGACCTCAGTTTTTGAACCTGCTGGTCTAAAATAGTCACCGGCTTCACATCATAAGTCAAATTACCGTCCAACTTCACTGTACTGAAATCCAATATATGAGACGGATCCCCAAAATACTTTCGAAGCAAGAATACATGGAACACTATTTGAACACCTGATAGACTAGGTGGTAAAGCAAGTTCATAAGCCACCTCTCCAATATTCTTAAGTACCTCAAAAGGCCCAATATACCGAGGTCTCAACTTGCCCTTCTTCCCGAACCTCAACACACCCTTCATGGGTGAAATCTTGAGCAGAACTTACTCCACAACCATGTAAGCAACACCACGGACCGTCCTGTCGGCATAACTCTTCTGTTTGGACTGCGCCGTGCTAAGACATTCCTGAATCACTTTGACCTTCTCCAAAGCATCCTGAACCAAGTCATTACCCAATAGCCTAGCCTCACCCGGCTCAAACCAACCCACCAGAGACCGACACCGTCTCCCATATAAAGCCTCATACGGAGCCATCTGAATGCTCGATTGGTAGCTGCTATTGTAAGAAAACTCCGCGAGTGACAGAAACTGATCCCAAAAACCCCCAAAATCAATGACACAAGAGCGTAGCATATTCTCCAATATCTGAATAGTGCGCTTGGACTGTCCGTCCGTCAGAGGGTGAAATGATGTACTCAACTGAACCTGTGTGCCCAATTTCTGCTATGTGATGTAAACTGCGTGCCCCGATCTGAAATGATGGATACTGGCACACCGTGTAGGCGAACAATATCACGGATATAACACCCAGCCAACCGCTCTGAAGAATAATTAGTACCAACTGGAATAAAATGCGCGGATTTGGTCAACCGGTCTACAATCACCCAAACATCATCAAACTTTCTCAAGGTCCGTGGGAGCCCAACTACAAAGTCCATGGTAATACACTCCCACTTCCACTCCGGAATTTCAAGTCTCTGAAGTAATCCACCCAGTCTCTGATGCTCGTACTTTACCTATTGACAATTTAAACACCGAGCTATAAATCCAACTACATATTTCTTCATTCGCCTCCACCAATAGTGCTGCCTCAAATCTTGATACATCTTCGCGGCACCTGGATGAATGGAGTACCGCGAACTGTAAGCCTCATGGAGAATTAACTCACGCAACCCATCTACATTAGGCACGCATATCATGCCCTGCATCCGTAATACATCGTCATCCCCAATAGTGACTTTCTTCGCATCACCGTGTTGAACCGTGTCATTAAGGACAAGCAGATGGGGGTCATCATACTGATGTTCTCTGATACCATCATAAAGAGAAGACTAAGAAACCACACAATCTAGAACTCGGATCGGCTCCGAAACATCCAATCTAACGAACAGGTTAGCTAAGGCCTGAACACCCAAGGCTAAAGGCCTCTCTGCTACCGGTAAGTATGCTAAGATGCCCAAACTCTCTACCTTACGACTCAAGGCATCGGCCACCACATTGGCCTTTCCGGGATGATAGAGAAAAGTGATATCATAATCCTTAACCAACTCTAACCACCTACGCTGCCGCAAATTAAGATCCTTCTGTTTAAACAGGTATTTGTACACTCTGGTGATTAGTATAAACTTCACAATGGACACCGTACAAATAATGCCGCCAAATCTTCAAGGCATGAGCAATAGCTACTAACTCAAGGCCGTGGAAAGGATAATTCTTCTCATGTACCTTTAACTATCTGGACGCATAGGCAATCACCCTATAGTCTTCCATCAGCACTGCGCCGAGACTAATACGGGACGCGTCATAATACACAGTATAAGACTCTGAACATGTAGGCAATACCAATACTGGGGTTGTAGTCAAAGCTGTCTTCAGCTTCTGTAAGCTCTCTTTACACTCATCCGACCACCTAAATGGAGCACTTTTCTGGGTCAATTTAGTCAAAGGCGATGCAATAGATGAGAAACCCTCCACAAAGCGATGATAATAACTGGCCAAGCCGAGAAAACTCCAAATCTCAGTAGCTGAAGATGGCCTGGGCCAACTCTGAACTGCCTCTATTTTCTTCGGATCCACCTTAATTCCCTCACTGGACACTATATGTCCCAAGAATGCCACTGAACTAAGCCAGAACTCACACTTAGAGAATTTGGCATAAAGCCTCTCCTCTCTCAGTCTCTGTAATACAATACCCGAGTGTTGTGCATACTCCTCCTGGCTACGTGAGTACACCAGGATATCATCAATAAATACTACGACAAATAAATCAAGATATGGCTAAAATACACTATTCATCAAGTGCATAAATTCTGCTGGGGCATTGGTTAGCCCAAAAGACATAACGAGAAATTCATAGTGGCCACAACAAGTCCTGAATGCCGTTTTTAGAATATCCGAATCCTGAATTTTCAACTGGTGATTCCCACATCTCAAATCAATTTTGGAGAACACCATCGCTCCCTGAAGCTGGTCAAATAAATCATCAATACGCAGCAAAGGATATTTATTCTTGATTGTAACTTTGTTCAACTACCTGTAATCGATACACATCCGCATAGTACCATCTTTCTTTTTCACAAATAGAACCGATGCACCCCAAGGTGACACACTAGGCCTAATAAACCCCTTATCAAGGAGTTTATGAAGTTTCTCTTTCAATTCTTTCAACTTAGCTGGTGACATACGATACAGAGGAATAGAAATGGGTTGAGTGCCCGGCACCAAATCAATATCCCTGTTGGGTGGCATACCCGGCAGTTATGAAGGAAGTACATCTAAAAAGTCTCGCACTACCGGTACTGAATCAATAGGAGGAGTAACTACATCAACATCTCTCACAAAGGTCAAATATGACAAACATCCCTTCCCAACCATACGTTGGGCCTTGAAATAAGAAATTACCCTGCTAGGAACATAATCTAGAGAACCTCTCCATTCAACCTTTGGCAACCCCCGGCATCGTCAACGTCACGATTTTTGCGTGACAGTCCAGAATAATATGATATGGAGACAACCAATCCATACCCAAAATTACATCTAAATTCACCATACCGAATAAAAGATCAACTCTAGTCTCAAGTTCCCCAATAGTTACCACACACGACCGATACACACGGTCCACAGTAATAATATCTCCCACCGGCGTAGATACACGAACAAGTGAAACTAAGGACTCACGAGGCATATCCAGATAATGAACAAAATATGATGATACATATGAATAAGTGGAAGCAGGGTCAAATAATATATAAACCTCCCTGTGGCACATTGAAACAATATATGTGATCACTACATCTGAAGCAGCAGCATTTGGCCTGGCAGGAAAATCATAGAATCGAGCATGACCTCCACCGATCGGCCTCCCCTCATGGGTGACCCCTAGTTGTTTAAGCCGTACCCCAGGTTTGGTGGTTGCGCAATCGGTGCAGAAGTAGTAGCCTGACTCCTTTGCTGAACTGGACCTCGAGTAAGGAGGGGACAAATATTCCTCACATGACCCAACTCTCCACACTTATAGCACTCCTTCTCGAAGAATGGTGGCGAGTTCTGAGGCGGACCTCGTGAACCAGAATAACTACTAGAAGAACCTGGTACAGATGATCCCTGAACTAAAGGAGCACAGGGCGTACTCTGGGCTAGAAGGGCATCGAGAGATGGCTAACCCTGATGAGAACTGTATGAACCATGGCCGTATGATGCACCACGGTGAACTGGACGACCAGTCTGAGCGTGTCTGTAAGAATGACCCCTACCGCTGTAAAACTGACCCCACGAATGGACACCGCTGAAACCACCTGTTCCACGAGGCCTCTTGGCCTCCCTCTCTACTCGTTCCTGGCTAGGGACCATCTCTATCTACCGAGCAATGTCAATTACCTCATCAAAAGTAACACCAGATACCCTCTCCCTAGTCATAAGTAACCGCAACTGATATGTGACACCATCAATGAACCTTCTAATCCTCTCACTATCAGTGGGAACCAACCAAACTACGTGACGAGCCAACTCAGAAAATCTCATCTCGTACTTCATCACAAACATATCATCCTGACGTAACTGCTCAAAGTGCCTACGCAGTTCCTCTCTACGAGATTGCGGCACAAACTTCTCCAAAAATAGAACGGAGAACTCCTGCCATGTAAGTGATACTGCACCAATCGGCCTGCGCCTCTCATAATCCTCCACCAACTAAAGGCTGCTCTAGAAAACTGAAAGGTAGTGAAAGAGACCCGACTGGTCTCCAGAATACCAGATGTCTGAAGCATCTATTGGCACTTATCTACAAAAACCTGAGCATCCTCTGACTCAGCATCGCTAAATGATGGAGTTTGAAGCCTCCCCAATATCTCAAGTCTCATTTGCTCATCATCTTCCATAACGGGGACTACCGGGGCTTGAGCAGCTGCAACTGGCTTGGATGGTAGTGCCCCCAGTATCGGAAGTCCATGTACTACCTGATTTGGAGTACGAGCAACAGGGGTATGAGTACCTCCCCCGGCCTGAGAAGTGACAGGTGCGGCCTGAGCCGAAACCACCTGAGCAAGACCAATGCAAACTGTCTATATATGTGCTAGTGCCTCCTAAAAGCATGGAATTACAATAGGTGCAGCCGGTGCCTAAGTTGGTCCTGTCGGCTCAGCTATATCTAGAATCTGCCCCTGAGTTAGAGCAACTGGCGGCGCTACAGGTGCTATTCCAACTGATGTATGAGCTGCACCTCGACCTCTACCTCGACCCTGGCCTCTACCATGGCCACGGCCCCGGCCTCTTGCGGCCCTAACTGGTGGAATTGGTGGCTGACCGTCTGATCTGGCAGTACGTGTCCTTACCATCCGTGAGATAATAGAATAACAGAAATTTAGTTTCCGGAATCAACAAATTTGCACGACAAAATGCAAGAAGGTGAAAATTTCCTAATGGTTCGGCAGCCTCTCGAAGATAAGTACAGACATCTCCATACCGATCTACAACTCTACTAAACCTGCTCATGACTCGTGAGACCTATGTAACCTAAGTCTAATACCAACTTGTCATGGCCCAAAATCTCATCTGTCGTGATGGCGCCTATCTCAATTCTAGGCAAACCGATAATCTCAATAAACCACCATATCTTTTAAGTTTGAAAACATAATAATTAAATTCAGCGAAAGAAACTCTCACAACTACATATATAAAATCACTCCCAAAATTCGGTGTCACTGAGTGCATGAGCATCTAAATAAAAACAAAGTCTGATTGATAAAAATCACTGTCTGAAAACATATAACAGTACAATAACTAGACATGAAGGGAATCAAGTCTGCGGATGTCAAGCAACTACCTTGATAGTCCCCAACAGAAATAACTCTGAAATCTAGCAGTCGTTATATCCGGGAGCACCTAGATCTGCACACGAGGTGCAGGATGTAGTATGAGTACAACCAACTCAATAAGTAACAAGACTAACCTCTAGGCTGAAATTAGTGACGAGCTCCGCAGGTATAACCCAGTCTAAATAGTGGTAGAAAGACCTCATGTAAATACTGGTCACAAATCATTCGGTCACTCGGTACTGTATAAGGCCAATCCATCCCGTATATATATATATATATACATAGACTGACAGTTAGTCATTCAGTACCGTATAAGGCCAATCCATACCTGGGGTAATTTATCCCTACATGTAAATGTTACGGACAAGATCCATGTCTAGGTAAAATGCATCACAATATAAATAAGTAAGGCAAGTCCATGTCCTGGGAAGTCCAACCCGAATATATAATCATCTACACTCACTGGGGGTGTGTACAGACTTCGGAGGGGCTCATTTAGCCCAAGCGCTATATAAAGCTGATATGGCCTACTACGTCGTGCAGTCCGATCCCATAATAATAATAATGCCTAGAGGGCCTGCTACGGCATGCAGCTCGATCCATATAATAATAATATATATAAAGATAATATGGCCTGCTGCGGCGCGCAGCTTGATCCTATAAATATCCTCACAATAGATGAATATAACTGAGTGTGAAATGTACATTTGTAAAACAATTAATTTAATAGCAGCATGACCTCATGGGTCACGAAATATCGGCACGAAGCCTAAACATAATCTTTAATAAGAGCCTCAGCTCAATTTCTCTAACACATGGAAAATATTCAGATAATAACATGATTATTTAATTTTTACGACTTCATAAAATTTATTCAAGACACAATTTCAATGGTGCACGTCCACACGCTTGTCACTATCGTGTGCGGCACCTCCAAACAATTTATATAACATCAATTCGGGGATTCATACCCTCAGAACCAAGTTTAGAAGTGTTAGTTATCTCAACCCATTAAAATTTCTTACTCGGCTATGCCATTGCCTCGTGAATTGGTCTCTGAAAGTCTCGTATCTAGCCACAATTAATTCAATTCAGTTAATACAAATTATTGGAATTAAATCCATAAGAAAATACTAATTTTCCAATAAAATCTAAAATTTAACTCAAAACAATCGCCAGTGGGTCCCACACCTCGAAACCCGACAAAAAATACAAAATCTGAAAGGCCATTCAACCACGAGTCTAACCATACCAATTTTACCAAAATCCGACCTCAACTCGACCTCCAAATCCTCAAATCTTATTTTCAAATCCCCGATTTACACCTCAAAAATATGTAATCTAGCCGGATTATTCGATGATAATTCAATATTATAGAATAGAAATAATCACAAGTGACTTAACACAAGATTAGTCGTGATTTCTCTCTCAAACATCGCCTCAACCCGTGTTTGGAATGTCCAAAAATGAGAAAATCACGGACACCTCTGTTTTTGTACACTGTCCAGAGGTTCCGCACCTGCAGAATTTTTAACTACTTCTGTGCAACCGCTTCTGCGGATTTTACCCCGCTTCTGCACACATTATCGCGTCTGTGATCCCCCACGTGCAGGTGCGTGTCCGCACCTGCGAGATGCCTTCCGCATCTGCGCTCCACAGTCACTAGCCCAGCCTTCGCTTCTACGCATCCCAACTCGCACATGCGTGCTCGCTTGTGAGATTTTTTTGTCCGCTTCTGCGGACCTTGCACACCTGCGATGCCCATTGCGCTTCTGCGTGCTCACACCTGCGAGAAACATTCCGCAAGTGCGATTGCACCAGAAGGCAGAAACTTCAGCAGTCTTCCAAATTTAAAAATCGATCTGTTAACCATCCGAAACTCACCCGAGACCCTCGGGACTTCAACTAAATTCACCAACAAGTCCTAAAACACCATACGAACTTAGTCAAGCCTTCAAATCACATCAAACAATGCTAAAACCACGAATCATACCCCAATTCAAGCGTAATGAACTTTGAAACTTTCAATTTCTACAAAGGACGCCAGAACCTATCAATTCACATCCGATTGACCTCAAAATTTGTACACAAGTCATAAATGACATAACGGACCTATTTAAATTCCCAGAATTGGATTCCGACCTCGATATCAAAAAGTCAACCCCCGGTTAAATATTCCAAAATTCAACTTTTGCCATTTCAAGCCTAATTCCACTACGGGCCTCCAAATAATTTTCTCGACGTGCTCCAACTTTTCCAACTTAAGTTTTCAATTATGAGACTAAGTGTCTCATTTCACTCTGAAATCCTTCCTGACCCGAACCAACTAACCCGGTAAGTCATAAACCAATTGTAAATCATAAATTGAGCAGTAAATAGAGGAATGGGATTATAATACTCAAAACGACCAGCTGAGTCATTACAGCCATTCAATTAGACTAACTTACATACTATTAATCATAATTAATAAACTCTAAATCATAATATAATAAGCCCTAAATCATAGTTTAATAAGCCCTAAATCATGATCAATAAAATTGAAAAATAAAAAATAGCTAAGCAAAAGCATAGTCATAACCTTCTAACATAACATCTTCTAAATTAGCTAAGCAAAGTACCTTACATGATATCATAAACAAAATCAATAAGAGTAAACTCTAGATCTAAAGAATTATAAATCAATTGAAATAATCCAAAATTCCTAAATTGTAAACCCTAGTGTATACAATTGAAAGAATTTAAATAACTAAAATTAACAAATATAAATAACTAACCTTCAAAGAGAGGAGAGGGATATGATTTGGGGAGTGGCGCGGTAGTGGGTGGTGCCGCAGTGTTGGCGGAGGACCAGTGGTGGCGCGACAAGGGTGAGACCAACGGAGAACATGGAGAGACGAAGTGGGGGGTTTGATTTTGGGTGATAAGGGAGTGATCAATTGATTTGGGTGGGGTTTGGGAAGGGTTCGCAGCTGTGGAAAAAAGAATGAGAGAAAAGAGAAAAATGGGGAAGAAACCCGTCTATGGCAGCCTAAATTAACATTTTCCGACCGACTTCGGTCTGAAATTGCGGTTGGTATATTTAAGTTAGTGTTTGACCGTTTGACCACACATTTTCGATTTCGAAAAACAATTTAATGGAAGTACCGACCGAAGTCGGTCAATTTTAGTCAATTTATATAAATAGCTTTTAAATAAATAGTATATATATATATATATGTGTGTGTGTGTGTGTGTGTGTATTTTTAAATTATTTTTATATAGACATTATATCTTATGTGTGTATGTATATAGACATAATATTTAATTGAGTTAACATCCTAATTTGTAATATATATACATGTGTGTGTGTGTCCAATCGTGTGATTTGACCGAGTATATATTGTTGTTGCTACAACTTAAGTTTTAATATATCACTACAACTTATAGCACTATACATTTTATTTTTAAATGTGTCATAGCGTCATGAATGCCGATACTTAGACTCGATCACTCCAACATTAAAAATAAATATTTAATTTACTAAATCCGTCAGTATGCCCGAAGTCGGTCAGTTTTAAGCATGATTCTAAGTATTGACCACTAATACCGACTGATTTCGGTAGGTAACTTATATAAAAATAAAATGTATAGTGCAATAAAATATAGTGCAAAATTAAAACTCAAGTTGTAGCAACAACAACATATACTCGGTCAAATCATATATATATATATATATATATATATATATATATATATATATATATGTGTGTGTGTGTGTGTGTGTGTGTGTGTGTGTGTGTGTGTCTGTGTGTATTTGCATGTATATGTATGTGTGTATGAGTACAACCGACCATATATATTTTTAATATAATTATAAAAATACTGACCGAAATTTATCGGTATTAGTGGTCAAAATTGTCAAACACTTATAGATTATTGTTACTTACAATCTACATATATATATATATATATAGAGAGAGAGAGAGAGAGAGACACACCAGGTACCTTTCTATGTTCGTTCGAGGACTAACGTTTGTTTTAGAGGTGGAGAATGTGATGATCTAATAAGTCATTTATAGTTTTACCCTTCATTTTTATGTTCTGAGACCTCAAATAGTTCCGTTTAGCCTTCCTCGATTTGTGTGCGCAGTTCGTGTCCTTTTTTCGGAAGGTTTTTTTGAGAAAATTGATGATAATGTGAAATCGTGCCTTAAAACTCATTTGAGTTGACTTCGGCCAACGTATTGAGCAAACAAACTCGGATCAGTATTTTGACGGCTCTGATGGGTTCGTATCGTGATTTGAGATTTGACGTATGCCCGAAATCGAATTTAGAAATCCCTAGCTTGATCTAGCATAAGTTGTTGAAAACTAAAAATTTAAAGGTTTAAAGAATTTTAAGTTTGACCGTAGGTTGACTTTGTTACTACCGGGTTTGGATTACGGTTTCAGGACTTGGTATAGGTTCATTTCAGTATTTATAACTTGTCTGCAAGATTTGGTGCAAAATGCAGTTGATTTGACGTGATTCAGACGTCTTGTTGAAAAACTGAAGGTTCTTAAGTTTCTTTGAAAATTTCATTCATTTTAGTGTTTTAATCGCACGAGCGAGTTCTATGATGTTATTACACTTGTGTGCATGTTTGGTTTGGAGAGGAGGGCCTCGGGTGAGTTTCGGATAGGCTACAAAGTTATTTTGGACTTAGAAGAATAGTTGATGCATGTTTGTTTCTCGTGCTGGACTACAGATCTCGCGTTTCGAGGTATGGCTCGTAAATGCGAGCCTCGCTTTTGCGAACAGTTAGTCGCATTTGCGAGCATAGGCTGGGTTGGGAAGAGTTTGCATTTGCGAGAAATTCTTCGCATTTGCGAACTTTGTATCTTCGCAATTGCGATGATCGCAAAAGCGATCAACCCTTCGTAAATGCGAAAAAGTTACTGAGCCTGTTTTCGTCGCAAATGCGACAATTTTATCGCAAATGCGAACCAAGGTTGTCCGGTTCTCACAAATGCGAAGATACAAAGTCCGCAAATGCGAAGAATATCTCGCAAATGCGAACTCTTCCCAACCCAGCCTATGCTCGCAAATGCGACTAACTGTTCGCAAAAGCGAGGCTCGCATTTGCGAGCCATACCTCGAAACGCAAGATCTGCAGTCCAGCACGAGAAACAAACATGCATCAACTATTCTTCTAAGTCCAAAATAACTTTGTAGCCTATCCGAAACTCACCCGAGCCCCTCATCTCCAAACCAAACATGCAAACAAGTGTAATAACATCATAGAACTCGCTCGTGCGATTAAAACACTAAAATGAATGAAATTTTCAAAGAAACTTAAGAACCTTCAATTTTTCAACAAGACGTCTGAATCACGTCAAATCAACTCCGTTTTACACCAAATCTTGCAGACAAGTTATAAATACTGAAATGAACCTATACCAAGTCCTGAAACCGTAATCCAAACCCGGTAGTAACAAAGTCAACCTACGGTCAAACTTAAAATTCTTTAAACCTTTAAATTTCTAGTTTTCAACAAATTACGCTAGATCAAGCTAGGGTTTTCTAAATTAGATTCCGGGCATACGTCAAATCTCAAATCACGATACGAACCCATTAGGGCCGTCAAAATACTGATCCGAGTTTGTTTGCTCAATACGTTGGCCGAAGTCAACTCAAATGAGTTTTAAGGCACGATTTCACATTATCATCAATTTTCTCAAAACAAACCTTCCGAAAAAAGGACACGAACTGCGCACACAAATCGAGGAAGGCTAAACGGAGCTATTTGAGGTCTCAGAACACAAAAATGAAGGGTAAAACTATAAATGACTTATTAGATCATCACATTCTCCACCTCTAAAACAAACGTTAGTCCTCAAACGAACATAGAAAGGTACTTGGTGTGTGTGTGTCTCTGTATATATATATATATATATATATATATATATATATATATATAGATTGTAAGTAGCAATAATCTATAAGTGTTTGACCATTTTGACCACTACTACCGATCGATTTCGGTTAGTATTTTTATAATTATATTAAAATAATTTTTTATTATAAAAAACAATTAACAAAGGACGGAAAAAAATAAATTAGAATTTCCGACCGACATTGGTCGGTATTTTTATAATCATATTAAAAATAAATTTTTATTATGAAAAAACACAATTGACACAGGGCGGGAGAAAATAAATTAGAATTTCCAACCGACATCAGTCGATATTCTATAATATTTTTAATTAATCATTTCTTTTGTACATAGTATGTAAGTCTGACGAGGCTTTGGTCAAAGATTGACCATTTTTTTACCGCAGTCGGTTGGAAATTTCAAGTGTGTGAGATAAAGCAAACTTTCTTTTTTGTGGGAACACATTGTTTGACCGATTGCGGTCGGTATTTTTATGTATAATTTGTTATTTGAATTTTTGACCAATTTATTTTGTTTCCGACCGATTTCGGTCGATATGCTCTGGACGGATTTTGACAATTTTCTAGTAGTGACCTCACATTCTCCCTATGTTATATACAGTCGGCTTACAAACAAATTTGCCTTGTGATATCTGATCCTGATGCTTCGGAGCTGCCATTTTTCATATGATGAGTGTGGATTATCTATCTAAACAATAAGATAAGTAGTGACCTGCTACATATGCTAATATACATTGATTGGATTTTTTTTATAATTGTCGGTATATATAATTTAAATTCCAACTTTATAAGTGGCTTGATTGTGTAAATATTTTTAATATCGTCAGTGTGTAGAGCTTAAACTCTAATTATATGCATCATTGAAGAAACATATATAATGCTCTAAAATTCAACTTAGCATAAATAGGAAAGCATACAACAAATAAAGTAGTATTGAATAAAAAAGTTTGATAGATACACATGAAACGTTGAATATACATACAATTGTCCGTTGTTAGCATACAGTTTGATGTCAGTGACGAATATACATACAATTGTCCGTTATATAATTGAAAAAGTAGCTAGCAATGTTGTATAATTCGTACAGGAAAACCAGTTTTCATCTTAGATGTTAATGACGAATTATAGATAGGACTAAATCCGTCTAAAGGAACGATCCGAAATCTCTTTAGAATAGTAGCTGCCACCAGCTTTATCTGCATGAAAGCAATTTCTTTTTCAAGGCAAGTCCTTGGCCCTGCTTGAAATACCGGATACGTGAAAGGGTCCCTTGGGATAAAATTCTAATTTCCTGTACTGAAGTTTTTCAACAACCAGCGCTCTGGGCGGGAAACTTCACAATCTGAACCCCATAATTCTGTTGATCTTCCCATTGCAAGAACATGTCGAAAAATGGTCATTCCCTTTTTCAACTTTGCACCTGCGACGCATCTGTGGTTCCACTTCTGCGGACAACCAGCAGCACCTGTGAGCCCATCTTGACAAGCCTATTTCCGCATCTGCGAGCTTCTCATGCGCACCTGCGAGTCCGCACCTGCGAAGCTCCCCTCGGCAGGTGCGAAACATGAACCAGCAACGCACTAGTTTTTTTCCTAAGTTTCATTTCCTTCCTTTAAGCATCCGAAACACTCCCGAGGCCCCCGGTACCTCAACCATACCTACCAACCCTTCCTAAAATATCTTTCAAACTTAGTCACGCCTTCAAACTACATCGAACAACACCAAATACAGGAATTAAGTACGGATTCAAGTACAAGAACTTAGAATTTTCCAAATTCTACAAACGGCGCTGAACTACGTCAAATCTAGTCCGAATGACCTCAAATTTTACACACAGGTCACAAATAACACTACGAACCTATAATCACTTTTGGAAATCCATTCCGAGCTCGATATCAAAAATTCCACTATCGGCCGAAATCGCTGAAAATCTAACTTTCGCCAATTCAAGCCTAAATCTACTACAGACTTCCAAAACATATTCCAGACGCGCTCCTAAGCTCAAAATCACTCAACGCGGCTAACGGAGTCGACAGAATTCTATTCCGGATCCGTCTTCACACAGTTCTGACTACGGTCTAATTTCTAAGGCTTAAACTCACAACTAGTGACTAAGTGTCCCAAAACTCCCCGAATTCCATAACCAATCACTCCGACAAATCCCAAAAGCAGAAACAAATGGGGAGAAAGCAGATATTAGGGGATCGGGGCTCTAATTCTCAAAACCACCGGCCAGGTCGTTACAAGAACCTACATTGAACTATGTCAATGTAGGCACAAATTTTTCAGGTAAGCAGGCTAGAAGCTAGGATATTCTCTTCCCATTACCAACAAATTTGATGTCCACTTTGTATTACATTTATTTTTCAATGTATTCCAGATAACAAAATGAATTTCTTTTCAGACTATTATTTCGATTAAAGATTCAGAAAAAAAATTGCTTTAAAGTTTATTGAATTGTGTTGAGATGCATTGCACAATAGAAACAGAACAGAATAGAAAAGCCTAGATGGTTCGCTCGGTCAAGTTAAGGCACCGAATGCCGTTATGACTTGGTTAAAAATTAGGTTGTGACAATTTACTACCAAAGGATAATTCTAATACTGATGAGCCTACTATTTCAATGACTTCTTCTGATTGAACTAAAGCATGACATATAGAAATAACTAAAGATTAACTTTCTCAAAACGTCGAAAGATCTAACTAAAGCATGACATATAGAAATAATTAAAGATTAACATTCTCAAAAACGTCGAAAGATCTAACCATCTATTATATAGTTGTACATTGAGCAACTATAGAAGTCAATATAAAACAACTAACAGATGGGCCTCATCTAGTTAATTACTAGCTCAACTTAAGCTTTAGCACCTTAAACATATACAAATTAAGGGTGAGTTTACTGACTCAAGGCAATAACTTTACCATATATATGCATTAACTATCACCACAAGAAAGGAAGTTTTGACGACCCTAATACTAGTTGCCACGAAGAGCAAAATTTCAGTGGCGATTGTCATTAAGTTGCCATAAATACTTACGAAATTAAGTTTTGCTAAAACCTATTTTCTACTACCAATCAACAATCGCCACTAAAAGATCTTCTGTGGGCTCCAGTGTAACTGCTGGTTGTAGTTCTATTGTTTTTACACTTCTCAAAAAAAATTGCGCGACTGGCTATTTCTTAATATGTTTAATTTGTCGTACCTGTCGGTTTCAAATTCAACTCAGTATTTACTTGCTTAAAATTTAAAGGGGTAACATCAGTGTTTGAGCCAACTTCAATTTGATTTCACCAGCTTCAATTCGATTTCACCAGCTTCAGATCCAAGTTATATGGAGATTCTTGCAACTCATACTCTTGTGGAGCTATTTTCCGGCCCACAGCTGTTCGATAGCTCTAATCTTTGAATTTGATGCCATGTTACTCATGCCACATCAACTCCTTTTCTCAGTCAGAAGCTATGAGGAAGTTGACTTCAACAGGTAATCTGCGTATGGTTGCATCCCCCAGCTGTGATTTAAAATAGTCAGCGTACAAATATATACACTCCTAGTTTTTCGCAACTTTACATAACCATCAGTCGATCACAATCCTACTTGTTGTGGGAGTTATTTTCTTTTCCTTTTTCAGTTTAATTATTCGGTATCCAAATTTTACTTGTCCGACGTGTCCAGTTTCATGCCGGATATGGACACCATGAAAATAAAGTATTTCCTGTCGAAAGGTTCACCATTTTCAAAACTCGAACTCAAAACCTCTTGTTAAGAATAAAGAAATTCTAATCATCTCGTACAACCCTTGGTTGTGAAAGTTTATATATATATATATATATATATATATATATATATATATATATGCTTTCAATGATCGAGTGATGTGCATGTCTTGATTTATGTTTTTCCCTAAAGGATGGCAATGTATTGTTCCTATAGTAAGATATATCAATATGCCACGTTGAGCGACTTCATTTGACAATCGCTCGTGATGTTTGCCATGTATCCTTTGCTTAGATAATAGCCAAAGAAAGTTTATTTTGTGTCTCACATGGCCACATGCTTATGGGAAACTCGCTATTACTTGACATGACAAGTGGACTCATGGTTACTACTTGCTTATTTTAATAGATAAACTAAAGAAGGCAACTTTAAAGTTCATTATTTTTCTATTAATGATGCTTAAATTAAGGACCAAAATAAGTAATAATAATAATAATAATAATAATAATAATAATAATATCTGCAATGATTAGCTTAAGCTTTATAGCAGGTTGCTTTTTTCTTTTTCCCTTGGAATGAGATTAGTATAGAGACTATTTGACTTAGAAGTTTTATTTACATGTAAATAATAATAAAAATATAGCATTAAGTATTATCATTCTCTGAAGTGTTGTTTGAGGAAGTTGATGTACTCTTTTACATGAAGACGTGAATCATGTAGTGGTGTTGAGCATACAGCTAGCATTCATCAAAACAAACATAACTCTTTTTGTTTTCTAGGTACTACAAACAAAACTTATATCTTTCTAGGAAACTTCAAGATTTGTTCTCAGTAGTTTAATTGTAAGTTTGGAGTTGAAGTTAGAGAAAGTAATTTCTTAATTTTAATTAAAAACAAACAAGATCTTAGCCAATGTGGCTGCACGCTCTATATTTAAAATGTTGAAACTGTGCAACTAAAATCTTGCTCAAAGATCTTCCTGTTATATTATCCTAATAATATTTCTTTGTCAACTTTAATATAAAATTCTAACTTATTTTTCGACCTTTAGTTTTGGCTTTCGTTTCAATTTTGGAACATTATGTTGCCTTTTGCAAGTGGTCGCGATAACTCGTTCGAACTTCAAACAAGATGCAAAATCTTGAAGATAAGCAAAAATAATTCGTTTTTTGTTACAATTTGAAATATTATACAGCTGTATGTGTTTGCGGAGATATGTCAACTAGGTCACATTATTATAGGTAATTTTTCACAAACCACCTTTCCTTATTATATTTGGATGATATGTCAATTTGGAGATATGCGTTTTCAAGTTGACAAGTTGCCAGGTGGGCACTCCATCAACTAGACGTGCATCAATATTATATTTGGATGAAGAACGAACTAAGGAACATATACTATAAAATATAAACAATTTTCTTCCACAATATAAACAGTTTAAAAATGCTAGAAACGGATAGCATCAGGAGCGAATGTTCTGTTTATATTATGAATTTATCTGAATTCGGTAGTTTTGGCTTAAATTTTATATATATATATATATATATTGTTAGAAAAACACCAAATAAATATAAAGTGTAATAGATATCGAATCCAGCAAATTAAATGAGTTATTCTAGATTTTCGAATTCAAAATTATAAAGTTTAAATCCTAATCTGTTTCATAGGCTTTGAGAAGAACCCAAAAGGCTTTGAGTAAATCACTAATGTCAAGAACCACAGCCAGCAAGCAAGCATCTTCACCTTGCGAAGAGAAACAATAAACAAATCATTCCATATTCTATCTGAAGCAATTGTTAATGATGCCACAAATAGATTAAACAATTCATCAATAATGATTCCCTTTCTCGCAGTTTGACATCTATTCTTTAAGTACTTTAAGTAATTACCGACCAACTTTGGTCTGAAATAAATTTTATTAATTTAATTTTACCGACCAAAGTTGGTCGGTTTAACTAAATTATATTTTTTTATTAATTATTAAAATTAAAAAAATCGACTAACTTTGGTTGGTAATTGAAAATATATTTTTTTAAAAAATAATTAAAATTAAACCCTCAACAGTGCAGGCAAAATACCGACCAAATTGGTCGGTAATGTTGAATTCTGGGAATTCAATATGGTTCATTAACCGACCAACTTTGGTCGGTATTTTGGAATAATATTTTTTTTAATTAAAAACCGACCAACTTTGGTCGGTTATTCTGGGTTTAATTTTGGCATAAAATGCCTGTTTTGGCAGCTACAGCACCTGCAAGCATACCAATACAATAACAACAACAACAATCAAAACATTCAATAACTACTTTAAAACTAACAAATAAAAGTTCAATTGAACATAAGAATCCAATACCAAGTTAAAACTAATTACAACTACTTCAAAACTCGTTCTATTTGTCTAGTTCAACAACATCTATTCTTTAAGTACTTTAAGTACTTACCGACCAACTTTGGTCTGAAAAATATTTTATTAATTTAATTTTACCGACAAAAGTTGGTCGGTTTAACTAAATTATGTTTTTTTATTAATTATTAAAATTTAAAAAAATCGACCAACTTTGGTCGGTAATTGAAAATATCTATTTTTTAAAAAAATAATTAAAATTAAACCCTCAACAGTGCAAGCAAAATACCGACCAAATTGGTCGGTAATGTGGAATACTGGGAATTCAATATTGTCCATTAACCGACCAAACAACAACAACAATCAAAACATTCAATAAATAATTTAAAACTAACAAATTAAAGTTCAATTGAATATAAAAATCCAAAACCAAGTTAAAACTAATTACAACTAGTTCAAAACTAGTTCTATTTGTCTAGTTCAAAGTATATAAAAGTTAAGGGGTTTTTTCTACAACATCATCATCACCGTCTGATGAACTTTCATTTACAAGACGGTATAGAGAACGGTTTTGTGGAGGACGGGAAGAACGATCACAGGGAGGACGGGAGGAACGATCACGAGCAGAACAGGAGGAACGATCACGTGGAGGTCGACCCTCTGGAGATAACTCGCGAGACCGGGGCAACGGAAAAGCTCTACTAGATAGGAGAGTTCTGATCTGAGCTTGCATGCCAAGGAATTGAGCATCTCTAAGCCTCTCTCTTTCCTTAATCTCTTCTAGCTCGGATGTGAGCTTTGTCACTGTCTCCTGCATAACAGAGAGGCTCTCCCTATAAAGTTGCTCGCCTTGCAAGGAAGTCCCTATTCCTTGCATTCCACACTTATAGCGATGGATTTTTTTAGTAGAAAGCCTGTATACCTTCCCCCATTTTGGACCGCCAACAGACTCCAATCATATTCTTTCAGCATCCTCGTCCGAAGGTTGGGTTGGCTCACCCGATTCACCAGCTGTATGACTACGGATGAATTCCTCCACATTACTTGGGTATCGACCCTATATTATTTTAAATTAAATCAGTATTTCAATTTTTTTTATAAAAGTAAATTGTAATACTTAAAGAAAATTGAAAGCTTAAATATGCAGCCGAGGCCCGGTCCTCGACCCACCTATCTTGATCCCCCTCTTTCTTCTTCTTCTTCACAATATGAATCTCCTTGAATAGCTCATCATGGCTCATTGGACGTCCATACTTCTTTTCCTGAAAATAAATTTATTTAATTAATAAACAGAATAGATATACTTAGAAAAGTAAAATAATTTAAGCAATTACGTACCAATCTTCTTTTTATTGTCCCTAGGCTGATCGCACCTACAGTGTGCAAGGAAACTCTCTTCTCGGATGCGCGAGCTTTCTTTCCTTTTTCGCTCCTCTCTAAGAACTCCACGGTAAGCCATTGCCTTTGCAAATCATTTCACAAATTCTCAAGTAACCAGCCAGGCCTCTTGTTCTTCTTTCTAACATCCGAGAAAACATCCATTAATATCTTGCGAGCTTTATGATAAAAACTTGCAGCCACTTTCGCGCTATAGCGGTCTTCCCATACACACTTGCTCTATATTTAAAAAGTTAAATATTAGATGGAAACATCATAAATATAAATTATTAAACTGTTTAAAAGAACATTTATACCTTAAATTGATTGAAAATTTGCTCCTTCAGCGAGAATGGGCAATCAGTCCAAGTCGCATAAGGGCCATCATAAAGCTTTCTGATGGCATTGGTGATTATCTTCGTAGTCTTATTACCGGGCCTGAACCTGCAATTTAACAATAAAAACACATTAATATCTTAGCAAAAATGTTACAAATCAATAGACGCAAAAATAACAAATAACACTTACCCATCACCCTCAGGGACTATGATGATCATGCCATATCGATCATAATGCACTACCTCGTCATCATCATCCGAAGCATGTGTATCAGAGGCATGTTTAGACGGTGTAGGCGGGTCATAGCTACTGCCTCGCAGGTGAAAGCCTGCAATAGATGGAGTCGATAATGAAGATGGTTGCGATCCCTGTGACTGCAACATAGCTGGATGTGACCCAAGTGGCTGTGATACTGATGGCTGTGACCCGAGTGGCTATGACATGGATGGATGCGATCCATGTGGCTGTGAGGCAGTTGGACTGTATGTCAGACGTATAGTCCTATAGCCCTGTGATGGAAGACCTAGTGTCTAAATGAAGGTGTACGGCTCGTGATGCTGTGGTAGCTCAGTATAGCTGTGTGGTGGAGGATAAGACATAGGCATCTCTGAAAAGGGTGGACAAGAGGGACTATTATTTTCTACCCTCATCTTTCCCTTCCTACCCTTTTCTCGACCCCGAGAACTCGTAGGGTCATTGTTAACTTGACCCTTGCGTGCCATCTGCATAATATAATACACATTTAGATAGAAACATATAAGAAACTAACTATAAAATGAGAGTGCTTTAAAAAACCAACTTTTTAATCCTCATCGACGTATTGTTCCTCGTCCGAGAATTCTTCGTCCTCACTTGTTTGAACTTCATTAGTTGATTCTTCGTCCTCATTTTCTATAATTGTTACTTTATTTATATCAACTTCTTCCAATATGCGTTCAAGATGTTCCAAATTATTTTCTAACTGATCGTCCACTATTTGGTGAACACTGGAGATATCGTTTTGATATGCAACATCTAACACATTCTCGACTTCCACCCTACCTACAGGATTAGTTTTTATTACAACCTACCAATTGGACTTATTCCGCCGCAATGGATAAGGAGCATAATACACTTGCCTAACGTTATGTGTAATTATGAAAGGATCATAGCGATCATACTCCCTCGTATGATTAACCTCAATTATGTTATATTGGTGGTGTACTCTTGTACCTCTTGTTGGATTTGGGTCAAACCACTTTTTGTTAAGTTACCTGTTGTTAATCCTTAGCAGGTTTTGGATGAAAGAAAGGAATACCCCACCTATGGCGTAACTTTATTATTAAAAAAAAAAGGTCTTGCATCAATAGTACTTAAAGAGTATAAGCTAAGGTAGAGCTATAAATGGTTAAGCTGTGAAAAGCTTGGAAAATTTTGTCACAGCCAAAGCAATGGGTTCGATGAACCCATAGTACACCAGCGATGATATAGTAGGACTCCTCTTATTTACACTTTTAACAATAACGTATAACCTCACATTCTCCCTTGGGAGTGCCATTTTTCATATGATGAGTGTGAATTATCCATTTAAAAAATAAAGTAATTAGTAGTGACATGCTACAACATGCTAATCTTGATTGTATTTTTTTTTTTTCTTTATAATTGTCAGTGTGTATAACTTAAATTTCAACTTTATAAATGGCTTGATTGTGAACATTTTTAATATCGTCAATGAGTATAACATAAACTCTAGTTATATTTATCATTGAAGCAACATACACAATGCTCTAAAAATCAACTAGGTATAAATAGGAAAGCATACAACAAATGAAGTATTGAATCAGAAAGTTTGATAGATACACATGAAACGTTGAATATACATATAATTGTCCGTTGTTAACATACAATATTTGATGTCAATGACGAATATACATACAATTGTCCGTTATATAATTGAAAAAGTAGCTAGCAACGTTGTATAATTCGTACAGGAAAACCAGTTTTCATCTTAGATGTCAATGACGAATTATAGATAGGACTAAATCCGTCTAAAGGAACGATCCGAAATCTCTTTAGAATAGTAGCTGCCACCAGCTTTATCTGCATGAAAGCAATTTCTTTTCCAAGACAAGTCCTTGGCCCTGCTTGAAATACCGGATACGTGAAAGGGTACCTTGGGATAAAATTCCAATTTCCTGTAGTGGAGTTTTTCAACAACCAGCGCTCTGGGCGGAAAACTTCACAATCCGAACCCCATAATTCTGTTGATCTCCCCATTGCAAGAACATGTAGAAAAATGGTCATTCCCTTTTTCAACTTTGTTCCGTCCGGCCAAACATCGTCTTCGGTCACTTGCTTCAATTCAAGAGGAACTGGTGGGTATAGTCTCATGCTTTCACAAATCGAAGCATGTGTATACACCATTTCATTCAAATCATCATCATCTTTTTCTTCGATTTCTTTGACAATCTCCTTTTCTACTTGTGGGTGACTTGAGACTAGCCAAAAGAACCATATTAAAGCTGAAAATAGCATGTCATCACCAGCCAGGATGAAATTAATACCTGTATCTATGACAATAATTAAAGATTAACATTCTCAAAAACGTCGAAAGATCTAACCATCTATTATATAGTTGTACATTGAGCAACTATAGAGGTCAATATAAAACAACTAACAGATGGGCCTCATCTAGTTAATTGCTAGATCAACTTAAGCTTTAGCACCTTAAACATATACAAATTAAGGTTGAGTTTACTGACTCAAGGCAATAACTTTACCATATATACGCATTAACTATCACCACAAGAAAGGAAGTTTTGACGACCCTAATACTAGTTGCCACGAAGAGCGAAATTTCAGTGGCGACTGTCATTAAGTTGCCATAAATACTTCCGAAATTAAGTTTTGCTGAAACCTATTTGCTACTACCAATCAACAATCACCGCTAAAAGATCTTTTGTGGGCTCCAGTGTAACTGCTGGTTGTAATTCTATTGTTTTTACACTTCTCAAGAAAATTGCGCGACTGGCTATTTCTTAATATGTTTAATTTGTCGTACCTGTCGGTTTCAAATTCAACTCAGTGTTTACTTTCTTAAAATTTGAAGGGGTAACATCGGTGTTTTGAGCCAACTTCAATTTGATTTCACCAGCTTCAATTCGATTTCACCAGCTTCACCATGTCCGGTAGCTCTAATCTTTGAATTTGATGCCATGTTACTCATGCCACATCAACTCATTTTCTCAGTCAGAAGCTATAAGGAAGTTGACTTCAACAGGTAATCTGCGTATGGTTGCATCCCCCAGCTGTGATTTAAAATAGTCAGCGTGCAAATATATACACTCCTAGTTTTTCGCAACTCAACATAACCATCAGTCGATCACAATCCTACTTGTTGTGGGAGTTATTTTCTTTTCCTTTTTCAGTTTAATTATTCGGTATCCAAATTTTACTTGTCCGACGTGTCCAGTTTCACGCCGGATAGGGCCACCATGGAAATAAAGTATTTCCTGTCGAAAGGTTCACCATTTTCAAAACTCGAACTCAAAACCTCTCGTTAAGAATAAAGAAATTCTAATCATCTCAGTACACCCCTTGGTTGTGAAAGTATATATATATATATATATATGCTTTCAATGATCGAGTGATGTGCATGTCTTGATTTATGTTTTGGCCTAAAGGATGGCAATGTATTGCTCTTATAGTAAGATATATCAATATGCCACGTTGAGCGACTTCATTTGACAATCGCTCGTGATGTTTGCCATGTATCCTTTGCTTAGATAATAGGCAAAGAAAGTTTATTTTGCGTCTTGACATGACAAGTGGACTCATGGTTACTACTGGCTTATTTTAATAGATAAACTAAAGAAGGCAACTTTAAAGTTCATTATTTTCCTATTAAAGATGCTTATATTAAGGACCAAAATAAGTAACAATAATAATAATAATAATAATAAAATATCTGCAATGATTAGCTTAAGCTTTATAGCAGGTTGCTTTTTTCTTTTTCCCTTGGAATGTGATTAGTTTAGACACTATTTGACTTAGAAGTTTTATTTACATGTAAATAATAATAAAAATATAACATTAAGTATTATCATTCTCTGAAGTGCTGCTTGAGGAAGTATGTTGCCTTTTGCAAGTGGTTGCGATAACTCGTTCGAACTTCAAACAAGATGCAAAATCTTGAAGATACGAAATAGAATTCGTTTTGTGTTACAATTTGAAATATTATACAGCTGTATGTGTTTGCGGAGATATGTCAACTAGGTCACATTATGATAGGTAGTTTTTCACAAACCACCTTTCCTTAGATATGTTACATTGCCATTATAGATTATATCTTCCAAATTAAGGGCCATGAAATAATGTTCTTCTTACTTCATAAAAAAAATAAAATAATAATAATGCTCTTCTTCAAGTTGACAAGTTGCCAGGTGGGCACTCCATCAACTAGACGTGCATCGATATTATATTTGGATGAAGAACGAACTAAGGAACATATACTAAAAAATATAAACAATTTTCTTCCACAATATAAACAGTTTAAAAATGTTAGAAACGGATAGCATCAGGAGCGAATGTTCTGTATATATTATGAATTTATCTGAATTCGGTAGTTTTGGCTTAAATTTTATGTATATATTGTTAAAAAAAGCCAAATAAATATAAAGTGTAATAGATATCGAATCCAGCAAATTAAATGAGTTATTCTAGATTTTCGAAATTATAAAGTTTAAATCTTAATCTGTTTCATAGGCTTTGAGTAAATCACTAATGTCAAGAATCACAGCCAGCAAGCAAGCATCTTCACCTTCAGAATTGCGAAGAGAAACAATAAACAAACCATTCCATATTCTATCTGAAGCTAATTTTAATGATGCCACAAATAGATTTAAAAATTCATCAATAACGATTCGCTTTCTGGCAATTTGACATCTGTTCTTTAAGTACTTTAAAGTACTTAAAGATCAACTTTGGTCGAAAATATATTTTATTAATTTAATTTTACCGACCAAAGTTGGTCGGTTTAACTAAATTATATTTTTTTATTAATTATTAAAATTAAAAAAAAATCGATCAACTTTGGTCGGTAATTGAAAATACATATGCAGCCGAGGCCCGGTCCTCGACCCACCTATCTTGATCCCCCTCTTTCTTCTTCTTCACAATATGAATCTCCTTGAATAGCTCATCATGGCTCATTCGACGCCCATACTTCTTTTCCTGAAAACAAATTAATTTAGTTAATAAACAGAATAGATATACTTAGAAAAGTAAAATAATTTAAGCAATTACATACCAATCTTCTTTTTATTGTCCCTAGGCTGATCGCACCTCCAGTGTGCAAGGAGACTCTCTTCTCGGATGCGCGAGCTTTCTTTCCTTTTTCGCTCCTCTCTAAGAACTCCGCGGTAAGCCATTGCCTTTGCAAATCATTCCACAAATTCTCAAGTAACCAGGCCTTTTGTTCTTCTTTCTAACATCCGAGAAAGCATCCGCTAATCTCTTGCGAGCTTTATGATGAAAACTTGCAGCCACTTCCGCGCTATAGCGGTATTCCCATACACACTTGCTTTGTATTTCAAAAATTAAATATTAAATGAAAACATCATAAATATAAATTATTAAACTTTTTAAAAGAACATTTATACCTTAAATTGGTTGAAAATTTGCTCCTTCAGCGAGAATGGGCAATCAGTCCAAGTCGCATAAGGGCCATCATAAAGCTTTCTGATGGCATTGGTGATTATCTTCGTAGTCTTATTACCCGGCCTGAACCTGTAATTTAACAATAAAAACACATTAATATCTTAGCAAAAATGTTACAAATCAATAGACGCAAAATTAACAAATAACACTTACCCATCACCCTCAGGGACTATGATGATCCTACCATATCGATCATAGTGCACTACCTCATCATCATCATCCGAAGCATGTATATCAGAGGCATGTATAGACGGTGTAGGCGGGTCAGAGCTACTGCCTCGCAGGAGAAGGCTTGCAATAGATGGAGTCGATGATGAAGATGGTTGCGATCCCTGTGATTGCGACATAGCTGGATGTGACCCAAGTGGCTGTGACCCGAGTGGTTGTGACATGGATGGATGCGATCCATGTGGCTGTGAGGCAGCTGGACTGTATGTCGGACGTATAGTCCTATAGCCCTGTGATGGAAGACCTGGTGTATGAATGAAGGTGTACGGCTCGTGATGCTGTGGCAGCTCAGTATAGCCGTGTGGTGGAGGATAAGACATAGGCATCTTTGAAAAGGGTGGACAAGAGGGACTATTATTTTCTACCCTCCTCTTTCCCTTCCCACCTTTTTCTCGCCCCCGATAACTAGTAGAGTCATTGTTACCTTGACCCTTGCCTGCCATCTGCATAATATAATACACATTTAGATAAAAACATATAAGAAACTAGCTATAAAATGAGAGTGCTTTTAAAAAATCAACTTTTTAATCCTCATCGACATATTGTTCCTCATCCGAGAATTCTTCGTCCTCACTTGTTTGAGCACTCTTTCTTCGTCCTCGCTTTATTTATATCAACTTCTTCCAATATGCGTTCAAGATGTTCCAAATTATTTTCTAACTGACCGTCCATTAATTGGTGAACACTGGAGATATCGTTTTGATATGCAACATCTAACACATTCTCGACTTCCACCCTACCTACAGGATTAGTTTTTATTATAACCCACCAATTGGACTTATTCCGCCGCAATGGATAAGGCGCATAATACACTTGCCTAACGTTAAGTGCAATTATGAAAGGATCATAGCGATCATACTCCCTCGTATGATTAACCTCAATTATGTTGTATTGGTGGTGTACTTTTATACCTCTTGTTGGATTTGGGTCAAACCACTTGCATCTAAAGAGTATCAATTTCTTATATGGCCAACCTATATATATATATATATATATATATATATATATATATATATATATATACACTTACAAACTGTTTGAACCACGTATCAAATCTCGTATATATAGCATCATGGCCAAATTGACCCACGAAGTGACTGTGACACATCAAATATTTTTAGTAGTTGCATCAATATGTAATCACAGTAAATTTTACATTTTAAAAACTAATAAATCAATACTTACTTGAGAAATGGTACAACTTCAGGACAATTTAGCAATACATGAAGTGTAGCTGATTTCAGAATTACCGACCAAAGTTGGCCGGTAATTTTGGTCGGTACATTAAGTGTTGACCGTTTGACCAAAAACCGACCAACTTTGGTCGGTTTTTTTATTAAAAAAACTAAATTCTTTTTTTTTGTATTTTGTTTCTTAAAATATTATAAACTATAAAAAAATATTATAAACTATAAACATTTATTTTATTTAACTATACAATTATTATAAACTATAAGCATAATCTTTATAAATAATTATATTAACTATTTACTTTTAATAAATTATAATAGCATCTATCTAAGTAAATTTTCTAAGTTATAATTAAGTATATGAGTAATTTCTCACACATACACTATATTGTAATTGATGCTAATAACTTCTTTTTTCATTCATTCATCACTAATAATGCATGACATAGATTAATCGATATATAGGTCGAGACGTTTTGATGAATCATCGATTAATATTCATCGATGCATCTAAGTAAGTTATAAGTCGATAAATCAATTTACAAATAGATATATTTGATGATAAAGTATATATACTAATTAGGATCTTCACAAGTCAATCCCTAAAAGAACCCGACCCTATGGTCCTAGCACTTCGTATTTATATATATATATATATATATATATAAAATGTCATCTTTAAATTTAATAATTAATTATGTGTTCTAAAACCTCGAAAAGCACTATTTATCATTACTCGACTTGCGTGTGCAATCCGTAAAAAAATTTCGGAAAATTTAAGGTGAAAAATGAATTAAAATGTGAATTAGAGCTTTAAAACTCAAATTTTGAGCAAACAGACTCAGATCAGTATTTTGATAATTTTTGTAGGTTCGTATCGTGATTTGGGACTTAGGCGTATGCCCGAAATCAAATTCCGAGGTCCCTAGCCCGAGATATGGAATTTTGATGAAAAATTAAAAGTTTAAGTTCAAATAGTGACCGGATGTCAAATTATGTGCAAACGAACCCAGAATAGAATTTTGATGATTCCAACAGCTCTGTATGGTGATTTTGGACATAGGAGCATGATCGGAATTTTATTTGGAAGTCCGTAGTAGAATTAGGCTTGAAATGCCGAAAGTTGAATTTTTGGGATGTTTGACCGAGGGGTTGACTTTTTGATATCGGGGTCAAAATCTGATTCTGAAAATTTTCATAGCTCAGTTATGTCATTTATGACTTGTGTGCAAAATTTGAAGTCATTCCGAATTGATTTGATGTGTTTCGACACAAGATATAGAATTTGAAAGTTCAAAGTTCATTGATTTTGATTTGAGGTGCGATTCGTCGTTTTGATGTTGTTTGGATGTAGTTTGAAGCCTCGACTAAGTTCGTATGGTATTTTGGGACATGTTGGAATAATTGGTTAAGGTCCCGAGGGTTTCGGGTGGATTTCGGAAGGTTAACGGAATGGATTTCGGACAAAAAGGAACTGCTGGAATTTTCTGTTGCAGAAATTCCGTGCGTAGAGCCAAGTTTGGAAGCTTATATCACGCAATTCATAAGGAATCAGAAACTGTGCAAAACATGAAAGTTTTAGTCGTATGATTATAGGTTCCAGAAAGTTAAACTATGCATTATTTGGACATTTGTACAGAAAGTTATGATGGATTGAATGAAGGCTGGTAGAGCAGTTTCGCCAGAAATTTCGCCAGAAATTCTGATGCATGCAGCCGACATTAGGAGCTTATATCTCGCAATGAATAAGGAATCAGAATAATTGCAAAACACAAAAGTTATAGTCGGTGGAATCTAGTTTCCATAAAGTTAAACCATTTATCATTTGGACATTTGTACATAAAGTTATGATCAATTGAAGTAAGACTGGTAGAGCTGTTTCTAGTAGACTTTTAGTGACGAAAAATGGACTTTTAGTGACGGATTGACAGAAACTTAAGGACCAAAACTGCTAATTTCATTCATTTCGTTTTGGATTTTTGGAGCACGGTTTTTGGGCGATTTTTGGGCGATTTTCATGGGAAAACATTGGCGTAAGTGTTCCTTATCCTATATTGATTATATTTCATCATTTCATACTCATTTACATCATGAATCCGTGAATTTATGGAAGAAAAATCAAGATTTTTGCAAAATCTTCCAAAAACAAAAATTTAAGATTTGGAGGTCGAGTTGTTATCGGATTTTGGTAAAATTGGTATGGGTGGACTCGTAATCGAATGAGTTGTCGGATTTTATAAGTTTCGCCGGATTTCGAGATGTGGGCCCCACGGGCAAAATTTGAGTTAATTTCGGATATTTAATGAAAATGTAATATTTGCTTATGAAATTGATTACTATAATTTTTGTTGACTGTATCGAATTAATTATGACTAGATACGAGTCGATCGGAGTCAGAAAATCGAGGAAAAAGCATAATACTTGATTAAATTGGAGCAAGTCGAGGTAAGTGACTTGTCTAACCTTGTGTGGGGGAAATTTCCCCTAGAATTGGTATTGATGTGATTATTAAAATATGTTGAAAGTCGTGTGCACGAGGTGACGAGTGTGTACACGGGTTAAATTGCGAAAGATTATATTTTTAAATTGTGTAGATCACTGTTGCGCATTTATTAAATTATTTTATCTTGTTATATTCTTCATCATTGATGTGAGATATATACTTCAAATTTGTTTGATCTTTTCTTACTAATTGTTTTACCTGTTTAGTTGAAACTTGGTTTCTTTTATTCTGTGCATTATTTGAAGGTTGATTTTCTTTAAATTAAATATTATTAATATGAAGTATTTGACATTTTTTAAACTTGATATTGAAGCAACGTAGTAAAGATTTTGAAATATTATTTTCCTAAATTATTTACTCCTGAATATTTTTATACTCATTGTGAGGGAGACGTGAGCTCTTTATTGTGGAAGAATATTATTGATGAATTATTTTGACATGAGCTGTGAGCTCTTTATTGTGGAAAACTATTATTGATGATTTATTTTGGCATGAGCCGTGAGCTCTTTATTGTGGCAAACTATTATTGATGATTTATTTTTGGCATGAGCCGTGAGCTCTTTATTGTGGAAAAATATTGTTGTTGAATTATTTTGGCAAGTTAAATTATTTGAGCACTTGAGGTGCAAATTGTGATATATTGTGATATTGATACGCATGTGGTGGTATAAGGTCTGGGTGTTGAAACGCATGCGGTGAGATAAGGGTGGCTTGATACGCGTGGCTAGTAGGGGAACTACTAGAAGTCATGCGGTGTGATAAGGGTGGCTAAAACACGGGATGCTATTTCGGGAAAATATTTTCTTTAAATAAATTGTGAAGGCTCCCGCGGTGATATAAGGAAATGAGATATTGTGAATTTATTTATGATTTGGGACTATGAGGCGGTACCTCGGGAGTGCCCTTGTTGATATTGATTTATGGCCGTAGTTGCCTTTGATTATTATTGTGATTTTCATAAAATTGAAGGAAATTCTGTTTTGATTTCCACGAGATATTATTTGCAATTATTTGGTGTCATTAAATGTGACATATTATTTGATTCATTTTCAATGTCATTTTTTTTTACTACATTGATAAACACTTTACCATGCCATTATTATATTCCAGTAGGGCCTCACCTGACCTCGTCACTACTCTACCGAGGTTAGGCTTGGCACTTACTGGGTACCGCTGTGGTGTACTCATACTATGCTTCAGCACATCTTTTTGTGCAGATCCAGGTACAGTTTACCAGCCTAGATGTCATTGAGTTACCTGCGCACGGAGACTTCGAGGTATATCTGCCAGCGTCCGCAGACTCCGGAGTCCCCTTCTATCATTTTTTTGTTGCTTCCTTATATTTTATCTAGACCTTAACATATAGAGACATTAAGAATAAATTCTTAGAAGCTTGTGACTTATTTCTACCGGGTTTTGGGAGTTGAAATAGTTTGAATTGTAGTTTATTTATTTCAGATATTTATTATTATTCCGCATTGATAGGCTTACCTAGTCTTAGAGACTAGGTGCCATCACGACATCCTACAGAGGGAATTTGGGGTCGTGACAATATATATATATATACACACACACACACACACAAACACACTTCACTATAATACTTTAACTATATATATATAGCTTGTTATAGTATATGTTAGTGTGTCTATATATAGATTGTTAAAGTTTGACCATGTTTGACCTATTAATTTAACTCGTTAACTTAATACTAATAACTTCTTTCGTTTCTTTAATTTTTGATCCATATATATATATATATATATATATATATATATACATGTCAAAGATGTTTAGTATTAATTCTTCTATATTTCATTCATTCATCACTAATAATGCATGACATAGATTAATCGATATAGGTCGAGACGTTTTGTTTTTACTATTAGTCGATATAGGTCAAACGTTTTATTTTTAATATTTATCGATGCATCTAAGTAAGTTATAATAAGTAGATGAATCAATTTACAAATAGATATATTTGATGATAAATTATATATACTAATTAGGATCTTCACAAGTCTATCCCTAAAAGAACCCGACCATGTGGTCCTAGCGCTTCGTGTTCTTATATATATATACGGCTATACCTCTATATATATAGCATATACGGCTTGTTATAGTATATGTTAGTGTGTGTGTGTGTGTGTGTCTATATATATATATATATATATATAAAACACGCTTCGTTGTACTACTTTAACTACATATATAGCATGTTAGATATAGTATATGTTAGTGTATTCATTATTTGTATTAAAAAAGTGTTAACAGATTACATTTATATTATTTAGATAGTAAATATAAAAGTAATTCAAAAGTTTGACCAATGTTGACGTAATAACCGACCAACTTTGATCGGTTATTTTCCAAAAAATAAAAATTACCGACCAAAGTTGGTTGGTAAATGCTTCCCTTGCATTAACCGACCAACGTTGGTCGGTAATTTTAAATATAAATTCTTAAATTTTATAAAACATTTTAAATAATAAAATAATTATTAAAATTTAAAAAATTGGGTCCAGATTACCGACTAACGTTGGTCGGTAATCCAAATGTTCTTTGACTAAGCAAGTCTGACCAGCTGGGTCAACTTGTTGACCAATTTACCGACCAACATTGGTAGGTATTTATTTTTAAAAAAATATAAAATATTTTTTTTCCAGTTTTCGTCCAAGCTGGACGGTTTTTGGTCGTTGTTTTTGACCGACCAACGTTGGTCGTAAAATTTTTGATCGGTTTTTAGCAGATTTCTAGTAGTGAACCAAACCGATTAAAAAACCCGACTAGGTTTGGTTTGGTATTAAGTTAAAAAATTCGAACCAAACCGACATATAAATATATAATTTTTATATATACTTTTAAGATTTTATATAGAATTTCTTTAATAAATGTCTAGAAATATTTGGATTCGCTTGCGGGATATAATATTTAATAAAATATGAAGTGCTCCATATTTATTAACCTTAATTAATGAGTTGTATGATTACTTTCTTATCAAGTGTTATTGAAGTGCGTCAATCTCGTTGTTCTTCCATATTCATACATGTCAAGATCTATTAAATTCTTATATCTTTTTCGAATTTGAAGTGGTTATTATTATTTAGATATCATATTGATTTTTATGTTCAATTACTAAATTCGGTTAACCTTTAAAGTGTACATCAATGAAAAATTATTGTCAAACGACTAAAAAAATAAATATCATGTGTTACTAAGTAGATTCTCCCATGATAATATTTAATAGATAATATGTTTGTCAATTTTATTAATTTTTACTAAACATATATTTACTTATCAAAAAGTTAACAAAGTAAGATTGAAATAATATTTAAGTAACAAAAAATTCGAAAAACCCGCCAAAACCGAACCAATCCAAACCGAAATAGTTGGTTTGGTTTGGTTTTGATTAAAACCGAACCAACCCGGTCCATGTACACCCCTACTCCAGACTTATGTTTAGATTTTCATAAAAATCATATTAAGAAATCAGATTTAGAATTTGATCGTAGATAGTATGAGCCGGTGCTCTTTTTAACATCGTTTGTAGTTAGTCACTTTCCATGTGAAGTTGATTATTCTTTTTTTATGCCAAGTTGAATTAATTTTCCTGGTTTATTTTTTCCTCTGTGCTTGTCCATCTCAGTCAAAGAGATAAGAATAGTCTGTAGACACCAAGAAATTATAAAAATGTGACTAAAACTTTTGTTAAAATGTGAGTATGCGTGCATGCAGATTTACAAATGGTTATGGCTTTTGCCTCCTCGTTCGGGAACTTCAGTAGCAACTTTGCTGAAGCCAAGGCTGCAGTGTTTGGAGTTCAGTGGTATATTACAAATGGTTTTTCTAATATAATTCTTGAATGTGACTCACTTCTGATTATCAACATGTTGAATGGATATAGCAAACCTCCATGGCATCTGTTGGAAATTGTGTTGAAAACTAAGAACTACATCAACATGGCTAATGTTATAATTCAACATGGATTTAGAGAGGTCAATCAAGTAGCCGACGCTCTAGCAAAATGGAGTATTGAAAATCCAGATCATGTATTTACATCGGTCAATACTCTATCTCAAGGAGCTAATTGGAACCATACTGGTTGGATTCGATGCAAATGGCCTCTCTAAGACATAAGCATAGGAAAAACCGCTTTTTATGATAGGATGTCCTCTTTTTGTTAAGTTACCTGTTGTTAATCCTTAGCAGGTTTTGTAAGTTTTTGTAACCTTTTTATTCACATAAGGAGGTAAACTAGGATAGTTGATCTTTCTCTCTATTGTAACTGATTTTTTGGATGAATGAAAGGAATACGCCACCTATGGCGTAACTTTAATTTTTTTTTAAAAGTCTTGCATCAATAGTACTTAAAGAGTATAAGCTAAGGTAGAGCTATAAATGGTTAAGAGTGCCATTTTTCATATGATGAGTGTGAATTATCCATTTAAAAAATAAAGTAAGTAGTGACATGCTACAACATGCTAATATTGATTGTATTTTTTTTATTTTTTTTATAATTGTCACTGTATATAACTTAAATTCCAACTTTATAAATGGCTTGATTGTGAAAATTTTTAATATCGTCAGTGAGTATAACATAAACTCTAGTTATATTTATCATTGAAGCAACATACACAATGCTCAAAAAATCAACTAGGTATAAATAGGAAAGCATACAACAAATGAAGTATTGAATCAGAAAGTTTGATAGATACACATGAAACGTTGAATATACGTACAATTGTCCCTTGTTAACATACAGTATTTGATGTCAATGACGAATATACATACAATTGTCCCTTGTTAACATACAGTATTTGATGTCAATGACGAATATACATACAATTGTCCCTTGTTAACATACAATCTTAGATGTCAACGACGAATTATAGATAGGACTAAATCCGTCTAAAGGAACGATCCGAAATCTCTTTAGAATAGTCGCTGCCACCAGCTTTATCTGCATGAAAGCAATTTCTTTTCCAAGACAAGTCCTTGGCCCTGCTTGAAATACCGGATACGTGAAAGGGTCCCTTGGGATAAAATTCCAATTTCCTGTAGTGGAGTTTTTCAACAACCAGCGCTCTGGGCGGAAAACTTCACAATCCGAACCCCATAAATCTGTTGATCTCCCCATTGCAAGAACATGTAGAAAAATGGTCATTCCCTTTTTCAACTTTGTTCCGTCCGGCCAAACATCGTCTTCGGTCACTTGCTTCAATTCAAGAGGAACTGGTGGGTATAGTCTCATGCTTTCACAAATCGAAGCATGTGTATACACCATTTCATTCAAATCATCATCATCTTTTTCTTCGATTTCTTTGACAATCTCCTTTTCTACTTGTGGGTGACTCGAGACTAGCCAAAAGAACCATATTAAAGCTGAAAATAGCGTGTCATCACCAGCCAGGATGAAATTAATACCTGTATCTATGACAAACTTCTCATCAACTACTACATTGTATTTGAGAGCCCTTGTTATAAATCTGTCAAAAAAATCGCCTCCCTCATTTATGGAAGAGTTTTGCATCGAAAACTTCTCCACCTTTCCCGCGATTCTCTTCTTTACATATTCTCTGAGTACATCAACTGCATACCTGTGAAGTCCGATTCAGCACTTAAATGTGTAAGAGAAAAATAATTACTTGAATTTCAATAAATATTGAGTAGTAAAATTTTGAACCCATAATTTAAAGTGCGTCCAATGAATATTCAAGGAAACCTAAAGGTTGAACATATCAAATTCAAATTTTGAATATGCCTCTAGTCTGCATACCTGAGATTCTCTTCAGATCCAATGTTGAGAAGCTTTTTAGCTTTCCACAAGATGGAAGGGCAAGTGAACCTTCTCATACTGATCTTTATTGCAGTTTCAAAAGCATCTATTAATGGTTTCTCAGGGAGAGATGGTAACAAGTATTCTGGATCATGGCTAAAACTTACCTGGCATAGAATGTCAAATGTAAGCCTATGAAATATGTCCTGGAGGTCTAGAGTAGCTTTATCTATATCTGCCCTAGAGAATAAAGGAATAAGACGGCCAGAGAGCTCTTTAATGGTGGATGATTTTACTCGATAACGAAATGTATCCGCGTGGAATATATGACTGAGGAAATGCCTTTGGGTTTTCCATTTCTCTCCATCTACAAGTAAAAGTCCATCCCCTAATAAGTCTGAGAAAACAAATTGCATGGTAGGATCTTTGCGATAAATGTGGAAACGTGTCTTAACGATATGCTTGATAATAGAGGGGTTTCTTGTCAAGACGCATTTTTTACCAAATGGTCCTTTAAGGGTAATGGTTGATAAAGATGATTTTTGGAAGAGTTCTGATGTCCACAGAACTAATGAGAACAAGCAACCAAACAGTGGGTAGGATTTTGGAAGCTGCTGCTGCTTGCTCAATTTTGAACAACTGTGTTTTGAGAAGAACGGGTGGAAATAGATGAAGAACAGAAGCAACAGAAATATTATTGCTGGGACTGGGAGAGAAAAGAGCAGACTATACATAAGCTGGATGTCCATCCTCATGCTGTACTTGAAATTTTTCAGATGGAGGTTTATTTTTGAAGGTCTCGTCGACTAACTCGTCATCGATTAGTTTAATCAATCTATGTAATTGACATACTAGTTTTTTTTTTTTTTTGGCTAAACAAATCATATTAAATCGTGACTATATACACTTAGGTTTGGAAGCTGGATGGTGGGATATCTTCTTTTAGTTATTTTAGATATTACACCATTGTCACACTTAGAGGGATGGCAAAAAAGAAGGCTTTACGCTGACAAAGGAACAAATGTGCTAGAATATAAGCTAGAATATAAGCTCACACGTGTGCTTTTCGGCTCGATGATTAAGTTGCCCCAAAGGAACAAATCCGTAAGATGTTGGGCCAAAACAAATTAACATCTACATGCTGGGGGCTTGAACTTATATCAACCGTTTTCTTGGACCGGCAGTGAAGCTATTTTAATCATTTGCTTTTTTGTTTTTTTGTTTTTTTGTAATATATTCATTTTGATAAATTTAGTAAAAATACAAGTATAAGTTAATTTATAAGGTTGTAACTGTTGCATGTGGACAATCTTTTTTCTATTTGTGATTGATTCATTTTGATATAAGTTAATTTGTAACTTTAGTAACTAATGTAATTTTTGGTATATCGATCAATGTAATCCGGTCCAAAGTCAAACAAGTTGCTTGATGAGAGAAGAGAATGTCAAAGAATTACTACGAGAGAAATGCTGATTTTTAAAGGTCATATCTGTCATAAAAAAAATTTCGAACATTACATAAATGCGGAATACTTTGTGCATCCGTTCGCCTTTTTAAATCTATTATAAATTAGATCGAATTCGTCTTAAATTTGAAATTAGTGATGAACAACAACTAGTGTGGTATGGCAGCGTTGAGAAACTTCTCTTTGATTATTACAATACGTTGTGCCATTGTCATCGCGCACTTGTTTTACAGCTTCAGTCCCAATTTCTTAATTACAAGCTAAATTGGAGTATTTCTTTTTGTCATCCATCTTAAAAGTTGACACATTTCATAATTAGAAATTAGATAATTTCACAAACCTATTTTATTATTGACATGATTTATTGTATAGTATCTAAAATCTGTTGTAGTATAGCTGGAAGAAAGTTAATCGTACTACACGTCTAAACGTGGCAACATGTGTGGATACGCTAATTCCTTGATTAAACTGAGAGAAAAGGCAAGCACTATTTTAAATTGGTAATGTGACAAATCCCTATTTTGAAGGAAGATATTGGTCTATAGCTGGATGCACATGACTTTCATTTTGTACAGAAATGTTCAAATGTGTAGAGGTCAAAGAAGGAATTGGGATAACCAGTTAACGCAAATGTGGGCATGCCAGGGAAACTATTGAAGGAAAGAATATTTAAAGCCTACTCAATTCCACTATTCTTACAATTATATATTATCTCTCGATATACTTAAATGGATCTCTCGAACGCTTACTAATCAATAAAACACGTGCAAATTAAGTAGCATGCACCAAGTGACAATTGATCTTGTGGATAACACTCTTGTTTCCATGTCGTGAAGTCATGGCACTCGGTGGGATTTGCAAATCATTAGAATGTAGATGCTCCCTTCATTTCAGTTTATAACAACAACAAGATACACAGTCTTATCCCACACCGTGTGGTCTAGGAAAGGTAGTATGCATGCAGACCTTACCCCTCTCTTCATTTCAGTTTATTTGACATTATTTTCTTAATTACTAGTTCCTTCGAAAAGGAGTAATACATTTTTAATTTGGACACTCTAACTTTAATTTACGATTTTATTCTTAATGAGAATTTTTTATAAGCACACTATTAGAGTATCTGTGTTCGAACCAAACTCTATCAAGAATATTTTTTTTAATTAATCCAATGACCCAGGCTTTCACCTTATGTGGTGATGAGGGATCTGGCATTAATCCCTACCCTGTTTATTGTAAAATCAAGAAAAGATACAATAGCAGGGGAACATAAAACCAAAGCCTCCTGATAAATTATATAATTGGAAATCTACTACTAAGACATATCTAGTACATATAGCAAATCCATCAAAGAGCGCAAATCTGTTATATGTGCTTATATATCCAAGAAAAAAAAAAACAATTTCTCCACATTTGGGAAATAAAAGCAAATACAACTGCAGCAAGCTACCTTACAACAAAGAGCAGACTAGCTATCATCTCGCAACAAAGTGGTTCTTGATAATTTTATGTCTTAGATTAGGCAACTGTATCCTGTCAAGTTTCTGCCACATTATTAGATTCCTTGTAGCAATGCCTAATAATAATATTGTGAGTTTATATGAGTTCTTGTGCCTCCTTGATGGTACTGTCGATGTGCCATTGTGATTTTAAATTATTATTTAACATATCAAAACTATCGTTTTGAGCCATATTCAAAGTATAATTCTATCATATCCATTTGAGTGACACCATTGAAGGCCTAATAAAGCAGCCTTAACTTCTGTCACGACCCAAAATCCATTGAAGGTCGTGATGGCGCCGGACACCACTGTCAGGAAAGCCAAAAATAAATACTTAATTTGGTTGTCATTATAATATTTTTAAAATCATATTTCCTTCAATTAAATAGTAAAAGATGGAATTTATAGAGTAAATAATAATATTTTTAACAATTCCAATACAGTGCAACCCATAATCGCCCCAAAACCGGGTGTCACAAGTGCATGAGTATCAACTAGAAATACAAAATAAAATACAACGTCCGTCCGGAATACAAATTGGACATGAAAAATATAAATACTCTAAGGGAGACTAAGTTGGCTGCGGGTCGTACTATGGAGTGCAGCTCACCTAAGTCTCTGCATGCCTACACGCCTCTGCTCTCACAAGGCCGCTAAACATAAATGCACCTGCACAAAATAATATGCAGCAAGTGTAGTATGAATACATAAATCAACGCGTACCCAGTAAGTATCCCGCATAACCTCGAAGAAGTAGTGACGAGGGGTCGACTTCGACACTTACTATGGACTATAAATAAAATGTCAATGATATAATTACGCATGGATTACATAAAACGGCTATAAGCTCAATATCATGAAATAAGTAAACAATTCTTGTGTTGATAAGAAATTTCCAAATTTATTTTCGTCATTTAACATTTTTTGTATCCCGGGCCAATGAAAGCAATATCAATTATTATCAATTCCAAAAATATATCATGCGCAAATCATGCTGAGGTCGTATGACCCGATCCAACATAATATTTCAATTGTGCACTGCCGAGGGTCGAACGACACGAACCATAGATGAATCTATCTGCTACTGAGGCGTTTGGCCCGCTCCACAAAAGAGAAAACACATTAAATAACCAATTCTAGATTTGTTAAGGGGAAATATTCCAAAATTTATAACATTTTCATTTAACGGTCAAGTAAATGAAGTTTAATTTTTTTACAATTCCTTTATCAAGTTTCTAAATGTCTTAAACAATTAAATTAACAAGTAGGGCGCAAACATCGCAAGTACAATATGATATAGGTCCTAAACTACCCGGACATAAGCATAATAGTAGGTACGCACGGACTCTCGTCACCTTGTGCATACGTAACCCCCACAAATAGAAACACATAATGATTTGATTCACCTATGGGGTTTATTCCCTCTTATAGGATTAGAAAGGAGACTTACCTCTCTCCGAAGTCCCATAACCGGCTCTAACGTCTTTCCAATAACTCAAGTCGATGCCCAATGCTCCAAAACTAGTTAATAAATGTGCGAATCCATAAATATATACTCTAATACTCCATATAATTCAGTTTATAACAATTCCTAACTCCGCTTGAAAAGCCGATAAAAATCACCTTCGGGCCCACGTACCCGAATTTCGAAAATATTCGAAGATAAACTTTACTCATAACACCACGAACTCAAATATATAATTTATTCCAAATTTCACGTCTAATTTCGTGGTGAAAATCCAAAAATACCAATTTCTAGGTTTTTCTTCAAAATCCCAAATTTTCACAAATTTTCAAGTCTAAATCCATATATAATCCAAGTATTTAACTTGCAATATGTGAGAATCACTTACCTTGACATAGATGGCGAAAATCTCCCTTCCAAGAGCTCCAAACATCGCCCAACCAAATGAAAAATGGAGGAAAATGGCCAAATCCCGTCTTTAAAACTTCACTAACCAGGTCCGCCCTTCTTCGCGATCGCGAAGGCCAAAGAAACACTGCCTCCAAATTTTCTCTTCACGTTCGCGACACTATGATCACGTTCGCGTTGCCTTCTACGCATTCGCATTGCCTTCTACGCGTTTGCGTTGCCTTCTACGCCTTATGCCTATCTCTTCCCTTCTTCTTCACGTTCGCGTCGCCTTGGCCGCGTTTGTGAAGGCCCACCCAGCTCTTGCCTTGCGTTCGCGTCCACTTGCTCGCATTCGTGAAGGCCAACACAGCAGCCTCACAAATTTCCTCTACGCGAATGCGGGACTTCCTTCGTGTTCGTGAAGAAGGACACCAGACACCAGCAACAACAGTCCAAAACATCTCAAAATGATTTGAAACCACCCCGAAACACACCCGAGGCCTCTAGAACCCCGTCCAATCACACTAACCAGTCCCATAACATAACACATACCTGCTCGAGGCCTCAAATCATATCAAACAATATCAAAATCATGAGTCGCACCCCAATTCAAACTTAATGAACTTTAGAACTTCAAACTTCTACTTTCGATGCCGAAACCCATCAAATGACGTCCGATTGATCTCAAATTTCGCACACAAGTCACCTTCGACATTACGGACCTACTCCAACTTTCGGAATCAGAATCCAACTCCGATATCAAAAAGTCCACTCCAGGTCGGACTTCTTAAAAACCTTCAAATTTCTAACTTTCACCAAATGACCCCCGATATGGCCTACGGACCTTCAAATCCACATCCGGATGCGCCCCCAATACCATAATGACCTTACGAAGCTATTCCCAAACTTTAAATCCCAAACGAACATCGATAATATTGAAATATAATTCAACCCAAATTTATGAAAATCTTCCAAAATGCCAACTTCTACAATAGGTGCTGAAACGCTCCCAGGTCATCCAAAATCCGATCCGGATATACGCCCAAGTCCAACATCATCATACGAGCCTGTTGGAACCTTCAAATCCCAGTTCCGAGGTCTTTTACTAAAAAATCATACTTTAGTCAATTCCTCCAACTTAAGGCTTTCGAAATTAGAATTCTTGTTGTGAACTTAAGGGGGGGTTGTGAACTTGTGATGGGATTAAGGGGGGCAATTGAGCTGCTAGTTCCCAGTTTGTTTAGATCATGTACCTGACATCTTTGGATAGAAACAAATAATGTTGACAGTAAAATGACAGATAACTAGGTTTATAACTGAAGAAACAAATATGATACATAACAATAGATACTCCAAGAAACCAAAGGCTAGCTTGTACTAGTAAATAATAAATAGAATTATGTACCTTACTACTTGATCATACTAAAGCTCCTAAGATACACTTCAATCTTTGACTAAAGAAAACAACATTATATATACTGTTTACAAGAGTGTGCTATCTCATGACAAACCACAATTTTTCTAACATTAAATCCTATGAGTCATTTGAAAGGCTTACTGTTCTAAATAGTAGCAATTGGAAAGAAAAGAGATACAAAAGATCCATTGATCCAATATATGGTATTCCTTATTTATTTGATAATGACACTTGACATTTTTCTGAGTTGTTAAGGTAGAATACATGGTTTAGACATTCATGCTTTAAAAGAAGTAATTGGAAGATGATGTAACTTATAGATTTACCCCATCATTGTTGTATTCTTCATATCTACTTATGTTTTATTATATTGTTTTATTGGACCTTTAGTAAGTGTCGATGTCGACCCCTCGTCACTACTTTTCCGGGTTTAGGCTAGACATTTATTGGGTACTCATTGATTAACGTACTCATGCTGCACTTCTACACTAAATGTGCAGGATCTGACAAGTTCATTCGATGATCACCTTGGCGCGTAGGTGCAGCTGTTGAGGAGACTTCATGTGAGCTGTATTCCAGGCTATGCATCGCGGTCCACCGAGCTGCATTCCAGGCTACGCATCGCGGTCCGCCGAGTCTCCATTGTACTAATTATTTTTTCTGTCTTATTACATTTAGGACAACTGTTGTATTATTTTTGTACTCCTTAGAAAAATGCTCATGTACTTATGACACCGAATTTTGGGGGTTCCTACGGGTCGTTGATGTAGTTGTGTAAATATTATCACTTACTTTGAAAATCTATTTCATATGATTTCATTAAGGAAAAGTTTTTATTTCAATTACTAAAATAGGTAAGTAAGTTGATAGATTACCGTTGGCTTGCCTGACGGCGGTGTTAGGCGCCATCACGACCTTTAGCAATTTTTGGGTTGTGACAGCTTGGGATCAGAGCGTTAGGTTCACTTAGGTCTCACGAGTCATGAGCAAGTCTAGTAGAGTCTTGAGGATCGGTACGAAGACATCTGTACTTATCTTCGAGAGGCTACAGGGCTATTAGGAGCACTTCCCTTCTTGATTTCCTCATCGTGCGGTTTGATTCAATTGAGGCTTGAGCCTTTATTTCCTTCATACTCAATCTTATAAGACACGAAGCACTTGCTGTCAATTGGACGTCGAGTAGTGGTATTGATACTGCAGACGTAGTGCCAGATATTTTCCCTGCGTGTTCGAATGAGTTATTATCGTCAATTTGCGGAAGGGTGTTCTATCCTTTCAGATCAGTATATGTACTTCCTATGGTTTTGAGGCTATGCATGGATTTCTAGGTTATTCATGAGTTGTTATCGCACCGTGTTGGTGTAATGGTAGAGTGCTTATGTATGGATAGCGGCAGTGAATGGCTCGGAATGAGGATTTCTCAGTATATGCTTTATAGGTTCAACATTTAATCTCAGCAAAAGAAAGGTAATCGGACGAGGGATGTTCAGGTTTTAGTTGATGGAGTAACGAGACTAGGAATCTTCGAGCGTGGTGGAATTTTCGTTGTGATGCGATGTCGTTGTCCTTGTTTGAACGCATTATGGTTTGTCGGCATTATGGTCTTCTTGAGTATTGCCTTCGGGGCAGGGTGTTGTGAAATGGTACCTGAGAAGCGGCTGTTAGAGATAGCGGGGTGTAGCGGTTTCGAAATTGAAGGAGTATTTCTAGTGTTGATGGCCCGAGAAAGATGATCTTCTAAGAGATTTAGAGTTGATAGCAATTCATTAGTTCCAGTGCTATAGGGTTGGATTTGATTTGAGGCAACATTGGGACAGTGAAGTATGAGGAAGGACACGGCGGAAGGTGTCTCGCAGCGGAGGAATTACTAGCAGGTCAAGTATGAGAAGCGGAGGTCGAGAAGTTACTTAAAGGAGATGGTTGACCAAAGTGGGAGTGTTAGAGTAGTATATGTATTATGTTGTAGGATAGCCACATATCTTGAGGAAGATTTGAGAGATTTGGGATGCATGGTAGAAAGTGACTAGGTCCACGGATTGTAATTTGAATGGTGATTACTGTGTGAAGAAAGATTGAATATGGTAGAAAGAAGTTTGCCTGAAATAAAGAGGGGTGTAAAGATTTGATTATCATTTCGGATGCACCATGGCTTTGATTTTGGAAGGTATTGTTGAACTTTCAGTGGACGCCAATGGGGAAGGAACATACTTATACAGCCGGTGGGCGAGCATGGGCTCAGGAAAGTTTACTGATTACGTGGTAGTTGTACCTAGTGCAGCGTCGTTGGAGTATGTCAGTAAGGAATTCCATAGGTGGGTTACTTCCTATGAGCAGGTTAGCAGTTGCGTGATGTTGATGAAGCTTCTACGAAGAATATTACTTGCTACCCGGTATGAGGTTGAATATGTGATTGAGACTGATTATTCAGAATGTTCATGAAAGGCTTAACAAGGGACTTCGAGGAATTTGGTGGGTTAATAGTATGTGATCATGGTAATTGAGAATGAGGAATCGTTATGGGCTCTACATTATGTGATGGTAGCTTAAAGCTAAGTGGGGGAGCCCCACCATCTACGATTGGATCGCGTGGTTGTCTGCTTGTGCGGTTTCTGGTTATCGGTGTATTGGTGGATTATTTATGACTAAGGAAAAGGAAATGTCAGGAGTAAGTCGAACAAGGAACTCGATGAATGTGTGTTATACTTTGCCTTATCGATTGAGGTGAAGGATTTGGGAAGACTGCGAGTCTATGTTTCTTATGGATGTAATGTACAAGGAAGAAAATTTAGCTGGTTACTTCTTTGAGAATGTGTTCATGTGCTAGCAGAGCATTGAAGTTTGGTGATATTCGGGATCAGGTCAGAGTGGGTTACTCTCAACAACGGTTCTAGTGGGTTCAAGAATTTAAGTGCAATGCCCAAGGATTTCGGGTTTGTCGTGTGGTTAAGGATCGAGTTTTCACAGTGGATTATGAATGGGACTTGGAACATTTTTTGTTATCATCGGGTATGCGGTGCAGTATTGGAGGAAAGGAAAAAATAGCTTTGGATTCGCGGAAGGTCTTACAGAATGTGTGTACCCGTTGGAGATGTTATTGTGTGCATAAAGAGGGTATGCGATGGTTCATGAGTATTGAGACGATGTGGTCTCGTGATGCATGTCACTCGGGATGAGTGCAGATTGAGTTCGTTATGTTACGAGTGGAGCTATTCTTATTTCTAAGACAAGTCAAGAGTAAATTGAAAGGAGTTGGGTTGGTTAGTAGTAGTTGAATCGACATGATTGTGGCAATGATCAGTCCCTTCGGTATATGAAGTTATACATGTGGTTTGGGACGTACGTGCGGCTTGACAGCCACCATAACTTGATTGATTTAGGAGGTATTTGATTCACATGGCCTTGTTGGGTAAATAGATTCCGGAAGAGTCATGGCGGTTTAGGTCACGACTTGAGGTTTGTATTTTCTGCGGTTTGGGAATTCGGTCGCGTGTTGCATCTGTTCTTCTGAAATGAGTTAAGTGAAAGGTTTCTAGCCAATGAAGTGTTTGTTCTACTGGTAATTCAGGGGTTATGATGAATTCTTATATTTTCTCGTAGCGGCATGATGGGTGTAGTGAGCAGCATGAGAATTTGAAAGTTGAGGATCAAGGTTGCGGTTCGGTGTTGATAAGAATGTTACGAGCTTGGATGAGCAGGGAAGAATTAAAATGTTTAGAGTGAGCTGGTGTTATCTTAGTATCGCCTGAGCATGGTGTTCTGTTGAAGAGGCATTGTGTATTGATTGGCGGATTGTGATTTGCCTAACAGAATTAGTACGGTTGGTGGTATGGATGTGCGGACTTTGCTACCTGAGCGGAAGGTCATGGGAGCATACCCCACAGGGAGATTTGTATAAGTGTGGCATGTTAGTCACTTGATTGTTAAAGATTAAGACCAAGTGTGGAGGTTATGGTAACATCGCGAATGCGAGAGCTTATGACTGAGAGGCTCCCTATTCCTTGGGTTGTGGCCCTTGTGAGTTTGTTTCGGATTTGACGGTTGTTCTTATGTGTCATGAATAGGGCCATTGTGGATCTTTAGAAAGTTATTAGCCTAGTATGGTATGATCAGAATCGGTGTGAGATCCGTTGGTATGACTAACGTGAGTGTGTGCTTTACGTCAGGTCGAATGTTATTTTCGCCATCAGCTATTCTATGTAAATCTCTATTATTCCATGTGGGTTGTGAGACGGCTTGATTATTCGCACACGTGTTGATGTCCTATGTAGCTTGTGGTATTATGTGAGCAGGGTGGCACTCGAGATACATGTCATTTATTGCACCTTAGTTGTGCTTGGGGTTCATAACGTATGGCGCTATCCGTATCCCTAGGATTTGGTATTATGCACTTGGCGTGCTTGTGTTCGATATTCAGGCATTTCGTAAGTATAAGCATTACGGCTTGATATGTGTGTTTTATTCGTGATTGTTATGTGTGGATCAGGTGGGACGCAGCCACGGGCATGTTGTGTGGATCGGGTTGCACACCGCAATAGTGTCATGTCGGATCGAGTTGCACGCCGCAACAATGAAAGTTTGAGCATAGCTCCTTACACATATTTTGTGTGCCTTGTTTTCATCCCTGAGGTAGGTTCACAACATCTATTCGGCCGATTTATTCGTTACGTGGGCTTGGTAGTCCTTCTCCAGAGTTTGTTTTCCTTATGTATCGCATTCGAGTTGGAGCTTGTTGGCGCGTTATGGGCGTCATATAAGATTTTTGGCAGTGTCTGAGATGACTTATTTCCTGAGTAGCTTGTACTGAGTGAGACGAGGTTATTGGACCTGAAATTTGAGCAATCAGATTTATATAAGGTTCATTAAAGAGAAAATATCGTTATTTAATTCAAAATGAGGTAATGGTTCTTGTCAGGAGGAGATACTCCATGAATTATTGATTCGGCAGGTGGTTATGAGTTTCTACGCATCTCTTTTGTCGTGGCAACATTGCGAGAGTTGGAACAGGACTTACATGTGTCATGAGGTGTATTGTGGGCATCAGATTCGTGGAATCTCAGTTATTGTGGTCGGGGAATGTTATTATGGACAACGGACTTATGTGGAGCATGGTGTGATTTCGGCATAGATGCATGATCATGTTTTGGTACAGTATGTGGTGATTGGTACGGTGTCCGTGTGTTAGGATCAGGCCTTGTAAAGAAATTCGGAAGTCAGAACTTGGTTCTAAAGCTTGTTAGCTAAGGTTATAGGGAGAATTTTCAGTCTGGCTCGAGCTAATGTGTTCAACTGGAATGTGGTGGCACAGGTAGGTGCACGAGGTGTTAAATAGTGATTTTGGACAACTCACGAGAAGTCCTTAGCACATTCGAGGATGAACATATGTTTAAGTTGGGGAGAATGTAACGACCCGACCGGTCATTTTGAGCTCTAGCGCGTTGTTCGGCGGTTTGAAGCCTAGAGTAGATTCACCTCAGGTATTATGATTTGTACGTGTAGTAGGAATCGAATCTTGGGAAGTTCGGAGTTGATTTGGAAAGAAAATTCTGATTTCGGAAGCTTTAAGTTGGAAGAATTGTCTAAGATTTGACTTTTAAGTAAACGACCTTGGAAACGGGATTCGAAGGTTCCAATAGGTTCGTATGATGATCGAACCCGGGTGCATTTCGACGCTTATTATGGGAGGTTGGTATTTCAAAAGTTTAAGAAATTCTTAAGTTTGATTTGAAGTGGATTTTAATATTATCGATGTCCGTTTGGGGTTCCAAGCCTTGGAATAACTTCGTTATGTCATTTATGACTTGAGTGCAAAATTTGAGGTCAATCAGACTTGATTTGCTAGGTTTCGGCATCGAATGTAGATGTTTGAAGTTCTAAAGTTTATTAATCTTGAATTGAGGTGCGATTTGTAGTTTTAGTGTTGTTTGATGTGATTTGAAGGCCCGACTAAGTTCGTATTGTATTTTGGGTTGTGTTGGTATATTTGGTTAAGGACCCGAGTGCCTCAGGTGAATTTCGGATGGTTAACGAATTGATATTTTGGACCTAAGAAATGCTGAAGCTAGGCAGCAACTGGTGTGATCGCTTATGCGATGTCTTGGTCGTAGAAGCGACATCGCAGAAGCGACATCGCAGAAGCGAGGTCGAGCTTGCAGAAGCGGAATGGAAGGGGCAAGGCAGTGGTCACAGGTGCAAAGAAATTCCTGCACCTGCAGAATCGTAGAAACGAGAATTAAGACGCAGAAGTGGCGGATCCGCATATGCACGTTTGGCCATCGCAAAAGCGCCTGCGCAGAAGCGAAAATTCTTTTGCAGATGCGAGGTCTCAGCTGGGCAGTGTGCTCCGCAGATGCGTATTTTGGCTCGCAAAAGCGAGGCTGCAGATGCATAAATATGTCCGCAGAAGCGGAAACTGGGCAGAACATAAGGGGATCGAACTTGGTCATTTCGTCATTTTCATTTGGGATTTTTGGAGCTCAGTTCTTGGATGATTTAGAGGCGTTTTCATCATGTAACACAAGGTAAGTAATTTTCCACTTGTTGGGAGCATAATGTAAGGTTTATATGTGGATTTAAGGAGGAAAATTTAGGAAAATTGTGGGATTTTTGTAGAAGACCTAAAATTTATAATTTTGGATTTTGACCACGATTTTGGACATGTAATTAGGAATAAATCTTATATTTGAGTTTGTGGTGTCATGGGTAAAGTTATCTTCGAAAATATTTGGAATCCGGGCACGTGGGCCCGAAGGTTAGCTTTATCTACTTTTCGAGCAGAGTTTAAAATTGTTTAGATTGATTAATTATGGATATTAGAATATATTTTAATTGGTTGAACATTGTTTGAATAGTTTTGGATCGACAGGCTTGGGTTTGAGGTGTTAGAGATGCTTTGGAGCCGATTATGAAACTTCGGAGCGAGGTAAGTCTCCTGTCTAACTTTGTGAGAGGGAAACTACCCCTAGGTGATATTTATTATTATGTGCAACTAGTTGTGGGTGCTACGTACGCACGAGGTGATGAGAGTCCGTACGTAGCTACATCATGTTATGTCCGGGTAGACTTAGGATCTCATCATGTAATATTTGAATTATTTGAACCCATTCTGTTGGCTTAATTTATTGAAGTTATAATTGAAATTGATTTAGAAGTAAATATATGTACACTAGGTCAAGCCTTAACACTTTGAGTTGTGGGCAAGTTATTTGAGAAACGGTAAGAGTTATATTCATTTTATGCTTGTGTGCTGTATTGTAAAAACGTGTCCCGTAATTCGATGACTTCCTTACTTTTCTTATGGAGCGGGCCGAATGCCTTGGTAGTATATAGATGCATCTATGAATCATGGCGCACGTCCCTCGGCAGTGTACACATTATTCTGGATCGGCCGAACGACCTCGGCGAAATCTTGTGTTATATCGTTAGTAGTCCGAATGTTCACGAGATAAACCTTTCACTAATGCCCGACATTTTATATGGTATTCCTTATTTATTTGATAATGACACTTGACATTTTTCTAAGTCATTAAGGTAGAATACATGGTTTAGAAATTCATGCTTTAAAAGAAGTAATTGGAAGATTATGTAACTTACAGATTTACCCCATCATTGTCGTATGCTTCATATCTGCTTATGTTTTATTATATTGTTTTATTGGACCTTTAGTAAGTATCGATGTCGACCCCTCGTTACTACTTATCCGAGTTTAGGCTAGACACATACTGGGTACACGTTGATTTACGTACTCATGCTGCACTTCTACACTAAATGTGCAGGATCTGACAGGTTCATTCGATGATCACCTTGGCGTGTAGGTGCACCTGTTGAGGAGACTTCAGGTGAGCTGCATTCCAGGCTACGCATCGTGGTCCACCGAGTCTCCATTGTACTAATTATTTTTTCTGTCTTATTACATTTAGGACAACTGTTGTATTATTATTGTACTCCTTAGAAAAATACTCATGTACTTATGACACCGGATTTTGGGGGTTCCTACGGGTCGTTGATGTAGTTGTGTAAATATTATCACTTACTTTCAAAATCTATTTCATATGATTTTATTAAGGAAAAGTTTTGATTTCAATTACTAAAATAGGTAAGTAAGTTGATAGATCACCGTTGGCTTGCCTGACGGCGGTGTTAGGCGCCATCATGACCTTTAGCAAATTTAGGATTGTGATAGCTTGGGATCAGAGCGTTAGGTTCACTTAGGTCTCACGAGTCATGAGCAAGTCTAGTAGAGTCTTGAGGATCGGTACGAAGACATCTGTACTTATCTTTGAGAGGCTATAGGGCTATTAGGAGCACTTCCCTTCTTGATTTCCTCATCGTGCGGTTTGATTCCATTGAGGCTTGAGCCTTTATTTCCTTCATACTCAATCTTATGCGACACGAAGAACTTGCTGTCAATTGGACGTCGATTAGTGGTATTGATACTGTAGACGTAGTGCCAGATATTTTCCCTACGTGTTCGGACGAGTTATTATCGTCACTTTGCGGAAGGGTGTTCTATCCTTTCAGATCAGTATATGTACTTCCTATGGTTTTGAGGCTATGCACGGATTTCTAGGTTATTCATGAGTTGTTATCGCACCGTGTTGGTGTAATGGTAGAGTACTTATGTATGGATCGCGGCAGTGAATGGCTCGGAAGGAGAATTTCTCAGTACATGATTTATAGGCGCACCTGTTGAGGAGACTTCATGTGAGCTGCATTCAAGGCTATGCATCGCAGTCTACCGAGTCTCCATTGTAATAATTATTTTATTCTGTCTTATTATATTTGGGACAACTGTTTATTGTAATAATTATTTTATTGTACTCCTTAGAAAAATGCTCATGTACTTGTGACAACGGGTTTTGGGAGTTCCTACGGGTTGTTCGTTGATGTAGATGTGTAAATATTATCACTTACTTTGAAAATCTATTTCATACTATTTCATTAAGAATTTTTTTTGATTTCAATTACTAAAATAGGTAAGTAAGTTGATAGATCACAGTTGGATTGCCTGGCGGCGGTGTTAGGTGCCATCACGACCTTTAGCACTTTTTTGGTCGTGACAATAAATGTCCTATAATTTATTCAACTAATAGAACTAAACCGATAAAGAATTCTTTTAAAATGCAATAATTTAGTCATTCCCAATGACCATCAATTATATTGTCTCTTTTCTCCATTGTTTTGCAATTTTTGCCTTTACCTTACGTAAAGAAAATACAAAAAAAAAAAAAAAAACTAACAAACTTGCGTCTTTTCCCTTGATTGTAGCTGCATGATATAAGGAAAAATAAATTTTACTGTCGCTTCTGAATTCTAATGGATGTGTTCCTAACATATACAACTTTTTCCTTTGGTTTATAAGACAAATGTGTTTCTAAGACAAATGCTTAGTAATATTTTTGCTAATTTATATGGAATAAATGCTTACCGTTACAAAAAGGTTTAAGTGCTTACCGTTATAAGAAGGCTTCGGCTTCTACAGAAAGGCAAATAACTTTGGCTCTCATGTGAATTCTCAAGAAACTAAACCAAAAATGGAGTTCCACTATTTTATTTGCTCATGGAGTACTCAACACTAAGTACTTCATGGCTTTCTTCGCTTCTTTTATTTTTTGCTCAAACATATCTAAGTTAAATATCAGATGATTTACTCAACGAAGGATTATATATGGATATATCTTTTGTTTAAGTATCTTGAGTTCATTATTGACATATTATATTTCTTGTAGCCTTGTGGGTGCGATTCCCGTATAATATTTTATGCTTTCAATGGGCAGGAATTGACACTATAAAAGGTGTGGAGTCCATAGCTTTTGTTGGAGAATGTAGAAACTAGAAAGTTTTGTGCTTGATCTTTTCTTTTATATTTTGCAAAGTTAGAGAATGTGGCAGTCTGGTAGATCCCGTTTTCTTCTTTAAAGAGCTTTACACGGCTTGGCGGCAAGAATTCAAATTAGTCCAATTACTAGATAATAATAGAAGTAAAATACAAAGGCAAACTAATAATATGTCCGAATGTTATTTTTATTTTATTGTTATATTAATTTCTGGACTTTCATGTTTTTCTTATTGTATAATAGTTAGTATTTGATCATTTAATAAATAAAAAAAATTAATGATTTGTCCAAAAGTCGAACCAAAGGATGAACGCAAATTCACCAATCGCCACAATCGACTTTAATGCAACTAACCTATATTCACATTGAAAATGAGTTACTCCTTTCATGATATACGAATTTTATATCTTCAGACCGTATGATTAATTATGGAACAACAAAATTCAGTTATTTTATACCTAATTGCAAGTAAGACTAAATACTTTGATGGGATGGACTTGTCAAATCTAGAAGTAGTAAAACAAAAAATGAATAAGATGCTAGAAATAAATTTTAAAATAGCATATTACGCCTCAAAAAGTTATACAAAATCTTATAATAAGTCAAAAATAGCCGAAATTGTAAAAAAATACACTTCTAAATGTGATTCCATGGTAATCTCTTTTTTCGCATTTTTCAATAAAATAACAATTATAATTTCTTAAATACTCGAGAAAACCAAAAGTACTCACTTTTGACTACTTTATTAATCAAAACAACTAAGGAGTATATTTATGGGCGCATATTAAACTTACCGGAAAATATAAGGATCATTTTTATTATTTTCTCTCACATTTTAGGTGGGGTTTTAACAAAAAATGTCGAAAGTTATTTTTGTGAAAAGTGGAGCAAAGAAAAATGATTTTTATGTAACAAAAGAAAGAATAGCGACTTTTGTGTAATGCATACAAAGCTGGATGACCACCCATAAAATTTACTCTTTTTTTTAGACCAAATGTCTCTTATTATGAATAATAGTTACCTCTAAATTATACATTTATTAATAACAAATGATATTGTTTACAATAATTAAAATTATTTGTGGACAAATATAAATCAAAGGCATGCTAGAAGAGTTATGTTACATATTCTTTTTCTATAAAATGAAAGCTAACTTTTCTCTATGTGGAACTTTTATTCATTTTTTGTTTTTTTATATATATTTTTTTGTACATTTAATTTATATTTTGCATATGTCTTATATTATATTTTAATCATAAAATTTTATATAAACTTTTATATTTTCTATATCAACTAAATTTATAATGATACATGTATGACCGCGGTTGTAACTTAACTAGTTTCTTTAATAGAGCGGAGGTGATTTTCCTCTCATATAACTGCTGTTGCTGTACCAAGGCTTCACAGTAAAGCCTTCGCTCTTTCAAAAGTTTCATGTAAACAAGAATTCAATACAAGAAATATGGTTTTCTGGAACACATTTAGTCGCCACATAAATTGATAGTGGCGACTCTCATATTTGACTTGGAAAGTAAACATTTATTGGCGAACCATAAGAAGTCGCCAAGAAAAAGCTCTTTTGCGACGATCTTATTTCGTTTATAGGAAAAAAGATAAAATAAAAAAATTACGCTCTTAGAAAAAAGCCTCCTGTCATTTCTTTTTTATTTCTATTTTCTTCCTCCCGTTTTTGTTGGGTTAAGTCTTCCCCCCCCCCCCCCCCAATTTTCACCAAAACAACTATAACACCCCTAGCCAAATGCAACCTCTCTTCTTCTTCCTTTGTTTCCCAGCAGCCGACTAGCATTATTCCAGTACTTGTGTTTGTCATATAAATATTACCAGGACATATGCACTAGAGATAGAGACTTGCTACGTGTGGGTATCAAAGAAAGAAGAGTAGGATGATTAACAGATATTGAAGAAAGGAAAGTAGGAAGAGTAGAATTAAATGTTTCTTTATTATGACTCCCGCGTCCCCTTTCTGTTTGTAATCAAAGTATTTGAACAAGACTGCAAGGGACTAAATGTAACAGGAAATGCCTATATGACATTTTAGTTGCCTTCTGATCACTAATGTAGGAAATTATTTTAGTGCAATAAAAAAAGGAGGATGACAGCTAGCGTATGGCTAGACTGATTGAAAAATTCTTAAGACTTCTTATTATTAAAAATCTCTATCTTCTCCCACTACTATGGTACGTTACCTTTATAATATTAGTGTTGTATTAAATCTGTTTTAACATGTTAGTTTATACTAGCAGTAGTTTTTATGAGATACATGCAGGGATGTGTGACAAACAAATAAAAAATTACTGTTCTATCTGGAAGTGACACTGAGAGTGAAAAATCAGTTTTCCCGGTAGGAACCAAAATCACTTATTTTGGGGTAAAACAGAGAGACTCTCGTCTTCTTTCTAAAACGTGCAGAGACGTAGGGTATTGTATTCCACGGCGATTTGATGAAGTTATTGAAAGAATACAGCTAGAGATATTGCAGATAAAAGGCTGATGAACACCACTCTCACATGTAAGCAGACAAAATGGAGACTCTGGCTGATGAGTTGTGGCACTATACAAAACGAATTTTCATTTTTTTAAAAACTCACTGAGCCAATTAATTTGGATTCTCCCCGGATAGGCCCGTTAAAAAGTGTAAAGCATTTCTTGTTGAAAGATTTTTTATTTCTAGGACTCGAACTCCAGACATCTAGTTAGAGAGAAAGAATATCAACCATCCCACTCACACCCTTGGATAAATATAGATATCGCAATTTTGTATCAGAAACACTGATAATACTACTTATAAAATAGCAACTTCCAAATCAATCCCACCATTGTTTTCCTCTGTCTTTCATTTCTTTTTCTTTCCAAGAAATGGATTTAAGGAAACTTGTTGGCTTGCTTCTATTAGTTTTCATATCCCTTCTGGAGATGCTTTTAAAGAAAATTGCAGTTTCGGTGTTAAGTTTCGTGGGGTTTTCTGATTCTCAAAGATCACCATCGAATAGCAGAGAAATGCAGAGAGTTGTTTCTTCACCAAGAATCAGACTAAAGGATGGAAGATGGCTGGCATACAGAGAAAGAGGAGTCCCAATGGACAAATCCCTTCACAGAATCATCCTTGTCCATGGGATTAACAGCTCCAAAGATAAGGATTTTCTTGCAACCCAAGTATGACTAGCTAACACCCTTTTCAACTTTACTAGTAATACAACATTTTACTTTCCTAATCTTGAAGAATTATCGTCCTAGTCTCCTAAGAATTAAAAGTATGTTTGATGCTCATTTTTTCTCTTTAATTGTTAACATGGTTGTTTTGATATTTCACATTCAGAGAGGGACATCCAATAATAGTTTATTTGTCTCTCCGCTTTTAGCTCCTAAATAATGTTTTCATTAGATTGATCTACTAACTATATTCTTTAGGAAATCCTAGAGGAGATGAGGATATATATGCTACAGTTTGATAGAGCTGGATATGGGGAAAGTGATATAAATCCTAAACGGTCATTAGAAAGTGAAGGTATCCTGCCTGGAATTGCCTCAGACGCATACCACACAGGCTATCAGGCGTGGCTTTTGTTGTTCCAATAATCAACTACAAATGGAACTCCCTTCCTCATGATTTGATCAAGAACGATCATAATAACAAGCTTTGGCGATTAGTAATTTGGCTCGCACGCTATGCTCCTGGGTTACTCTACTCATTTTTTACACAAAAATCGAACAATGTTTTCTCGGGCAATTCTGCATTGTTAAGCAAAAAGGACAGGGAAGTTGCAAAGAATGCAAATAGATCGGAAGTTTTTGACCCGGTAAAGCTCATCATCCACCTCTCTCAAATCAAACATGAGTTTTCGCGAAATGATTATCTTGAAAATTAATTGTCTTAATTAATTTGCAGAAACTTTATCCGAAGCAAAGTGATTTTGAGTCTCTTCTCCAAGACTTCACCTTGGCATATGGAAAGTGGGACTTTGATCCACTAGAATTTGGTAATCCATTTCCTGATGAAAAAGAAAGCTCAGTTCATATTTGGCAAGGTTATGAGGACAACATAGTACCTTGTCGCTTACAAAGATATGTTTCCAAAAGGCTACCTTGGATTCATTATCATGAAGTTAGTGATGGTGGACATGCGTTGTGGCATGTTGGTCCAATCGGTGAAGCTATCTTGAGGTCCCTTCTACTTCGTGAACAAGACACAACACCACAGAGTGCTTGATTGTAATCAAGAATATTATTAGGCCTAATATCATTTAATGAAATTAAATTGCAAGGATCTTTTAATTTTTAATGTGGGTATTTAATTCACTTTTGAGCTTGTTTTCCAATTACAACGCGTATGTTCAGTTTCAGATCTAATGAAGCACATTTACCACCAAAGGATAGTTCTCATAGTACTAACTAAATACCCTCTCTCGATGGAGCTAGTTGCCTTCTTTGATGTTGATGAGCCTACTACTTCAATGACTTCTTCCAATTAAATATTCAACAACTCAATATCCCAACAGTTAATATTCATTCATAACAAAAACCTATCTATAATCATATTAAACATTCAACACAACTAAAGCATGGCATATAGATATAACTAAAGATTAACACCTGGGATCGTCTCAAAACATTGTATGATCTAAACGTCTATTATAGTTAAGCAACTATTGAGGTCAATATATAACAACTGACGGATGGGCCTCACCTAGTTGCATTGCTAGCTCAACTTGAGCTTTAGAATCTCAAACATATACAAATTAAGGGTGAGTTTACTGACTCAAGGCGATAACTTTACCACATATGCATCAACTATCACTACAATAAAAGAGGTTTTGGCGACCATTGTAGGTTTCGTGGATCCCTGGATAATTATATTCATGATGACCCTAATAGTTGTCACGAGAAGTTTCAGTGCCGACTGTGATTAAGTTGCCACAAATATTTACTAAATTAAGTTTGCTGAAACCTATTTGCGACTATCAATCAGCAATCGCTACTAAAAGATCTTTTGTGAGCTCCAATGTAACTGCTAAACAGTTGTAGTTCTATTGTTTCAAGAAAATTGCGCGACTGACTATTTCTTAATGTGTTTAATTTGTCGTACCTAGTGGTTTCAAATTCAACTCAGTATTTACTTGCTTAAAATTTAAAAGGTATAACAACGGTGTTTGTGCCAACTTCAATTCGATTTCACCATTTTCAGATCCAAGTGATGATAAGCTATAATTACGTATTTTAGTCGCTTATTACACTCTAATTTACTGCATTTTAATTGAGTTTGAGCTTTAGTCGCTAGTGTTTTGCACTAATTGTGTGTTTTATGCCTTGTAGGAGTGATGCCGAGCTAAGTAGATGTTATGGAATGAATTCAAGTAATTTGAACTTTGAAATCTGAGTAAAAGCCCAAGGAATTAAGCTGGGATCGCGTTCGGGGATCAACGGATGATAGTTAAGAACGAACGAAAAATCGAGTAGGCATATTTCGCACTGTCTAGTAAGATGCACATAACTTTTCGTTCAGAATTCCATTTGGACTCCACAATATATGGTTGGAAATATAATTCAAAGAGCTACAACTTTCATGTTTTATATTTTTCCAAATTCCAAACAGAACAGGGTGAAAAACGCGGTCGAATCCGCGGCCGCGGATTTGTGGCAGAACACTGGGTAAAATTCGCGGCCAAATCCGCGGTTGAATCCGCGGCCGCGGACGTCCTGACCTAGAAAAGTGTCCTTTTTCGCGTAGGAGAAGGTTTAATTATTTGGGTCCGACTCTACTTGGTATATGTACATGGAAAAACGGTTTTTTGAGGACCTTTGACATACTTTTGACATAATTTAGACCTAAGGAGGGTAAGGAGACTAGGGATTCGACCTAAGGAGGCAAGAATACACTAGGAGCAAGGCGGAGAATTCTTCTACAAGTTTCTCACTTCCTTCTTCCTATTTCCATTATTGGTTATGAATTCTAGTATTGTAGTTATGCATACTATTATGAATAACTAATTTGTTATCTAGGGTTTTGATGGAACCTTTTGGAAGATGAATTCGTGTTATGTTTTAATATAATTGAGCCGTTGGATTTCTCTACTTGTTCAACTATGTGTTTTTTGCTGTTGATTGAATGGCCATCAATTGACTGTGCCTATTTAGTGTGTACTGCTCGAGAGAGAGTATATATTTAGATAGTTGTTGAACAACATCACTCCTAACGTTTGTGAGAGATCAATACAGAAGGTTTAAAGGCGGGATTAGAGATAACGAAACCTTGGTGCGATCGTAGTGAGCGATGAAGTAAGTGCCAGCTAGTGTAGTTCGAGAGAATACATCTAGTAAATTGCGGTAATTTCTCGAGAGAGAATTACGACAACCAAAGTACTCACGATCGGTAGAGAATACTTAGGCGAAATTATAAAAGACACAGCGGGAAGGATTCCGACAATTGGGAAAATCATAACTCTAGACCTCCTTAGTCTTGTCTTCAATCCTTATCCTTGTTAATTGATAGTTGTACTGCTTTCTAGTATTTGTTAGTTAATTAGATAAGAATAAACATTATAATCTTTATAATTAGAAAATTGTTTGGACTTGTGTTTCTTAGCAATATTGAACAATTATAGCTAAGCCTTAGTTCTCTGTGGGATTCGACTCCAGACTTTTAGATCGGATTATATTTGCAGCGACCGCTTATCCTTTTTAGGACTAGAGTTGGGCGTGTTTACCGAGCTTTATGGAGATTCTTGCAACTCATACTCTTGTGGAGTTATTTTCCGACCCACAGCTGTCCGATATCTCTAATCTTTGAATTGGATGTCATGTTACTCATGCCACATCAACTCATTTTCTCAGTCAGAAGCTATGAGGAAGTTGAGTTCAACAGGTAATCTGCGTATGGCTACACCCCCAGCTGTGATTTGAAACAGTTAGCGTGCAAATATATACACTCCTAGTTTTTCGCAACTTCACATCACCATCAGCCGATCACAATCCTACTTGTTGTGGAAGTTATTTTATTTTCCTTTTTCAGTTCATGTCCAGTTTCACGCGGGATAGGGCCACCAAGGGAATAAAGCATTTCCTATCGAAAGATTCACCATTTCCAGAACTCGACTTCTCGTTAACGGTGGAGAAATTTCAATCATCTCAGTAGACCCCTCGGTGATGAAAGTTTTTATGTATATGCTTTCAATGATTGAGTGATGTGCGTATCTTGATTTATGTTTTCCCCACAAGGATGGTAATGTATTACTCCTTTAGTAATATTATATATCAATATGTCACGTTGAGCGACTTCATTTGACAATCGCTTGTGATGTTTGCCATATATCCTTTGCATAGATAATAGGCAAAGAAAATATATTTTGTTTCTTATATCATACTTATGCGAGGCTCTCTTATACTTGGCAAGGCCTCTCTATACTTGACAAGTGGATTGATAGAGAGATTGTCTATTGAAAACAACATTTCCATCCTCACAAGATAGGGGTAAGGTCTGCGTACACAGTACCCTCCCCAAACCCAACTGGTGTAGATAATACTGAGTATGTTGTTGTTATTGTTGTTATTATTGTTGTTGTCAATAAAACTAAACAAGGCAACTTAAAAGTAGTAATTATTTTCCTATTTAAGATGCTTAAATTAAGGACCAAAATACGTAATAAAATAATATTAATAATAATAATGGTAATAAAATATCTGCAATGATAAGCTTGAGTATTATTGCTTTTTCCTTTTTCCCTTGGAATGCGATTAGTTTAAAGTTATTTGACTTAGAAGTTTTATTTACATATAAATAATAATAATAATAATAATATATAACATTAAGGGTGTGTTTGGTATGATGGAAAATATTTTCAATTTTTTCATGTTTGGTTGACTTAAGTGTTTTGGAAAAATAATTTTCTCGTGAACTCATTTTTCTCCAATTGGAGGAAAATGATTTTCCTATCAAGAGAAGGGAAAATATTTTCCAAAACTCTTCTTCAACCTTCCCCACTCTATTTTCCATCCCCACCAACCCCCCCACACCTATCCCACCCCTACCCCATCCACCCCCACCATACCCACCCTCCCCCAAACCTTGCCCTACGCCCACCCTAAATAGAAATATTATTATTAAGAATACTTTCTTTTTATGTTGTAAATAGAGTACTTTCTTTTTTCATTTCAATAAAATGAGTATTTTTTTTCATGATATAAAAAAAGTATTTTGTTTCATTTCAACAAAAAAATACTTTCTTTTCATGATGTAGAAAAAGTATTTTCTTTCATTCCAACAAAATAATGTAGTAAAGGTATCTTCTTTTATTTCAACAAAAAGTACTTTATTTTCATGATGTTAAAAAAGTATTTTCTTTCGTTTCAACAAAATGATGTAGTAAAAAATATCTTCTTTCATTTCAACAAAAAAAAAAACTTCCTTTTCATGATGTAGAAAAAATATTTTCTTTCGATTCAACAAAATAATATAGTGAAAAGTATCTTTTTTCATTTCAACAAAGAAGTACTTTCTTTTCATAATGTCGAAAAAATATTTTCCTTCATTTCAACAAAATGATGTAGTAAAAAATATCTTCTTTCATTTCAACAAAATAATGTAGTAAAAAGTATCGTCTTTCATTTCAACAAAAAAAATACCTTTTTTTAATGATGTAGAAAACATATTTTCTTTCATTTCAACAAAATGAGTATTTTTTTTCATGATATAAAAAAGTATTTTTTTTCATTTCAACAAAAAAATACTTTCTTTTATGATGTTGAAAAAGTATTTTCTTTCGTTTCAACAAAATAATGTAGAAAGAGTATTATTTTTCATTTCAACAAAATGAGTATTTTCTTTTCATGTTGTAGAAAAAATATTTTTCGACCTTTAGTTTTGGGTTTCGTTTCAAGTTTGGAAACTTTATGTTGCCTTTTGCAAGTGGTCGCGACAACTCTTCGAACTTCAAACAAGAAACAAAATCTTGAAGATACGAAATAAAATTCGTTTGTGTTACGATTTGGAATATTATACAGCTGTATATGTTTGCGGAGATATGTCAACTAGGTCACATTATGATGGCTAGTAACGATAACTCTCTTTTTATGACTATGTCACATTATGATAGAATATTATACAAAATCTTGAATATTTGCAAGGGGTCCCGATAACTCCTTTTTTTTTCTCTCTCCAACGGCTAGTAACGTCTCTTTCCACAGAAGCGCGTATCTCTCACGCTCCACTTGATGGAGCCGCCGGAAGGCCCTCTTATGGGGAGTAAATACGGAGGAAACATCGCACCATCAGTCACGAATCTTAATAACGAGGCAATTCCAGGAAAACACTCTTATGCCACAACGGTCACTGCTCCTCCATCTTCAACATTGAACCCTACCCGTCCAGACAAAGAAAACGTCATTGCTAGACAAATGACTCACAGCGGGATGCCAGCTGTGATATTCAAGGCCAAAGATTATTATGGCCCTCGCAGCCATTTCGAAAAGGGTGGAGGGAATGGAGAATGGGAACAAGGCACTCCGAGATCAAATGAAAGAACACTACGAAATGGTCGATAAAATATCGGGCGCCCCCAAGATGTTGCCAAAGAAGGATGACAACCGGTTCATCGAACAACCATACAGTGATGATGTAGCCGCACAAGCTATACCAAAAACCTTTAAAATGCTGCCCTACCTAGGATATATGACGGCACAACCGACCTCGAAGATCATTTGACTCATTACATCACCAGAGTAAAAGGCAACGACCTTGCCAAGGAACAAGTGTCTTCTATTTTGCTGAAAAGGTTCGGCAAAACCCTCACTGGAGGAGCATTAACCTGGTATTAGCAGCTACCGGCACGCTCTATTGAAACCTTTGAAGAAATGCCCGACAAGTTTGTAACGGCCGACGCTGGAGCCAAAAAGGCTGAGGCAAGAGTGAACGACATATTAACCATCAAATAATCTCTGGGAGAGGGATTGAGGGACTTTCCCACCCGGTTCAACCGAGTAAGGATGACTTTACCAAACGTGTCCGAAGAGATGGCGGTCGCATCCTTTCAGAACGGGTTGAGCAGGGATGGTTCAAGAGCAACGAGGAAACCGTTAAGTCGGTTGATGAAGTATCCCCAACAACTTGGGATGAAATCCACAATGCTTATTGTGCCAAGTCCGTGCAGATAAGGACAACCTCAACAGGCCAACCCACCGGCTAACCTCAGTACAAGCGGAGTTAAGAAAGGATCGAAGAGACAATGCCAGAAGAGATCACCCGATCCCACGACCTAACAGGGAACGACACCAACCATATATCAGAATGACCATCCAGACTAAGGACAGTAACTCATCGAAACGACAGAGGTATGCCCCTATTGTTTGGTCACAATTTTTGTGTGTCACTAATAAGTGGAGATTTTGACTACTTATTTGCACCTTTTGACTTTTATTTTAGTTCATAAATGTTTGAAGGTATTCCCGAAAACTGATAAGATATGCTTACTTATAGGAGTATTGGAAAATGAGCCATTACGATGAAATTCAACTCAAGAAGGAGTGATTTTGAACAAGGACAAAAATCAAACACACAGGCTCAAGTGCGGACCGCAGAATTCTATCTGCGGCCGCAGAATATGAAGAAGAATCAATGGAGCTTCAGTGTAAAGTGCGGACCGCACAATAATTGTGCGGCCTCAGAAGTCAAAGTTTAGAGAGTTTTAAATTCAAACTTAACAAGAACTGCGGACCGCACTATAATTGTGCGGCCGCAGAAATCAAATGTTCGGCCGCACCCAGAATTATGCGGACCGCAGAACTCAAGAGGTGTGGCCGCAACCCAGAATTGTGCGGCCGCAGAATCCACTCCTGTCAAGAGCTGAAGAAAAGTGCAGTCCGCACACAAAATTGTGCGGCCGCAGAATCTCCGAAAGGGCAATTTTGTCCGAAAATTCCAGCTTTGTATAAATAGACTACTTTCATGAAATTAGGTCAAGTATTACAATACTAGAAAGTCTATAGCCATTTTTCCTTACTCTTTTAGGCAACTTTAGTTTATATCGTGGATTTTACATTGGAGTTTCATCTATTACTCATTCAATATGAGTTATATCATCTTTTCTTCTTTATTTTCTTCATTACCCACTATGAGTAGCTAAATTTCTAGCTAGGTTTGTGACCTAACCCTAGTATGGGAATCAAATGGGTGTTTGACTTAGAGCTTGTTTATGGTTGGGTGTGTATTATTTAGCCTAGTTCTTGCTATAATTGTAGAATTAATGTTTGCAAACATTGCTTCAAGCCGATTTGAATTGGTCTCTACTTGAGAAAGAGAGACTTAGTCTAGGAAAATTTGGCTAACAAGAGTTTGGGATGAAATCAAGAGATTGATAGTCCCAATTAAGACGATGTGGTCTCGTGATGCATGTCACTCGGGATGAGTGCAGATTGAGTTCGTTATGTTACGAGTGGAGCTATTCTTATTTCTAAGACAAGTCAAGAGTAAATTGAAAGGAGTTGGGTTGGTTAGTAGTAGTTGAATCGACATGATTGTGGCAATGATCAGTCCCTTCGGTATATGAAGTTATACATGTGGTTTGGGACGTACGTGCGGCTTGACAGCCACCATAACTTGATTGATTTAGGAGGTATTTGATTCACATGGCCTTGTTGGGTAAATAGATTCCGGAAGAGTCATGGCGGTTTAGGTCACGACTTGAGGTTTGTATTTTCTGCGGTTTGGGAATTCGGTCGCGTGTTGCATCTGTTCTTCTGAAATGAGTTAAGTGAAAGGTTTCTAGCCAATGAAGTGTTTGTTCTACTGGTAATTCAGGGGTTATGATGAATTCTTATATTTTCTCGTAGCGGCATGATGGGTGTAGTGAGCAGCATGAGAATTTGAAAGTTGAGGATCAAGGTTGCGGTTCGGTGTTGATAAGAATGTTACGAGCTTGGATGAGCAGGGAAGAATTAAAATGTTTAGAGTGAGCTGGTGTTATCTTAGTATCGCCTGAGCATGGTGTTCTGTTGAAGAGGCATTGTGTATTGATTGGCGGATTGTGATTTGCCTAACAGAATTAGTACGGTTGGTGGTATGGATGTGCGGACTTTGCTACCTGAGCGGAAGGTCATGGGAGCATACCGCACAGGGAGATTTGTATAAGTGTGGCATGTTAGTCACTTGATTGTTAAAGATTAAGACCAAGTGTGGAGGTTATGGTAACATCGCGAATGCGAGAGCTTATGACTGAGAGGCTCCCTATTCCTTGGGTTGTGGCCCTTGTGAGTTTGTTTCGGATTTGACGGTTGTTCTTATGTGTCATGAATAGGGCCATTGTGGATCTTTAGAAAGTTATTAGCCTAGTATGGTATGATCAGAATCGGTGTGAGATCCGTTGGTATGACTAACGTGAGTGTGTGCTTTACGTCAGGTCGAATGTTATTTTCGCCATCAGCTATTCTATGTAAATCTCTATTATTCCATGTGGGTTGTGAGACGGCTTGATTATTCGCACACGTGTTGATGTCCTATGTAGCTTGTGGTATTATGTGAGCAGGGTGGCACTCGAGATACAGGTCATTTATTGCACCTTAGTTGTGCTTGGGGTTCATAACGTATGGCGCTATCCGTATCCCTAGGATTTGGTATTATGCACTTGGCGTGCTTGTGTTTGATATTCAGGCATTTCGTAAGTATAAGCATTACGGCTTGATATGTGTGTTTTATTCGTGATTGTTATGTGTGGATCAGGTGGGACGCAGCCACGGGCATGTTGTGTGGATCGGGTTGCACACCGCAATAGTGTCATGTCGGATCGAGTTGCACGCCGCAACAATGAAAGTTTGAGCATAGCTCCTTACACATATTTTGTGTGCCTTGTTTTCATCCCTGAGGTAGGTTCACAACATCTATTCGGCCGATTTATTCGTTACGTGGGCTTGGTAGTCCTTCTCCAGAGTTTGTTTTCCTTATGTATCGCATTCGAGTTGGAGCTTATTGGCGCGTTATGGGCGTCATATAAGATTTTTGGCAGTGTCTGAGATGACTTATTTCCTGAGTAGCTTGTACTGAGTGAGACGAGGTTATTGGACCTGAAATTTGAGCAATCAGATTTATATAAGGTTCATTAAAGAGAAAATATCGTTATTTAATTCAAAATGAGGTAATGGTTCTTGTCAGGAGGAGATACTCCATGAATTATTGATTCGGCAGGTGGTTATGAGTTTCTACGCATCTCTTTTGTCGTGGCAACATTGCGAGAGTTGGAACAGGACTTACATGTGTCATGAGGTGTATTGTGGGCATCAGATTCGTGGAATCTCAGTTATTGTGGTCGGGGAATGTTATTATGGACAACGGACTTATGTGGAGCATGGTGTGATTTCGGCATAGATGCATGATCATGTTTTGGTACAGTATGTGGTGATTGGTACGGTGTCCGTGTGTTAGGATCAGGCCTTGTAAAGAAATTCGGAAGTCAGAACTTGGTTCTAAAGCTTGTTAGCTAAGGTTATAGGGAGAATTTTCAGTCTGGCTCGAGCTAATGTGTTCAACTGGAATGTGGTGGCACAGGTAGGTGCACGAGGTGTTAAATAGTGATTTTGGACAACTCACGAGAAGTCCTTAGCACATTCGAGGATGAACATATGTTTAAGTTGGGGAGAATGTAACGACCCGACCGGTCATTTTGAGCTCTAGCGCGTTGTTCGGCGGTTTGAAGCCTAGAGTAGATTCACCTCAGGTATTATGATTTGTACGTGTAGTAGGAATCGAATCTTGGGAAGTTCGGAGTTGATTTGGAAAGAAAATTCTGATTTCGGAAGCTTTAAGTTGGAAGAATTGTCTAAGATTTGACTTTTAAGTAAACGACCTTGGAAACGGGATTCGAAGGTTCCAATAGGTTCGTATGATGATCGAACCCGGGTGCATTTCGACGCTTATTATGGGAGGTTGGTATTTCAAAAGTTTAAGAAATTCTTAAGTTTGATTTGAAGTGGATTTTAATATTATCGATGTCCATTTGGGGTTCCAAGCCTTGGAATAACTTCGTTATGTCATTTATGACTTGAGTGCAAAATTTGAGGTCAATCAGACTTGATTTGCTAGGTTTCGACATCGAATGTAGATGTTTGAAGTTCTAAAGTTTATTAATCTTGAATTGAGGTGCGATTTGTAGTTTTAGTGTTGTTTGATGTGATTTGAAGGCCCGACTAAGTTCGTATTGTATTTTGGGTTGTGTTGGTATATTTGGTTAAGGACCCGAGTGCCTCAGGTGAATTTCGGATGGTTAACGAATTGATATTTTGGACCTAAGAAATGCTGAAGCTAGGCAGCAACTGGTGTGATCGCTTATGCGATGTCTTGGTCGTAGAAGCGACATCGCAGAAGCGACATCGCAGAAGCGAGGTCGAGCTTGCAGAAGCGGAATGGAAGGGGCAAGGCAGTGGTCACAGGTGCAAAGAAATTCCTGCACCTGCAGAATCGTAGAAACGAGAATTAAGACGCAGAAGTGGCGGATCCGCATATGCACGTTTGGCCATCGCAAAAGCGCCTGCGCAGAAGCGAAAATTCTTTTGCAGATGCGAGGTCTCAGCTGGGCAGTGTGCTCCGCAGATGCGTATTTTGGCTCGCAAAAGCGAGGCTGCAGATGCATAAATATGTCCGCAGAAGCGGAAACTGGGCAGAACATAAGGGGATCGAACTTGGTCATTTCGTCATTTTCATTTGGGATTTTTGGAGCTCAGTTCTTGGATGATTTAGAGGCGTTTTCATCATGTAACACAAGGTAAGTAATTTTCCACTTGTTGGGAGCATAATGTAAGGTTTATATGTGGATTTAAGGAGGAAAATTTAGGAAAATTGTGGGATTTTTGTAGAAGACCTAAAATTTATAATTTTGGATTTTGACCACGATTTTGGACATGTAATTAGGAATAAATCTTATATTTGAGTTTGTGGTGTCATGGGTAAAGTTATCTTCGAAAATATTTGGAATCCGGGCACGTGGGCCCGAAGGTTAGCTTTATCTACTTTTCGAGCAGAGTTTAAAATTGTTTAGATTGATTAATTATGGATATTAGAATATATTTTAATTGGTTGAACATTGTTTGAATAGTTTTGGATCGACAGGCTTGGGTTTGAGGTGTTAGAGATGCTTTGGAGCCGGTTATGAAACTTCGGAGCGAGGTAAGTCTCCTGTCTAACTTTGTGAGAGGGAAACTACCCCTAGGTGATATTTATTATTATGTGCAACTAGTTGTGGGTGCTACGTACGCACGAGGTGATGAGAGTCCGTACGTAGCTACATCATGTTATGTCCGGGTAGACTTAGGATCTCATCATGTAATATTTGAATTATTTGAACCCATTCTGTTGGCTTAATTTATTGAAGTTATAATTGAAATTAATTTAGAAGTAAATATATGTACACTAGGTCAAGCCTTAACACTTTGAGTTGTGGGCAAGTTATTTGAGAAACGGTAAGAGTTATATTCATTTTATGCTTGTGTGCTGTATTGTAAAAACGTGTCCCGTAATTCGATGACTTCCTTACTTTTCTTATGGAGCGGGCCGAATGCCTTGGTAGTATATAGATGCATCTATGAATCATGGCGCACGTCCCTCGGCAGTGTACACATTATTCTGGATCGGCCGAACGACCTCGGCGAAATCTTGTGTTATATCGTTAGTAGTCCGAATGTTCACGAGATAAACCTTTCACTAATGCCCGACATTTTATATGGTATTCCTTATTTATTTGATAATGACACTTGACATTTTTCTAAGTCATTAAGGTAGAATACATGGTTTAGAAATTCATGCTTTAAAAGAAGTAATTGGAAGATTATGTAACTTACACCTCTTAGATTTGAGGTGTTAGAGACGCTTTGGAGCCGGTTATGAAACTTCGGAGCGAGGTAAGTCTCCTGTCTAACTTTGTGAGAGGGAAACTACCCCTAGGTGATATTTATTATTATGTGCAACTAGTTGTGGGTGTTACGTACGCACGAGGTGACGAGAGTCCGTATGTAGCTACATCATGTTATGTCCGGGTAGACTTAGGATCTCATCATGTAATATTTGAATTATTTGAACCCATTCTGCTGGCTTAATTTATTGAAGTTATAATTGAAATTGATTTAGAAGTAAATATATGTACGTCAAGCCTTAACACTTTGAGTTGTGGGCGAGTTATTTGAGAAACGGTAAGAGTTATATTCATATACTTATGTGCTGTATTGTAAAAACGTGTCCCGTAATTTGGTGACTTCCTTACTTTTCTTATGGAGCGGGCCGAATGCCTTGGTAGTATATAGATGCATCTATGAATCATGTCGCACATTCCTCGGCAGTGTACACATTATTCTGGATCGGCCGAACGACCTCCGCAAAATAGTGCGTTATATCGTTAGTAGTCCGAATATTCACGAGATAAACCTTCCACTAATGCCCGACGTTTTATATGGTATTCCTTATTTATTTGATAATGACACTTGACATTTTTCGGAGTTGTTAAGGTAGAATACATGGTTTAGACATTCATGCTTTAAAAGAAGTAATTGGAAGATGATGTAACTTATAGATTTACCCCATCATTGTTGTATTCTTCATATCTTCTTATGTTTTATTATATTGTTTTATTGGACCTTTAGTAAGTGTCGATGTCGACCCCTCGTCACTACTTCTCCGGGTTTAGGCTAGACACTTACTGGGTACGCGTTGATTTACGTACTCATGCTGCACTTCTACACTAAATGTGCAGGATCTGACAGGTTCATTCGATGGTCACCATGGCGTGTAGGTGCACCTGTTGAGGAGACTTCATGTGAGTTGCATTCCAGGCTACGCATCGTGGTCCACTGAGTCTCCATTGTACTAATTATTTTTTGTCTTATTACATTTAGGACAACTGTTATATTATTATTGTACTCCTTAGAAAAATGCTCATGTACTTATGACACCGGATTTTGGGGGTTCCTACGGGTCATTGATGTAGTTGTGTAAATATTATCACTTACTTTTAAAATCTATTTCATACGATTTCATTATGGAAAAGTTTTGATTTCAATTACTAAAATAGGTAAGTAAGTTGATAGATCACCGTTGGCTTGACTGACGGCGGTGTTAGGCGCCATCACGACCTTTAGCAAATTTTGGGTTGTGATAGCTTGGGATCATAGCATTAGGTTCACTTAGGTCTCACGAGTCATGAGCAAGTCTAGTAGAGTCTTGAGGATCGGTACGAAAACATCTGTACTTATCTTCGAGAGGCTACAGGGCTATTAGGAGCACTTCCCTTCTTGATTTCCTCATCGTGCGGTTTGATTCCATTGAGGCTTGTGCCTTTATTTCCTTCATACTCAATCTTATGCGACACGAAGCACTTGCTATCAATTGGACGTCGAGTAGTGGCATTGATACTGCAGACGTAGTGCCGGATGTTTTCTCTACGTGTTCGGACGAGTTATTATCGTCACTTTGCGGAAGGGTGTTCTATCCTTTCAGATCAGTATCTATACTTCCTATGGTTTAAAGGCTATGCACGGATTGCTAGTTGTTCATGAGTTGTTATCGCACCGTATTGGTGTAATGGTAGAGTGCTTATGTATGGATCGCGGCAGTGAATGGCTCGGAAGGAGGATTTCTCAGTACATGATTTATAGGCCCACCTGTTGAGGAGACTTCATGTGAGATGACAACTGTTATATTATTATTGTACTCCTTAGAAAAATACTCATGTACTTGTGACAACGGGTTTTGGGAGTTCCTACGGGTTGTTCGTTGATGTAGTTGTGTAAATATTATCAATTACTTTGAAAATCTATTTCATACTATTTCATTAAGAATTTTTTTTGATTTCAATTACTAAAATAGGTAAGTAAGTTGATAGATCACCGTTGGATTGCCTGGCGGCGGTGTTAGGCGCCATCACGACCTTTAGCGATTTTTTGGTTGTGACAATAAATGTCCTATAATTTATTCAACTAATAGAACTAAACAGATAAAGAATTCTTTTAAAATGCAATAATTTAGTCATTCCCAATGACCATCAATTATATTGTCTCTTTTCTCCATTGTTTTGCAATTTTTGCCTTTACCTTACGTAAAAAAAATACAAAAAAAATAAAATAAAAAAATAACAAACTTGCGTCTTTTCCCTTGATTGTAGCTGCATGATATATAAGGAAAAATAAATTTTATTGCCGCTTTTGAATTCTAATGGATGCGTTCCTAACATATGCAACTTTTCCCTTTGGTTTATAAGACAAATATGTTTCTAAGACAAATGCTTAGTAATATTTTTGCCAATTTATATGGAATAAATGCTTACTGTTACAAGAAGGTTTAAGTGCTTACCGATGCTTACAGTTATAACAAGGCTTCGGCTTCTACAGAAAGGCAAATAACTTTGGCTCTCATGTGAATTCTCAAGAAACTAAACCAAAAATGGAGTTCCACTATTTTATTTGCTCATGGAGTACTCAACACTAAGTACCTCATGGCTTTCTTCGCTTCTTTTATTTTTTGCTCAAACATATCTAAGTTAAATATATCAGATGATTTATTCCTTTTTTGTTTTTTTATATGTATTTTTTTGTACATTTAATTTACATTTTGCATATGTCTTATATTATATTTTAATCATAAATTCTTATATAAACTTTTATATTTTCTATATCAACTAAATTTATAATGATACATGTATGACCGCGCTTGTAACTTAACTAGTTTTTTTAATAGAGCGGAGGTGCCTTTCCTCTCATTTAACTGCTGTTGTTGTACCAAGGCTTCACAGTGAAGCCTTCGCTCTTTCAAAAGTTTCATGTAAACAAGAATTCAATACAAGAAATATGGTTTTCTGGGACACATTTAGTCGCCACATAAATTGATAGTGGCGACTCTCATATTCGACGAACCATAAGAAGTCGCCAAGAAAAAGCTCTTTTGCGACGATCTTATTTCGTTTATAGGAAAAAAGATAAAATAAAAAAATTACGCTCTCAGAAAAAAGCCTCCTGTCATTTCTTTTTTATTTCTATTTTCTTCCTCCCGTTTTTGTTGGGTTAAGTCTTCCCCTAAAGGAAGTTTTCGATAGACTCTCGGTTCACTCCCTCCAAAAACTCCCCACTTGCTGTTAGGGTGACTCGAACTCACAACCTCTTGATTGAAAGTGGAGGATGCTTACCACTAAAGCAACCCACTCCTGTTCGGTAATTTCTATTTTGTGGCTTTAATGACTACACTCCTGTTCGGTAATTCCTATTTTTGACAAAACTTAAGTTTTATTTACTATTTTTATTTTAGTTTAAAAATGCGTGAACTCGTTTGACGATTCATTTGCATTGTTCTGTTGTTACAATACCAGTTTTGATTGATCCTCTTTGCTTGATTAAGCTCTTGAAATCTCGAGCGCAATTTTTTTTTTGGTTATAACTTTGTGAAGATTCCCACAGTGCATGAATAGCTGTTTGATAAAATGCCTAAGAGAGAAATTTCCTGGACAATGAATTGGGTCCTCAAGGCAATATGCAATAAGCACGGGTCTAGTGTATGAAGATTGTCATTAGCATAAGTATGAAAGAATTTCAAGTTACGTGCGTGTTTAGGTTGGAAAATGCTGGTTTATGGGATATTCATATCCAAAAAGATTTGACTTTGTTGATATGTACATCGCATCAATCCAGAATCAAATCTTAACTTGCATTTTGTTATAACCCATTTCCGCTGCTTTTAAGACTCTACCTCTTGTGCTTTGTCCTCGGTTTTTATTGAGAAGAAGGCAGAAGAGTGAAAAATAAAGAACTTGTGTTGTTTGGTGGTGTTGAAGTATATTTACATAAAACCACATCCCTTGTTTTAATTCTTTTTTTACACTCCCCATACTTTGAAATTATACATACATCTCTAGTTATTTTGTACATAGCTAATACTAGCATTTGGTTATTATAACCATAAGTTACGGGCAGTTATTTAATTCGTCGTTCAATCCAAAGACATACAGATGTTGAAACACCAAAAAGACATCTTCATAATAGTATGAAACAAAATGGTGCTGTATAGAAACATCATTAGCCAAAACACCCTTTCATTTGGTTACCGAATTATGAAATTAAACTGAATGGTACTTGTGGTTTCTATAAGCTCCCCGTACAACACCTGGGACTGATGCGAGCTCGCAATGGATTCTTCATTGTAACGGTGAAATCTGACCCTTCTGTTAGATCAACTTCATCTCCCTCCACAGGCTTCCATTCAAATTGCCAAATCAAATTAGCCACAAAGTACTGTAAATGGAGCATAGCAGATCCATAGCCTGGGCATATTCTCCTCCCTGCACCAAATGGCATCATCTTGATCTCTCGACTTCCTGTTATATCAAACTCTTGAAGAGTTCCATCTCCATCCACCAAGAATCTCTCTGGCTTGAATTCCATTGGATCATCCCACACATTTGGGTCCAAGCCCATTTCCCCCACCATAAAATTGATGGTAGCGTTCTTGGGTATAACATAGCCGTTCAACTCCATATCCTCTGTTACCCTATGTGGCAGAACAAAGTGAGTTGGTGGATGTCGCCTAAGACCTTCCAAAATCACTGCTTTCAAGTATGGCATTTTCTGTAAATCCTCCTCCTTCACTGCCTCCTCTATCACCTTATTGTTCTTAATTGATTGTAATAATGGTGTTGATTCCACAACTTGGCATATTTCTTTATACAATTTTTCCTGAATGGAAGGGTACTTTACCAAGCATGCCATAATCCACTGCAAGGCGGTGTATGTCGTATCGCTGGCGGCAGCAAGGAACTCGCCGCAGAGGCTGGCCATCTCTTGGTAATTGAGCTTCCTCTTTTCTTCTGGCAATTCCAAATTCACCAGCGTATCAACATAAGCAATATCGGCTTCCAGCTCCTCCTCTTCTTTGTGATGATGATCAACTCCAGGTTTAGGCGCTCCCACTGCTTCTAATTTGTATTTCACCCGATCTTGGATCAGAGGGATGAAGACCCCGTCCAACTCTTTTCGTAGTTCAATGAGCTCTTTCCAGCGTTTTCTAAATATTGTTTTTCCTAAAAATTCAGGAAAGTAATCTAGTATTCTGAAACGGTGAAAATTTTTAAGTGCTCGATGTTGTGCGTCTTTAATTTGCTCTATTTGAAACTCATCGAGCTTATTCCCGAAGCAAATGAGGACAAGGAGACAGAAGATGGCATACTTAAAATGATCAAGTAACATGATCGCTTCCGTGGCATAATCAGCTGCGGCTGATTCATGAGCAAGAAGGAGCTTTTGAATGAGTATGCCTAGTACCCAAGCTCGGTTCTTGGAGTGGGACTTGATGATGCGAGAGGGATGGAGCATTTCTGAGATGAGGTTTCGACGAAGGAGCCGCCACGTGGGACCATAAGAGCTGGATGCTATTGTCCGCTGGTTAGAGTTGAAAATTTTACTGGTTGTTGAAGCAATTGGCCGATCGGAGCAAATGGCACCTTGCTGAACTAAAGCCTGGTAGGCTAACAAGTGGCTGCTGATGACTATGGATGGAGATGAGTAGCCTATTTTTATGGCGATGATAGGACCATATTTGCGTTTGAGATCTCGAAGCATGAGTTCGAGATCGCGACTAGTTTTTCTTAGCAATGGTAACATCCCAATCACTGGGAAGATAAAGGGACCTGGTGGGAGTTTCTTTGTTTTCTGGAAGAAAAGATTAAAGAGAAGTATGAGGAAGAAAGAGATACAGAATGTGACCACAATGATGAACAAGCTTTCCATTATTCCAGTACTTGTGTTTGTCATATAAATATTACCAGGACATATGTACTAGAGATAGAGACTTGCTACGTGTGGGTATCAAAGAAAGAAGAGTAGGATGATTAACAGATATTGAAGAAAGGAAAGTAGGAAGAGTAGAATTAAATGTTTCTTTATTATGACTCCCGCGTCCCCTTTCTGTTTGTAATCAAAGTATTTGAACAAGACTGCAAGGGACTAAATGTAACAGGAAATGCCTATATGACATTTTAGTTGCCTTCTGATCACTAATGTAGGAAATTATTTTAGTGCAATAAAAAAAGGAGGATGACAGCTAGCGTATGGCTAGACTGATTGAAAAATTCTTAAGACTTCTTATTATTAAAAATCTCTATCTTCTCCCACTACTATGGTACGTTACCTTTATAATATTAGTGTTGTATTAAATCTGTTTTAACATGTTAGTTTATACTAGCAGTAGTTTTTATGAGATACATGCAGGGATGTGTGACAAACAAATAAAAAATTACTGTTCTATCTGGAAGTGACACTGAGAGTGAAAAATCAGTTTTCCCGGTAGGAACCAAAATCACTTATTTTGGGGTAAAACAGAGAGACTCTCGTCTTCTTTCTAAAACGTGCAGAGACGTAGGGTATTGTATTCCACGGCGATTTGATGAAGTTATTGAAAGAATACAGCTAGAGATATTGCAGATAAAAGGCTGATGAACACCACTCTCACATGTAAGCAGACAAAATGGAGACTCTGGCTGATGAGTTGTGGCACTATACAAAACGAATTTTCATTTTTTTAAAAACTCACTGAGCCAATTAATTTGGATTCTCCCCGGATAGGCCCGTTAAAAAGTGTAAAGCATTTCTTGTTGAAAGATTTTTTATTTCTAGGACTCGAACTCCAGACATCTAGTTAGAGAGAAAGAATATCAACCATCCCACTCACACCCTTGGATAAATATAGATATCGCAATTTTGTATCAGAAACACTGATAATACTACTTATAAAATAGCAACTTCCAAATCAATCCCACCATTGTTTTCCTCTGTCTTTCATTTCTTTTTCTTTCCAAGAAATGGATTTAAGGAAACTTGTTGGCTTGCTTCTATTAGTTTTCATATCCCTTCTGGAGATGCTTTTAAAGAAAATTGCAGTTTCGGTGTTAAGTTTCGTGGGGTTTTCTGATTCTCAAAGATCACCATCGAATAGCAGAGAAATGCAGAGAGTTGTTTCTTCACCAAGAATCAGACTAAAGGATGGAAGATGGCTGGCATACAGAGAAAGAGGAGTCCCAATGGACAAATCCCTTCACAGAATCATCCTTGTCCATGGGATTAACAGCTCCAAAGATAAGGATTTTCTTGCAACCCAAGTATGACTAGCTAACACCCTTTTCAACTTTACTAGTAATACAACATTTTACTTTCCTAATCTTGAAGAATTATCGTCCTAGTCTCCTAAGAATTAAAAGTATGTTTGATGCTCATTTTTTCTCTTTAATTGTTAACATGGTTGTTTTGATATTTCACATTCAGAGAGGGACATCCAATAATAGTTTATTTGTCTCTCCGCTTTTAGCTCCTAAATAATGTTTTCATTAGATTGATCTACTAACTATATTCTTTAGGAAATCCTAGAGGAGATGAGGATATATATGCTACAGTTTGATAGAGCTGGATATGGGGAAAGTGATATAAATCCTAAACGGTCATTAGAAAGTGAAGGTATCCTGCCTGGAATTGCCTCAGACGCATACCACACAGGCTATCAGGCGTGGCTTTTGTTGTTCCAATAATCAACTACAAATGGAACTCCCTTCCTCATGATTTGATCAAGAACGATCATAATAACAAGCTTTGGCGATTAGTAATTTGGCTCGCACGCTATGCTCCTGGGTTACTCTACTCATTTTTTACACAAAAATCGAACAATGTTTTCTCGGGCAATTCTGCATTGTTAAGCAAAAAGGACAGGGAAGTTGCAAAGAATGCAAATAGATCGGAAGTTTTTGACCCGGTAAAGCTCATCATCCACCTCTCTCAAATCAAACATGAGTTTTCGCGAAATGATTATCTTGAAAATTAATTGTCTTAATTAATTTGCAGAAACTTTATCCGAAGCAAAGTGATTTTGAGTCTCTTCTCCAAGACTTCACCTTGGCATATGGAAAGTGGGACTTTGATCCACTAGAATTTGGTAATCCATTTCCTGATGAAAAAGAAAGCTCAGTTCATATTTGGCAAGGTTATGAGGACAACATAGTACCTTGTCGCTTACAAAGATATGTTTCCAAAAGGCTACCTTGGATTCATTATCATGAAGTTAGTGATGGTGGACATGCGTTGTGGCATGTTGGTCCAATCGGTGAAGCTATCTTGAGGTCCCTTCTACTTCGTGAACAAGACACAACACCACAGAGTGCTTGATTGTAATCAAGAATATTATTAGGCCTAATATCATTTAATGAAATTAAATTGCAAGGATCTTTTAATTTTTAATGTGGGTATTTAATTCACTTTTGAGCTTGTTTTCCAATTACAACGCGTATGTTCAGTTTCAGATCTAATGAAGCACATTTACCACCAAAGGATAGTTCTCATAGTACTAACTAAATACCCTCTCTCGATGGAGCTAGTTGCCTTCTTTGATGTTGATGAGCCTACTACTTCAATGACTTCTTCCAATTAAATATTCAACAACTCAATATCCCAACAGTTAATATTCATTCATAACAAAAACCTATCTATAATCATATTAAACATTCAACACAACTAAAGCATGGCATATAGATATAACTAAAGATTAACACCTGGGATCGTCTCAAAACATTGTATGATCTAAACGTCTATTATAGTTAAGCAACTATTGAGGTCAATATATAACAACTGACGGATGGGCCTCACCTAGTTGCATTGCTAGCTCAACTTGAGCTTTAGAATCTCAAACATATACAAATTAAGGGTGAGTTTACTGACTCAAGGCGATAACTTTACCACATATGCATCAACTATCACTACAATAAAAGAGGTTTTGGCGACCATTGTAGGTTTCGTGGATCCCTGGATAATTATATTCATGATGACCCTAATAGTTGTCACGAGAAGTTTCAGTGGCGACTGTGATTAAGTTGCCACAAATATTTACTAAATTAAGTTTGCTGAAACCTATTTGCGACTATCAATCAGCAATCGCTACTAAAAGATCTTTTGTGAGCTCCAATGTAACTGCTAAACAGTTGTAGTTCTATTGTTTCAAGAAAATTGCGCGACTGACTATTTCTTAATGTGTTTAATTTGTCGTACCTAGTGGTTTCAAATTCAACTCAGTATGTACTTGCTTAAAATTTAAAGGTATAACAACGGTGTTTGTGCCAACTTCAATTCGATTTCACCATCTTCAGATCCAAGTGATGATAAGCTATAACTACGTATTTTAGTCGCTTATTACACTCTAATTTACTGTATTTTAATTGAGTTTGAGCTTTAGTCGCTAGTGTTTTGCACTAATGGTGTGTTTTATGCCTTGTAGGAGTGATTTCTAGCTAAGTAGATGTTATGGAATGAATTCAAGTAATTTGGAACTTTGAAATCTGAGTAAAAGCCCAAGGAATTAAGCTGGGATCGCGTTCGGGGATCAACGGATGATAGTTAAGAACGAACAAAGAATCGAGTAGGCATATTGCGTACTGTCTAGTAAGATGCACATAACTTTTCGTTCAGAATTCTATTTGGACTCCACAATATATGGTTTGAAATATATTTCAAAGAGCTACAACTTTCATGTTTTATACTTTTCCAAATTCCCAACAGAACAGGGTGACAAATGCGGTCGAATCCGCGGCCGCGGACGTCCTGACCTAGAAAAGTATACTTTTTGGCGTAGGAGAAGGTATAATTATTTGGGCCCGACCCTACTTGGTATATATACATGGAAAAACGGTATTTTGAGGACCTTTGACATACTTTTGACATAATTTAGACCTAAGGAGACTGGGGATTCGACCTAAGGATGCAAGAACACACTAGGAGCAAGGCGGAGAATTCTTCTACAAGTTTCTCACTTCCTTCTTCCTATTTCCATTATTGGTTATGAATTCTAGTATTGTAGTTATGCATACTATTATGAATAGCTAATTTGTTATCTAGGGTTTTGATGAAACCTTTTGGAGGATGAATTCGTGTTATGTTTTAATATAATTGAGCCGTTGGATTTCTCTACTTGCTCAACTATGTGTTTTTTGCTGTTGATTGAATGGCCATCAATTGACTGTGCCTATTTAGTGTGTACTGCTTGAGAGAGAGTATATATTTAGGTAGTTGTTGAACAACATCACTCCTAACGTTTGTAAGAGATCAATACGGAGGGTTTAAAGGCGGGATTAGAGATAACGAAACCTTGGTGCGATCGTAGTGAGCAATGAAGTAAGTGCCAGCTAGTGTAGTTCGAGAGAATACATCTAGTAAATTGCGGTAATTGCTCGAGAGAGAATTACGACAACCAAAGTACTCACGATCGGTAGAGAATACTTAGGCGAAATTATAGAAGACACAGCGGGAAATATTCCGACAATTGGGGAAATCATAACTCTAGACCTCCTTAGTCTTGTCTTCAATCCTTATCCTTGTTAATTGATAATTGTACTGCTTTCTAGTATTTGTTAGTTAATTAGATAAGAATAAACATTATAATCTTTATAATTAGGAAATTGTTTGGACTTGTGTTTCTTAGCAATATTGAACAATTATAGCTAAGCCTTAGTTCTCTGTGGGATTCGACTCCGGACTTTTAGACCGGATTATATTTGCAGCGACCGCTTATCCTTTTTAGGACTACAGTTGGGCGTGATAACCGAGCTTTATGGAGATTCTTGCAACTCATACTCTTGTGGAGTTATTTTTCGACCCACAGCTGTCCGATATCTCTAATCTTTGAATTGGATGTCATGTTACTCATGCCACATCAACTCATTTTCTCAGTCAGAAGCTATGAGGAAGTTGAGTTCAACAGGTAATCTGCGTATGGTTACACCCCCAGCTGTGATTTGAAACAGTTAGCGTGCAAATATATACACTCCTAGTTTTTCGCAACTTCACATCACCATCAGCCGATCACAATCCTACTTGTTGTGGAAGTTATTTTCTTTTCCTTTTTCAGTTCATGTCCAGTTTCCAGTAGACCCCTCGGTGATGAAAGTTTTTATGTATATGCTTTCAATGATTGAGTGATGTGCGTATCTTGATTTATGTTTTCCCCACAAGGATGGTAATGTATTACTCCTTTAGTAATAGTATATATCAATATGTCACGTTGAGCGACTTCATTTGACAATCGCTTGTGATGTTTGCCATATATCCTTTGCATAGATAATAGGCAAAGAAAATTTATTTTGTTTCTTATATCATACTTATGCGAGGCTCTCTTATACTTGGCAAGGCCTCTCTATACTTGACAAGTGGATTGATAGACAGATTGTCTATTGGAAACAACATTTTCATCCTCACAAGATAGGGGTAAGGTCTGCGTACATAGTACCCTCACCAAACCCAACCGGTGTGAGATAATACTGAGTATGTTATTGTTGTTGTTGTTGTTGTTGTTATTGTTGTTGTCAATAAAACTAAACAAGGCAACTTAAAAGTAGTAATTATTTTCCTATTTAAGATGCTTAAATTAAGGACCAAAATAAGTAATAAAATAATACTAATAATAATAATGGTAATAAAATATCTGCAATGATAAGCTTAAGTATTATTGCTTTTTCCTTTTTCCCTTGGAATGCGATTAGTTTAAAGTTATTTGACTTAGAAGTTTTATTTACATATAAATAATAATAATAATAATAATAATAACAATAATAATATATAACATTAAGGGTGTGTTTGGTATGATGGAAAATATTTTTAATTTTTTCATGTTTGGTTGACTTAAGTGTTTTGGAAAAATAATTTTCTAGTGAACTCATTTTCCTTCAATTGGAGGAAAATGATTTCTCTATCAAGAGAAGGGAAAATATTTTTCAAAATTCTTCTTCAACCTTCCCCACCCTATTCTCCATCCCCACCAACCCCCCCACACCTATCCCACCCCTACCCCATCCACCCCCACCACACCCACCCTCCCCCAAACCTTGCCCTATGCCCACCCTAAATAGAAATATTATTATTAAGAATACTTTTTTTTATGTTGTAAATAGAGTACTTTCTTTTTTTATTTCAACAAAATGAATATTTTTTTTTTCATGATATAAAAAAAGTATTTTGTTTCATTTCAACAAAAAAATACTTTCTTTTCATGATGTAGAAAAAGTATTTTCTTTCATTCCAACAAAATAATGCAATAAAAGTATCTTCTTTCATTTCAACAAAAAGTACTTTATTTTCATGATGTTGAAAAAGTATTTTCTTTCGTTTCAACAAAATGATGTAGTAAAAAATATCTTCTTTCATTTCAACAAAAAAAATATACTTCCTTTTCATGATGTAGAAATAATATTTTCTTTCATTTCAACAACATAATATAGTGAAAAGTATCTTTTTTCATTTCAACAAAGAAGTACTTTCTTTTCATGATGCCGAAAAAATATTTTCTTTCATTTCAACAAAATGATGTAGTAAAAACTATCTTCTTTCATTTCAACAAAATAATGTAGTAAAAAGTATCGTCTTTCATTTCAACAAAAAAATACCTTTTTTTAATGATGTAGAAAACGTATTTTCTTTCATTTCAACAAAATGAGTATTTTGTTTTCATGATATAAAAAAGTATTTTCTTTCATTTCAACAAAAAAATACTTTCTTTTATGATGTTGAAAAAGTATTTTCTTTCGTTTCAACAAAATAATGTAGAAAGAGTATTGTTTTTCATTTCAACAAAATGAGTATTTTCTTTTCATGTTGTAGAAAAAATATTTTCTTTCATTTTAATAAAATGAATACTTTTTTCATGTTGTAAAAAAATACTTTCTTTTTCAACCAAAAAATGAGTATTTTCTTTTTAGTTATGTAGCACAAATTTTAACGTTGTTTTTGAGTGAAAAAGTAAAGCAGCACATTAGTCCCAAAATTTGTGTGAATTTTTAAAAGAATAATTAAATTCTTGAAGAAAATAGAGTCCTGAAAACGTTGAGTATTTAGAGTTTGGGGGAGGGAGGGGAGAGGGGGAGCACATGAAACATGAGGATTTGGAGGAAGGGGGGGGGGGGGGGGGGTAAGAAAAGTAACATAAAAGAATATTTTTCTAAAAAATATTTTCCACCCTCTAAACAAACACTAGAAATATTTCCGGAAAAAAGTTTTTTACTCACCAATTAAACATGAAAAAATAAGTAATAAAACTACTCATTTTCCAGGAAAACATTTTCCTTCACACCAAACACACCCTATGTATTATCATTCTCTGAAGTGCTGTTTGAGGAAGTTGGTGTACTCTTTTACATGGCGACGTGAATCATGTAGTGGTGTTGATCACATACAGCTAGCATTCATCGAAACAAACATAACTCTTTTATTTTTTTGGTAGTACAAACAAAACTTATATCTTTCTAGGAAAATTCAAGATTTGTTCTGAGTAGTTTGATTGTAAGTTTGGAGTTGAAGTTAGAGAAAGTAATTTCTTAATTTTAATAATAAACAAACAAGATCTTAGCCAATGTGGCTGCACGCTCTTCATTTAAAATGTTGAAATTTTGCAACTAAAAAATTGGCCAAAGATCTTCTTGTTACATTATCCTAATAATTTTTCTTTGTCAACTTTAAAATTAAAATTCTAGCTTATTTTTCGACCTTTAGTTTTGGGTTTCGTTTCAAGTTTGAAAACTTTATGTTGCCTTTTGCAAGTGGTCGCGATAACTCTTCGAACTTCAAACAAGAAACAAAATCTTGAAGATACGAAATAGAATTCGTTTGTGTTATGATTTGGAATATTATACAGCTGTATATGTTTGCGGAGATATGTCAACTAGGTCACATTATGATGGCTAGTAACGATAACTCTCTTTTTATGACTATGTCACATTATGATGGAATATTATACAAAATCTTGAATATTTGCAAGGGGTCCCGATAACTCTATTTTTTTTCTCTCTCCAACGGCTAGTAACGTCTCTTTCCACAGAAGCGTGTATCTCTCACGCTCCAATTGATGGAGCCGCCGGAAGGCCCTCTTCTGGGGAGTAAATACGGAAGAAACATCCCATCATCAGTCACGAATCTTAATAACGAGGCAATTCCAGGAAAACACTCTTGTGCCACAACGGTCACTGCTCCTCCATCTTCAACATTGAACCCTACCCGGCCAGACAAAGAAAACGTCATTGCTAGACAAATGACTCACAACGGGATGCCAGCTGTGATATTCAAGGCCAAAGATTATTATGGCCCTCGCAGCCATTTCGAAAAGGGTGGAGGGAATGGAGAATGGGAACAAGGCACTCCGAGATCAAATGAAAGAACACTAGGAAATGGTCGATAAAATATCGGGCGCCCCCAAGATGTTGCCAAAGAAGGATGACAACCGGTTCGTCGAACAACCATACAGTGATGATGTAGCCCCACATGCTATACCAAAAACCTTTCAAATGCCGCCCTACCTAGGATATATGACGGCACAACCGACCCCGAAGATCATTTGACTCATTACATCACCAGAGTAAAAGGCAACGACCTTGCCAAGGAACAAGTGTCTTCTATTTTGCTGAAAAGGTTCGGCAAAACCCTCACTGGAGGAGCATTAACCTGGTATTCACAGCTACCGGCACGCTCCATTGAAACCTTTGAAGAAATGCCCGACAAGTTTGTAACGGCCCACGCTGGAGCCAAAAAGGCCGAGGCAAGAGTGAATGACATATTTACCATCAAATGATTTCTGGGAGAGGGATTGAGGGACGTCCCCACCCGGTTCAACCGAGTAAGGATGACTTTACCAAACGTGTCCGAAGAGATGGCGGTCGCATCCTTTCAGAACGGGTTGAGCAGGGATGGTTCAAGAGCAACGAGGAAACCGTTAAGTCGGTTGATGAAGTATCCCCAACAACTTGGGACGAAATCCACAATGCTTATTGTGCCAAGTCCGTGCAGATAAGGACAACCTCAACGGGCCAACCCACCGGCTAACCTCAGTACAAGCGGAGTTAAGAAAGGATCGAAGAGACAATGCCAGAAGAGATCACCCGATCCCACGACCTAACAGGGAACGACACCAACCATATATCAGAACGACCATCCAGACTAAGGACAGTAACTCATCGAAACGACAGATGTATTCCCCTATTGTTTGGTCACAATTTTTGTGTGTCACTAATAAGTGGAGATTTTGACTACTTATTTTCACATTTTAACTTTTATTTTAGTTCATAAATGTTTGAAGGTATTCCCGAAAACTGATGAAATATGCTTACTTATAGGAGTATTGGAAAATGAGCCATTACGATGAAATTCAACTCAAGAAGGAGTGCTTTTGAACAAGGACAAAAATCAAACACACAGGCTCAAGTGCGGACCGCAGAATTCTATCTGCGGCCGCAGAATATGAAGAAGAATCAACAGAGCTTCAGTGTAAAGTGCGGACCGCACAATAATTGTGCGGCCTCAGAAGTCAAAGTTTCAGAGAGTTTTAAATTCAAACTCAACAAGAACTGCGGACCGCACTATAATTGTGCGGCCGCAGAAATCAAATGTTCGGCCGCACCCAGAATTATGCGGACCGCAGAACTCAAGAGGTGTGGCCGCAACCCAGAATTGTGCGGCCGCAGAATCCACTCCTATCAAGAGCTGAAGAAAAGTGCGGTCCGCACACAGAATTGTGCGACCGCAGAACCTCCGAAAGGGCAATTTTGTCCGAAAATTCCAGCTTTGTATAAATAGACTACTTTCATGAAATTAGGTCAAGTATTACAATACTAGAAAGTCTGTAGCCATTTTTTCTTACTCTTTTAGGTAACTTTAGTTTATATTGTGGAATTTACATTGGAGTTTCATCTATTACTCATTCAATATGAGTTATATCATCTTTTCTTCTTTATTTTCTTCATTACCCACTATGAGTAGCTAAATTTCTAGCTAGGTTTGTGACCTAACCCTAGTATGGGAATCAAATGGGTGTTTGACTTAGAGCTTGTTTATGGTTGGGTGTGTATTATTTAGCCTAGTTCTTGCTATAATTGTAGAATTAATGTTTGCAAACATTGTTTCAAGCCGATTTGAATTGGTCTCTACTTGAGAAAGAGAGACTTAGTCTAGGAAAATTTGGCTAACAAGAGTTTGGGATGAAATCAAGAGATTGATAGTCCCAATTAAAGGGTTGAACCTAGAGATAGTAAAACCCGACTTGAGCAATTTATCCACTGCTTAGTTCAATATCCATTTGAACTTGAGAAAGTCAAATTGGGCAAAACCACTCTCTTACCGAGAGGTATTGAGTGATTATTTGAGAGTTGATTGCTATAATACACCCCGACCAACGAAACTCGCTCTAAAGCCTACACACCGTTAGGCAAACACCTAAGTGGAAGTCACAGCCCTAGACCCTTTACAAATTTGAAAATGGTAAAGTGTCAAAATTGTCACCGTACTATCGAATATTGTTTAAAATTCCTCTCCGTTATACTATTTGGTCAATTATGTTATACTATTGTTCGAATATACCCCTAATTTAGATGGTTGGCCACGTGTCACTCGCAAATTCAATTGACTCATCCCTAATTTAAAATACCTGATTCATCTCTTATCTGCCCCATTAACCGACCCTAAACCCCTCCACCTCCGAAATAACGCACCAGACATGACTCCACCCCACTCTCTTCCCTCTTCTCTTCTCTTCCCTCACATCACACCAAAACCGCCGGAAATGGCAGCTCACCGGAAAATTCCTCCAGGCAGCACTAACCTCCACTATACCGACCCCCTATTTGTCCCCCTTTTCTTCTTCTTCTTCTTCTTCTTCTTCTTCTTCTTCTTCTTCTTGTTTCGTCATCCAAACAGCAACCCCGTTCCACCAAACCAGCAAACGGAACCGGTGAAACTCGTCGGAAAAATCAGAAAGCCACCACCATGATCTACCTCTACTCTCTCTCACTGTTTTCCCTCTTTATATTTTCAATCACCATGAAAACCGACAAGATCCATTGTAGATCTTGACTAAAAAATGGCCAAAATACCACAACCTCACCCCTTTCTTCCATTTTTTTCTAGTCATTTTCTCTTTCTTCTTGCAATTTGTTAGATCTAAAAACTTAGGAGGTTCCGAAACTTTTTGAACTTAGCCAGAAAATGGATCCTCACCACATTCCACTGAAAATCCTTGAATCTGCTTGTTATTTTTGGATTTCCAGTGACCTTTAGATATCGGTGGCCTTTAGAAATCTGATCGTGTTAATAGAAATCTTTTCGGCCACTATGCAAAAGTTTGCGTCAGACTTCAGCTAATAAAGAATCACAATCACGTGATGTACTTGTTCAATTGTCCTTTCAACTTAATCTCATTTTTATTCATTTGTTCAAATAGTAATTACTAGGAACAACGCCAAAAATTTCTTTTAATGATTGCTTGGAACATCGAAAACCTGCTCGTATTTGGTGGAGTTATGTTAGTTAGGGGGTTTAGGGTCGGGTGACGGCGCGGAGAAGAGATGAATCGGGTATTTTAAATTGGGAAAGGGTCAATTGAATTTGAGAGTGACTCGTGGCCGGTCGTCTAAATTATGGGTATATTCGAATAATAGTATAAAGGCAGGGATATAATTGACCAAATAGTATAACAGAGGACAATTTTAAATAGTATTCGATAGTACATCGACAATTTTGACCCTTTACCGATTTGTAAAATAACAACAAAAACATTCTTCTCTAGTTTCATTTTCAATTGCAATCCTTAGTATAATTTTAGAAGTAAAATCAAAACAAAGTTTATGGAAGTGCAACTTAGACAATTAACGTGCTTAGACCAAATACATACCACTAATCCCATCTATGCTCCCTATGGATTCGATCCCGATTCCTGGTTAGGTATTATTATTGCAATCGACCGCTTCACAACCCCAATTTGAGGTGTGACTTGGGCGAGATAAGTCACATATAGAGATAGTCTCCACCCTGGAGAAGCTCAGACCAAAAGTGAAGTGGCCGCCAAAGATAAGATTAGACCCTAATACCAGAAATTCTGACGCCCTATGTGAGTTCCACTAGGAATGAGGGAACAAAATGAAAGACTACATTGCCTTAAGGCAGGAGGTCGTGAAACATGCCTTTGGGGGATGTGGACATGGAAGAAGACCAAGTTGAAGAGGTTTCTCTTGAACCTCAAGCAAATAGATGAGGCCGACCGCCTCAAGACAACGTTCCCGTTTCGCCCCCAAATCCACCAAGAGCGGCTCCACACCGGGTGTTGCCGAATGAAGGGTATGCAAGTGCCATAGTCCCGTCCCACATTAGGGCAGGCAACTTTCAAATCACAAATGTTATGCTCACATTGCTAGAGCAACGGGGATTCTTCATCGGGGCTCCGAATCAAAATGTGTACAAATACTTTAAAGGATTTGTGGACACTTGCTAAGGGAGTAAACAGAAAAACGTCTCTGAGGATGCTTTAAGGTTGAGGCTATTTCCTTTCTCTCTCATGGGGAAAGCCTTGGATTGGTTAGAAAGGTTGCCAAACCATTCCATCCATACATGGGATGAACTGGCGGAAAAGTTTATTTCCAAGTTCTTTTCTCCCGGACATATGGCTACTCTTAGAGTCGATATTCTAGCATTCAAACAAGAACCCAATGAGCCTTTGCATGAGTTATGGGAGAGGTACCGAACTATGTGAAAGAGTTCCTGAACAATGACATGATGAAGGCTATTATTCAACAAACGTTTTATAGGGGGATCAATACTACCAATCAATATGTGGTCAACCAACTTGCCGGTGGAAGTTTCATGACAACACCATATGCCAAAGCTTTTGAAATCTTAGATGAAATGTCAGATACTTCATTAGCATGGAAAAGTAGAGCAAGTGTTCCTCAAGGTGATCCAAAAGTGATTCACCTACATAAAGAATTGCATGATCATGGGAAAGCAATTGCTGAGTTGACCACTACAATGAATCAATTAGCCAAAGCTCAACTTCAACAAGTTCAAGGTCCTAAGCAAGTAAATACAATAGAGGGTGTCAATATGATGGTAAACAAGGGAAGACAAAAGGGTCAACAAGTGCAAAACCATGCGGAACAATATGTGCAATAAAATAGTGGGTTTGACCAAGATGAATCTTACAATGAACTAAAGGATGAAGTACAATATATGTGAACAACTTCCAAGGGCAAAGAAACAACTCTCAAGGTCCAAATCAATAACAATGGCGATCTCAAGGTAATCAAGGGAATTGGAACAATCAAAACAACCAAGGTAATTGGAACAATCAAGAAAATTTGAATGGTCAAAACAATCAAAGCAATTGGGGTGGCAATAGTCAAGGATATTGGGGAGGCAACAATCAAGGGGGATGGAACAATAATCAAGGGAATCGGGGGATGGGCTTTCAAAGGCCCCCGATGTATCAACTACCAAACAACCCACCTCCTTATCCTTTCAATGGTCCTAGCTCTTCCAATAATAAGATGGTGCAAATTGAGAACATGTTTAAACAAATGATGGAGAAGAATGCCGACTCCGAAGCTCGACTAGCCTCTCACAACACTTCAATTCGCAATTTAAAAATCCAATTGGGGCAAATCTCGCAAGATTTGAACAATCGTCCTAAGGGGCACTACCAAGTGACACGGTTGTGAACCCAAAGGGTGGGAACAACACGAGACATGCCATGGTCGTGACTACAAGGAGTGGAAAAGGTGGGGATGCAACCACCTCAAATCAAAGAAATATTGTAGATGATGAACTAGTGATTCAAGAAGATAAGATTCCAAACAATTTGGTGCAAGCCAATGATGAAGTAAGAATTGATATTGATGACAATGTGGAGGAGACTCAAGAGGGTGGAAGGACGAGCTACTATGGAAGGCATGAAAGTTGTAGAAGGCATAGCAGCAGAATCTGCAACTACCACCGATGGATCATCAGACTGGCCTACGGTAGTAGTCGACTTACCCTTGTTTTTCGGGTTCCTTGGGTCCTTCAGAGAGTACCAGGAGAAGGGATGCTTAGCCTTTACCTTCGTATCAAAGCTCTTGGGATCCACCCCCGCATCTGTGAGATACTTTGTGATAGTGTTGGGATACGGATATGAGCTTTCACCCTGCCTGATAACCAGAGACATATTGGCCGACATGATGGAACCCACATTAATTGGGTACCCGGACATGATAGATGCAACTAAGACTTCACGGGGGATAGGAAGATTGTTTTCATTTCTGCTTGGGTCTATGCGACTGCATACAAATGTTTGCCACCCTTTTACTTTCAAAGTTGAGGGTGTTCCGCAAAATAGGAACCCCTGTTGTGATCCATGGTGGTGGTGGTCCTGGAGCTGCTAGTATCTCAGCTAGCCAAGGGCGAGCTGCATCACCCAGTGCAAACTTCTCTAAATACTGCACTGGCTACATATCCTCGAGCCCCAAATAAGTGTTCAGGGTGGTCTGATCAAATCGTACTTTTAAGTTCCGCACCTTAGTCCCCTTTTTGATGTGCACCACATTGGCGTAAAACTCCCGGACTAAGTGCTCCTTGGCATCCAATACGCTTTTCGTGAACCATTTCCACCATTTTCTTTCACGAAATTATCTTAACACATTCGGGTTGTATCTATCCAGATCTTTCAACACAAACGGTCACTCAAGAGTGAGCAATCTTTGCTGCCACCACTCTCAGAACCTGTTGAATGCAGTCAAGCTCACAAACCTATCTTCCCAAACTTCCTTCTTCTTTGACTTCTCAAGGCCTGCAACTCTGGTATCACCCCCCCGACTGTCATCCGGAATATCATCATCATCATCAACTGTGACTGGTGCGGCGGGGGCATGAGTAGATGAGGGCTCCGTAGCCTGACTGTTCCCTTCCGATCCATCAGAAGAACTCTCAGAAGAGGTAGGCTTATCTCTCAGTCGGAATCTATCCTGGGGCAGTTGTGGCTGTGATGGCACATCATGTTGCCTTTGCACTGAGTCTCCCTCTAATGCTTCCATAGACGGGGCATATGAACTTGATTCGGAGGGCTACGGATGTCTATCTCAGACTATTGTTGCCTTATTACTAATCATTTTTTGCACGGAGAGTTGTAGGGTACCCCTGCCTCGGCCTCGGGAGGGTTCACCCCTCCCTTTGGAAGTATCACCACGTCCTCTTGATCTAACAATTTTCTGCAATACATAGCAACATGAGTCAATTAAAGTTCAAACACAGACTATAAAATAGTTGCAGAGAAAACAGTGGGCAGGAGGGGGAAGTGTGGCTGTAGAATAGCTTGTGCGGACCGCACAATTTTGGAATGGCGGCATAACAATTGTAGTGAGGTCTACACAATTCTGAGTGCGGCCACATAACTCAAGGCCCAGAAATATCAATTCTCTGAAGTTTTGATCTGCAGACCGCATAATTTTGAGTGCGGCTGCAATTCAGTTTCTGCAGACCGCATAATTTTGAGTGCGGTCCACACAATAAATGCACAGACTTTGCCCTCGCCTAAGGATCTGCGGACCGCACAATTTCTTGTGCGGCCGTACATTTCAAAATTAGACGACACTGAACTTAGGTTTTGCACAACTTAGACATTTTATTGGAAAATTAAACATGATGCACAGTTTACCCATCCCCCAATTATCAACTAGGAAGTTACCCACACAATGTTAAGCACACATGATGATGAATTTGGCATTAGGCTTAAAATTAACTACGCTAACTATGAACAAAATTAAAAAAAGTTGAAAATTTTGAAGATGGATTGAACCTATCAGTGATGTAGCGATGCAAGGAAGGATCAAGAAAGATGAAATAGGTGTGAGATGCTTGAATCAATTTAAGCGCACTGTGCTGGCTTTTGTGTTAAGTGTTCAGAGTGTGTAAAGTTTGACCAGTGTGAGGGGGCTTCTATTTATAGTTTGACCAACTAGGGCAAAAATGCTAAGCTAAGTGCGTCCGCACAATTTTGTGTGCGGTCCACACTCCTTACATGTTACCAATTACCCTTATTGACGATCTGCGGTCCGCGCATTTCTGAGTGCGGCCGCAGATTTTTGTGCGGACCGCACATTTTCTTGTGCGGCCGCATATCGGCTCTTTCTCTGCAATTCAAACTTCAGAGAGTTTGCAATTTTGTGATCTCCAGTTGTGCGGTCACACAATGAATTGTGCGGCCGCAGACTCCTCTCTGTTGTGGCCATCAAGATTGTGCGGTCCGCATAATAAATGTGCAATCCGCACTTTTTTCCATACTTAGCATTTATTTCTGTGCACAGTTCCTGCAAAGAACACTCATTCCTATAACATACTTCAAAACTAGTTAGCACAAGACAAGACCTATCTAAAAAAATGAAGAAGAAGAAAAATAAAAAAAGACATGGGTTGCCTCCCAAGAAGCGCCTGATTTAACGTCGTGGCACGACGCTGATTACCATCAAACACTTGAAATAAATCAATGCCACGACATGGCCATCATCAACCTTTCCCAAATAATGCTTCACCCGGTGACCATTGATTCTAAACACTTCATCATTTTTATTCTGCAAGTCTAATGCACCAAAGGGTGTCACACTCACAACTTCAAACGGGCCACTCCATTTAGACTTCAACTTTCCCGAAAATATTTGTAACCGAGAATTGAACAATAACACAAGATCACCTTCTCTGAACTCCTTGTTCTAAATGTACTTGTCATGGAGGTACTTCATCTTTCCTTGTATAAGGAAGAACTTGTATAAGCATGGTATCGGAATTCATCAAGCTCATTCAATTGTGTCACCCTTAAGTTGGCGGCGACATCCCACTCAAGATTTAGCTTCTTCAATGCCCACATAGCCTTATGCTCAAGTTCCACCGGAAGGTGACAAGCTTTCCCGAACACCAACCGGTATGGAGACATCCCAATCGGAGTTTAGTAAACCGTCCTATAGGCCCATATAGCATCATCAAGTTTTTTCGACCAATCCGTCCAGTTGGCATTCACTATCTTTGACAAAATACTCTTGATCTCCAGGTTGGAGACTTCCACTTGTCCGCTTGCTTGAGGGTGATAGGGGGTCGTGACTTTGTGAGTGACACCATACTTGGTGAGTAAGGTATCAAAAGCTTTGTTGTAAAAGTGTGATCCCCCTTCACTTATAATGGCCTTTGGAGTACCAAACCTATAATGGCCCCACACATAAAAATGTCAATTTCCAAGATGGTGGTGTGGGCCATCTCATTTTTCTTAGAAATCCCACCGGCCCTTTGACATTCATAACAACGCTTGACTAGATCACTTGCGTCCTTGTAGAGAGTAGGCCAATAGAATCCACAACTCAAAACATTCGCCACCGTTCTCTCTCCACCATGGTGACCACCATATGGTGAGAGTGGCAAGCATCAAGAATTTCCACTTGTTCCTCCTCTGGAACACATCTTCGAATCACACCATTAGTATAAATCCTTAAGAGGTACGGTTCATCCCAATAGTAGTCAAGGCAATCCCGTTTGAGTTTCTTCCTTTGGTTTGAAGAGAACACATTCGGTACAATATCACTCACAAGATAATTTGCTAAGTCAGCTAACCGTGGCATCTTAGTCATTGAAGAAGTGGCTCGTCGGGGAAGGAGTCATTGATTTCAAGGCCGTCATGTGGCCTCCCATCCTCCTCCAAGCGAAACAAGTGGTCCGCCACTTGGTTTTCACTACCTTTGCGGTCTTGGATTTCCAGATCGAACTCTTGCAATAAAAGCACCCATCTCATTAACCGCGCATTTGAATCTTTCTTTCTCATTAGGTACCGAAGTGCCACATGATCCGTGTGGACAATCACCTTTGTACCCATCAAGTACGGGCAGAACTTTTCCATAGCAAAAATAATAGCAAGGAGCTCTTTTTCGGTCACTGTGTAATTGACTTGGGTATTGTTCATGGTCTTACTAGCATAGTACAACGGATGGAAGATTTTGTTGATACGTTTCCCCAAAACTACTCGGACCGCCACATCACTAGCATCACACATGAGCTCAAAAGGCAAGCTCCAATTCGGAGCGGTGATGATAGGAGTGGTTGTCAATTTGAACTTGAGCAATTCAAATGCCTTTATGCAATCCTCGTTGAAATGGAATTTGGCATCTTTCTCCAATAGCTTACACAAAGGGTTCACCACTTTGGAAAAATCCTTGATGAAACGGCGGTAGAACCCCGCATGACCCAAGAAACTCCTCACTCCCTTCACGGATGTTGGGGGTGGAAGTTTAGAAATCACCTCTGTTTTGGCCTTGTCGACCTCAATACCATTTTTAAAATTTTGTGGCCAAGGACAATGCCTTCCTCGACCATGAAGTGACATTTCTCCCAATTGAGTACCAAGTTCGTTTCTTCACATCTTTCCAAGACCTTATCCAAATTTTTCAAGCAATCATCAAAAGAATTCCCGACCACTGAAAAATCATCCATGAAGACATCAAGGGAATCATCCACCATGTCTGTGAAGATAGCCATCATACACAGTTGAAAAGTCATTGGTGCATTGCATAAACCAAATGGCATCCGCGAGAATGCAAAAGTACCATAGGGACATGTGAAAGTAGTCTTCTTTTGATCCTCCGGAGCAATAAAAATTTGATTGTAGTCGAAATACCCATCAAGGAAATAATAGAAATCATGGCCGGCCAACCTATCAAGCATTTGATCAAGGAAGGGAAGTGGGAAATGATCCTTCCTTGTGACTTTGTTGAGTTTGCGATAGTCCATACACACTCTCCACTCCATCACCGTTCTTGTAGGAATCAACTCGTTCTTATCATTGGTTACCACCATCATGCCCCCTTTCATTGGGACACATTGCACCGGAGAGGTCCACAAACTATCGGAAATGGGGTAAACAACCCCGGAATCCAACCACTTTATGATCTCCTTTTTGAACACCTCTTGTATTGCTTCATTTAGTCTTCTTTGATGTTCAACGGGAGGGTTTGGCATCCTCCTCTAAAATAATTTTGTGCATGCAAAAGGTGGGGCTTATACCCCGAATATCTGCCAATGTCCATCTAATAGCTTTCTTCCTCTTTTTTAGCACCGCCAATGTGGAGTCTACCTGCACGTTAGTCAAATAAGAGGAAAAAATAGCTGGTAAAGTAGAACAAGGGCCAAGGAATTCATACCTGAGATGTGGAGGCAATGGCTTTAACTCCAAAGTGGGAGGCTTCTCTATTGAGGGCTTTGTTGGAAAAGTCTTCCGATTTTCAAGATCCAAAGACAATTTGCGGGGTTCATAAGTGTAAGACCTCATTCCTTGCAATGCATTCACACATTCCACATAGCCATCCTTCTCATCATCATCAAGGTTGAGCAAAATGTACTTCAAATTATCATCCACATTCATTATGGCACTAGTATCATCAATAATCATATTGACTACCAAGTCCACAAACGAACAAACTTCATTGCTATTCGGTTTCCTCATAGATTTGAACACGTGGAAAACCACCTTTTCATCACCCACCCAGAAAGTGAGCTCACTGGCTTCCACATCAACAAGAGCCTTCCCCGTAGCAAGGAAAGGTCTCCCTAGAATAATAGGTACCTCATAGTCTACTTCACAGTCAAGAATCACAAAGTTCGCCGGGAGGATGAATTTATCAACACGAACCAACACATCATCAATAATACCCAATGGTCTCTTCATAGTACGATCCGCCATTTGTAACCTCATAGATATGGGTCTTGGTTGCCTAATTCCCAAAGTCTTGAAAAATAAGTAGGGCATCAAATTGATACTTACCCTAAGATCACAAAGAACTTTTGCAAAGTCGGCGCTTCCAATAGTACAAGGGATTGTAAAAACACCGGGATCTTCTAATTTAGGAGCCATTGAGTGCACAATTGCACTCACTTGATGTGTCATCTTTATAGTCTAACAATTCATCGTCCTCTTATTTGTCACCAAATCCTTTATGAACTTTGCATAAACGGTCATTTGCTCTAAAAGCTCAACCAATGGCACATTAATAGATAGGCTTTTCATCATGTCAATGAACTTTTTGAATTCGTTCTCGCCATTTTTCTTGGCAAGCCTTTGAGGGTATGGAGGAGGAGGCCTTGGCATTGGTGCCTTAGCTTTTGGCACTACCGGTTCCAGTATATCTACAATGTGCTCTCTAGACGGGTTCACTCTCTTTGTGCTGCGAGTCTCCCAGACACTGGCGAGTCTCAACAACTAGAAGCAGACAACTACTGCAAACTAGTCTGACCTATCCAGTGCTATTGCAGCTCTGACCACTACCTCCGCACCCCAGATTCCTCCGTCAGTGGATGAAACATTGAAGAAAATATTGGAGAATCAAAAGACCATCATGTTCACCTTGGTGGCACATGGGGGAGCAATTGAGGAGCTTGGCAAGCAGGTAAAGAAGATGAGGAAATCTCAGGCTTCGAGAAAATCAGTTGACAAATTGAGACGAGAAGTGACCAAGATAACAACCGTTGGGGATCTTCCATTTGACTTACTGATGGATACAAAACCATCAGTACCAGCAGACCCAACAGCATCAGTGGCACCAACTGGCTAGTTTGAGGAGCCACACCGCGCTAGCCACACCGCTGAGGCGGTGCTACAGATGTTCATCAACCCAGCCACTCCCCGATCAAAGTATGATGAGATCCAGTTGGAGGAGCCTGATGCTGCTATGGATACCGAGACCACATAGGGAGTCCTCTCTATTATTTCCCCTCCTTATTTTGACTTTTGTTAAGCATTGAGTACAATGCTTATTCTTATTCAGGGGGTGGTCTATTTTGATTTGATATGACATTTGACATTGGCCTGTAATAACTATAATACTCTCTTTTTATTTTTATTTTCATTATGTATATATTCTTCTCTCTCTATTGATGTATATATTCTTTTATCCTTTTTCGATTTGTATATTCATTTTTTGCTTTCAGTAGTTTATTTCATAGCTTCTTTATTCTGTTTTCTTAATAGTCTAACTTCTTATTTACTTTAATAGCCTCTTTTGATTTAGTAGCTTATTTTCATGTTTTAGTGATCAATAAGCCTTTGGTTTTTTTAATGCCACGGTTCTTTCCAAAGGTGGTTTTCGTGTGAACCGGGTGACTCTTCCAAACGATGGATGGAGTGACAACCTTCTTAAGGGATTGAGTCCATTTTTGTTGTTTAGGTAAGAACAGTAGTAATAATGAATAAGAGGACCTAATTGAGTCAAACTAGAAAGGTCAAACATGCTTCACTTGGTACCAACACACTTAACTACATACATGCTTATGATTAAAAACAAGTTCTTGGAAAGATATAACTCTAGTTAGTAACCTTTTGACTCTTGTGTTGACTTAATCAATCATCGAGTGGTATAGTTGAACCATTAGTGATTTTCAATCTCGAATATGGTGGTTGTGGGCCCTCGACTCTATCCTCTTTGACAATCCAGTTGTGTGAGAGGTGAGATGTTCTGTTGCTAGTCCAAGTACCTGTGCGAATGGTCTAGAACATGCCCTGAATGTGTTTCTAGGCAAAATTTTAAGTTTTGCTTGGCTTGAGAAGTGATTGTAGGCTCTCCTTAACCCGTTTTGAAATTTTCCATGGCCCAACAATGATGTTATCCATAGTCAACCCTTTTGAGCCTAAAGCCTTTCTCATTTAAAAATCATGTTACAAGTCTTTACCTGTTTTGTAGCGATCCTCTCTTGGCACCCGAGCTTTCCTTAGAACTCATGAGAAGCAATTGGCTAAACCATAAGTTAGGGGGAGAGACGAGAAGTTTGAAAGTGATATCAAGGTACAAAAAATGAAAAGAAATGAAGAAAAGGAAAGGCAAAGAAAAAAAAGAAATAAAGAACAAAAGAAAAATGCAAAAAGAATGTGAATAAATTGAGGAGTTTAAGGGATTCAAAGAGAAGCAAAAAAAAATAAAAATGCAAAGCATGGAGAAAACAAAGAAGGATAAAAATGAATATCATAACCATGAAAGAGTGATGTCAAGTCTCTCTAGTTCCCCTAAGGAAGAAGAAAATGCCTCAAACAGTCGGCAAAGCATGAGGAAAAAAGAGAAAATGGAGTGCTTAAGGAAAGATGAACCCATTATATTCCAACATTTACTACCTTAGTCCAAAAGCCTTCATTACATACCGAAAATGCGTACGTGATTTCAAGCAGAGTGAACTTACATTAGTGGTGATTTACATGACGTACTTGTGACATTCTTTTGAGAGAGATGAGCGATCTTTTCACAAATCCTTGTATTGAGTGCTACATTCTTAAGTGAGATAAGATAACAGAGAGTAGAGGAGGATGAATTTGGGATCCACAATGACCTACATGAAAGAGCGAACTTCCTTGATGAGTAAAGTCAACTCTTGATGCTCAAGTGTCACATTAGAACTATTTGTGCTTAAAACATCAAAACATTGCCTTGTTGATAATTCATGAGTATGTGGATAATTGTTGGTCCAAATTGATGTGTGTTTGATTCACCGTAGATTAGCTAGAATAGATTTATTTTGTGGAGGTGGGAATTACCTTATTTGCTTGAGGACAAGCAAAAGCTTAAGTTTGGGGTAGTTGATAAGTGGGGATTTTGACTAATTATTTGCGTCTTTTGACTTTTGTTTTAGTTCATAAATGTTTGAAGGTATTCCCGAAAACTGTTGAAATATACTTACTTACATGAGCATTGGTAAATGAGCCATTATGATGAAATCCAACTCAAGAAGGAGTGCTTTTGAACAAGGACAAAAATCAAGCACACAGGATCAAGTGCGGGCCGCAGAATTCTATCTGCGGCCACAAAATATGAAGAAGAATCAACAGAGCTTTAGTGTAAAGTGCGGACCGCACAATAATTGTGCGGCCTCAGAAGTCAAAGTTCAGAGAGTTTTAAATTCAAACCCAACTAGAACTGCGGACCGCACTATAATTGTGCGGCAATAAAAATCAAATGTGCGGCCGCACCCAAAATTATGCGGACCGCAGAACACAAGAGATGCGGCCGCTACCCAGAATTGTGCAGCCGCATAATCTACTCTTGTCAAGAGCTGAAGAAAAGTGCGGACCGCACACAAAATTGTGTGGCCGCAGAACCTCCGAAAGGGCAATTTTGTCCGAAAATTCTAGCTTTGTATAAATAGACTACTTTCATGAAATTCGGTCAAGTTTTTGAATACCAGAAAGTCTGTAGCCGTTTTTCTTTACTATTTTAGGCAACTTTAGTTTATATTGTGGATTTTTCATTGGAGTTTCATTTATTAATCATTCAATATGAATTTTATTATTTTTTCTTCTTTATTTACTTCATTACCCACTATGAGTAGCTAAATTTCTAGCTAGGTTTGTGACCTAACCCTAGTGTAGGAACCTAATGGGTGTTTGACTTACGGCTTGTTTGTGGTTGAGTGTGTATTATTTAGCCTAGTTCTTGCTATAATTGTAGAATTAATGGTTACAAATATTGGTTCAAGCCTATTTGACTTGGTCTCTACTTGAGAAAGAAAGACTTAGTCTAGGAAAATTTGGCTAACAAGAGTTTGGGATGAAATCAAGAGATTGATAGTCCCAATTAAAGGGTTGAACCTAGAGATAGTAAAACCCGACTTGAGCAATTTGTCAACAGTTTAGTTCAATACCCATTTGGACTTAAGAAATCCAAATTGGGCAAAACCACTCTCTTACCGAGTGGTATTGAGTGGGTATTTGAGAGTTGATAATAATACACCCCGACCAATGAAACTCTCTCTAAAGCCTACAACCCGTTAGGCAAACACCTAGGTGGAAGTCACAACAAAAACATTCTTCTCTAGTTTCATATTTTTCAATTGCAATCCTTAGTATAATTTTAGAAGTAAAATCAAAACAAAGTTTGTGGAAGTGCAACTTAGACAATTCACGTGCTTAGACCAAATGCATACCACTAATCTCATCTACGCTCCTTGTGGATTCGATCCCGACTCTTAGTTGGGTATTATTATTGCAATCGACCGCTTCACAATCCCAATTTGAGGTGTGACTTGGGCGAGATTAATTTTTGGCGCCGTTGCCGGGGAGCAAAGAAACAGATTTAGCTATATATTTCGCTTTGTGTGTGAATTGTCTTTTCTTCTTTCCGTGTGACTAATCTTTTTGGTGAAACAATTGTAGGTGAAACAATGGCTCTCAACAATAATGTTCCTCTCAGAAACATGCCTTTTGGGGATGTGGACGTGGAAGAAGACCAAGTTGAAGAGGTTTGTCTTGAACCTCAAGCAAATAGATGAGGCCGACCGCCTCAAGACAACATTCCCGTCCACCCCTAAATACATTAAGAACGGCTCCACACCGGGTGTTGCCGAATGAAGGGTATGCAAGTGCCATAGTCCCGGCCTGCATTAGGGCAGGCAACTTTCAAATCACAAATATTATGCTCACATTGCTAGAGCAACGAGGATTCTTCACTGGGGCTCCAAATCAAAATGCGTACAAATACTTCAAAGGATTTGTGGACACTTACTGGGGGAGTAAACAGACAAACGTCTCCGAGGATGCTTTAAAGTTGAGGCTATTTCCTTTCTCTCTATGAGGGAAAGCCTTGGATTGGTTAGAAAGGTTGCCAAACCATTCCATCCATACATAAGATGAATTGTTGGAGAAATTTATTTCCAAGTTCTTTTCTCCCGGGCATATGGTTACTCTTAGAGACGAGATTCTAGCATTCAAACAAGAACCCAATGAGCCTTTGTATGAGATATGGGAGAGGTGCCGAACTATGGTGAAAGAGTGCCCGAACAATGACATGATGGAGTCTATGATTCAACAAACTTTTTATAGGGGGATCAATACTACCAATCAATGCGTGGTCAACCAACTTTCCGCTGGAAATTTCATGACAACACCATATGCCGAAGCTTTTGAAATCTTAGATGAAATGTCGGATACTTCATCGGCATGGCAAAGTAGAGAAATGTTCCTCAAGGTGATCCAAATGTGATTCACCTACATAAAGAATTGCATGATCATGGGCAAGCAATTGCCGAGTTGACCACTACAATGAATCAATTAGCCAAAGCTCAACTTCAACAAGTTCAAGGTCCTAAGCAAGTAAATACAATGTAGGGTGTCAATATGATGGTAAACAAGAAAAGACAAAAGGGTCAACAAGTGCAAAACCGTGCGGAACAATATATGCAAGAAGATAGTTGGTTTGACCAAGATGAATCTTTCAATGAACAAGAGGATGAAGTACAATATATGTGAACAACTTCCAAGGGCAAAGAAACACCTCTCAAGGACCGAATCAACAACATTGGCAATCTCAAGGTAATCAAGGGAATTGGAACAATCAAAACAACCAAGGTAATCGAAGCAATCAAGGAAATTGGAAAGTACGGATCACACACAGAATTGTGCGGCCGCAGAACCTCCGAAAGGGAAATTTTGTCCGAAAATTCCAGCTTTGTATAAATAGACTACTTTCACGAAATTAGGTCAAGTTTTTGAATACCAGAAAAACTGTAGCCGTTTTTCTTTACTCTTTTAGGCAACGTTAGTTTATATTGTGGATTTTACGTTGGATTTTCATGTATTAATCATTTAAAATGAGTTTTATCATCTTGTTTCTTTATTTTCTTCATTACCCACTATGAGTAGCTAAATTTCTAGCTAGGGTTGTGACCCAACCCTAGTGTGGGAACCTAATAGGTGTTTTACTTAGGGCTTGTTTATGGTTGGGTGTGTATTATTTTCCCTAGTTCTTGCTATAATTGTAGAATTAATGGTTGCAAACATTGGTTCAAGCCTATTTGGCTTGGTCTCTACTTGAGAAAGAAAGACTTAGTCTAGGAAAATTTGACTAACAAGAGTTTGGGATGAAATCAAGATTTTGATAGTCCCAAATAAAGGGTTGAACCTAGAGATAGTAAAACCCGACTTGAGCAATTTGTCAACTGTTTAGTTCAATACCCATTTGGACTTAAGAAATCCAAATTGGGCAAAATCACTCTCTTACCGAGAGGTATTGAGTGGGTATTTGAGAGTTGATTGCTATAATACACCCCGACCAACAAAACTCGCTTTAAAGCCTTCAACCTGTTAGACAAACACCTAGGTGGAAATCACAGTCCTAGACCCTTTATAAATTTGAAAAACAACAACAAAAACATTCTTCTCTAGTTTAATATCTTTCAATTGCAATCCTTAGTATAATTTTAGACGTAAAATCAAAACAAAGTTTGTGGAAGTGCAACTTAGACAATTCACGTGCTTAGACCAAATACATACCACTAATCTCATCTACGCTCCCTGTGGATTCGATCCCGACTCCTAGTGAGGTATTATTATTGCAATCGACCGCTTCACAACCCCAATTTGAGGTGTGACTTGGACGAGATCAGTCACATATAGAGATAGTCTCCGCCCTGGAGAAGCTCGGACCAAAAGTGAAGTGGCCGCCAAAGATGAGATCAGACCCTAATACCAGAAAGTCTGATGCCCTATGTGAGTTCCACTAGGAACGAGGGAACAAAATGAAAGACTACATTGCCCTAAGGCAGGAGGTCGTGAATATGCTACGACAAGGACATCTTAAAGAGCTTCTAAGCGATAAGGGAAGAACCAATTTTGCCAGATGGCGCGAACATCAAGGGCCACCCAAACCACCATCACCAGCCCATAGCATCAACATGATCATCGGAGACTACGTCTCTATTAACAGCGTGAAGTTCACCACTACACACAAGCTCAAGCGATCCATCACCCGCGAAAGGTACGATGAACTCGAAAAAAGTATCATCTTCGACAAGTTGGATGCCGAAGGTTTGGTCTTTCCTCATCATGACGCTCTCATTATTACTGTACAAATTTTGGATACTGATGGTAAATGTATTATGATTTATGTAAGAAGTAGAGCGTATATTATTCATCCCCGAGTAATTACCCAAATGCAACTCGGGGATAAGACTGTGTCGCGCTGCATCACGCTAACTGGTTTTAACAATTCAGTTGAACGGACATCCGAGGAAATTACTATCACGTTTTGGCCGGCGGTGTAACTCTAGAAACAACATTTAACATCATGGACCAAGGCACCGCGTACAACGCCATACTGGGACGACCGTAGATACACCCCATGAAGGCCATCTCATTCAGCTTATACCAAATCATCAAATTCCCAACTCCATGGGAGATATTCAGCATACAAGGAGAGCAGCGTACATCCCGGGAATGCTACCGCGTTGCTTTAGTGTCACGACCCGAAATTCTCACCTTCGGGACCGTGATGGCGCCTAATATTTTACTTGCTAGTCAAGCCAACGTTATAATATAATTAGTCATTTTAACAAAATTTTAAATTAATTAAATAACAAGAATTCAAATGCAGAAATAAAGTCTGAAATATAGTGAATAATGCATAATAGTCGCGATATCTAAATACCATCCCAGAACTGGAGTCACAATCGCACGAGCTTCTAGAATAATACAAATAAAGGTCTGAATAAAATTCAATCTGTTTGAAATATAGTACACAACTGAGATAATATAGAAGGGGACTTTAGAATTGCTAACGCTGTGCAGTTATACCTCAAGTCTCCACTAGTAGTTGTATTCGGGCAGATCTATAGTACGTCGCTGGGACCAACTTCGAAATCTGCACAAGAGGTGCAGAGTGTAGTATCAGTACAACCGATCCCATGTACTGGTAAGTGTCGAACCTAACCTCGACGAAGTAGTGATGAGGCTAAGGCAGGTCACTTACATTAACCTGTACACAATAATAGTAATAACAACAATAATAGAAATGAATCAGGTAATTCATTTTAACAGTTGAAGCCAACTCAGCAGTCAGAACAAATTATTATTTTCATCAATTTCCGTTGCGGCGTGCAACCCGATCTCACAATATATTCATATTCAATTCTGTTACGGCGTGCAACCCGCTCCTCCAATATATTCATTTCAGTCAATTCTGTTGCGGTGTGCAATCCGTTCCTCCAATATATTCATTTCAATTAATTCTGTTGCGGCGTGCAACCCGTTTCTCCAATATATTCATTTCAATTAATTCTGTTGCGGCGTGCAACCCATTCCTCCAACATATTCATTTCAATTAATTCTGTTGCGGCGTGCAACTCGATCCTCCAATATATTCATTTCAACTCTTAAATGTAATAAACTACTCCAATAAATACCACGTTCAATGAAAAACTATTAAGCATCAAGGTATACAATAATTATAATTCATTTATGAAACAAACAATGACAAGTAGCAATTAATTGTAGAAATTAGGGATAAAATAGGCAGTTTAATATTTAATATGCTAAATGTCAAGTAGCAATTAATGCACATAATTCAAATGAGCATATAACAATAATTGTAGGAATTCAAGAATTAATATATAACACAGAATATGAGAGAAACCATTATTATAATAATTAATTCGTGTATTAAAACAATTTATGATATTTAATAATTATGCAAACAATTAATTTGACAAAGTATATGCACTCGTCACCTTGCCTATACATCATTACACATGAAATTCACATGGCAAATAATTCAAGGGTTCTATTCCCTCTAGTCAAGGTTAACCACGACACTTACCTCGCTTTGCAACCAATTTCAAGATTCCAATAAACCTTTGCCTCGTTAATTCGTATCGGAAAGCTTCAAATCTAGTCACAAACAATTCAATATACTTAACACAAATCGTAGAAATTAGTTCCATATGAATTTACTAATTTTACGGATAAAAACCAAAATTCATGATAAAATTTGACAGTGGGACCCATGTCTCGAATCTCAGAAAAAACCACAAAATCTGAACACCCGTTCCGATACCCGTTCGGATTGACCTTCAAATATTCGTTTTACATTTCTCGAAGATTTTGTAAAAATCTAATTTTTCTTCCATAAATTCACAGATTCATGATATAAATGAGTATGGAATCATGAAATATAATCAATATAGGATAAGGAACACTTACCCCAATATTTCCCCGTGAAAATCGCCTAAACAGAGCTCCCCAAACTCAAAAATGAGTAAAATGGCTAAACGCCTCGTTTTATGGGATCTGTGACGTTTTCGAGCGCCACAAGTAGTGTGGGGCGCTGCCTGGCGCACTTTCCAGAACACTAATATTTCCCAGCGCTAGGGCTAGTGCCCCACGCTACCCTGGTCGCTGGCGGCTACGAAAAATCTTTCCTGACATGGAAATGGACATAACTCTCTAATACGATGTCCGAATTCGACAATTCTTTTTGCTATGGCTCCACAATTTCAATACGGATCTAATGCTTCATCAAAACTGAATTTGGAACTTATTTGGTTAGTGGGATACCACTTATTCTTGAAGAAACGACGTCGAAATGTTCTAGAAATGCCAAAATTAAATTCCGTTAACCATCTGAAATCCACCCGAGGACCTCAGGACCTCAACCAAATATACCAGCAAGTCCTAAAATATCATACGGACTTAGTCGAAACCTTAAATCACATCCAACAACATTAAAAACATGAATCCCACATAGATTCAAGCCTAATGGACTTTGAAACTTTCAATTTCTACAACGACTCAGAACTCGAATCTGATTCCGATATCCATAACGTCAACCCCGTGGTCAAAGTTTAGAAACTCTTAGCTTTTAGATTTCTAGTTCCTGTTAAATGGTCATAACTTGAGCTAGGGACCTCCAATTTAAATTTCGGGCATACGTCCAAGTCCCAAATCACGATACAGACCTACTGGAATTGTCAAAATACTGATCCGAGTCCATTTGCTCAAAATATTGACCAAAGTCAATTCAGTTGAGTTTTAAGGCTCTATTTGATATTTTAATCAATATTTCATATAAACACTTTACAAAATATTATACGGAATGTGCTGTTAGAAAAAGTACCTGAGCTGGTAAATAAGTGTGTATTTTTACTCTGCATGTCTGACTCGGACTCCCAGGTAGCTGTCTCAAATGATTGACCTCTCCATTGCAATCAAACTGAAGGATAACTCTTAGACCTCAACTGTTGGACCTGCCGGGCTCGAATAGCTACAGGTTCCTCCTCAAAAGTCAAATATTTGTTCAATTAGACTGAGCTAAAATCTAACACATGGGATGGATCACCATGATATTTCCGTAGCATAGACACATTTAACACCAGATGAACCGCTGATAAACTAGGTGGTAATGAAAGCCTATAGGCTACTTCGCCCACCCTTTCAAGAATTTCAAAGGGTCCAATATACCTAGGGCTCAGCTTGCCCTTCTTTTTGAACCTCATTACACCTTTCATAGGTGAAACCCGGAGTAATATTCTTTCTCCAATCATGAATGCAATATCACGAACTTTACGGTTGGCATAACTCTTTTGCCTAGACTGAGCTGTGCGAAGTCGATCTTGAATAACCTTGAACTTATCCAAGGCATCCTGTACCAAATCGGTACCCAAAAGAATCAGCTGCGACAATGGACCCCAATTCACGGGAAAGAAAGTAGCCAAACTTTTCGAAAAATGGCATATCAAAAGAATACTCTCAACCCCGTACCACCCCTCGGGCAACGGGCAAGCAGAGACCTCCAACAAATCAACACTAATCATCATGAAAAATAAGCTCAAGGATGCCAAGGGACTGTGGCTGGAAGTCCTACCATAAGAATTGTGGGCATACCGAACAACTCCGAAAACTAGCACAGGAGAGACGCACGACTTTTTGGTCTACGGGACCGAGGCAGTAATACCAGTCAGAGAGCCCAGCCTAAGGTACTCCCACGAGAGTGGCACAAGCAATAACGCGGGCCAAAGGCAGAAACTCGACGAAGTCGACGAACGAAGAGATATGGCTTATATAAGAATGATCGCCCAAAAACAGCAAGCAGAACGCTATTATAATAAGAAAGCAATGGTCAGGCCGCTCAAAGTCGGGGACTACGTACTGAATGCTACAACCTAAGAGAGCAAAGATCCCAAGGAATGTAAGCAGGGAACAAATTGGGACGGTCCGTACAAAATCATAGCAAAAGCGAATAAAGGATCATTTTAGCTAGAAACAATGGGAGGAAAGCTACTACCAAACAACTGGAATATCAACCACCTCAAGTCGTACTCTTTTTTCCCTCACTTGAGTTTTGTCCCAGTTGGGTTTTCTCAAAGAGATTTTTAACGAGGCGATGAAGGGAACACTCCAAGTTAAAGTACGCGAAGGCCAAGCCCTGGTTACTATTTCATTGCTCAACCTCTCGCTACTCTCCAGATCGACCAATGAAGGTACTAGATAGACTGGGACTTGGACTGGAATGCCAGCCAACACCCAAAATCTGTAATATTCTCCAAGTATGTAACAAATGCAACTAAACCAAGGCAATAAACTTTACATTTACCAGCGCATTTCTCTCAAATTCAGGTTATGTTCTACCTCGCTCGACTAACACTTACCGACCCTCGGCCATAATTAAATTCAGGTAATGTTTGACCTCACTCGATCTAACACCTACCGTCCCTTGGCCATAATTAAATTCAGGTTATGTTTGACCTCGCTCGAACTAACACCTACCGACCCTCGACCATAATTAAATTCAAGTTATGTTCGACCTCGCTCGAACTAACTCCTACCGGCCCTCGGCCATAATTAAATTCAGGTTATGTTTGACCTCGCTCGAACTAACACCTACCGGCCCTCGGCCATAATTAAATTCAGGTTATGTTCGACCTCGCTCGAACTAGCACCTACCGGCCCTCGGCTATAACTAAACTCAGGTTGTGTTAGACCTCGCTCGAACTAACATCTGCCGGCCCTGGGCCACATCTAAGTTCAGATATGTTCGACCTCGCTCGAACTAACATCTACTGGCCCTCGACCGAGACTAAGTTCAAATATGTTCAACCTCGCTCGAACAAGAAACAGAAGCAAAAAACACGCAAGTACAGAAAAACTAATCATAGAAAAGGAAATAGATGCAGAAACCAATCTTGGCATTCCATTTCATACTTAAACATCTTTTACAAAGGATCATGAAGACGCCGACAAAAGTACAGTAGCTTACAACAAAAACAAAAAGAGGAGAAAAACTATTGGTCGCCGCCATCGGGATCTTCTGCACCTCCACTACCCTGACCGCCGATGCCTGGGCCATCTCTATCCTCTTCTTCATCATCATCATCGCCCTCAGGGTATGCATCATCATACCAGGCGTTCTCTTTAAGTTGGTCCACGCCCCCATCCCCCTCATCATCACCAACCTCAGGCGTGGCGGGATCATATCCACAAGCAACCCGAGCCTCGCGCACCTTAACATAAATGTCATCGAGGGCGACCACAAAAATGGACCCCACCTTACAAAAATCTCGAAACACGTCCAACTGTGCTTCATCATGAATCAATTCTCGAGGAATGTTTGGGAAATTTACATTACGGGAGGAAGACGGCTGCGCAAGCACTTGAGCCTTTTCAGCCTCTAAAGCGGCCACCCGGACCTAGAGGAGGGAGTTGTCTTTTTCCATCTCTTTGATACTCTCCTCCAACCTATCTTATTTTGCCTTCGCCGTAGATTGATCAATCTCCCGCTCGGTCCGGAGAGTCCTATTCTCCAACTCTAACATCTCCGATTTTCTCCGAGCCTCCAAACGGGAAGACTCTGCCTTCTCAAGATTGCTCTGCTTCTCGGCGACTTCGCCATGAAGGACCTCCATCTGTAGCCGTCACTCCTCAAATTGCCTGCGTAGCTCGACCACTTGCGTCTGAGGTCGCCACATTAGGCCTCTACGGCTCTGCTGACTTTGAGTTCTTCTTCCCTAGTTCTCAACGACCTCTCAAGGACACTACACTTCTCGATGACTCTCACCAGCTCGTCATTGTTCTAATTCAATTCAACACGAAGGGCCTGCAAATTGCCACCTCACCAAACCGCCTGCGAAATTCCCGGTACTTGCCGAAGTACTCGAAATATTTGCGTTTCAACCTCTCAAATATTTCGTTATGCTTCTCCTCCCTTCGAGCGCTTTCAATCTCCAAAATCATGTTCTGCAGTCATAAAAAGCAAAAATAGGAAAGAAAAAATGAGAATACCCCTGCTAATAAAGGAAAACCACTAAACAAAAAAACAGACAGAAAGACGAATCCCTAAAATACTCACCCTGAGAGCAAGGCCAGCTATGCTCCTCGACAAGGTAACATCATCCAGCTCTTTGAGGGTTTCAACCTCTATGTTAGAGCAAAGAGGGCCGAGGGCAGGGACTACGTTCTCTTGAAGAATCTTCAGGGAATATCCAGCCCAGACCTCTTGAAGAAGCCCGACCACTCACGAATCCCTGTTTTGTGAGGGAGGAGCCGAATAATGCAAATTAGACCAAATCCTAAGGGGTAATTCCCCATTTACAAAGTTAGGCAAGATACTTACCTCAAGAAAGCTAAGTCACTACTCTAAGAAGCCCTTTTCATGTGAATAAACTTCCATACAGCTTGAATCTAGCCAAAACAACATAATAATATCAATAGAAGTCATAGGAAACAAGGTCAAACAATAAAGCTAATATCTTAGTTCAATTATGCAAAGTCAACCCCGAACTCGCACCCCGGAACCCGACAAAACTCATAAATTCCAAACACTAATTCCAATACGATTCCAAATAATGTGTTTCGTCCAAATCCGACCTCAAATCATCAATTTTTACTTTAGAAAGGTTTTTACTAAAATTCCTAATTACTTCACTTAGATTCATCAATCAATCACTAAAATCAAGGTTGGAATCATGAATAACAAATAAATCTGAGTAAAAAATACTTACCCTAATTCAAATCATGAAAATCCCTCTGAAATTGCCCAAATCCGAGCTCTAGATCTAAAAATGTGATAAAATAACCAAAACCCTCAAAAACATATTTAAGGGTCTGCCCAGTGATACCCTTCGCGATCGCGGAACCTATGTTGCAATCGCAAAGCACAAACAAGAAGCTGCCTCTGAAGACCTTTCGCGAATGCGAGGACCTGGTCGCGGATGCGATGCCTAGCACTGCTGAGCCTACGTGAACGTTGTCCTTCACACGCGAACGCGAAGGCTAAAGGCGTGACGCACCCAACCAGTCTCCCCTTCTATGCGAACACGACTCCTCATCTACGAATGAGAAGGCCACTGACCCTCCTACCCCGCAAACGCGACCATCCCATCGCGAATTCAAAGAGAAAACACATCTGCCATCAAATACCCTCCGCGAAAGCGACTGCCTTGTCGCGATCGCTATGAAGAAAACCAGACACGTGTATCACTAGTCCAAAACACGTGAAAATAATTCAAAACCCATCTGAAACACACACTAGGCCCCTAGGACCCGTCCAATCACACCAACCAATCCCAAAACATAACATCGGACCTACTCAAGGCCTCAAATCACACAAAACAATATCAAAACCACGAATCACACCTCAATTCACACCTAAGGAACTAATCTAAATTTCCAAATTTAAAATTTACATCAAATGACCTCAAATTTTGCATGCAAGTCCCAAATGACACAACAGACTTATTTCAACTTCTGGAATCACAATTTGAACCCGACATCTTCAAAGTCAACTGTTGGTCAAACATATCAACCTTCCAAACCTTCAACTTTCCAACTTTCGCTAAATAGAACCAAATCAACCTAGTGACCTCCAAATCCAAATCTGCACATACTCCTAAGTTCAAAATTACCATATGAACCTATTGGAGCCATCAAAATGTCATTCCGGGATCGTCTACACAAAAGTCAAACTCCGGTCAATTATAACTTAAACCTCCAACCAAGGGACTAAGTGTCCTAATTTAATCCAAAACTTCTCTGAAATCAAACCAACCACCCCGACAAATTAAATAATCACAAATATACATACGAAAAGCTTCAAAAGGAAAAAAGGTGCTCAAATACACAAAACGACCGGTGGAATCGTTACAATATTTTTCTAGGAAACTTCAAGATGTTCTCAGTAGTTTAACTGTAAGTTTGGAGGTGAAGTTAGAGAAAGTAATTTCTTAATTTTAGCCAATGTGGCTGCACGTTCTTCATTTAAAATGTTGAAACTTTGCAACTAAAAATCTTGGCCAAAGATCTTCCTGTTATATTATCCTAATAATTTTTCTTTGTCAACTTTAATATAAAATTCAACTTATTTTGTTGTGGGTTTCGTTTCAACTTTGGAAACGTTGTGTTGCCTTTTGCAAGTGGTTGCGATATCTCGCTCGAACTTCAAACAAGATACAAAATCTTGAAGATACGAAATATAATTCGTTTGTGTTACAATTTGGAATATTATACAGCTGTATATGTTTGCGGAGATATGTCAACTAGGTCACATTATAATGGGCAGTGTTTGACAAACAACCTTTCCTTAGATATGTTACATTGCCATTATAGATTATATCTTCCAAAGTAAGGACCATGAAATAATGTTTATTCTTACTTCATAAAAAACAAAAACAAATAATGCTCTTCTTCTAGTTGACAAGTTGCCAGGTGGGCACTCCATCAACTAGACGTGCATCAATATTATATTTGTAGGAAGAAATAAAATGGAACATATACAATAAAATATAAATAATTTTTTCCACAATATAAACAGTTTAAAAATGTTAGAAACGAATAGCATCAGGAGCGAATGTTCGGTATATATTATGAATTTATCTGAACTAAGTAGCTTTGGTTTAAATTGAATCACTTTGCCGCGACGAATGAAGCTTGAGTTAAAGAAGGAAATGAAACTCCTATCAAATATAAAGTTTAAAGAGAACATTTGAACGCATCATGCTTGCATAGAGAACTCAACAAATATACTTCAGACTTAAGTTAAGATTTTCATAAAAATCTTATCAAGAAATTAGAATTAGAATTAGAATTGATCGTATATAATGAGTTGGTACTCTTTTTCACATCTTTGTGTCACTTTCCATGTCAAGTTGAATTTATTTTAAATATTTTTTTTATGTCAAGTTGAATTAATTCTCGTGTCTTATGTTTTCCTCTGTACTTGCCAATCTCAGTGAAAGAAACAAAAATAGTCTGTAGACACCAAGAATTTATAAAAAATGTGACTAAAACTAAAAATTTAATTAAAAATGTGAGTATGCATGCATGTAAATTTACATGATTTAAGAAGTCTTGCTTCAATAATAAAGAGTATAAGCTAAGGTAGAGCCGTAAATGATTAAGATGTGAAAAGCTTGGAAAATTTGGTCAGAGCCAAAGCTATGAGTTCGATGAACTCATAAGTTGTACACTAACCCTGATATAGGGGGACTACTCTTATTTACACTTTTAATAGTAACGTATAACGCAGTACTAGAAAACTGGCAAAAAGCGTCCAGAAAAATCGACTGAAATCGATTGGAATTGAACAAAAATCAACCAATTTTCGACCATTTAGAATTCGTCGAAAAAACAATGGTCGCTAATGCGAGACGACCGCATACGGGCGATATTTTCGACCGAAGTCGGTCGGTAATTTTAAATGCAATTTGACCAAATAATCTGACACAAAATAAATTTACCAACCGAATTTGGTCGGTATTCTTGAAAATAATTTTTAATTATTTTTAAATTAGCTACTGACTTCGGTCGGAACTTTAATTATTCATTTTTCTTAAAATTTTTCATTTCCGACCGAACTCAGTCGGTAATATTAAAATATTTAAAATCAAAAATTCTGACCGAAGTCGATCGGTATTATTAAAATATTTAAAATTTAAAATCAAAAGTTTTGACCGAAGTCGGTCGATAAATTTAAATTTATGAAAAATTCAAATGAACATTTCCGATCGACTTCGGTCGGTAGGCGGTCAATTTTCTGGGTAAGCTTTTGGCAAAATATAGCTATTTTACGGCTGCACCACCTGCCAACAACCAATAACCTATAATGACAGCATTACATTGCTGCCATTCAACCATTAGTAACATCAACAACAACAATAACAACTATCAAAATTATATTAACAATATTTATAGAGTTTCAAAATACCCAACAATAAAATATATCACAAGTTAAAAGTTCAAACATCATTCAATGAGTGTTTTCTACTACATCATCTTCATTTCCATCTCCATCTCCACTACTAGAAGATTCATCGTCGGCATGGTTCGAAGGATTACGACGAGAAGGATTAGCATCTGGGGAAGACTCACGAGACCAGGGAATCGGGAAAGCACCACTAGCAAGAAGATTGGCCAGTTGACCTTGAAGGACATTAAATTGTTGGTCCCTCTTTTCTAGCTGAAACTGAAGAGTATCAAATTGTTTATCTCTTTTTTCTTCTCTAGTCTTTGTCTCTTCAAGCTCCGTTGTCAGCTGTGCAATTTTCTTCTCCATAGCCGACAGAGTCGACCTATCAATTGCCTCGCCCTGGGCGGAAGTCCCTATACCTTGCAATCTAACCCTGTAACGCCGATATGATATCCATGGAAGGTCGTATGTTATCCCCTTTTTAGGACCACCGACAACATCCAATCATATCTTGTGGGCTTCTTCGTCTGAAATGGGTGGTCGCTCGCCTTGCTCATTCGATGGCAAACTCTGAGTGTACTCCTCCACATTAGTCTTGTAGCGACCCTTTATTTAGAAAATAAAAAAATATTAACTATGTAATATTATAAACATTAATTTCAAGTTATAGTAGTTATGAAACTTACATATGTAGTCTCCGCCCGGTCCTCGACCCATCTACTTGGATATGTCGGTCCCTTCTTCTTCCGGATGTGAGTCTCCATGAAGAACTCATCATGAGTCATCTTCCTCTCATATTTTTTTTCCTACAAATATAATAAAGCATGTTAACTAAATTAAAATATATAAATATAGTTCGATAAAAATAAATTTAAATATTTTAAGGAATTACCAGTAGTCTCCTCGCAGTCTCCATGCTCATTTCACCCACACAGTGCAAGGAGCCACCCTTCTCAAATGCTTGGGCGTTCTTTCACTATTCACTCTGCTTCTCAAATTTCTCAATGGTCCACTGGCTCAGCAGATCCTCCCATAAATGCGGTAGAACCTATTAAGGCTTCTTGCTCTTCTTCCGAGCAGAACAGAAGGAATCAGATAGTCTCTTACGGCATTTGAACTCAAAATTTGCAAGAATGGCTCCGTTATGCCGGTCCTCCCAGGCACACTTAGTCTGCAAATAAAGTATGTAATGTTAGATAAAAATATTATTAATATAATGCTTAAATAGATAAGAATTGTATTAAAACCTTAAATTGGTTGAAATTTACTCCACGAGCTCCGGTGGAAATTCACTCTAAGTCGCATAGGGTACATCATACAACCGGCCAAGAGCTTAGTGATTATCTTTATATTCTGATGACTAAGTATGAAATTGCAACATAGCAATTACATTAAATAAATAAGATTAGCTATTATAATTCAGCAAAAACAAAGAAGTAATAAATAAATCTTACCCATTGCCCTCAGGCCTGATGATCATTCTATGATAACGATCATATCGCACTTCCTCTAGATCATCATCCTCCGATGAATCTAAATTGTGTATAGAAGGGGAAGCATCTGGCTCGACGCTACTATCCCGAAGGCGAAGTCTAGAAATTCTAGGAGACGAACTCCGTGGAGAGGGAGACAGGGTCGCTGATGAAGATGGATGCGATCTAGACCCCTGCTGCGATCCAGACCACTGCTGTGATCTGGGTGGCTGAAATCTAGATGGATGCGATCAGCTTATAGTGAAGCAAATAGAGAAGATGACGGGCGTATCACCACATGACCCTGTGACTGCTGACTCGCTGGACCCATGTAACTATATGTGGGATCATGTGGAGGAAGCGAGGTATAGCCCTGTGGTGGAGAATGGTAAGAATACAGCTTGGAGGCGAATGGTAGGTAGTTTGATGAGTATAAAAATGTGGTGGAAAATATATGTGCCTAGAAGATTGTTGTCGGCCATCATAAGCGGAGGGATGCAAGTGTGGAGTGGAAGGAAGCGAGGGTGTAGCATTATCTTCATGATCAATAGGCCTCTTATCCTTCTTAGACCTACCTCGACCACTACTGGCCATATGCATAAATTAAAGAAAATGTAAGAATTGAGAATATAAATATATATAAGTTGAGAGCGCTTGAAAAAACTAACATGCTAGTCGTCTTCGAAGTATTCTTCCTCGTCCGAAAATTCTTCCTCTTCACTTATTTCATTTTCATTAGGTGATTTTTCGTCCTCATTTTCTATGATTGTTATTTCCTCCATATCAACTTCTTCTAATATGTGTTGAGAATGCTCCAATCTATTTTCTAACTGATCATGCACCATTTGGTTAACACTTGAGGTATCGTTTTGGTAAGCAACATCTAGTACATTCTCAACTTCCACCCTACCAACATGCTTAGTTTTGATTACAACCAACCAATCAGGCTTATCCCTCCACAATAGATATAGAGCATAATACACTTGCCTAACTTTTTCTGCAATTATAAAAGGATCATAGCGATCATACTCCCTCTTTTTATTAACCTCAATTATGGTGTACTGCGAGTGTACACTTGTACCTCTTCTAGGTTTTGGGTCAAACCACTTGCATCGGAAAAGTATGATCTTCTTATTTGGCCAACCTGAATATGATAATTCTAGAATCTCTTTAATCACACCATAATAATTATTTTCTCCATCCTGGCTGCCTTCACCACCTTTGACACACACCCCACTGTTATTGCTTTTTATATACTTGGAGCATTCCTCGGTGTGAAATTTATAACCATTCACAAAATACTTAGACATAGTTGTAACTGTAGGTACAGGTCCCCAAGATATATCTTTCAAAAATTTATTAACACTGTTATTTGGATTATTGACCTACATGTACTGTTAAATAAATTACAAGTGAGCAAGTATATTCACAACTGACCAAGTATGTGTATTCACATGTGAGAAAGTATGTAAGATGCACTTACACACTCTTTACGCCATGCTTCAAATGTAGAATATACACCATCATGGCCAAATAGACTCAAGACGTCACTGAGCGACACGTTGAAAATTTTGTTAGTTGCATCAACCGAATTAAATAGTAGTCCATGTAAATTAATCTTACGTCAACACTTACTTAAGAAAGGGTTGAACTTCCGGACAATTTAGCAACACATGATTTGAAGCTGATTTGTACTCCATACTATTAGGCCCCTTTTTGATCGATCTTTAGAACCTCGGCCTGGTTGATTGAATATAGATATTGGTGGATATAATGGATTGTTCTCAATCATGACATTGTACCGATTAGGCCAATTTCTAGCACATGGCACATGACTGTCAAAGTAGTAAGAACAAAAATGGGCAGTTTCCTTTGCAAGGTAGGCTTCACATATGGATCCTTCCATCCTATTCCTCTGCTTAACAAATCGTTTACACTTGTCAATAGTCGTGCATATTTTCATATTAGACGATAATGTTAAAGAAAATTACAAGAATGAATTAAGGATTGATCATTACCTCTCGAATGGATACATCCACCTGCATTAAACCGGCCATCCAAGTCGCACCTCGTGTACAACGTGAATTGAAAGGTGTTCCATCATATCAAAGAAACCACATGGAAAAATCCTTTCCAGCATATTACTAATTATAGGAATGCTCCGATTCATTTGAAATAGCCTTTCTTCCCTTAATGTGGTAGAACATAGTCTTTGAAGAACAAACGTATCTCTATGATGGGTTTTGAGATATTTTCAAGCAAACCACAAAATGCAATAGGGATTAAAGTTTCCATGAAGATATGACAATCATGACTTTTTATATGAGCCAGCTTTCCTTCAACCATATCAGCATGTTTTCCCAGGTTCAAAGCATAGCCCTCAGGCATCTTTAGGTTTGTAACCCACTCACAAATCTATCGTCTTTGTTCCAAAGTGAATGTGTAGCTAGCCTTAGGCTTGAACACCTTATCATTGTTCGCAGACTGCAAATGTAATTCAGGTCCCCTGCAATATTCTTGTAAGTCTAGTCTAGCCTTCGAGTTATCTTTTGTCTTATTCTTATCATCCATCACTGTGTTGAACAAATTGTCAAAATAGTTCTTCTCAATATGCATGACATTAAGATTGTGTCTGAGAAGATTATCCTTCCAATATGGAAACTCCCAAAATATGCTCTGTTTTGTCCAGTTATGAGTAATATCATATGCAAGAAATCTAGAAGGTGGGGCCTCAGTAACTTTAGTGAAGTGCTGAACCCTCTCCCAAATTTCTTCACTGGACAAAATTGGAGGTGGCAAATCATGTTCAACTGTATTCTTTATCCTTCTGAACTCATGATCAACTGGCAAGAACTGACGATGACAATCAAACCATGACTGCTTTCGACCATGTCTTAAAGTTAACTCTTTACCATTCTCCATGCAGTAAGGACATGCTAAATTTCAAGCAGTCATACACCAAGATAACATTCCATACGTAGGAAAATCATTAATGATCCACATTAAATTAGCACGCAAGTTGAAATTTTGCATAGTCGATATGTCATATGTCTCAACTCCATCATACCACAATTGTTTTAGCTCATCAATAAGAGGTTGAAAATATACATCAATCAAACTCTTTGGATTGCGGGGACTAGGAGTAACACAATTTAAAACATATATGGACTAGTCATACACATTTCAAGCGGAGGATTATATGGCGTAATAAAGACTGTCCAGCATGAATACGATGTTGCAGAAACAGAAAATGGCATGAAACCATCAGCACACAAACCTAACCGAATATTTCTCGGTTCACTAACCTAATCCGGATATGTCCTATCAAAATGCTTCCACGCTTCCCCATCTGAAGGATGATACACAACACTGGGCGGACTTCTATTTTCATAGTGTCATCTCATATGAGGAGAGGAACTCATCGATGCATAAAACCTCTTTAATCTAGGAATACGAGGTAAATTATGCATTAACTTTTCATCAACCTTCTTCCCGCTGGAATACCGCTTAAAACGAGTTTTTTCACAAAATTTACAACTTTCTAAATCTGCATCACCCTTATAATACAACATGCAACCATATTCACAGCAATTGATTCTCATAGACGAGAGTCCTAACTTAGAAACCAATCTTTTAACCTTACAGAAATCTTCAGGTATGTTGAAAGTTGGGTCAAATAGTTCACTCATAAGGCCAATGAAAGAATTCATTGCCGCTTGAGAAATATTGGTATCTAATTTGATACTTAACAATACTGCAACATACAACTGAGAGTGCATACTCCCTTCACTTAGTGGACGATTAGCGGTCTCTAACTGTTCATAAAAATGTTTTGCCTCTTCGTTATATAACTACCCAGCTTGTCGTTTTGTGAATTAGCATCTCGTTCAGCGACTTAAGGTCCCAAGCAGCTTTGTGATGTGTATTATGACTTGCGTGTGTGGTCGAGTTTGATTTTCGGATGATTCGGTATCAAATTTGAAGAACAATTCTTATTTAAGAAGTTTAAAAGAAAAGAGTTAACCGGAGAGTTGACTTTTGAGCAAACGACTCCGAAATGGAATTTCGATGGTTCTAATAACATTGTATGGTTACTTCGGACTTCGGCATAAGTCCGAATTTGAATTTGGAAGTCCGTAGGACAATTTTACGCATTTTGGCGAAAGTTGGAAAATGAAAGATTTTTAGAAAGTTTGACCGGGAGTTGAATTTATTGATATCGGGGTCAAAATTTGATTTCGGAAATTGGAACAGTTCCATTATGTCATTTATGACTTGTGTGCATAATTTGAAGTCAGTCCGGATTGATTTGATATGTTTCGGCACGAGTTTTTAAAGTTGGAAGATTTGGCAATTTATGAGTTCAATTTGTGGTGCAATTCGTAGTTTCGACATTGTTTGTTGTCGTTTGAGGCCTCGAGCAGGTTTATGTTATGTTTTAGGACTTGTTGGTATTTTTGGTTGAGGTCCCGAGTGGCTCGGGTGAGTTTCGAGGGTGAGGTTTGAACGAGTTTGGGCATTTCGGCACTCTGATGATGTTTTGGGACAGTTGAAGTGCGGAGGGCATATTTTGGAGAGCGGCCGCAAACTCCCAAAGTGCAGAGGCAGTGGAAATTGTGCGGACCGTAGTTGAAATTGTGCTCTCCGCAGTTGAAATTGTGTCGTCCGCAGAATTTCTCTCGCAGCCGCAGAAAGGAGATTTTCAGGTTCGATGGTCCGATATCGGAAGCTTATATCTTTTTATCTATAAGGAATTTGGAGATGATGCAAAAACGAAAGTTCTAGCCCTTGGAATCTAGCTTCTAGAAAGGTATACATTAATCAATTGGAAATTTGAAGAGAATGTTATGGCCAATTTACTGATGCTTGGTAGTGCAGTCACTGTTGAAGTGCGTCCGCACAATTTGGATCGCAGCCGCAGAACCTGGGATGTGTGACCGCACAAGAAATTGTGTGGTCAGCACAATGAGAGGTAAGATTGTGTATTATATAAACGGGTGTTAGGGTATTATTTCACATTTGGACTTTGGGAGCTCGGTTTGTGGCGACTTTTCATGGGATTTTCAAAGAATTCTTCGGAGTAAGTGATTCTAACTCGATTTTGGCTATATCACACGAATCCATTGTTATTTTCATCATTTAATCAGTGAATTGAGTTGAAAATTGGGAAAAATTATAAAACCTTTCAAAAACGAAAAATATAGATTTGGAGGACGATTCATTATCAAAATTTGATAAAATTGGTATGGTTGGATTCATATCCGAATGGGTGTTCGGATTTTGTAAAAAATTTGCCGGGTTCCGATATGCGGGCCCCGCGTTGACTTTTGGTTGGTTTTTAATGTAAAATTTTAAGTTGACATTTTATTGTCTAGAATTATTTCCGATGAATTTTAATGAAGTTATATAATTAATTTGGTTATATTTGAGCTGCCCGGAGGTCAATTCAAGCAAGAAGGCGATTTTGAAATATCGGCCTAACTTCAAAACGGTAAGTATATTGCCTAACCTTGAGTTGGGGAATTACCCCTTAGGCATTGAGTCTTAAGTGAAAGTTGAGTGATTGAAAGCCGTGTACGCAAGGTGACGAGTACGTACTCGGGCTTATATGTGCAAATTTTATTGGTTTAAAGTCTTAGGTATTTTTATGTATTAAATTGGATAATTGTTGGCATTTAGTAAATCCTTGAAATTGTCATGCCTCATTCCTTATTTGTCGGGTTTGTATTTTATATGATAATTTGGTGTGATTGTCACTGGAATTTTTATGTGAATTCCGTGTATTTGTTGATTTGATATTTTCTTGGAATTTAATTCCGTATGGATTTTCAATATGCAAATAATTAATTAAATAAGTTTAAATTGAGGTATTAATATATTTATCAAAAACATGGACTAAAGAAAGTGTTGTCTTATGCTGAGTTAATTTTCCTTCCTTGTTGTTGCTTTCGAGATTTTATATACGTTGTGTGGAGCTTTGTGCTATTTGCTGAGAAATTAATTAATTTTGTTGTATCTTTGGAATTGGTTATGGCCTATAGGCAATTTATAATATAAACTGTTATTTTGTGTTGTTGTGGTAATATCCGTATAAATTGTTGTGTGATTTGGGTTACTGTTATGCGGTGGATAAGGATGGCATTCCACAATTGATATTATGTGGGTATAAGGGTGGCATTTCACTGTGGTTATGTGTATTGGGAGATTGTCTGGGCGGAGCAATAAGGGAGGCTATTATAGGAGCGATAAGGGTGGCTATTATAGGAGTGATAAGGGTGGCTATTGATATTGTCAGGGCAGAGGGATAAGGGTGGCTATAAGAGTGATAAGGGTGTCTATTGATGTTGTCAGGGCGAAGGGATTAGGGTGGCTATTATAGGAGTGATAAGGGTAGCTATAAGAGTGATAAGGGTGGCTATTGATATTATTAGGGCGGAGGGATAAGGGTGGCTATTGTCAGGGGTGATATGTGATGATGTGGGATTAATGTGTTGGTGATTTATATGTGATGTTATGATTTCCTTGTGACTTTTTTTATATATTGTGCAATTTATTTTATAAATTCAGTAAATTTGATAATAGTCAGATATATGTTGAAATTATGATATGGGCATGAGGTGCCGGGAAAATGTGATGAATTTATTATTGGCACGTGAATTGTCCGTGCAATTATGATATGAAATATGGGCACGAGGTGCCGTGATTATATAATAAAAATGCTATTGGCACGTGAATTATCTGTGCAGTTCTGATATGAAATGTGGGCTCGAGGTGCCGTGAGTAAATAATGATGATATTGGCACGTGAGTTGTCTGTGCGGTTGTGATAGAAATATTGGCACGAGGTGCCGTGGAAATATATAAGTGGGCTGAGACCTGTATTGTATGATTATGAGATGAGGTGTCACAAGGTGACTTTTATTTGAAAGGATTATATTCAAAATATTATTGGAAAGAATTATATTCGAAAGATATTTATTTGAAAGAATTATATTTGAAGGATATTATTTGAAAGAATTATGTTCGAAAGATATTTATTTGAAAGAATTATATTTGAAAGATATTTAATTGAAAGAAGTATATTCGAAATATATTTATTGAAAAGGATTATATTCTAGAGATTTCTCTTGAAAAACTTATAGATGAAAGATGTATATTTTGAAGAACTTGTTTATTGGTTGTACTTGTGTTCATTATCTGTTTGAGCAATGTTTATGGAGTTCTTGCTGCCTTGTTGTTTACATCACTAGTTGATTATTGTTGCTATCACTGCTATTTATTTTTATTAATTTTGTATACTATATTGCACATGTTATTAGACTAGTGAGTGTCTTGAATGTATCTCATCACAACTCCACCGAGGTTAGTCTTGATACTTACTGGGTACCGACTGTGGTATACTCATACTACACTTCTACATATTTTTGTGCAGAGCCAGGTATTGGAGATATCGGACTCGGACAGAGTTAGAGTGGGGATCGCAAGGATTCAAGTTAGAGCTGCTTGGTCGCCGCAGGCCCTTGGAGTCTTTCCATTTTATTGTACTATTAATCATTATTCAAACAGTATTGAGTATTCGATCCTTGATATCATTTCATGTATTCAGTTAGAGTTCGTGATTCAGTATTACCAGTCTTGGGAGGTTGTTTGAATATTTTCGTTGTTGGTTTTGACACTTGTATTGAATAAAAAAGGCTTGAATTATTATTAAAATCGGCTTACCTAGTCTTAGAGACTAAGTGCTATCACGACGCCTGTGGTGGGATTTTGGGCGTGACACGTTAGGAGCCTGTTCAACACTTTTATGGGTTTCAAAATTGAAGTGCATCCCAAAAGCATCCACAACCATTTCATGGTATCTAGGATGTTGAATGCTATTCTCCACCGATCTACTACTTTCACCAACAACAACGTTATGATATACAACATCAGTACCATCAACCTCTCCATGACTAGTCCACACAAAATAATTATTCATAAACCACTTTCTATAAAGATGAGTCGTAACATCCTCCGAACACAAAACATTCAAACACTTGCACTTCGTACAAGGACACTTAATCATCCCTCCAATCCAAAACGGTTCAAGTGATATTACATGCCTAATAAATTCCTTAACCTTTTCTATAAATTCCTCCCTTAAAAATCGATGATTAGAATAATTCCTATTATACATCCAACTTTGATATTTCATCTACACAAAGAACAAATAAATTACATGTTATATTAATTATAATTTAAGTAAATTTATAGAATTAAGTTACATAATAAACTTTAGTTACAAAGCACAACATTTAAATAATTTGAGTGCATATTAATTTGAATATAATATTGTTCTAACCCTACCATTAAACATAATTAGACTCGCTAGAATATTGAATTAGTTAAGCCATTATCACGACCCAAAATCTCACATGTCGTGATGGCGCCTATCTCAATACTAGGCAAGCCGACAATCTCAATAAACCACCATATCTTTTAAGTTTGAAAACATAATAATTAAATTCAGCAGAAGAAAATCTCACAACTACATATATAAAACGGAAAAGGGCCAAAAATATCCTTGAACTATTTGAAATAGCTCAAAAATATCCTTTGTTTATTTTTTGGTACCAAAAATATCTCTGCCGTCTATGTTTTGGACCACAAATACCCCTTGACCCGTTAATCTTGCCATTGAAGCTGACATGGCAGTCCAACTGGGTTAGATTTGCTTATATGGCCATCCACCTAAGCAATCCAGCATGACAAAATTATTTTTTCTAAAGCATTATTTTTCCGAAATTTTTTATTAAAATAAAAAATCAACACTTATTCCGAAAAAAGTAAAAAACTTCCGAAAAAATTATTTATTTCGTTATTTTTTTATTAAAACACAAAATCAACACTTATTCAGAAAAAAAAAGAAAAACTTTCCGAATGAACCAATTGATACTTATACTAGAGGTGTAACTTTTGTGAAGCTATAACAGATAAGCATCTAATATTTTAGATCAAACTAATCATAAATTCACAAAAGAGAACAATGGAGCTTTTTAATCAAATCATAAACCCCATTCAAGAATAATGTTTTCAGAAATATTTTGCTTTTTTCGGAATAAGTGTTGATTTTGTATTTAAATAAAAAACATTACGAAATAAATAATTTTTTCGATTTTTTTTTTATATTTTTGGAATAAGTGTTGATTTTGTATTTTAATAAAATATTTCGGAAAAATAAGTTTTCCGAAAAAATAATTTTGACATGCTGGATTGCTTAGGTGGATGACCATGTAAGATAATCTAACCTAGTTGGACTGCCATGTCAGCTTCAATGGCAAGATTAACGGTTTAAGGGGCATTTGTGGTACAAAACATAGACGGCAGGGATATTTTTGGTACCAAAAATAAACGGAGGGTATTTTTGAGCTATTTCAAATAGTTCAAGGATATTTTTGGCCATTTTGAGTATATAAAATCACTCCCAAACCCGGTGTCACTGAGTACATGAGCATCTAAATGAAGACAAAGCCTGACTGATAAAAATTACTATCTGAAACCATAGAACAGTACAATAACTAGATAGGAAGGGAATCAAGTCTGCGGAGTCAAGCTGCTACCTTGATTGTCCGCAACAGAAATACCCCTGAAATCTAGCAGTCGCCGTATCTAGAAGCTCCTGGATCTGCACACGAGGTGCAGAGTGTAGTATGAGTACAACCAACTCAATAAATAATAAGACTAACCTTTGGGCTGAAAGTAGTGACGAGCTCCGCAGGTACAACCCAGTATAAATAGTGGTACACAAATGTAGGCATGCTTTCAAGTTCAACAGTTAAACTCAGTATAAGTGAAATAGATCAATACTGCATGATATGAGGAATATGACATCTCAGTAGAAAGACCTCATGTAAATACTGGTCACAAGTCAATCGGTCACTTGGTACTATTTATGGCCAATTCCGCCCAGGGATATTCCCTCCCGTATATATATACACATCAACTTATAGTCAATCATTTAGTACCGTATAAGGCCAATCTAGCCCTGCGGCTAATTTATCCCCAAATGTAAATGTTACGTATAAGATCCATATCCAAGGAAAATGCATCACAATATAAATAAGTAAGGAATGTCCATGCCCGAATATATAATCATCAACGCTCACTAGGGGTGTGTAGAGACTTCGGAGGGGCTCCTTCAGCCCAAGCATTATATAAAGCCGATATGGCCTACTGCGGCGTGCAGTCCGATTCCATAATAATAAAGCCTATAAGGCTTGCTGCGGTACGCAGCTCGATCCATATAATAATAATATATATAAAGCCAATATGGCCTGATGCGGTGCGCAGCTTGATCCCATAAATATACTCACAATAGATGAATATGACTGAGTGTGAAATGTACATTTGTAAAACAATTAATTTAACAGCAACATGACCCAATGGTCCCAAAATATCGGCATGAAGCCTAAACATGATCTTTAATAAGAGCCTCAACTCAATTTCTCTAACACGTGAAAAATGTTCAGATAATAACCTGATTCTTTAATTTTTATGACTTCATAAAATTTATTCAAGTCACAATTTCAATGGTGCACGTCCACACGCTCGTCACTATCATGTGTGTGACCTCCAAACAATTTATATAACATCAATTCGGGGATTCATACCCTCAGAACCAAGTTTAGAAGTGTTACTTACCTCAAACCGTGAAATTCCTTACTCGGCTATGCCCTTGCCTCATGAATTGTTCTCCGAAAGCCTCGTATCTAGCCACAATTAATCCGATTCAGTCAATACAAATTATTGGAATTAATTCCATAAGAAAATACTAATTTTCCAATAAAATCCGAAATTTAACTCAAAAAAATAGCCCATGGAGACCATGCCTCGGAACACAACAAAAGTTACAAAATCTGAAAGCCCATTCAACCACAAGTCTAAAATACTAATTTTACCAAAATCCGACCTCAACTCGACCTCCAAATCCTCAAATCTTATTTTCAAATCCCTAGGTTCAAATCCCCGATTTACACCTCAAAAACATGTAATCTAGCCAGATTATTCGATGATAATTCATTATTATGGAGTAGAAATGATCACAATTGACTTACCTCAAGATTCTCCGTGATTTCTCGCTCAAAAATCGCCCCAACCCGTGTTTGGAATGTCCAAAAATGAGAAAATCACGGACCCCTCTATTTTTGTACACTGTCCTATGTTTTCGCACCTGCGGAAATTTTAACCGTATTTGCGCAATCGCTTCTGCGGATTTTCCCCTGCTTCTGCACACATTATCGCTTCTGCGATCCCCCCCCCCTACATAGGTGCGTGTCCACACCTGCGAGATGTCTTCCGCATCTGCGCTCCACAGTCACCAGCCCAACCTTCGTTTCTGCGCATCCTAGCTCGCACATGCGAGCTCACTTGTGTGAGTTTTCTGTTCGGTTATGCGGACCTTGCGCACCTACGATGCCCATTGCTCTTCTGCGTGCTCGCACCTGCGAGCAAAGTTCCGCAGGTGCGATTGCGCCAAAAGGCAGAAACTTCAGGAGTCTTCCAAATTCAAAAATCGATCTGTTAACCATCCGAAACTCACCCGAGACCCTCGGGACTTCAACTAAATTCACCAACAAGTCCTAAAACGTCATACGAACATAATCAAGCCTTCAAATCACATCAAACAATGCTAAAATCATGAATCATACCACAATTCAAGCCTAATAAACTTTGAAACTTACAATTTATACAAACAGCACTGAAACCTATCAATTCACGTCTGATTGACCTCAAATTTTGCACACAAGTTATATATGACATAATAGACCTATTCAAATTTCTATAATCGGATTTCGACCTCGATATCAAAAAGTCAACCCCCCGGTCAAACTTCCTAAAAATTCAACTTTCGCCATTTCAAGCCTAATTCCACTACGGACCTCCAAATAATTTTCTGGGCACGCTCCTAAGTCCAAAATCACTATGCAGAGCTATTGGAATCATCAAAATTCAAATCCGAGTTCGTTTACACATAAGTCAACATCCGGTCAACCTTTCAAACTTATGTTTTCAATTATGAGACTAAGTGTCTCATTTCACTCTGAAATCCTTCCGAACCCGAACCAACTAACCCGGTAAGTCATAAAATAACTGTAAAGCATAAATTGATCATTAAATGGAGGAACGGGGTTATAATACTAAAAACTACAGACCGGGTCATTACATTCTTCCCCTCTTAAACAAACATTCATCCCTGAACGAGTTTAGAATCATACCTAGGTGTGGATATTTGCTCCACATCTCCTGCTTAATCTCCCAAGTAGCTTCTCCGACTGGCTGGCCTCCCCAATGTACCTTCACTGGTGCTATGTTCTTTGACCGCAAGTTTTGAACCTGCTGGTCTAAAATAGTCACCGGCTCCGCATCATAAGTCAGATTACTGTCCAACTGCACTGTACTGAAATACAATATATGAGACGGATCCCCAAGATACTTTCGAAGCATGGATACATAGGACACTATATGAACACCTGATAGACTAGGTGGTAAAGCAAGTTCATAAGCCACCTCTCCAATATTCTTAAGTACCTCAAAAGGCCCAATATATCGAGGGCTCAACTTGTCCTTCTTCTCGCACCTCAACACACCCTTCATGGGTGAAATCTTGAGCAGAACTTTCTCCCCAACCATGTAAGCAACACCACGGATCGTCTTGTCGGCATAACTCTTCTATCTGGACTGCGCCGTGCTAAGACGTTCCTGAATCACTTTGACCTTCTCCAAAGCATCCTGAACCAAGTCAGTACCCAATAGCCTAGCCTCACCCGGCTCAAACCAACCCACCGGAGACCGACACCGTCTCCCATATAAAGCCTCATACGGAGCCATCTGAATGCTCGATTGGTAGCTGCTATTGTAAGAAAACTCCACGAGTGGCAGAAAGTGATCCCAAAAACCCGCCAGAATCAATGACACAAGCGCGTAGCATATTCTCCAATATCTGAATAGTGCGCTCGGACTGTCCGTCCGTCTGAGGGTGAAATGATGTACTCAACTGAACCTGTGTGCCCAATTCCTACTATGTGATATACACTGCGTGCCCCAATCTGAAATGATGGATACTGGCACACCATGTAGGCGAACAATATCACGGATATAAATCCCAGCTAACCGCTCCGAAGAATAATTAGTACCAACTGGAATAAAATGCACGGATTTGGTCAACCGGTCTATAATCACCCAAACATCATCAAACTTCCTCAAGGTCCGTGGGAGCCCAACCACAAAGTCCATGGTAATACGCTACCACTTCCACTCCGGAATTTCAAGTCTCTGAAGTAATCCACCCAGTCTCTAATGCTCGTACTTTACCTATTGACAATTTAAACACCGAGCTTTAAATCCAACTACATCTTTCTTCATTCGCCTCCACCAATAGTGCTGCCTCAAATCCTGATACATCTTCGTGGCACCTGGATGAATGGAGTACCGCGAACTGTGAGCTTCATGGAGAATCAACTCACGCAACCCATCTACATTAGGCACACATATCATGCCCTGCATCCGTAATACATCGTCATCCCCAATAGTGACTTCCTTCACATCACCATTTTGAACTGTGTCCTTAATGACAAGCAGATGGGGGTCATCATACTGACGTTCTCTGATACGATCATAAAGAGAAGACTGAGAAACCACACAATCCATAACTCGGATCGGCTCTGAAACATCCAATCTAACGAACAGGTTAGCTAAGGCCTGAACACCCAAGGCTAAAGGCCTCTCTACTACCGGTAAGTATGCTAAGATGCCCAAACTCTCTGCCTTACAACTCAAGGCATCGACCACCACATTGGCCTTTTCGGGATGATAAAGAAAAGTGATATCATAATCCTTAAGCAACTCTAACCACCTACAATGCCGCAAATGAACATCCTTCTATTTAAACAGATATTGTAGACTCCGGTGATTAGTATAAACTTCACAATGGACACAGTACAAATAATGCCGCCAAATCTTCAAGGCATGAGCAATAGCTGCTAACTCAAGGCCGTGGACAGGATAATTCTTCTCATGTACCTTTAACTATCTGGACGCATATGCAATCACCCTACCTCCTTGCATCAGCACTGTGCTGAGACCAATACGAGATGCGTCACAATACACAGTATAAGACTCTGAACATGTAGGCAACACCAATACTGGGGTTGTAGTCAAAGCTGTCTTCAGCTTCTGAAAGCTCTCTTTACCCTCATCCGACCACCTGAACGGAGCACTTTTCTGGGTCAATTTAGTCAACGGTGATGCAATAGATGAGAAACCCTCCACAAAGCGATGATAATAACTGGCCAAGCCGAGAAAACTCCAAATCTCTGTAGCTGAAGATGGCCTGGGCCAACTTTGAACTGCCTCTATTTTCTTCGGATCCACCTTAATTCCCTCACTAGACACTATATGTCCGAAGAATGCCACTAAACTAAGCCAGAACTCACACTTAGAGAATTTGGCATAAAGCCTCTTCTCTCTCAGTCTCTGTAATACAATGCCCAAGTGTTGTGCATACTCCTCCTGGCTACGTGAGTACACTAGGATATCATCAATAAATACTACGACAAATAAATCAAGATATGGCTAAAATACACTATTCATCAAATACATAAATTCTGCTGGGGCGTTGGTTAGCCCCAAAGACATCACGAGAAATTCATAGTGGCCATAACGAGTACTGAATGCCGTTTTTAGAATATCCGAATCCCGAATTTTCAACTGGTGATTCCCACATCTCAAATCAATTTTGGAGAACACCATCGCTCCCTGAAGCTGGTCAAATAAATCATCAATACGCAGCAAAGGATATTTATTCTTGATTGTAACTTTGTTCAGATACCTGTAATCGATGCACATCCGCATAGTACCATCTTTCTTTTTCACAAATAGAACCGATGCACACCAAGGTGACACACTAGGCCTAATAAACCCCTTATCAAGGAGTTCATGAAGTTGCTCTTTCAATTCTTTCAACTCAGCTGGTGACATATGATATGGAGGAGTAGAAATGGGTTGAGTGCCCGGCACCAAATCAATATCTCTGTTAGGTGGCATACCCGGCAGTTATACAGGAAGTACATCCGGAAAGTCTCGCACTACAGGTACTGAATCAATAGGAGGAGTAACTACATCAACATATCTCACAAAGGTCAAATATGACAAACATCCCTTCCCAACCATACGTTGGGCTTTGAAATAAAAAATTACCCTGCTAGGAACATAATCTAGAGAACCTATCCATTCAACCTTTGGCAACCTCGGCATCGTCAACGTCATGATTTTTGCGTGAAAGTCCAGAATAACATGACATGGAGACAACCAATCCATGCCTAAAATTACATCAAAATCCACCATACCGAATAAAAGATCAACTCTAGTCTCCAGTTCCCCAATAGTTACCACACACGTACGACACATACGGTCCACAGTAATAATATCTCCCACCGGCGTAGATACACGAACAAGTGAAACTAAGGACTCACGGGGCATATCCAGATAATGAACAAAATACGATGATACATATGAATAAGTGAAAGCAGGGTAAAATAATATAGAAGCCTCCCTGTGGCACATCGAAACAATATATGTGATCACTACATCTGAAGCAGTAGCATTTGGCCTGGCAGGAAAATCATAGAATCGGGCCTGATCTCCACCGATCGGCCTTCCCCTCATGGGTGACCCCTAGTTGTTTGAGCCGCACCCCAGGCTTGGTGGTGGCGCAACCGGTGCAGAAGTAGTAGCCTGGCTCCTCTGCTGAACTGGACCTCGAGTAATGAGGGGACAAATATTCCTCACATGACCCAGCTCTCCACACTCATAACACTCCCTCTCGAAGAATGGTGGCGAGTTCTGAGGCAGACCTCGTGAACCAAAATAACTACCAGAAGAACCTGGTACACATGATCCCTGAACTAAAGGAGCACGGGGCGTACTTTGGGCTAGAAGGGCATCGAGAGATGGCTGACCCTGATGAGAACTGTATGAACCATGGCCGGATGATGCACCATGATGAACTGGATGACCAGTCTGAGCGTGTCTGTAAGAACGACCCCTGCCGCTATAAAACTGAACCCACGAATGGACACCGCTGAAATCACCTGTTCCACGAGGCCTCTTGGCCTTCCTCTCTACTCGTTCCTGGCTATGGACTATCTCTATCTGTCGAGCAATGTCAACTACCTCATCAAAAGTAGCACCAGATACCCTCTCCCTAGTCATAAGTAACTGCGGCTGATATGTGAGGCCATCAATGAACCTTCTAATCCTCTCCCTATCAGTGGGAACCAACCAAACTGCGTGACGACCCAACTCATAAAATCTCATCTCGTACTGCGTCACAGATATGCCATCCTGACGTAACTGCTCAAAGTGCCTGCGCAGTTCCTCTCTGCGAGATTGCGGCACAAACTTCTCCAAAAATAGAATGAAGAACTCCTGCCATGTAATTGATACTACACCAATCGGCATGTGCCTCTCATAAGCCTCCCACCAACTAAAGGCAGCTCTAGAAAACTGAAAGGTAGTGAACGAGACCCCACTGGTCTCCAGAATACCCGATGTCCGAATCATCTACTGGCACTTATCTACAAAAACCTGAGCATCCTCTAACTCAGCACCGCTAAATGATAGAGTTCGAAGCCTCCCCAATATGCCAAGTCTCCTCTGCTCATCATCTTCCATAACGGGGACTACCGGGGCTTGAGTAGTTGTAACTGGCTTGGATGGTAGTGCCCCCAGTATCTGAAGTCCATGTACTGCCTTATTTGGAGTACAAGCAACAGGGGTATGAGTACCTCCCCCGGCCTGAGAAGTGGCAGGTGCGGCCTGAGCCGAAACCACCTGAGGAAGACTAATGCAAACTGTCAATATCTGTTCTAGTGCCTCCTAAAAGCATGGAATTACAATAAGTGCAGCTGGTGCTTGAGTTGATCCTGTCGGCTCAGCTATATCTGGAATCTGCCCCTGAGTTGGAGCAACTGGCGGCGCTACAGGTGCTATTCCAACTGATGTACGAGCTGCACCTCGACCTCTACCTCGGCTCCGACCTCTACCGTGGCCCCGGCCTCTCGCGGCCCTAACTGGTGGCATTGGTGGCTGACCATCCGATCTGGAAGTACGTGTCCTCACCATCTGTAAGAGAATAGAATAATAGAAATTTAGTTTCCGGAATCAACAAATTCGCACGAAAAATGCAAGAAGGTGAAATTTTCCTAATGGTTCGGCAGCCTCTCGATGATAAATATAGACGTCTCCGTACCGATCTGCAACTCTACTAAACCTGCTCATGATTCGTGAGACCTATGTAACCTAGGCTCTAATACCAACTTATCATGGCCCAAAATCTCACCTGTCGTGATGGCGCCTATCTCAATGCTAGGCAAACCGACAATCTCAATAAACTACCATATCTTTTAAGTTTGAAAACATAATAATTAAATTCAGCAAAAGAAACTCTCACAACTACATATATAAAATTACTCCCAAAATCCGGTGTCACTAAGTGCATGAGCATCTAAATAAAAACAAAGTCTGATTGATAAAAATCACTGTCTGAAAACATATAACAGTACAATAACTAGACATGAAGGGAATCAAGTCTACGGATGTCAAGCAACTACCTTGATAGTCCCCAACAGAAATAACTCTAAAATCTAGCAGTCGTCGTATCCGGGAGCACCTAGATCTGCACACGAGGTGCAGGATGTAGTATGAGTACAACCAACTCAATAAGTAACAAGACTAACCTCTAGGCTGAAAGTAGTGACGAGTTCCACAGGTATAACCCAGTATAAATAATGGTACAAAAATATAGGCATGCTTTCAAGTTCAACAGTTAAACTCAGTACAAGTGAAATAGATAAATACTGCATGATATGAGGAATATGACATCTCAGTAGAAAGACCTCATGTAAATACTGGTCACAAATCATTCGGTCACTCGGTACTGTTTTTGGCCAATTCCACCTAGGGATATTCCATCCTGTATATATATACACATAGATTGACAGTTAGTCATTCAGTACCGTATAAGGCCAATCCAGCCCTGGGGTAATTTATCCCCATATGTAAATGTTACGGACAAGATCCATGTCTAGGTAAAATGCATCACAATATAAATAAGTAAGGCAAGTCCATGTCCTGGGAAGTCCATCCCGAATATATAATCATCTACACTCACTGGGGGTATGTACAGACTCCGGAGGTGCTCATTTAGCCCAAGCGCTATATAAAGTTGATATGGCCTACTACGTCGTGCAGTCCGATCCCATAATAATAATAATAATTTCTAGAATGCCTGCTCGGCATGCAGCTCGATCCATATAATAATAATATATATAAAGCCAATATGGCCTGCTGCGGTGCGCAGCTTGATCCCATAAATATCCTCACAATAGATGAATATGACTGAGTGTGAAATGTGCATTTGTAAAACAATTAATTTAACAGCAACATGACCCCATGGGTCCCGAAATATCGGCACGAAGCCTAAACATGATCTTTAATAAGAGCCTCAGCTCAATTTCTCTAACACGTGGAAAATGTTCAGATAATAACATGATTCTTTAATTTTTACGACTTCATAAAATTTATTCAAGACACAATTTCAATGATGCACATCCACACGCTTGTCACTATCGTGTGCGGCACCTCCAAACAATTTATATAACATCAATTCAGGGATTCATACCCTCAGAACCAAGTTTAGAAGTGTTAGTTATCTCAACCCATGAAATTTCTTACTCGGCTATGCCATTGCCTCATGAATTGGTCTCCGAAAGGCTCGTATCTAGCCACAATTAATTCGATTCAGTTAATACAAATTATTGGAATTAAATTCATAAGAAAATACTAATTTTCCAATAAAATCTAAAATTTAACTCAAAACAATCGCCTGTGGGGCCCACACCTCGAAACCCGACAAAAAATACAAAATCTGAAAGCCCATTCAACCACGAGTCTAACCATACCAATTTCACCAAAATCCGACCTTAACTCGACCTCCAAATCCTCAAATCTTATTTTCAAATCCCTTGGTTCAAATCCCCGATTTACACCTCAAAAATATGTAATCTAGCCGGATTATTCGATGATAATTCAATATTATAGAGTAAAAATAATCACAAGTGACTTAACTCAAGATTCGTCGTCATTTCTCGCTCAGACATCACCTCAACCCGTGTTTGGAATGTCCAAAAATGAGAAAATCACGGACCCCTCTGTTTTTGTACACTGTCCAGAGGTTCCGCATCTGCGGAATTTTTAACTACTTCTATGCAACCGCTTCTGCACACATTATCACTTCTGTGATCCCCCACGTGCAGGTGCGTGTCCGCACATGCGAGGTGCCTTCCGCATCTGCGCTCCACAGTCACCAGCGTAGCCTCTGCTTTTGCGCATCCCAACTCGCACATGCGTGCTCGCTTGTGCGAGTTTTCTGTTCGCTTCTGTGTACCTTGCACACCTGCGATGCCCATTGCGCTTCTGCGTGCTCGCAAGTGCGATTGCACCAGAAGGCAGAAACTTGAATAGTCTTCCAAATTCAAAAATCGATCTGTTAACCATCCGAAACTCACCCGAGACCCTCGGGACTTCAACTAAATTCACCAACAAGTCCTAAAACGCCATACGAACTTAGTCGAGCCTTCAAATCATATCAAACAACGCTAAAACCACGAATCATACCCCAATTCAAGCTTAATGAACTTTGAAACTTTCAATTTATACAAAGGACGCCGGAACCTATCAATTCACGTCCGATTGACCTCAAAATTTGCACACAAGTCATAAATGACATAACGGACCTATTCAAATTTCCAGAATTGGATTCCGACCTCGATATCAAAAGTCAACCCCCGATCAAATATCCCAAAAATTCAGCTTTCGCCATTTCAAGCCTAATTCCACCACGGACCTCCAAATAATTTTTCGGACACGCTCCTAAATCTAAAATAACCATACGGAGCTATTGGAATCATCAGAATTCAAATTTGAGGTCGTTTATATGTAAGTCAACATCCGATCAACTTTTCCAACTTAAGTTTTCAATTATGAGACTAAGTGTCTCATTTCACTCTGAAATCCTTCCTGACCCGAACCAACTAACCTGGTAAGTCATAAACAATTGTAAACCATAAATTGAGCAGTAAATAGAGGAACAGAGTTATAATACTCAAAACGACCGGCTGAGTCATTATAACCATTCAATTAGACTAACTCACATACTATTAATCATAATTAATAAACTCTAAATCATAATATAATAAGCCTTAAATCATAGTTTAATAAGCCCTAAATTATGATCAATAAAATTGAAAATAAAAAATAGCTAAGAAAAAGCATAGTCATAACCTTCTAACATAACATCTTCTAAATTAGCTAAGCAAAGTACCTTACATGATATCATAAACAAAATCAATAAGAGTAAACTCTAGATCTAAAGAATTATAAATCAATTGAAATAATCCCAAAATTCTAAATTGTAAACCCTAGTTTATAGAATTGAAAGAATTTAAATAACTAAAATTAACAAATATAAATAACTAACCTTCAAAGAGATGAGAGGGATATGATTTGGGGAGTGGTGCGGCAGTGGGTGGCGCGACAGTGTTGGCGGAGGACCAGTGGTGGCGTGACAGGGGTGGGACCAACGGAGAACATGGAGAGACGAAGTGGGGGGGGGGGTTTATTTTGGGTGATAAGGGAGTGATCAGTTGATTTGGATGGGGTTTGGGAAGGGTTCGCAGCTGTGGAAGAAAGAATGAGAGAAAGAGAAAAGAGAAAAATGGGGAAGAAACCCGTCTGTGGCAGCCTAAATTAACATTTTCCGACCGACTTCGGTCTGAAATTGCGGTTGGTATATTTAAGTTAGTGTTTGACCATTTGACCACACAGTTCCAACCGAAATCGGTCGGTATTTCAATTTTATTTTGAAAACAAATTAATTTAATGGAAGTACTGACCGAAGTCGGTCAATTTTAGTCAATTTATATAAATAGCTTTTAAATAAATAGTATATATATATATATATATATATATATATATATATATATATATATATATATATATGTGTGTGTGTGTGTGTGTGTGTGTGCGCGCGCGCGCGCGCGTGTGTATGTATTTTTTTAAATTATTTTTATATAGACACTATATCTTATGTGTGTATGTATATATACATAATATTTAATTGAGTTAACATCCTAATTTGTAATATTATATATATATATATATATATATATATATATATATATATATATATATATATATACGTATGTGTGTGTGTCCAATCGTGTGATTTGACCGAGTATATGTTGATGCAGAAAGAGTAAGGCAACTAACTTATGAAATTGAACTCAATCCTCAAAATCAGTAACACCAGAAATACCAATCCTAAAAATCTCGTATGAAAGCACCGAAGCCAACACAATACAACAAGGAATACAAAATGCAAAATCTGTTGCAGCGCGCAATTCGATCCCGCTGTACAAACACGAATCCTCCCTTATTTCACCATATTAATATCAATAATAACAAGTAAAATCCGTTGCGGCGCGTTACCCGATCCCACCATATAATTAGAATCAATGTCATAATTCTCCCTTATTCCACTTATTGCGGCGTGCAACCCGTATCAATATCAACCCTCCCTTATTTCACATGTTGCGGCGTACAATCTAATCCATAAATAAAATCAAGAAGTGCAATAAATCTAATAATGACTACGATTAATGACTATGAAAGCAAAACCATAAAAGAAAATCGTACCAAATCAAGAAATGCTACAATTGATACTGAGCAACAAGCCAAGCCAATTATATGACAGTTAAAGTGTACAAGTAAGGCAATTAAAGTAAGTAGCAATTAATCATGGATGCATGAAAGAAATTAACATTTTTAGTGCGAGAATAATAAATGACAAGTAGCAATTTAAGGTATATGAATCAATCGAAGCATGTAACAATTAATACATGGAATAAAATAATTAGTGAAATACGGGTAGGCATGGAAATAAGTAATTGACGACGTATATACACTCGTCACCTCGCATATACCCCGCTACACATAAAATCCGCATAGCACATAGCTCAAGGATTCCTATTCCAATCAAATTAAGGTTAGACCTAACACTTACCTCATTCTGCAATCAACTCAAAGCTCAACCACGACCTTGCCTTTCAAATAAGCCGCCAAACCAACCAAATCTAGCAAATTATTGACCAAACGATTCAAAATAAGCTTTAGGAACTACCCACGAATGAAAGAGGTTCAATTTAGATTATTTTTGAAAAAGTCAATAAAAATTAACTCCGGACCCGCTTGGCCAAAATTGAAATTCGGACCAAAATTCGAATACCCATTCACCCCCGAGCCCGATTATGTAATTTATTTCAAAATCCGACTTCAATTCGAGGTCTAAACTCCAAATTTATAAAAATTCCTAATTCTATCCAAATCCCTAATTTCTACCGTGAAAATCCTAGATTTGATGTTGAAATCTTGTGAAATGTAGTGGGTAATTGAAAAGAAGTAGATTAAAGTCACTTACCAATAAATTTTAGGAAGAATATCTCTTGGAAAAATTGCCTCTAGGGTGTTTAGGGTTGAAAGTTTGAAAGAAATGAGCTAATTCTCATTTTCCCCCTCTTTTACCCAGCTACATTTATCGCAATTGCGACACATAGTTCGCAATTGCGATGATCGCAAAAGCGATCAACCCTTCGTAAATGCGAAAAAGTTACTGAGCATGTTTTCGTCGCAAATGCGACAATTTTATCGCAAATGCGAACCAAGGCTATCCGGAAATGCGAACAATACTTAGCAAAAGCGAAGCAGTACCAAGTCAGCCAGTGGTCGCAATTGCGACCAAAACCTTCGCAATTGCGAAGATACAAAGTCCGCAAATGCGACGAATTTCTCGCAAATGCGAACTCTTCCCAGCCCAGCCTATGCTCGCAAATGCGACTAACTGTTCGCAAAAGCGAGGCTCGCATTTGCGAGCCATACCTCGAAACGCGATATCTCCAGTCCAGCACGAGAAACAAACATGCATCAACTATTCTTCTAAGTCCAAAATAACTTTGTAGCCTATCTGAAACTCACCCGAGCCCCTCATCTCCAAACCAAACATGCACACAAGTGTAATAACATTATAGAACTCGCTCGTGAGATTAAAACACCAAAATAACACATAAAACTATAAATCGGACACCAAAATGAATGAAATTTTCAAAGAAACTTAAGAACTTTCAATTTTTCAACAAGACGTCCGAATCACGTCAAATCAACTCCGTTTTGCACCAAATCCTGCAGACAAGTTATAAATACTGAAATGAACCTATACCAAGTCCTGAAACCGTAATCCAAACCCGGTAGTAACAAAGTCAACCTACGGTCAAACTTAGAATTCTTTAAACCTTTAAATTTCTAGTTTTCAACAAATTACACTAGATCAAGCTAGGGACTTCTAAATTCGATTACGGGCATACGTCAAATCTCAAATCACGATACGAACCCATCAGGGCCGTCAAAATACTGATCCGAGTTTGTTTGCTCAATACGTTGGCCGAAGTCAACTCAAATGAGTTTTAAGGCACGATTTCACACTATCATCAATTTTCTCATAAAAACCTTCCGAAAAAAGGACACGAACTGCGCACGCAAATCGAAAAAGGCTAAACGAAGCTATTTGAGGTCTCAGAACACAAAAATAAAGGGTAAAACTATAAATGACTTATTAGATCATCACATTCTCCACCTCTAAAACAAATGTTAGTCCTCGAACGAACATAGAAAGGTACCTGGTGTGTGTGTGTGTTTCTCTCTCTCTCTCTCTCTATATATATATATATACAATTATATATATGTAGATTGTAAGTAACAATAATCTATAAGTGTTTGACCATTTTGACCACTAATACCAACCGATTTCGGTCAATATTTTTATAATTATATTAAAATAATTTTTTATTATATAAAACAATTAACAAATGACGGAAAAATAAATTAGAATTTTCGACCGACATTGGTCGGTATTTTTATAATCATATTAAAAATATTTTTTTATTATGAAAAAACATAATTGACACAGGGCGGGAGAAAATAAATTAGAATTTTCAACCGACATCAGTCGATATTCGATAATATTTTTAATTAATCATTTATTTTGTAGATAGTATGTAAATCTGGCGCGGCTTTGGTCAAAGATTGACCATTTTTCGACCGCAGTCGGTCAAAAATTTCAACTGTGTCAGATAAAGCAAACTTTTTTTTTGTGGGACCACATTGTTTGACCGATTGCGGTCGGTATTTTTATTTACAATTTGTTATTTGAATTTTTAACCAATTTACTTTGTTTCCGACCGATTTCGATCGGTATTTCTTTCCGATCAATTTCGGTCGGTATGCTCTGGACGGATTTTGACAATTTTCTAGTAGTGGCCTCACATTCTCCATATGTTATATACATTCGGCTTACAAACAAATTTGCCTTGTGATATCTGATCCTGATGCTTCGGAGCTGCCATTTTTCATATGATGAGTGTGGATTATCTATCTAAAAAATAAGATAAGTAGTGACCTGCTACATATGCTAATATACATTGATTGTATTTTTTTTTTAATAATTGTCGGTATATATAATTTAAATTCCAACTTTATAAGTGGCTTGATTGTGTAAATATTTTTAATATCGTCAGTGTGTAGAACTTAAACTCTAGTTATATGCATCATTGAAGAAACATACATAATGCTCTAAAATTCAACTTAGCATAAATAGGAAAGCATACAACAAATAAAGTAGTATTGAATAAAAAAGTTTGATAGATACACATGAAACGTTGAATATACATACAATTGTCCGTTGTTATCATACAATTTGATGTCAGTGACGAATATACATACAATTGTCCGTTATATAATTGAAAAAGTAGCTAGCAACGATGTATAAGTCGTACAGGAAAATCAGTTTTCATCTTAGATGTCAATGACGAATTATAGATAGGACTAAATCCGTCTAAAGGAACGATCCGAAATATCTTTAGAATAGTAGCTGCCACCAGCTTTATCTGCATGAAAGCAATTTCTTTTCCAAGACAAGTCCTTGGCCCTGCTTGAAATACCGGATACGTGAAAGGGTCCCTTGGGATAAAATTTCAATTTCCTGTACTGAAGTTTTTCAACAACCAGCGCTCTGGGCGGAAAACTTCACAATCCGAACCCCATAATTCTGTTGATCTCCCCATTGCAAGAACATGTAGAAAAATGGTCATTCCCTTTTTCAACTTTGCACCTGCGACGCATCTGCGGTTTCGCTTCTGCGGACAACCAGCAGCACCTGCGAGCCCAGCTTGACAAACCCATTTCCGCATCTGCGAGCTTCTCATGCGCACCTACGAGTCCGCACCTACGGACCTCCCCTCCGTAGGTGCGAAACACAAGAACCAGCAATGCACCATATTTTTTCCCTAAGTTTCTTTTCCTTCCTTTAAGCATCCGAAACACTCCCGCGACCCCCGGGACCTCAACCAAACCTATCAACCCTTCCTAAAATATCTTTCAAACTTAGTCGACCCTTCAAACCACATCGAACAACACCAAATACATGAATTAAGTACGGATTCAAGTATAAGAACTTAGAATTTTCCAAATTCTACAAACGGCGCCAAACCACGTTAAATCTAGTCCGAATGACCTCAAATTTTACACACAGGTCACAAATGACACTAAGAACCTACAATCACTTTTGGAAATCCATTCCAAGATTGATATCAAAAATTCCACTATCGGTCGAAATCGCCGAAAATCTAACTTTCGCCAATTCAAGCCTAAATCTACTACAGACCTCCAAACGATATTCCAGACGCGCTGCTAAGCTCAAAATCCCTCAACGGAGCTAACAGAGTCGACGAAATTCTATTCCGGATCCGTCTTCATACAGTTCCGACTACGGTCCAATTTCTAAGGTTTAAACTCACAATTAGGGACTAAGTGTCCCAAAACTCCCCGAACTCCATAACCAACCACTCCGACAAATCCCAAAAGCAGAAACAAATGTGAAAAAAGTAGGTATTAGGGGATCAGAGCTCTAATTCTCAAAATGACCGGCCGGGTCGTTACAAGAACCTACATTGACCTATGTCAATGTAGGCACAAATTTTTCAGGTAAGCAGGCTAGAAGCTAGGATATTCTCTTCCCATTACCAACAAATTTGGTGAGCTCTATTTTAGTATGTTGAGTTCGTTGTTTCCAGAATTGTCTTACTATTCAGTATTTCTTAGAGGCTTCATATAGACAGTGTCAGAACAGAGTCATGGATGTCCACTTTGTATTACATTTATTTTTTAATGTATTCCAGATAACAAAATGAATTTTTTTCAGACTATTATTTCGATTAAAGATTCAGAAAAGAATTTGCTTTAAATTTTATTGAATTGTGTTGAGATGCATTGCACAATAGAAATAGAACAGAATAGAAAAGCCTAGATGGTTCGCTCGGTCAAGTTAAGGCACCGAATGTCGTTACGACTTGGTTAAAAATCGGGTTGTGACAATTTACCACCAAAGGATAATTCTGATACTGATGAGCCTACTATTTCAATGACTTCTTCCGATTGAACTAAAGCATGACATATAGAAAAAACTAAAGATTAACTTTCTCAAAACGTCGAAAGATCTAACTAAAGCATGACAAATAGAAATAATTAAAGATTAACATTCTCAAAAACGTCGAAAGATCTAACCATCTATTATATAGTTGTACATTGAGCAACTATAGAGGTCAATATAAAACAACTAACAGATGGGCCTCATCTAGTTAATTGCTAGATCAACTTAAGCTTTAGCACCTTAAACATATACAAATTAAGGTTGAGTTTACTGACTCAAGGCAATAACTTTACCATATATACGCATTAACTATCACCACAAGAAAGGAAGTTTTGACGACCCTAATACTAGTTGCCACGAAGAGCGAAATTTCAGTGGCGACTGTCATTAAGTTGCCATAAATACTTCCGAAATTAAGTTTTGCTGAAACCTATTTGCTACTACAAATCAACAATCACCGCTAAAAGATCTTTTGTGGGCTCCAGTGTAACTGCTGGTTGTAATTCTATTGTTTTTACACTTCTCAAGAAAATTGCGCGACTGGCTATTTCTTAATATGTTTAATTTGTCGTACCTGTCGGTTTCAAATTCAACTCAGTGTTTACTTTCTTAAAATTTAAAGGGGTAACATCGGTGTTTTGAGCCAACTTCAATTTGATTTCACCAGCTTCAATTCGATTTCACCAGCTTCACCATGTCCGGTAGCTCTAATCTTTGAATTTGATGCCATGTTACTCATGCCACATCAACTCATTTTCTCAGTCAGAAGCTATAAGGAAGTTGACTTCAACAGGTAATCTGCGTATGGTTGCATCCCCCAGCTGTGATTTAAAATAGTCATCGTGCAAATATATACACTCCTAGTTTTTCGCAACTCAACATAACCATCAGTCGATCACAATCCTACTTGTTGTGGGAGTTATTTTCTTTTCCTTTTTCAGTTTAATTATTCGGTATCCAAATTTTACTTGTCCGACGTGTCCAGTTTCACGCCGGATAGGGCCACCATGGAAATAAAGTATTTCCTGTCGAAAGGTTCACCATTTTCAAAACTCGAACTCAAAACCTCTCGTTAAGAATAAAGAAATTCTAATCATCTCAGTACACCCCTTGGTTGTGAAAGTATATATATATATATATATGCTTTCAATGATCGAGTGATGTGCATGTCTTGATTTATGTTTTGCCCTAAAGGATGGCAATGTATTGCTCTTATAGTAAGATATATCAATATGCCACGTTGAGCGACTTCATTTGACAATCGCTCGTGATGTTTGCCATGTATCCTTTGCTTAGATAATAGGCAAAGAAAGTTTATTTTGCGTCTTGACATGACAAGTGGACTCATGGTTACTACTGGCTTATTTTAATAGATAAACTAAAGAAGGCAACTTTAAAGTTCATTATTTTCCTATTAAAGATGCTTATATTAAGGACCAAAATAAGTAACAATAATAATAATAATAATAATAATAATAATAATAATAATAATAATAATAAAATATCTGCAATGATTAGCTTAAACTTTATAGCAGGTTGCTTTTTTCTTTTTCCCTTGGAATGTGATTAGTTTAGAGACTATTTGACTTAGAAGTTTTATTTACATGTAAATAATAATAAAAATATAACATTAAGTATTATCATTCTCTGAAGTGCTGCTTGAGGAAGTATGTTGCCTTTTGCAAGTGGTTGCGATAACTCGTTCGAACTTCAAACAAGATGCAAAATCTTGAAGATACGAAATAGAATTCGTTTTGTGTTACAATTTGAAATATTATACAGCTGTATGTGTTTGCGGAGATATGTCAACTAGGTCACATTATGATAGGTAGTTTTTCACAAACCACCTTTCCTTAGATATGTTACATTGCCATTATAGATTATATCTTCCAAATTAAGGGCCATGAAATAATGTTCTTCTTACTTCAAGTTGACAAGTTGCCAGGTGGGCACTCCATCAACTAGACGTGCATCGATATTATATTTGGATGAAGAACGAACTAAGGAACGGATAGCATCAGGAGCGAATGTTCTGTATATATTATGAATTTATCTGAATTCGGTAGTTTTGGCTTAAATTTTATGTATATATTGTTAAAAAAAGCCAAATAAATATAAAGTGTAATAGATATCGAATCCAGCAAATTAAATGAGTTATTCTAGATTTTCGAATTCGAAATTATAAAGTTTAAATCTTAATCTGTTTCATAGGCTTTGAGTAAATCACTAATGTCAAGAATCACAGCCAGCAAGCAAGCATCTTCACCTTCAGAATTGCGAAGAGAAACAATAAACAAACCATTCCATATTCTATCTGAAGCTAATTTTAATGATGCCACAAATAGATTTAAAAATTCATCAATAACGATTCGCTTTCTGGCAATTTGACATCTATTCTTTAAGTACTTTAAAGTACTTACCGATCAACTTTGGTCGAAAATATATTTTATTAATTTAATTTTACCGACCAAAGTTGGTCGGTTTAACTAAATTATATTTTTTTATTAATTATTAAAATTAAAAAAAAATCGATCAACTTTGGTCGGTAATTGAAAATACATATGCAGCCGAGGCCCGGTCCTCGACCCACCTATCTTGATCCCCCTCTTTCTTCTTCTTCACAATATGAATCTCCTTGAATAGCTCATCATGGCTCATTCGACGCCCATACTTCTTTTCCTGAAAACAAATTAATTTAGTTAATAAACAGAATAGATATACTTAGAAAAGTAAAATAATTTAAGCAATTACATACCAATCTTCTTTTTATTGTCCCTAGGCTGATCGCACCTCCAGTGTGCAAGGAGACTCTCTTCTCGGATGCGCGAGCTTTCTTTCCTTTTTCGCTCCTCTCTAAGAACTCCGCGGTAAGCCATTGCCTTTGCAAATCATTCCACAAATTCTCAAGTAACCAGGCCTTTTGTTCTTCTTTCTAACATCCGAGAAAGCATCCGCTAATCTCTTGCGAGCTTTATGATGAAAACTTGCAGCCACTTCCGCGCTATAGCGGTATTCCCATACACACTTGCTTTGTATTTCAAAAATTAAATATTAGATGAAAACATCATAAATATAAATTATTAAACTTTTTAAAAGAACATTTATACCTTAAATTGGTTGAAAATTTGCTCCTTCAGCGAGAATGGGCAATCAGTCCAAGTCGCATAAGGGCCATCATAAAGCTTTCTGATGGCATTGGTGATTATCTTCGTAGTCTTATTACCCGGCCTGAACCTGTAATTTAACAATAAAAACATATTAATATCTTAGCAAAAATGTTACAAATCAATAGACGCAAAATTAACAAATAACACTTACCCATCACCCTCAGGGACTATGATGATCCTACCATATCGATCATAGTGCACTACCTCATCATCATCATCCGAAGCATGTATATCAGAGGCATGTATAGACGGTGTAGGCGGGTCAGAGCTACTGCCTCGCAGGAGAAGGCTTGCAATAGATGGAGTCGATGATGAAGATGGTTGCAATCCCTGTGATTGCGACATAGCTGGATGTGACCCAAGTGGCTGTGACCCGAGTGGTTGTGACATGGATGGATGCGATCCATGTGGCTGTGAGGCAGCTGGACTGTATGTCGGACGTATAGTCCTATAGCCCTGTGATGGAAGACCTGGTGTATGAATGAAGGTGTACGGCTCGTGATGCTGTGGCAGCTCAGTATAGCCGTGTGGTGGAGGATAAGACATAGGCATCTTTGAAAAGGGTGGACAAGAGGGACTATTATTTTCTACCCTCCTCTTTCCCTTCCTACCTTTTTCTCGCCCCCGATAACTAGTAGAGTCATTGTTACCTTGCCCCTTGCCTGCCATCTGCATAATATAATACACATTTAGATAAAAACATATAAGAAACTAGCTATAAAATGAGAGTGCTTTAAAAAATCAACTTTTTAATCCTCATCGACATATTGTTCCTCATCCGAGAATTCTTCGTCCTCACTTGTTTGAGCACTCTTTCTTCGTCCTCGCTTTATTTATATCAACTTCTTCCAATATGCGTTCAAGATGTTCCAAATTATTTTCTAACTGACCGTCCATTAATTGGTGAACACTGGAGATATCGTTTTGATATGCAACATCTAACACAATCTCGACTTCCACCCTACCTACAGGATTAGTTTTTATTATAACCCACCAATTGGACTTATTCCGCCGCAATGGATAAGGCGCATAATACACTTGCCTAACGTTAAGTGCAATTATGAAAGGATCATAGCGATCATACTCCCTCGTATGATTAACCTCAATTATGTTGTATTGGTGGTGTACTTTTATACCTCTTGTTGGATTTGGGTCAAACCACTTGCATCTAAAGAGTATCAATTTCTTATATGGCCAACCTATATATATATATATATATATAAATATACACACTTACAAACTGTTTGAACCACGTATCAAATCTCGTATATATAGCATCATGGCCAAATTGACCCACGAAGTGACTGTGGCACATCAAATATTTTTAGTAGTTGCATCAATATGTAATCACAGTAAATTTTACATTTTAAAAACTAATAAATCAATACTTACTTGAGAAATGGTACAACTTCGGGACAATTTAGCAATACATGAAGTGTAGCTGACTTGTACTCCATATCACTCAAACTTCTCTTTCTAACATCTTTAGAACATCGGCCTGGTTGATTGAATATGGACATTGGTGGATATAATGGATCATTCACGCATTCGACCGTGTGCCTATTGGGCCTATTCCTAGAACATGGCACGTTACTTTCAAAATAATAAGAACAAAGATGTGTAGTTTTCTTTGAAAGATAAGCTTCGCATATAGATCCTTCAATCCTATTCCTCTGCTTAGCAAATTGTTTGCATTTGCCAATTGTCCTACATAATGTCATGTTAGCCAAGAACATTCAAATAAAATAGAATATTACATCAAACTTATAATATTACCTCTCAAAGGGATATATCCATCTGCATTGAACAGGCCCTCCAAGTCGTGCCTCGTGTACAAGGTGTATTGGAAGGTGTTCTATCACATCAAAGAAACCACATGGAAATGTTTTTTCCATATTACTAGAAGTTACACGAATGTTCTGATCCATCCAAAGTAGGTTTTCTTCCTTTAATATGGTAGAACACAAGTCTTTGAAAAATAAACTAATCTCTCTGATGGGTTTCCAGATTCTTTCAAGAAAACCACAAAATGCAATAGGCACTAAGGTCTCCATGAAAACATGCCAGTCATGACTTTTCAAATGGCTCAACTTCCCTACCTCCATATCTACTTTTTCCCCAAGATTCTACGCATAACCCTCAGGCATCTTCAATTTCGTAACCCAATCACAAATTTGTCGTCTTTCCTCCAAAGTGAATGTGTAACTTGCTTTGGGCTTGAACACCTTACCATTGTTTGCTGTTTGCAAGTATAATTCAAGCCGCCTGTAATATTCTTGTAAGTCCATTCTAGCCTACGGGTTATCTTTTGTCTTACCTTTAACATCCATCACTCTGTTGAACAAATTATCAAAATAATTCTTTTCAATATGCATGACATCAAGGTTGTGTCAGAGAATATTATCCTTCCAATAAGGTAACTCCCAAAATATACTATGTTTCGTCCAATTATGATTAACACCATATCCGGGAAATCTATAAAGTGGAGCCTCAGTAACTTTACTGAAGTTCTGGATCCTCTCCCAAATTTTCTCACCTAAAAGTATCGGAGGTGGAGAATCATATTCCACTTTATTCTTTTTGAATGCATTTTTCATCCTTCTAAACTCATGATCATCAGGCAAGAATTGACGATGACAATCAAACCATGATTGCTTTCGGCCATGTTTCAAAGTGAACGCTTTACTATTTTCCATGCAGTAAGGACAAGCTAGCTTCCCAGCAGTCATCCACCCAGACAATATTCCATACGCAGGAAAATCATTAACAAAACCTAGAAATATCAAAGAAATGGGTTGTAATTCAAACCAATAATTTTTAGGATGTGGAGAAGGAGAGGGTTGGCAGTGGCAGTGGCAGCGGCGACAGGGACGACGCGACGACGGCGCCAACTGGGTAGTGGCGACGCGGGGTGGGGAATAGGATTTGTATGAGGGAAATAGAGAAGGAGAGGGGAAGATATTGAGTGAGGAGTTAGGGGAAATTTGGGGAAGAAAGGTAAGAGAAATGAGGGGAACCCGTTATTTCAATTCTGATTTCAGAATTACCGACCAAAGTTGGCCGGTAATTTTGGTCGGTACATTAAGTGTTGACCGTTTGACCAAAAACCGACCAACTTTGGTCGGTTTTTTTTATTAAAAAAAGTAAATTCTTTTTTTTTTGTATTTTGTTTCTTAAAATATTATAAACTATAAAAAATATTATAAACTATAAACATTTATTTTATTTAACTATACAATTATTATAAACTATAAGCATAATCTTTATAAATAATTATATTAACTATTTACTTTTAATAAATTATAATAGCATCTATCTAAGTAAATTTTCTAAGTTATAATTAAGTATATGAGTAATTTCTCACACATACACTATATTGTAATTGATGCTAATAACTTCTTTTTTCATTCATTCATCACTAATAATGCATGACATAGATTAATCGATATATAGGTCGAGACGTTTTGATGAATCATCGATTAATATTCATCGATGCATCTAAGTAAGTTATAAGTCGATGAATCAATTTACAAATAGATATATTTGATGATAAAGTATATATACTAATGAGGATCTTCACAAGTCAATCCCTAAAAGAACCCGACCCTGTGGTCCTAGCACTTCGTATTTTTATATATATATATATATATATAATGTCATCTTTAAATTTAATAATTAATTATGTGTTCTAAGACCTCGAAAAGCACTATTTATCATTATTCGACTTGCGTGTGCAATCCGTAAAAAAATTTCGGAAAATTTAAGGTGAAAAATGAATTAAAATGTGAATTAGAGCTTTAAAACTCAAATTTTGAGCAAACAGACTCAGATCAGTGTTTTGATAATTTTTATAGGTTCGTATCGTGATTTGGGACTTAGGCGTATGCCCGAAATCAAATTCCGAGGTCTCTAGCCCGAGATATGGAATTTTGATGAAAAATTAAAAGTTTAAGTTCAAATAGTGACCGGATGTCAAATTATGTGCAAACGAACCCAGAATAGAATTTTGATGATTCCAACAGCTCTGTATGGTGATTTTGGACATAGGAGCGTGATCGGAATTTTATTTGGAAGTCCGTAGTAGAATTAGGCTTGAAATGCCGAAAGTTGAATTTTTGGGATGTTTGACCGAGGGGTTGACTTTTTGATATCGGGGTCAAAATCTGATTCTGAAAATTTTCATAGCTCAGTTATATCATTTATGACTTGTGTGCAAAATTTGAAGTCATTCCGAATTGATTTGATGTGTTTCGACACAAGATATAGAATTTGAAAGTTCAAAGTTCATTGATTTTGATTTGAGGTGCGATTCGTCGTTTTGATGTTGTTTGATGTAGTTTGAAGCCTCGACTAAGTTCGTATGGTATTTTGGGACATGTTGGAATAATTGGTTAAGGTCCCGAGGGTTTCGGGTGGATTTCGGAAGGTTAACGGAATGGATTTCGGACAAAAAGGAACTGCTGGAATTTTCTGTTGCAGAAATTCCGTGCGTGGAGCCAAGTTTGGAAGCTTAGATCTCGCAATTCATAAGGAATCAGAAACTGTGCAAAACATGAAAGTTGTAGTCGTATGATTATAGGTTCCAGAAAGTTAAACTATGCATTATTTGGACATTTGTACAGAAAGTTATGATGGATTGAATGAAGGCTGGTAGAGCAGTTTCGCCAGAAATTTCGCCAGAAATTCTGATGCATGCAGCCGACCTTAGGAGCTTATATCTCGCAATGCATAAGGAATCAGAATAATTGCAAAACACAAAAGTTATAGTCGGTGGATGCTAGTTTCCAGAAAGTTAAACCATTTATCATTTGGACATTTGTACATAAAGTTATGATCAATTGAAGTAAGACTGGTAGAGCTGTTTCTAGTAGACTTTTAGTGACGAAAAATGGACTTTTAGTGACGGATTGACAGAAACTTAAGGACCAAAACTGCTAATTTCATTCATTTCGTTTTGGATTTTTGGAGCACGGTTTTTGGGCGATTTTTGGGCGATTTTCATGGGAAAACATTGGCGTAAGTGTTCCTTATCCTATATTGATTATATTTCATCATTTCATACTCATTTACATCATGAATCCGTGAATTTATGGAAGAAAAATCAAGATTTTTGCAAAATCTTCCAAAAACGAAAATTTAAGATTTGGAGGTCGAGTTGTTATCGGATTTTGGTAAAATTGGTATGGGTGGACTCGTAATCGAATGAGTTGTCGGATTTTATAAGTTTCGCCGGATTTCGAGATGTGGGCCCCACGGGCAAAATTTGAGTTAATTTCGGATATTTAATGAAAATGTAATATTTGCTTATGAAATTGATTACTATAATTTTTGTTGACTGTATCGAATTAATTATGACTAGATACGAGTCGATCGGAGTCAGAAAATCGAGGAAAAAGCATAATACTTGATTAAATTGGAGCAAGTCGAGGTAAGTGACTTGTCTAAACTTGTGTGGGGGAAATTTCCCCTAGAATTGGTATTGATGTGATTATTAAAATATGTTGAAAGTCGTGTGCACGAGGTGACGAGTGTGTACACGGGTTAAATTGCGAAAGATTATATTTTTAAATTGTGTAGATCACTGTTGCGCATTTATTAAATTATTTTATCTTGTTATATTCTTCATCATTGATGTGAGATATATACTTCAAATTTGTTTGATCTTTTCTTACTAATTGTTTTACCTGTTTAGTTGAAACTTGGTTTCTTTTATTCTGTGCATTATTTGAAGGTTGATTTTCTTTAAATTAAATATTATTAATATGAAGTATTTGACATTTTTTAAACTTGATATTGAAGCAACGTAGTAAAGATTTTGAAATATTATTTTCCTAAATTATTTACTCCTGAATATTTTTATACTCATTGTGAGGGAGACGTGAGCTCTTTATTGTGGAAGAATATTATTGATGAATTATTTTGACATGAGCTGTGAGCTCTTTATTGTGGAAAACTATTATTGATGATTTATTTTGGCATGAGCCGTGAACTCTTTATTGTGGCAAACTATTATTGATGATTTATTTTTGGCATGAGCCGTGAGCTCTTTATTGTGGAAAAATATTGTTGTTGAATTATTTTGGCAAGTTAAATTATTTGAGCACTTGAGGTGCAAATTGTGATATATTGTGATATTGATACGCATGTGGTGGTATAAGGTCTGGGTGTTGAAACGCATGCGGTGAGATAAGGGTGGCTTGATACGCGTGGCTAGTAGGGGAACTACTAGAAGTCATGCGGTGTGATAAGGGTGGCTAAAACACGGGATGCTATTTCGGGAAAATATTTTCTTTAAATAAATTGTGAAGGCTCCCGCGGTGATATAAGGAAATGAGATATTGTGAATTTATTTATGATTTGGGACTATGAGGCGGTACCTCGGGAGTGCCCTTGTTGATATTGATTTATGGCCGTAGTTGCCTTTGATTATTATTGTGATTTTCATAAAATTGAAGGAAATTCTGTTTTGATTTCCACGAGATATTATTTGCAATTATTTGGTGTCATTAAATGTGACATATTATTTGATTCATTTTCAATGTCATTTTTTTTTACTACATTGATAAACACTTTACCATGCCATTATTATATTCCAGTAGGGCCTCACCTGACCTCGTCACTACTCTACCGAGGTTAGGCTTGGCACTTACTGGGTACCGCTGTGGTGTACTCATACTATGCTTCAGCACATCTTTTTGTGCAGATCCAGGTACATTTTACCAGCCTAGATGTCATTGAGTTACCTGCGCACGGAGACTTCGAGGTATATCTGCCAGCGTCCGCAGACTCCGGAGTCTCCTTCTATCATTTTTTTGTTGCTTCCTTATATTTTATCTAGACCTTAACATATAGAGACATTAAGAATAAATTCTTAGAAGCTTGTGACTTATTTCTACCGGGTTTTGGGAGTTGAAATAGTTTGAATTGTAGTTTATTTATTTCAGATATTTATTATTATTCCGCATTGATAGGCTTACCTAGTCTTAGAGACTAGGTGCCATCACGCCATCCTACAGAGGGAATTTGGGGTCGTGATAATATATATATATATATATATATACACACACACACACACACAAACACACTTCACTATAATACTTTAACTATATATATAGCTTGTTATAGTATATGTTAGTGTGTCTATATATAGATTGTTAAAGTTTGACCATGTTTGACCTATTAATTTAACTCGTTAACTTAATACTAATAACTTCTTTCGTTTCTTTAATTTTTGATCCATATATATATATATATATATATATATACATGTCAAAGATGTTTAGTATTAATTCTTCTATATTTCATTCATTCATCACTAATAATGCATGACATAGATTAATCGATATAGGTCGAGACGTTTTGTTTTTACTATTAGTCGATATAGGTCAAACGTTTTATTTTTAATATTTATCGATGCATCTAAGTAAGTTATAATAAGTAGATGAATCAATTTACAAATAGATATATTTGATGATAAATTATATATACTAATTAGGATCTTCACAAGTCTATCCCTAAAAGAACCCGACCATGTGGTCCTAGCGCTTCGTGTTCTTATATATATACGGCTATACCTCTATATATATAGCATATACGGCTTGTTATAGTATATGTTAGTGTGTGTGTGTGTGTGTCTATATATATATATATAAAACACGCTTTGTTGTACTACTTTAACTACATATATAGCATGTTAGATATAGTATATGTTAGTGTATTCATTATTTGTATTAAAAAAGTGTTAACAGATTACATTTATATTATTTAGATAGTAAATATAAAAGTAATTCAAAAGTTTGACCAATGTTGACGTAATAACCGACCAACTTTGATCGGTTATTTTCCAAAAAATAAAAATTACCGACCAAAGTTGGTTGGTAAATGCTTCCCTTACATTAACCGACCAACGTTGGTCGGTAATTTTAAATATAAATTCTTAAATTTTATAAAACATTTTAAATAATAAAATAATTATTAAAATTTAAAAAATTGGGTCCAGATTACCGACTAACGTTGGTCGGTAATCCAAATGTTCTTTGACTAAGCAAGTCTGACCAGCTGGGTCAACTTGTTGACCAATTTACCGACCAACATTGGTAGGTATTTATTTTAAAAAAATATAAAATATTTTTTTTCCAGTTTTCGTCCAAGCTGGACGGTTTTTGGTCGTTGTTTTTGACCGACCAACGTTGGTCGGAAAATTTTTGATCGGTTTTTAGCAGATTTCTAGTAGTGAACCAAACCGATTAAAAACCCCGACTAGGTTTGGTTTGGTATTAAGTTAAAAAATTCGAACCAAACCGACATATAAATATATAATTTTTATATATACTTTTAAGATTTTATATAGAATTTCTTTAATAAATGTCTAGAAATATTTGGATTCGCTTGCGGGATATAATATTTAATAAAATATGAAGTGCTCCATATTTATTAACCTTAATTAATGAGTTGTATGATTACTTTCTTATCAAGTGTTATTGAAGTGCGTCAATCTCGTTGTTCTTCCATATTCATACATGTCAAGATCTATTAAATTCTTATATCTTTTTCGAATTTGAAGTGGTTATTATTATTTAGATATCATATTGATTTTTATGTTCAATTACTAAATTCGGTTAACCTTTAAAGTGTACATCAATGAAAAATTATTATCAAACGACTAAAAAAATAAATATCATGTGTTACTAAGTAGATTCTCCCATGATAATATTTAATAGATAATATGTTTGTCAATTTTATTAATTTTTACTATCGTCAGTGAGTATAACATAAGAATTAATTTTCATGTTTTATGTTTTCCTCTGTGCTTGTCCTTCTCAGTGAAAGAGATAAGAATAGTCTGTAGACACCAAGATATTATAAAAATGTGACTAAAACTTTTGTTAAAATGTGAGTATGCGTGCATGCAGATTTACAAATGGTTATGGCTTTTACCTCTTCGTTCGGGAACTGCAGGTTTTGTCAATACTCTATCTCAAGGAGCTAATTGGGACCATACTGGTTGGATTTGATGCAAATGGCCTCTCTAAGACATAAGCATAGGAAAAACCGCTTTTTATGATAGGATGTCCTCTTTTTGTTAAGTTACCTGTTGTTAATCCTTAGCAGGTTTTGTAAGTTTTTGTAACCTTTTTATTCACATAAGGAGGTAAACTAGGATAGTTGATCTTTCTCTCTATTGTAACTGATTTTTTGGATGAATGAAAGGAATACGCCACCTATGGCGTAACTTTATTTTTTTTTAAAAGTCTTGCATCAATAGTACTTAAAGAGTATAAGCTAAGGTAGAGCTATAAATGGTTAAGAGTGCCATTTTTCATATGATGAGTGTGAATTATCCATTTAAAAAATAAAGTAAGTAGTGACATGCTACAACATGCTAATATTGATTGTATTTTTTTTATTTTTTTTATAATTGTCACTGTATATAACTTAAATTCCAACTTTATAAATGGCTTGATTGTGAATATTTTTAATATCGTCAGTGAGTATAACATAAACTCTAGTTATATTTATCATTGAAGCAACATACACAATGCTCTAAAAATCAACTAGGTATAAATAGGAAAGCATACAACAAATGAAGTATTGAATCAGAAAGTTTGATAGATACACATGAAACGTTGAATATACGTACAATTGTCCGTTGTTAACATACAGTATTTGATGTCAATGACGAATATACATACAATTGTCCGTTATATAATTGAAAAAGTAGCTAGCAACGTTGTATAATTCGTACAGGAAAACTAGTTTTCATCTTAGATGTCAACGACGAATTATAGATAGGACTAAATCCGTCTAAAGGAACGATCCGAAATCTCTTTAGAATAGTCGCTGCCACCAGCTTTATCTGCATGAAAGCAATTTCTTTTCCAAGACAAGTCCTTGGCCCTGCTTGAAATACCGGATACGTGAAAGGGTCCCTTGGGATAAAATTCCAATTTCCTGTACTGGAGTTTTTCAACAACCAGCGCTCTGGGCGGAAAACTTCACAATCCGAACCCCATAAATCTGTTGATCTCCCCATTGCAAGAACATGTAGAAAAATGGTCATTCCCTTTTTCAACTTTGTTCCGTCCGGCCAAACATCGTCTTCGGTCACTTGCTTCAATTCAAGAGGAACTGGTGGGTATAGTCTCATGCTTTCACAAATCGAAGCATGTGTATACACCATTTCATTCAAATCATCATCATCTTTTTCTTCGATTTCTTTGACAATCTCCTTTTCTACTTGTGGGTGACTCGAGACTAGCCAAAAGAACCATATTAAAGCTGAAAATAGCGTGTCATCACCAGCCAGGATGAAATTAATACCTGTATCTATGACAAACTTCTCATCAACTACTACATTGTATTTGAGAGCCCTTGTTATAAATCTGTCAAAAAAATCGCCTCCCTCATCTATGGAAGAGTTTTGCATCGAAAACTTCTCCACCTTTCCCGCGATTCTCTTCTTTACATATTCTCTGAGTACATCAACTGCATACCTGTGAAGTCCGATTCAGAACTTAAATGTGTAAGAGAAAAATAATTACTTGAATTTCAATAAATATTGAGTAGTAAAATTTTGAACCCATAATTTAAAGTGCGTCCAATGAATATTCAAGGAAACCTAAAGGTTGAACATATCAAATTCAAATTTTGAATATGCCTCTAGTCTGCATACCTGAGATTCTCTTCAGATCCAATGTTAAGAAGCTTTTTAGCTTTCCACAAGATGGAAGGGCAAGTGAACCTTCTCATACTGATCTTTATTGCAGTTTCAAAAGCATCTATTAATGGTTTCTCAGGGAGAGATGGTAACAAGTATTCTGGATCATGGCTAAAACCTACCTGGCATAGAATGTCAAATGTAAGCCTATGAAATATGTCCTGGAGGTCTAGAGTAGCTTTATCTATATCTGCCCTAGAGAATAAAGGAATAAGACGGCCAGAGAGCTCTTTAATGGTGGATGATTTTACTCTATAACGAAATGTATCCGCGTGGAATATATGACTGAGGAAATGCCTTTGGGTTTTCCATTTCTCTCCATCTACAAGTAAAAGTCCATCCCCTAATAAGTCTGAGAAAACAAATTGCATGGTAGGATCTTTGCGATAAATGTGGAAACGTGTCTTAACGATATGCTTGATAATAGAGGGGTTTCTTGTCAAGACGCATTTTTTACCAAATGGTCCTTTAAGGGTAATGGTTGATAAAGATGATTTTTGGAAGAGTTCTGATGTCCACAGAACTGCTCGGTGTCTATTTTGCACTAATGAGAACAAGCAACCAAACAGTGGGTAGGATTTTGGAAGCTGCTGCTGCTTGCTCAATTTTGAACAACTGTGTTTTGAGAAGAACGGGTGGAAATAGATGAAAAACAGAAGCAACAGAAATATTATTGCTGGGACTGGGAGAGAAAAGAGCAGACTATACATAAGCTGGATGTCCATCCTCATGCTGTACTTGAAATTTTTCAGATGGAGGTTTATTTTTGAAGGTCTCGTCGACTAACTCGTCATCGATTAGTTTAATCAATCTATATATTTGACATGGTACTACCCTTTTTTTTTTGTGGCTAAACAGATCATATTAAATCGTGACTATATACTTAGGTTTGGAGGCGGGATGGTGGGATATCTTCTTTTAGTTATTTTAGATATTACACCATTAATTATTACGCTCCTCATAGGCTTCTACAATGGCAAGTTCTAAAAAAGGCCTATGTTTAATGATACCTTGGCAAATACCAATTTTAAAATAAAATAAAGTGAAGGAATATATATAAGTTAGAGCACAAACTCACATACTATATGCGTTTTTGGGCCTCGTTATGTTGCGCCCTAGTGTCACGACCCAAAATCCACTAGTCGTGATGGCACCTAACCCAAACTCTTAGGTCAGTCAATTAACAGTTAACACAAGTCGAATAAAATAAAGGCGATCAACAAATGATATATCTAGTTTCCATACAATATCCCAAAGACTAATAATACAAATCATGAGCTACTAAGACTGGATTTTGCAAAAACTTATACTCCGTCCATTTCAATTTACGTGAACCTATTTCCTTTTTAGTCTATGGCAAAAAGAATGACCCATTTCCTTATTTGGAAATAATTTACCTTTATACAATGATTTATAGCTACACAAAATATATGTGCCTCATTTTACACGAGAAGTTCAAAAGTCTTCTCTCTTTTCTTAAAATTTGTGCCTAGTCAAATGAGTTTACATAAATTGAAACAGAGGAAGTATGAAATAAATACAACTTTTGTTTGAAATGTATATAAACAGAATTCAATTCTAAGACTACCCAGTAAAAACAAGTTGCTTCATCCGGGAGGCACAAACATCTTCAGAGCCAGCTTCCGTCATCAACCGCATCTCAGCTCCATGATCTGCATGGAAGGTGTAGAAGTTTAGTATGAGTACAACTGATCTCATGTACTCAATAAGTATCTTGACTAATTTTGGTGAAGTAGTAACGCTTTTAAGTTAAATGATACTCACTGATATAACATGTGCAATAGACTAGCAATAGAACAATACTAAAACATAACAGAGAAGAGTACAAGATCAAATATGCGAGGCAATAAAAGAATCACCAGAGGAAATCAGGATTGTAAATTTATAACTTTCATAGTGTGAGAAATGTACTCAAGATATCAAATCGAATGGCACGGCAACACCCTTAGTGCATTTATCTCATCCTCACCAAATATATGAATGTAAGTCAAGTCAATTGGCATGGCAACACTCTTCGTGCATTTATCTCTTCCTCATCGAGCATACGTATAACAGATACCATCCAGGTAAAAGAAATGCCAATAATAATAACGATAAAGTGGGAGATACATAGGTAGCAATAACAAACAACACATGCATATGGGTAACAATAACAGACTAGATAAGAGGCATAGAAGTAATGATAGTATTCAAGGTAGAAGAACATAAATTTCACTAGCTAACATGATAGAAGACTTAGATATAGATATAACAAATATGAAGGACAGTATGATCTTTATAAGCTAAACAAATAGAAGGCATGAATAACTAACGAATTAGAAGGCTTATATGGAAGTGCAACAAATGAGAAATGGCATAGATATAGATATGACAAATAAGAAGGAAGGCATGATATTTACAAGTTAAACAGATAAAAGTCACGGATAACACAACAACAATTGAATAGATGACTAAGACAGAACAACAACAACTAGTCACATAGAAAACATAAGTGCAATAATAACAGCTTAAGATAACGACATGAATGTATACAAAAGGAAAAGGTATCTGTACATAATGCATATCTCTCGTCCTCGCCTGCACGGAAATTAAATACCTTTCGTGCCATGAACACATGATAATATAAAAATATGGCACGACATCACCCTTCATGCTTTTACTCTCATTAATATATGATAATGTAAATGAAATGACACGGCATCACCCTTCGTGATTTTACTCTCACCCTCACATGATAACGTAAACGAAATGGCACATGATAATGTAAATGAAATTGTACGGCACCACCCTTCGTGCTTTTACTCTCATCCTCACATTATAATGTAAATAAAATGGCATGACATCACCCTCCATACTTTACACTCTTCCTCACCAAGCACATGTATATCAATAACAAGCAAGGTAGAAAGCATGAATAACGCCAAGAAGAGTGATTAATCGAATATTCCAAGTGAATATTAATCCCAACTTTAAATCCAATAAAAATTCAATAAACCTCAAGAACCTTATTGTTCAAGTATTTCAACAAGTCTCATAAATGACCTTCAACTCAAGTATAAAATCCAACATCTCAAGAATAATGGTCATAGAGATGTATTTGTGATTAAGTATAATGACGACCAGATTTAGCACCTCAATAATTTCACAAAAGCCCGTCAAATTTTAACAAAATATAATAAGTTAAATCATGGTTTCTAGCATTTAACTTCATATTCTTAGTAATCTAGAAGTCAAGTAAGATATGAAACAAGAAGGTCACGTATTTCTACAAGGCACAAATAATCATATAATTTATCCTGGAGCATAATTAACCCTGGCACATGCATATACGCTCATTACCTCATATATGCATCACCCCCGCATGTAGCAACAATATCAATTAATAGAAAAAATATTTCTAATAAAGTAAGGAAAGACACTTACCCCAACCAATCCAAATCGATACACTAGAAGCACAATCTCGCTCAAATCATCCTCCGAACGGCTCGAAACTAGATAAAAGCAACTAAAAATCTGTAAGGTCCCGTAAAAGTTTACCCAAAACCCGGGGTTTCATGGTGCCGAGGTAGACTTATGCATTGATGATTGTAGAGATTCATCGCGGCGAGCTTGTTTGCCGTGGTACAGACTTTTTGGGTTGAACAGTGAGTTGGGGAGTTGAAGAAAAGTTTCGGTAGCGCATGGCATTTCTGCGGTCCGTTTTGCGATCATAGAACTGCTATGTGGACCGCATATCTGCCGCGGAATGAAGTATAAACTTGAGAGCTAATTTTAGGACCATTATGCGGTCCATTATGCAGCCGCATAATCATTTCGCAGGCCGCACAATCCATCGCAAATCTAACATAAAACTTTCCGGAGGGAAGTTCTGCGGCGCATTATGCGACCGCAGAATTGGTCTGTGGATCGCAAACCAGTCGCAGAGTGAAGCAAAAATACCTAGTTCTGGAGGGCCATTATGCGGGCCACAGAAACGTTATGCGGTCACATATGCGACCGCAGATCTGCATCTGGGCTTTATTTTTCTAATATTTTTAACCCCGACCCTATTTCGATATATAGTCGTTGAAGGCCATTTGTAAGGTAAAAACATGATATTTGTAGAGAGAGGAAGTGCCATAAGTGAGAGGGAAAGTTCCTAAAATTCTATCCATCAATTCTTGTTCAAAGTTGGAGAATTCACAAGGAGAAACTCACAAGTTCTTCATCCAAGAGGTAAGGTTCCATGTCCTAGCCTCTATTTCGAATTTGGGGTAGAAGATGATTAATGAGGGGTATGATTCTTCGGTGTTAGAGTGTATCTATGCATGCATGTACAATCATGAGTTGTGGGAAGGTAGTTGAGCTCAAATGGTTAGACTTTGGGTTGTGGGGGTAAAAGAAATCCCCCATATGAGAAGCTAAAGATCATAATGCCCACCTAGTATTCGATAAAATGCTCAAATGAGCTGGAAACATGAACTCTTTCCTAATTTGTGTTCAATTTTGCTATATCTATAAATAGATCAAAGTTTCTAGGATTTCCGGAACTGTATAGTGGATTAAGTAAAGCTCAAAACTAGGTATGTTGGCTAAAGTCCTCTTTTAGAATTGAACCCCACAATGGCCTTGTAAGTCTCGTGTTGCTCATTATAAATTAATTATTCCGAATAAGTCTTGTGTCAAAAGATATATGCATTCAATAGGTATTCCAAATGCTCTTGTGATGTTGAGTTACTAGTTGAGAATGTGATTTAAGCATGGGTTGTGTGTTAATATGTTATGACTTAAAAACGTGATTCTAATGAAAGTTATCATGTCGAATTGTGTAAGAAATCACATGTGCCTAAGACTCTTATTGCTCAAATGTGTACTTAAAGTTATCTATATATTTGACATACTAGTTTTTTTTTTTTTTTGGCTAAACAAATCATATTAAGTCGTGACTATACACTTAGGTTTGGAAGCTGGATGGTAGGATATCTTCTTTTAGTTATTTTAGATATTACACCATTGTCACTCTTAGAGGGATGGCAAAAAAGAAGGCTTTACACTAACAAATTCTAAACAAGGCGTACATGTGACACCTGTAAAAAATTAACTAAAAGTAAAGTGATATATATAAGCTAGAGTATAAGGTCACACGTGTGCTTTTCGGCTTGATGATTAAGTTGCCCCAAAGGAACAAATCCGTAAGATGTTGGGCCAAAACAAATTAACATCTACATGCCGGGGGCTTGGACTTATATCAACCGTTTTCTTGGACCGGTAATGGAGCTATTTTAATCATTTGCTTTCTTGTTTTTTGTTTTTTTGTAATATATTCATTTTGATAAATTTAGTAAAAATACACGTATAAGTTAATTTATAAGGTTGTAACTGTTGCACGTGGACAATCTTTTTTCTATTTGTGATTGATTCATATTGATATAAGTTAATTTGTAAGTTTAGTAACTAATGTAATTTATGGTATATGGATCAATGTAATCCGGTCCAAAGTCAAACAAGTAGCTTGATAGGAGAAGAGAATGTCAAAGAATTACTACGAGAGAAATGCCGATTTCTAAAGGTCAATATCTGTTGCAAATTTTTTTTCGGACACTGCATAAATACGGAATACTTTATGCATCAGTTCGCCCTTTTAAATCTATTATAAATTAGATCGAATTCGTCAGAAAATTGAAATTAGTGACGAACAACAACTAGTGGGGTATGGCAGCGTTGAGAAACTTCTCTTTGATTACTACAATACGTTGTGCCATTGTCATCGCGCACTTGTTTTACAGCTTCAGTCCCAATTTCTTAATTACAAGCTAAATTGGAGTATTTCTTTTTGTCATCCATCTTAAAAGTTGACACATTTCATAATTAGAAATTAGATAATTTCACAAACCTATTTTATTATTGACATGATTTATTGTATAGTATCTAAAATCTGTTGTAGTATAGCTGGAAGAAAGTTAATCGTACTACACGTCTAAACGTGGCAACATGTGTGGATACGCTAATTCCTTGATTAAACTGAGAGAAAAGGCAAGCACTATTTTAAATTGGTAATGTGACAAATCCCTATTTTGAAGGAAGATATTGGTCTATAGCTGGATGCACATGACTTTCATTTTGTACAGAAATGTTCAAATGTGTAGAGGTCAAAGAAGGAATTGGGATAACCAGTTAACGCAAATGTGGGCATGCCAGGGAAACTATTGAAGGAAAGAATATTTAAAGCCTACTCAATTCCACTATTCTCACAAGTATGGATTAATTCTCGATATACTAAAGCCTTCTCTCGAACGCTTACGAATCAATAAAACACGTGCAAATGAAATAGCACGCACCAAGTGACAATTGATGTTGTGGATTACACTCTTGTTTCTATGAAGCAATAAGTTAAGATTTGCCATTCCACAAAGCATTAACACTCGTGAAGTCATGGCACTCGGTGCGATTTGCAAATCATTAGAATGTATATGCTCCCTTGATTTCAGTTTATTTGACATTATTTTCTTAATTACCGGTTCCTTCAAAAAAGAATAATACCTTTTTAATTTGGAAGCACTCTAACTTTAATTTATAATATTATTCTTAATGTGAATTTTTTATAAGCATATTATTCGAGTATATGTGTCCGAACCAAACTCTATCAAAAATTTTTTTTTTTTAATTAATCCAACGACTCAGGCTTTCACTTCCCGTGGTGATGGAGGTTTTGGCATTGACCCCTACCTTATTTATTATAAAATCAAGAAAAGGTACAATAGGAGGGGGACATAAAACCAAAACCTCCCGATAAATTATTGTTGGCCAAAGTAAAGAATAGTTTTAAAGATTGACAAAGGAACTTATGGATGAACTAAGTCCATCACTGGTAGGCATAGACACAGGCAGATTCAAAGCACGTGAGATGCACATGCAGGAGATAAACGAAATCTGGCATAATAATAGATATTTCCTTATCGAAATGATTGCATAATTAATAAGGAGAAGGACTCCTTACTCAACGAGAATATTATCCAAGATGAGGAAGGGGTTAGGAGTTGAGATTAACTAGAACTCTTCCACCAAGGAAGAGTAGCATTAGAACTCTAGTTATTTTCTACTCTACTAACTCTATAAATCGTAGGATGTTCTCATTCTACAGGTAACGCACAAAAGCAGAAGTTAAACGTGAATTGAGAGCAAAATATCAAGGCATTTTGCAAGCAGTTCGTGTGTGATTCAAGTGTGCAAAACCAGATAGAAGAACCAACTCCAAGTGTGTCTTTTATTCTAGTTCAATTGTAGTAGGTATTTTCATATTGTACCTTTCAGTTTTATCTAGAGGAAATTGTAATAGGTACTCAAATTATTCAAGTTAGAGTTAACTTGAAGTTGTCGCAGCAGTTAGAGGCTGGTTGCCACAACGGGATTAGAGTTAATCCTAGGTTTACAAAAGTATTTTGTAAATGCAGTTTTTGGTTCAGTGATTTAGTGGAGAGTTCGGAAAAATCCTACTAGGAAGTAGGTCGTGATTTTTTTTACCTTTTGAGCCAGGTGTTTTTCATGTAAAATACTTGTGTTCTTTAATTTCTGTATTTATTATTCCGCAACAGTAGTATAAGGAACACATAGAAGAACCAGGTTCTTCTATAATTCGTGCACGCAAAAATTGGACACCACACAAATCACTCCCGCCCACTCTTGTGTGGTATTGAAGTTAAAACATCAATTGGTATCAGAGCAGGTTATCCTTGAAGAGGCTAACACCTTAGGAGAAGATCAAGTTGAGTGCACCACCTGGAAACTGGGAAGGGCAATCCACTACTAGGCCACCACTCTTCAACGGCCAGTACTACTCTTGGTGGAAAAACAGAATGAGAGACCACATCATAGGAGAAGACTATGAGCTATGGGACATTGTCACAGATGGTCCATTGGCTATCATGAAGATAAATGCCGAAGGAGAAGAAGTGCCAAAAATAAGAGTTGACTGCACTGCTGACGATTTGAGAAAATGGGAGAAGAATGCTAAAGTCAAGAAATGGCTTGTTTGTAGACTCGGTCCAGACGAGTACAACAAAATTCAAAGTTGTACTACTGCTAAGAAAATTTGGGACACTTTGCAAGTGGCTCATGAAGGAACACCTCAAGTGAAGAGGTCCAGAGGAACACTACTGTATTCTCAATATGAGAATTTCACCATGAAGGAAGGGGAAACCATCCAAGAGATATATACAAGGTTCACCATACAGACAAATGAACTTAAGTCTCTTGGAAGGATTATTTCTGAAGAAGACAGAGTTGAGAAGATTTTGACAAGAGTTCTGCCAGTTAATTGGGAGAGCAAAATCACTATCATTCAGGAATCAAAGAACATTACCACTCTTAGGTTGGATGAGCTAATTGGAAATCTCACTGCTTATGAACTTAGAAGGAAAACCATAAAGATGGATGTGACCAAGAAGGAAAAGAGTCCGGCACTCAGAATCACTGAAGGTTCTGATCTAGAAAATGATGAAATGACTATGATCACAAAGGACTTCAAGAAGTACCTAATGAGAGGAAAAGGTTCTTCAAGAAGTGGAGGCTACAGCAAACCAATTGTTCCTGAAAAATAGACCAATGAGGGCTGCTACACGTGTGGGAAGACTGATCACCACATCAAAAACTGCCCTCAATGGAAAATTGAATGGAAGAAGGAAAAGGGTTGAACGAAGAAACAGAAAGAAGGAAAAGGTTTATCCCAAGAAGAACAAAGGATCAACAAAGGCTATGGTTGTTGCTTGGGGAGAAAGCTCAGATGAGGACTCAGATGATGAAGATGAAGATGAACAAGCACTTATGGCAATTGGAGAATCCGATGAGGAATCCGAAGTAAGTATAATCCATCTAAAAGACAAGATTAAGTTTTTGTCTAAAGAAAGACTATCTGAGTTACTTCTAGATTTCATTGATGAATCTAAGGATATAAACAATGAAAAGAAACAGTTGTCTAAGGAATGTGTGATTTTGAAAGCAAAGTGTAAGAACCTGGAACTTAGGGTTAGTGAGACTATAAGTGAAAATATTGCATTAAGGAACCAGGTTCATGCATTTGAATCAAATGTCCTAGAACTTAGATCTGAAAACCTAAAACTGAAATTAGGAACAAGTAAGAAGACAACTGATTTCACACAACTCACTCTAGAAGAAAATATAGGTAAACTAAGAGATGAGTTGTATAAGAAGGATGAGCAAGTAAGAATTTTGACAAAGGATCTAGGCAAGGTCAAGCATGAACTGGACATAACTTGTAAATGGAATAGGCCCTCCAATGCACTGTAATGGCTACAGGAATATCACAGTAGTAATAGAAGATGAATTGGCTTCGGGAATCTGCTACCTAAATGGGATCCCAAAAGCAAGTATCTCACACTTCCTGAGAATAAAATTTGCACACACTATGGTAAGACTGGTCACAATAAAAGTGAATGCATTACAAAAGAAAAGGCTATTCAAAAGAATAAAAAGTTTGTTCAAGGGAAAAATGGGCTGCCAAGTTGGGCTAAAAAGAATTTGATTCATCCTTTTGCCTATAGAAAGGGACCCAATCTAGTTTAGGTTCTTAAGACTAACTCTTGATTTCCTTTTGCAGGTCCAAGTGAAGGGGAGCAGCCAAATATGGTACATGGATAGTGGCTTCTCAAAGCACATGACAGGAAGCAAGGAACAGTTCCTTTCACTTGAAGACCTCAAAGGAGGTAATGTCTCCTTTGGAAATGGGAAGAAAGGTGAGATCATTGGGGTTGGCAAGGTAGGTAAGACTGACTCTTACTCGATTGAGAATGTCTATTTGATAGACGACCTAAAATACAGTCTAATTAGTGTATCACAACTGTGTGATAGAGGTAACTTGGTAGCATTCACCTCTAATAAATGCTTTGTGATTAATCTTATCACTGACAAGATTGTTTTGTAGGGAAAAGGAGTGAACAATATGTATATTGTAGATCTATCCACAGTGTCATAAAATGAACTCACTTGCTTAAGTGTGTTGGACAATGATCCCCTCCTTTGGCACAAGAGACTTGGACATACAAGTTTGAGTCAACTCAACAAATTAGTCTCCAAGGACTTGGTGATAGGACTGCCTAACATCAAGTTCAAGGAAGACAAAGTTTGTGAGGCTTGTGCAAGGTTGAAGCAGGTAAGATCCTCTTTTAAATGCAAGACAGTGGTAAATACCACCAGGACGATGGAACTGGTCCATATAGATCTATGTGGTCCAATGAGAACATTAAGTAGAGGTGGTAAAAGATATGTGGTGCTTGTTGATGATTACTCTAGGTTTACTTGGACATTATTTTTAATATCTAAAGATGAAGCATTTGACATGTTCACTTCTTTTGTTAGAATAACTGAGAAACAACTAGGTAATAAACTAGCATCAATTAGGTCTGATCATGGCACTGAATTTGAAAATGCTAAATTTGCTGAATTTTGTGATGAGCATGGCATAGATCATAATTTTTATGTTCCTAGGACTCCACAACAAAATGGAGTAGTTGAAAGAAATAATAGGACACTTGAAGATATGGCTAGGTCTATGATTCTTTCTAGTAAACTACCCCATAGCTTCTAGGAAAAAGCTGTAAATATTGCATGCTACATCATAAATAGGTGCATGATTAGACCTCTTGTAGAGAAGACTCCCTATGAGTTACTTAAAGGGAGAAAAGCAAATATATCCCATCTTAGGGCATTTGGATGCAAGTGCTTTGTGCACAACAATGGTAAAGACTCCATAGGCAGGTTTGATCCCAGAAGTGATGAGGGAGTATTCTTGAGATATTCTTCACATAGCAAAGCTTATAAAGTCTATAACAAAGGAACTATGTGTGGTGAAGAAAGTGTTCATGTGTTTTTTTTTATGAAACTAACATTTTTTGAGAGACAGGAACATGACGATGAAGCAATTGGGCTGGTAAGAAACTTAAATGAAACCACGGCCCAGACTAAAGCAGCACTGGAAGAAGGAACAGGTGATGGAAGAGCTGGAAACACATCAGGGATGTCCCTCACTACTGGTACTGACTCAACTGTAGGGGTATCAATACTGACATCTCTCACATAGGCCAAATACGCATCACACCCCTTTTCAACCATTCGTTGAGCCTTAAGAAATGAAATGACCCTGCAGGGAGTATACTCTAAGCTACCACTCTACTCTAATCTCGGCAAGCCTGGCATAGCCAGCGTCACGGTCTTAGCGTGACAATCAAGAATAGCATAATGGGGAGACAACTAGTCCATGCCCAAGATAACATCAAAATCTACCATACTGAGTAATAACAAATCGGCTCTGGTCTCAAAACCACTAAGAGTAATCAAACACGACCGATATACGCGGTCCACAATGAGAGAATCTCCCACACTAGTAGATACATAAACAGGGGAACTCAAAGAATCCCGAGATATCCCCAAATGTGGAGCAAAATAAGAAGATACATATGAATACGTAGAGCCTGGGTCAAATAATACTGATGTATCCCTATGACATACAGGGACGATACCTGTGATGACTGAATCTGAAGCGACGACCTCTGAACGGACTGGAAGGGCATAGTACCTGGCCTGTCCTCCCCATCTAGGGCGACCTCTACCTCCCCGACCTCCGCCTCAAGCTGCCTGAGAAGGTGGAGTGGCAGCTGGGGCTGGAAGAATGGCCGGAGGACCCGGTGGAGCACGTGGAGGCTGATAAGTCTGTGGAGGTGCACCCCTCCTGGCTTTGGGGCAATCTCTAACTATGTGACGAGTGTCACCACAATCAAAACAACCCCTCGGAGGACGCGGAGGCTGAGACTGACTCGAACCTGGCCTACTGGACTGGCCGGTAATAGCACCTCGAGTAGGAGGCATACTGGATGTTGGCGGTGCATAATAGGGCTCCTGAGGTCTAGGAGGAGATGAAACACCGTTGGCTACTGGAAGAGCTGAATGAACATGGCGACTCAGAAAACCCCTACCATAGCGTGCTGCCTTGTGCACGAGCTCCTGAATAATGACCAGTCTCTCGAGACCTCTTGGCCTCTCTCTCCTCTCTGTCCCGGGCGAACATGCCCTCCACTCTCCTGGCAATGATCACTGCCTGCTAAGAAGTGATGTCCATCTCCAACTCCCTGGCCATACTGGTCCGATTACCGGGGTGGAGTCCGTCAATGAAGCGACAAACCCTCTCTCTGACTGTAGCAACCAGAGCTGGTGCATGGCGAGCTAACTCATTGAAACAGACTGCATACTCCGACACAGTCATAGCACCTGACGTAGCTGCTCAAACTCTACGCGCCAAGCATCCCTGAGGCTCTCAGGAACATACTCACGCAAGAACATCTCTGAAAACTGAGACCAAGTGAGTGAGGCTGCCTCATCCGGATTACTCAGCTCATAGGCACGCCACCACTGATATGACGCTCCCTTCAGCTGGAAAGTGGTGAAAGAAACCCCACTCGTCTCCATAATGCCCATAGTGCGGAGAATACGATGACACTCCTTAAGAAAACCAGAGCATCATCTGAAGCTAGTCCACTGAAAGTAGGTGGGTGTTACTTCTTGTACCTCTCAAGTCTGAGTTGCTCTGCCTCAGTAGCAGCTATCCTGGTCTCATGCTGAACCGGAGCCACTGGGGGCTTATGAATATACTCTGGGGCCTGATCAACTTGGACCCTCTGCTCAGGAGTGCGGGATGCGGGAGTCTGTGCCACTCCCCCGGCCTGAGATTAGCGGGAGTTATCGAAAATAGTACAGCCTGAGCCAGAGTGCTGAACATGCTCATGAACTGAGCTAAAGTCTCTTGGAGGGCCGGAGTAGCAATAGGGATCTCCGGTGCTGGCCCTCCAGCTGGAGCTGCTGGGGGCTCCTCTGACGCAGCTCTCGCAGGTGCTCGGGCTGCACCGCGTGGTCATTCTCTACGCCAACCCCGGCCTCTGGCGGCTCTGGCAGGGGGCTCGGGGTGCCTGGTCGTCGGTCCTCCCAGTACGGGTCCTCACCATATGTGAGAAATAATAGAATAGAATATTTGAATTTTTGATGTCAATAAATCGCGCGACAAGGAAATCAAAGAAATATGATTGTTCTTAACAGTTACATAGCCTACCGAAGATAAGCACGGACGTCTCCGCACCGATCCGCAAGACTCTAATAAACTGGCTTGTGACTCGCAACTCCTATGAACCTAGTGCTTTGATACCAACTTGTCACGATCTAAATTAACCCTCCGTAAGGTGTCGTGACGGCACCTAGTCTTTACGACTAGGTAAGCCTAATATTACGAAAAATGTAAAGAAAACACAACATTTTTCAAGATAAACAGCATATGGTGAATAACCAAAAGTAGTACCACTCGGTATATACAAAATAATTTCCTAAGACCCGGAATATCACTAAGTCACAAGCTGCTATAATCTATGTAGCTCTATACAAAAGTCTGAAGATAATAAAGAAATTCTATAGGCGAGGGAGTAGAAGGGGACTCCAGGATCTACAGACTCAAGCAGAAGTACCTTGAAGTCTCCTAGAATCAGCAGCACGCACTAACCCCGAGGCTGATAGCCCATACCTAGATCTGAACATGAAAACATGTGCAAGAAAGGACATGAGTACACCACAATGGTACCCAGTAAGTGCCAAGCCTAACCTCGATCGAGTAGTGACGAGGTCAGGTCAAGCTCCTACCGGAGTAAATACAATAAATTAAAAAGTAAAAGATATAAGTAAAGTTTACGGTAACACAGTTAAAGAAATTCTCAAAAATTTAGCAGTAAAGGGAGCCCTCAGCTCAGAACAAGGTAAACACAATAGGGAATCTCTCGGAATATGTCCGTAGTCCCAAAATAAATATGCAAGGCAAGTGAATCTCCCGAAATACGTCTGTAGTCCCAATTTAAATATGCAAGACATGGGGATCTCCCGGAATACGTCTATAGTCCCAAATTAAATATGCAAGATAGGGGGGATCTCCAGGAATACGTCTGTAGTCCCAATTTAAATATGCAACAGAAGATAATATGACAGGTATGGCATCGAGCTATACAATTTAGACTAACACATATAAGGAAAATAGGGGTCTAACTAAGCATGGCGCACAGAATGACAAATAGGCAGTTAAAACACGTAAGCATGCTTCCCTAATCTAAACTAAATAATTTAAACGTATTAGTGCAATTTAATAAGGGAAAACAATTGTTTTGACTTAGAAAGGAAAACATGATTTTTTTTTTTGCAATAAATGCCCGTGTACGTACTCGTCACCTCATGTACACGACGCCCACGCATCAATTAATATCAAACATCCTAAGGAGAAGTTCCCCAATACAAGGTTAGGCAAGCCACTTACCTCGACCGCTCAAATCAACTTGATATCACGTTCTTGCCATGAGTATCCGACTCCAAATGGCCCGAATCTATTCAAATTAAATGCATAATATAAATATAACTACAAGTAACTAATTTAACTAATCAATTCGAAGCTAAAGTGTGAAATTAGGAAAAACGCCCAAAACGTCTCCCCGGGCACACATCTCGGAATCTGGTAAAAATCACAAATTATGAACACCCATTCACTCACGAGTTCACTCATCAAAAAGTTATCCAATTCCGACACCTAGAACTCGATCAAAACACAAAAATTCAATTGGGGAACTTTTCCCCTAAATTCGCACTCTTTAACTCAAATCCCTTGATTAAATGAGGAAAAATTGCTATAGATTAATTAAATATACACGAATTAGAGTTAAGAATTGTTACCCACTGATTTCCTCTTCAAAACCCTTGCAAAATCGCCTTCTCCCGAGCTAAAATTCGAATTGGTGAAAAATGAGGAATGAACCCTCGAAACTGCCTCTTCAACCCAACTATTTCCGCACCTGCGGACAAACCCATCGCAGGTGCGGAGTCCACTTACTTGGGCTGGGTCCGCACCTGTGACCCTTGGGCCGTATCTGCGGTTCCGCTTCTACGGACAACCAACCGCACTTGTGAGCCCAGCTTGACAAGCCCATTTCCGCATCTGCGAGCTTCTCATGCACACCTGAGAGTCCGCACCTGCGTACCTCCCCTCCGCAGGTGCGAAACACCAGAACCATCAATGCACCAGATTTGTTTCCCTAAGTCTTATTTCCTTCCTTTAAGCATCTGAAACACTCCCGAGGCCCCCGGGACCTCAACCAAACCTACCAACCCTTCCTAAAATATCTTTCAAACTTAGTCGAGCCTTCAAACCACATCAAACAATACTAAATACATTAATTAAGCACGGATTCATGTCTAAGAACTTAGAATTTTCTAAATTCTACAAACGGTGCCGAACCACGTCAAATCTAGTCCGAATGACCTCAAATTTTACACACAGATCACAAATGATACTACGAACCTACAATCACTTTTGGAAATCCATTCCGAGCTCGATATCTAAAATTCCACTATCGGCTAAAATCGCCGAAAATTTAACTTTCGCCAATTCAAGGCTAAATCTACTACAGACCTCCAAAACACATTTCAGACGCGCTCCTAATCTCAAAGTCACTCAACGGGGCTAACAGAGTCGACGAAATTCCATTCCGGATCCGTCTTCACACAGTTCCAATTACGGTATAATTTTTAAGGCTTAAACTCACAACTATGGACTAAATATCCAAAAACTCCCCGAATTCCATAACCAATCACTCCGATAAAATCCCAAAAACATAAACAAATGTGGAGAAAGCAGATATTAGGGGATCGGGGATGTAATTCTCAAAATGACCGGCTGGGTCATTACAGGAACCTACATTGACCTATGTCAATGTAAGTACAAATTTTTCAGGTAAGCAGGCTAGAAGCTAGGATATTCTCTTCCAATTACCAACAAATTTGGTGAGCTCCATTTTAGTATGTTGAGTTCGTTGTTTCCAGAATTGTCTTACTATTCAGTATTTCTTAGAGGTTTCATATAGACAGTGTCAGAACAGAGTCATGGATGTCCACTTTGTATTATATTTATTTTTCAATGTATTTCAGATAACAAAATAAATTTCTTTTCAGACTATTATTTCGATTAAAGATTCAGAAAAGAATTTACTTTAAATTTTATTGAATTGTGTTGAGATGCATTGCACCATAGAAATAGAATAGAATAGAAAATCCTAGATGGTTCGCTCGGTCAAGTTAAGGCACCAAATGCCGTTAAGACTTGGTTAAAAATCGGGTTGTGATAATTTACCACCAAAGGATAATTCTGATACGGATGAGCCTACTATTTCAATGACTTCTTCTAAAGCATGACATATAGAAATAACTAAAGATTAACTTTCTCAAAACGTCGAAAGATCAAACTAAAGCATGACATATAGAAATAATTAAAGATTAACATTCTCAAAAACGTCGAAACATCTAAACATCTATTATATAGTTATACATTGAGCAACTATAGAGGTCAATATAAAACAACTAACAGATGGGCCTCATCTAGTTAATTGCTAGCTCAACTTAAGCTTTAGCACCTTAAACATATACAAATTAAGGGTGAGTTTACTGACTCAAGGCAATAACTTCACCATATATACACATTAACTATCACCACAAGGAGGTTTTGACGACCCTAATACTAGTTGCCACGAAGAGCGAAATTTCAGTGACGACTGTCATTAAGTTGCCATAAATACTTATGAAATTAAGTTTTGTTGAAACCTATTTGCTACTACCAATCAGCAATCGCCACTAAAAGATCTTCTGTGGGCTCTAGTGTAACTGCTGGTTGTAGTTCTATTGTTTTACACTTATCAAAAAAATTGCGCGATTGACTATTTCTTAATGTGTTTAATTTGTCGTACCTGTCAGTTTCAAATTCAGCTCAGTATTTACTTGCTTAAAATTTAAAGGGGTAACATCGATGTTTGAGCCAACTTCACTTTGATTTCACCAGCTTCAATTCGATTTCTCCAGCTTCAGATTCAATCTTTGAATTTGATGCCATGTTACTCATGCCACATCAACTCATTTTCTCAGTCAGAAGCTATGGGGAAGTTGACTTCAACAGGTAATCTGCGTATGGTTGCATCCCCCAGCTGTGATTTAAAATAGTCAGCGTGCAAATATATACACTCCTAGTTTTTCGCAACTTCACATAACCATCAGTCGATCACAATCCTATTTGTTGTGGGAGTTATTTTCTTTTCCTTTTTCAGTTTAATTATTCGGTATCCAAATTTTACTTGTCCGACGTGTCCAGTTTCACACCGGATAGGGCCACCATAGAAATAAAGTATTTTCTATCGAAAGGTTCACCATTTTCAAAACTCGAACTCAAAATCTCTCGTTAAGAATAAAGAAATTCTAATCATCTCGGTATACCCCTTGGTATATATATATATATATATATATATATATATATATATATATATATATATGTGCATGTCTTGATTTATGTTTTGCCCTAAAGGATGGCAATGTATTGCTCTTATAGTAAGATATATCAATATGCCACGTTGAGCGACTTCATTTGACAATCGCTCGTGATGTTTGCCATGTATCCTTTGCTTAGATAATAGCCAAAGAAAGTTTATTTTGTGTCTCACATGGCCACATGCTTATGGGGAACTCGCTATTACTTAACATGACAAGTGGACTCATGGTTACTACTTGCTTATTTTAATAGATAAACTAAAGAAGGCAACTTTAAAGTTCATTATTTTCCTATTAAAGATGCTTAAATTAAGGAGCAAAATAAGTAATAATAATAATATCTGCAATGAGTAGCTTAAGCTTTATAGCAGGTTGCTTTTTTCTTTTTCCCTTGGAATGTGATTAGTTTAGAGACTATTTGTCTTAGAAGTTTTATTTACATGTAAATAATAATAAAAATATAACATTAAGTATTATCATTCTCTGAAGTGCTGTTTGAGAAAGTTGGTGTACTCTTTTACATGGAGACATGAATTATGTAGTGGTGTTGAGCATACAGCTAGCATTCATCAAAACAAACATAACTCTTTCTTTTTTCTGGGTACTACAAACAAAACTTATATCTTTATATGAAACTTCAAGATTTGTTCTCAGTAGTTTAATTGTTAGTTTGGAGTTGAAGTTAGAGAAAGTAATTTCTTAATTTTAATAAAAAAAACAAACAAGATCTTAGCCAATGTGGCTGCACGCTCTATATTTAAAATGTTGAAACTTTGCAACTAAAATCTTGGTCAAAGATCTTCCTGTTATATTATCCTAATAATATTTCTTTGTCAACTTTAATATAAAATTCTAACTTATTTTTCGACCGTTAGTTTTGGCTTTCGTTTCAATTTTGGAACATTATGTTGCCTTTTGCAAGTGGTCGCGATAACTCGTTCGAACTTCAAACAAGATGCAAAATCTTGAAGATACGAAATAGAATTCGTTTTGTGTTACAATTTGAAATATTATACAGCTGTATGTGTTTGCGAAGATATGTCAACTAGGTCACATTATGATAGGTAATTTTTGACAAACCACCTTTCCTTAGATATGTTACATTGCCATTATAGATTATATCTTCCAAATTAAGGGCCATGAAATAATGTTCTTCTTACTTCATAAAAAAAAAAACAAATAATGCTCTTCTTCAAGTTGACAAGTTGCCAGGTGGGCACTCCATCAACTAGACGTGCATCGATATTATATTTGGATGAAGAACGAACTAAGGAACATATACTATAAAATATAAACTGTTATAAGAAAAATCAAATTATGGTGGATGTCTACTCTTCCTGCATGATCTTCTCAAATGCTTAATGACATATTCAATGACATATTTCTATGCTTAATGACATATTCAATGACATATTTTTCTTCACTTTTTATGCCTATATAAAGGCCTTGTAATAAATAGGAAAATACACACAATTAAAGAAGAAAATCTCTTCCTTCTCTCTATCTCCATTTCTTGTTCATGTTTTACTAAATTGCTTTTATTTCATAACAACATGTCTTGTTCATGTTTTACTAAGTTGCTTTTATTTTATAACACGTTATCAGCACGAATTGCTCATTTCATAATCTTCTATGTCAAAACTATGTAAGTTATAAGCAGGCAATGAGATCAAGTACAATGAAAAATGTCTTGGATGATAATACAAAGATAAGTTTTACATCCGTCTAAACCCATTCATATTTTCATATCTTTGCATTAACTTTATGTGCAGTATTTAGTAAAAATATTTTTTTCAATTGTATCCAGTGAAATAAAGAACTGGAAAGGTATGCCTTTATTTGCTACATCTCTTATAGGACCAAGATAATATTCTAATGTATATATATGTTCTGACCTTTTACATACTATGATAGATAATTATTAAGGTAATTTAGTAATAATATTTTTACCATCACATGATGTATTTCATTGAAAGCAAAATTATCAAATATGTAGGCAATTTTACAGTACCTTGCAAATTTGGCATTCGAATATACAAATCAATATAAACTCATTATAGTTATAATTTATAATAGTCACAGTTATGCATTAAGCCTTAAATATTTTTGCTGGAAACATAAGGCTCATTCCTCCGTATTGAATTTTTTTGGTGAAGTTCTTATAGTCTTTGAAATATAAGTGGTTATAGGTTATCTGCACCTTTCCCCTAATTAATTTATTAAAATGTAAAAGTGATTGTATCATTTGAAAACAAAATGGCATATATCCTAACTAGCATTTTTGTTGCAGAGGAACTGTTTCAAGATTGAAATAGTTATATATGTCTTCTTGAAAGTTAATTTACTTATGCCTATAATTATGAAGTAATAATATTTTAAAGGTTCGAGTGCGAGTCCTAGTGAATTTTAACCCATTATGCCAAAGTTTGAGGGTAAGACAATGGGTTCATGTCCCAACGCACTATGTTGATGAAAAGAAGTTGGATTCAAGTTCCAACGCATTATGGCCTAGCATGCCTTTATATGGGTAAGGCATTGGGTTTGAGTCCTAATGCACCATATTGCTAATAATAATAACTAAAGAAAAAATAATGTAATTTTCATAAAAAGGCATGAAGCTTGTCCCACTTGATTTGCTCCATTCTTGAAATGAATGTGATAGCAGTGCATGATAAGTCTAAATAAAGACAAGTGGTTGACCAATGAATGTGGGCATACGAAAGCCCAATATAATAATAGTTATCACTATGGTAATTATAAAAAGGGAGAAATTCTTTGAAGAGAATGTGACTTGTGATAAACATTTAGATTGCATACTCATTCCTGAAAGTAAATGTGAAAATATATATATGAAAAAGATTATGCATAATAATGTACTTGTGCATAGTTGGATAAATACTACAACTCATCTCTAAGGGAGGTTTGAGACAAAGAAAGATAATGAATATTATTGTGTAGTTACATAAATATATTATTGGTCGCATGCATATGATACGCCAAAATATATTTTGTCATGCCTTATGAAAGTTATTAAAAGCAAAATTAAAGCAAAAAAATTATTTTGCTCGTGATGATTTTGAACATTACAATTATTATGATATGATTCTCTTTGTGAAGGAGACATTCATTATATGGATGGTGTGACAAAAGATCTTGTAGTACAAAAACAGTTAAGAGCTCTGAAAGAACTAATTTGTTACTACCCGGATGAATGAAATTGTTCATAACATTAATATTGTAGTAAGTCTCAAAAGAAATATTTTGATTTACAAATATATTAGCCAAAGTGGTTGGCATATTGAGACTATAAATGAAAAGAAGATTGAATATCTTTATATTACTATAATCATACCGGGTAAATGTGAAAGGTTATCTGACTTTTTTTTTATTTGTATTACACAAGTATAAGCATGATGATTCAATCGCAAGCCACAAGTAAACTAGAGGTTTACTGAAATAAATATTAGTTGGCATGACCAGTTGACTATCTTGGTTCAATTATGATGCGAAAAAAAAATTAATTGAGAATTACATTGGCATATATTGAAGAAATATAAGATTCTTCAAGAATTCTCTTGTGCTGCTTATTCTCATGATATACCAGTTAAGGTTAGGGATTGAATCCCTTAATTTCTGGAACGAATAAAAGGTGATAAATATATGGGCACAGTCACCTTCCATGTGGACCGTTTACTATTATATGATTTTCATAGATGCATCTATTTTATGGTCACATGTGCATTTGTTATCAACTTGTAGTTTGGCTTTTGCAAGATTGATTGCTCAAATTATTAGAGCACAGTTCCAGAATATAAATTATAATGATTTATCTTGATAATACTGGTTTAAATCCAAGTTGGTTTAGTAGAAATTGTATGCCTCCAATTATATCTAAACCATTGGTTATGAGAACAAAATTGCCAAAATAAAATTTGGTATTTGATGTATTATTTAATATACAACAGCACTTGTAAGCATCTAGCGAAGTTATGATAAGTTCTCTCTATCACAATCGGTTCAGGGTCAGGAACCAAATAATTTCCATCTAGAAATATGAATGTGCTATATGATTTAATTGTTCCACCACAGTGCACGAAGATGGATCCCCAAATAAGGCTAGGGATATGTGTTGGTGATCCCAACAATAGGGGGAGAAAATGGGCAGTTGAAAAAGTAATGCATGTAATGAATTATTATGAGTACATCGAGATCCTCTTACGAGAAAATGTGAACTTGAAGTTCAAGTGATAATTCATTTGCAAAATATTGCCTGGCGTATTTGCTGACCCAAAGTAAATGTCATATTCAGCTGCTAATGCTCCAAATAAAATAAAGTCCATAATGAATAGAGTCCATGGCATGCATAAAGCATAATAGACTAATCGGTTCCAAAGATAAAACTCCTTGAAGAAGGAGATGAGCAAATGTTCAAGATGGTCATAATAAGGAGGCAAGTGCTCTAGAAGAGCACCACGACATAACACTTCATAAGACCTCATGGGAGAGGCTCAGGTACCTGAAAATAATAAGATAAAGAGATCTCAATAAGTTATGTCTTTATTGAATAATAGTAGAACCGATATAAAATGATCGTCGACGATATTGTTAATATAATGTAGCGCTCAATATTATTAATATTGACGAGGATCTTGAGCTCAAATCTGTCATGAAATCTGGACAGATAAATAATTGGCCAAATGAAAAATACGCAATGAAAATTGATTTCACATGAAAAATATGAAGTTGGACGGATAGTCCCAACACCTGAAAGTATAAAGCCAGTTGAGGTATAAATATATTCTTGTGCGGAAAAAAAGAGAAGGTCAAGTCAATAGACATAAAGACGACTTGTGTCACAAGAAGATTTGCAAATATCCTGGCATTGATTATATAGAGACATGTTCTCCTATGATGGATGTCGCCATTTCAGGTTTTAATCTGGCAATACAAGAAAAACGTGATATGCGTATAATGGAAATCATTGAAGGATTTAAATTGTTCTGAAGCATATTAAGGTTTCCAAGTAATTTATTGAATAAAGCTTCAAAAATCCTTATACGGATTGAAACAATTAGGGCACATGTGGTATAATCGCCTGAGTGAGTACCTGTTGAAAGAAGGGTACAAGAATGATTCAATTTGTCCTTGTGTCTTTATAAAAAGATCTGGATCTAAATTTGTTATAATCACCGTGTATGTTGATGATTTATATATCATTGGAAATCCTAGGGAGCTTCCTAAAGCAGTAGAGCTTCTTAAAGTAGTAGACTATCTAAAGAAAGAATTTGTAATGAAATCTTGGAAAGACAAAATTTGTCTTGGTCTACAAATTGAGTATATGAAAGATGGAATTTTTGTCCATCAATCAACATACACTAAAATGATTTTAAAGCGATTTTATATGGATAAAGCACATCCATTCCGACCTCATGAAAATAATGAAGAGCTTCTTGGTCCCGACGTACCATATCTTAGTGCAATTGGTGCACTAATGTATCTTTCTAACATTATAAGGTCTAACATAACTTTTCCAGTTAATGTCTTAACAAGATATAGCTCTGCTCCTACAATGAGACATTGGAATGGGATCAAACACATATTGCGGTATCTAAAAGGGACTATCGGTATGGGATTATTTTATGGAAATGATTGCATCTCGATCTTGTTGGTTATGCCGATGCTGGGTATTTATATGACCCACCAAAGGTTCGATCTCAAACAGGCTATGTGTTTACATATGGAGGCACTGCCATATCTTGGAGATCGACTAAGCAATCAATCGTGACTACTTCATCTAATCATGATGAGATAATTGCTATTCATGAAGCAAGTCGAGAATGTGTATGGTTGAGGTCTATAATACACCTTATTCGAGACAAATATGGTTTGAAGTGTGACAAACCACCCACAATTTTGTATGAAGACAATGCAACATGCATATCCTAGTTGAAGGGAGGATTCATAAAATGGGTTAGGACAAAGCACATTTCACCAAAGTTATTTTTTACACATGATCTTCAAAAGAATGGTGATATCAATGTGCAACAGATCCGTTCAAGTGATAATATGGCTGATTTGTTCACCAAATCTCTACCGACGACAACCTTCAAGAAACTAGTGTACAAGATTGGGATGTGAAGGCTCAAGGATATGAATTGATGCTCTCATCAGGGGGAGTTAATACCCGTTGTACTCTTTTTTTCTTACAAGGTTTTGTCCCACTGGGTTTTCCTTGCAAGATTTTTAACGAGGCAACCAAAAGGCGTATTTCTAAATATGTGTACTCTTTTTCCCTCACTAGGATTTTTTTTCCCATAGGTTTTTTTTTTTCTAATAAGGTTTTAACGAGATACATCATCTATGGACATCCAAGGGGGAGTGTTATAAGAAAAATCAAATTATGGTGGATGTCTACTCTTCCTCCATGATCTTCTCAAATGCTTAATGACATATTCAATGACATATTCAATGACATATTTCTATGCTTAATGACATATTCAATGACATATTTTTCTTCACTTTTCATGCCTATATAAAGGCTTTGTAATAAATAGGAAAATACACACAATTGAAGAAGAAAATCTCTTCCTTCTTTCTATCTCCATTTCTTGTTCATGTTTTACTAAATTGCTTTTATTTCATAACAACATATCTTGTTCATGTTTTACTAAGTTGCTTTTATTTTATAACATAAATAATTTTCCTCCACAATATAAACAGTTTAAAAATGTTAGAAACGGATAGCATCAGAAGCGCATGTTCTGTATATATTATGAATTTATCTGAATTCGATAGCTTTGGCTTAAATTTTATATATATATATTGTTAAAAAAATACCAAATAAATATAAAGTGTAATAGATATCGAATCCAGCAAAGTTTAAATCCTAATCTGTTTATAAATTTTAAATCCTAATCTGTTTCATAGGCTTTGAGTAAATCACTAATGTCAAGAATCACAGCCACAAAAGCAAGCATCTTCACCTTCAGAATTGCGAAGAGAAACAATAAACAAACCATTCCATATTCTATCTGAAGCTAATTTTAATGATGCCACAAATAGATTAAAAAATTCATCAATAATGATTCGCTTTCTGGAAGTTTCACATCTATTCTTTAATCAAAGTTTAAAAAACACATAAAATTTGGCGCAACTTCTTTTCTAACGTACATCATAATAAATAATACTTTTGTAGAGCAATTGAATCACTTTGCCGCGAAGAAAATGAAGCTTGAGTTAAAGAAGAAAATAAAACTCCTATCAAATATAAAGTTTAAAGAGAACATTTGAACTCATAACTATCAACATGGATCGCTTTACTACTCATTCCAAGACCTTCCAAGAGGGGCTAAGGGCTCTTTTCTTTTGGACAAATTTCAGATGCCTATTAGGCTAAGATACGACAAGGATAATTTTTTTGTTAGTTAGTCTACTTATGTTGTAGGGACGTAAGGATAGATGTAATAATTTATTTTTTGGCCATCAATTTTTTATATTTGCTGGACAATGATATTGTCCATGTGTTGTATCATAAGAGGTAAGGTCAAGTCCCCCTCTTGTTCCTTCTCAAATTAATACAATTCTCCCAGTAAACTGGGAAATTTCATTTAAAAAAAAGACTCATGATGCTTGTATAGAGAAGTGAACTCCAAATATACTTCAGACTACGGATGTACAAACGAACCGGAAAACCACACGAAACCGAAAAATCAAACCAAACCGATTAAAAAATCTGACTAGGTTTGGTTTGATTTGGTTTGGTATTAAGTTAAAAAATCTGAACCAAACCGACATATAAATATATAATTTTTATATATACTTTTAAGATTTTATATAGAATTTTTTTAATAAATGTCTAGAAATATTTGGATTCGCTTGTGGGATATAATATTTAATAAAACATGAAGTGCTCCATATTTATTAACCTTAATTAATGGGTTGTATGATCATTTTCTTATCAAGTGTTACTGAAGTGCGTCAATCTCATTGTTCTTCCATATTCATATATGTCAAGATCTATTAAATTCTTATATCTTTTTTGAATTTGAAGTGGTTATTATTATTTAGATATCATATTGATTTTTATGTTCAATTACTAAATTCGGTTAACCTTTAATAGTGTACATCAACGAAAAATTATTGTCAAACGACTAAAAAAATAACTATCATGTGTTACTAAGTATATTCTCCCATGAGAATATTTAATACATAATATATTTACTTATCAAAAATTTAACAAAGTAAGATTGAAACAATATTTAAATAACAAAAAACCCGAAAAATCCGTTAAAACCGAACCAATCCAAACCGATATAGTTGGGTTGGTTTGGTTTTGAAAAAAACCGAACCAACCCGATCCATGTACACCTCTACTCCATACTTAAGTTAGATTTTCATAAAAATCATATTAAGAAATCAGATTTAGAATTTGATCGTAGATAGTATGAGTTGGTACTCTTTTTAACATCGTTGGTAGTTAGTCACTTTCCTTGTCAAGTTGATTATTTTTTTCTTTTTTTTATGTCAAGTTGAATTAATTTTCATGTTTTATGTTTTCCTCTGTGCTTGTCCATCTCAGTGAAAGAGATAAGAATAGTCTGTAGACACCAAGAAATTATAAAAATGTGACTAAAACTTTTGTTAAAATGTGAGTATGCGTGCATGCAGATTTACAAATGGTTATGGCTTTTGCCTCCTCGTTCGGGAACTGCAGTAGCAACTTTAATTTGCTGAAGCCAAGGCTGCATTGTTTGGAGTTCAGTGGTATATTACAAATGGTTTTTCTAATATAATTCTTGAATGTGACTCACTTCTGATTATCAACATGTTGAATGGATATAGCAAACCTCCATGGCATCTGTTGGAAATTGTGTTGAAAACTAAGAACTACATCAACATGGCTAATGTTATAATTCAACATGGATTTAGAGAGGTCAATCAAGTAGCCGACGCTCTAGCAAAATGGAGTATTGAAAATCCAGATCATGTATTTACATTGGTCAATACTCTACCTCAAGGAGCTAAGGGACCGTACAGGTTGGATTTGATGCAAATGGCCTCTCTAAGAAATAAGCATAGGAAAAACCGCTTTTTATGATAGGATGTCCTCTTTTTGTTATGTTACCTGTTGTTAATCCTTAGCAGGTTTTGTAAGTTTTTGTAACCTTTTTATTCACATAAGGAGGTAAACTTGGATAGTTGATCTTTCTCTCTATTGTAACTGATTTTTTGGATGAATAAAAGGAATACGACACCTACGGCGTAACTTTATTATTTTTTTAAAAAGTCTTGCATCAATAGTACTTAAAGAGTATAAGCTAAGGCAGAGCTATAAATGGTTAAGATGTGAAAAGCTTGGAAAATTTTTTCACAGCCAAAGCTATGGGTTCGATGAACCCATAGTTCACCACCGATGATATAATAATCACTTTTAACAGTAACGTATAACCTCACATTCTCCCTATGTTCCTATACAGCCAGCTTACAAACAAATTAGTCTTGTCATATCTGATCCTGATGCTTGGGAGTACCATTTTTCATATGATGAGTGGATTATCCATTTAAAAAATAAAGTAAGTAGCGACATGCTACAACATGCTAATGTTAATTGTATATATTTTTTTTTTTTTATAATTGTCAGTGTATATAATTACTTAAATTCCAACTTTATAAGTGGCTTGATTGTGAACATTTTTAATATCGTCAGTGAGTATTGTTGAGGTTTTTGTTATTTAAGATGAAATAGTCTTAAAATGAGGGTGAATGGGAAATGGAGGGAAAAATAAAAATTTTGAGTAAAATTTTAAGCTCCCCCCTCTTGACAATGAGACATTGTCCCATATTGAAAGAGGAAAAGATTTTTGGTGGGTATATATATAATTGCTCTTCTTGTAGCTCTTAAAGAGTTAAGAAGAAAGCAAGCCTCGCACCGGCGTTGTCGTCGTCGTCGCTCGCTCTGTTCGGCTTCGGCTTCGAATTCGGTCAAATGATTGATTGATTAATTTTTTGGACCAAATTTATTTGTTAATAGTAAATATTAATGTAAGATTATCCGCATTTGTAACGGATATGTTCCAATCCGTGTATTGACCACCAGCTACAATAGCAGCCGCCTAATGCTCTTCCCACCATGGCCAAGTGCTTGCTCCACAAACAAGCTAGTGCATGCTCCACCATGGAGGGTGGAGGGTCGTTCATCTTCAAAGCTGACTGCTATAAATATGTGCAGCAGCTGTTGAAGAAAAACACAAAAAAAAAGAAAAAGAAAAAAAAAACCAAACTTAAAACGCTCAACTTTGGCTATACATTGCACTCCTTCCTCTCAGCATTTCCATACAATTTTCTGAGTTTCTACTCCTTTGTTCTGCATTGTTTTAACTTCAAACAAAGCAACTGTAAGTATGATTTGCTACCGAACTTTGTGTTCGCTGAAACACTGGGGTTTGAAGTACCGCTACACTAGTGTGTGATTCGTTCTATCCTGGGAGGAAATAATCCATAACCTTGGGTACTAGGAGGGGATTAAATTCCTTAAGGAAACACTGTGAATTCAGTGGGCTCGAATTAATTACTGTTTCATTACGATAACTTATATTTCCCAGAATTATTATTTACAAATACAACAATATTGGCGGGACTAACAATCTTAAGCAATTTAATATTTATTTCTGTATTTGTGTTATTCTTATTATTCTGCAAACTAAAATCTTTGTGGTTTTGTGTACTCCCGTTTTGGAGAGTAAAGCCTTCGTGGCGTTTTGTTGGAGATTAAAATCTATGTGATTTTTACTCCAGTTTGAAAACGTTTTATTAAATGTTTGTTTGTGTCATTCTTTTACAGAAAAAATGACGACTGAAAGCGAAAACCAAGCTGTTCCGACGGTGACTGCCAACGCATCGACAAGCCGAACACCGGCGTTAGCAACAGTAAAAAAACCCGAAAAAATTTTCGGGATTAATTTCAAGCACTGGCAGCAGAAGATGTTCTTCTACTTAACTACGTTATGTCTACAGAAGTTCATCAAGGAAGATGTTCTTGATCTGCCAGATAAAACTCCAGAGAATGAACGCTTTGTCGTGATTGAAGCGTGGAAGCATTCTGATTTTTTATGCAAGAATTATATTCTTAGCGGACTGAATGATAATATGTATAATGTATACAGTGGCGTGGAGACGTCAAAAGAATTGTGGAATGCGCTTGAAAAGAAATATAAAACTGAAGATGCCGGGATGAAGAAATTCGTTGCCGTAAAATTTTTGGACTACAAAATGGTAGATAGCAAGTCTTTTATTACCCAAGTCCAGGAATTGCAAGTGATTATTCATGATCTACTTGCTGAAGGTCTTGTCATCAATGAAGCATTCCAAGTATCAGCAATGATTGAGAAGTTGCCTCCGTTGTGGAAGGACTTAAAAAATTATTTGAAACACAAACGAAAGGAAATGTCCCTTGAAGATCTCATTGTTCGGTTGAGAATCGAAGAGGACAATAAAGCTGTTGAAACGAGAGGCCATGAAAATTCAACAATAATGGGAGCAAATATTGTTGAAGATAACAAAAAAAGGAAGAAGGCTTCTGTTCCGAAATACAACCCAAGCAAGAAGTGGTTCGGACACAAATCTACGGAGTGTCGTGCTCCGAAGAAAGACAAGAAAAGGGGTCAAGCAAACATGGTAGTAAAGCATGATGATGTTGATAACTTGTGTGCCATGCTTTCTGAATGTAACTTGGTGGAAAATCCTAAACAGTGGTGGTTTGATTCTGGAGCCACTCGCCATGTTTGTGCAGTTAGAGAAGCTTTCGCTACTTATGCTCCTGCTGGACCCGGAGAGACAGTTTATATGGGAAATGCTTCAACAACAAAAGTTGAAGGATATGGGAAGATATTTCTGAAAATGACTTCTGGCAAGGTCATGACTTTGAACAATGTCATTCATGTTCCCGAAATGAGAAAGAATTTAGTCTCTACTGGACATCTTGTTAAGCACGGTTTTAAGTGCATTTTTGTGTTTGACAAGGTTGTCATAAGTAAGAATGAAATATTTGTAGGAAAAGGTTACCTCACCGAGGGCCTTTTCAATCTAAATGTAATGGTTGTGGAAAACAATAATAATATTTTAGCTTCTTCTTACTTACTTGAGTCAAATGATTTATGGCATGTACGTTTGGGTCATGTCAATTATAAAACCTTGCGGAAAATGATTAACTTGGAAGTACTGCCAAAGTTTGAATGCGAAAAATCAAAATGTCAAACATGTGTGGAATCTAAGTATGTTAAACATCCTTATAAGTCAGTTGAAAGGAATTCAAATCCTTTAGACTTAATTCACACAGATATTTGTGACATGAAGTCAATACCATCTCGCGGTGGAAAGAAGTATTTCATAACTTTTATTGACGATGGTACTCGATATTGCTATGTTTACTTACTGAATAGTAAAGATGAAGCAATAGACGCATTCAGGAAATACAAAAATGAAGTTGAAACGCAACTTAACAAGAAAGTAAAAATGATAAGAAGTGATAGGGGTGGTGAATATGAATCTCCTTTTGAAGAAATATGTTTAGAATATGGAATTATTCATCAAACAACAGCTCCTTACACGCCCCAATCTAATGGGATTGCGGAAAGAACGAATCGCAGATTAAAGGAGATGATGAACGCGATGTTGATAAGTTCTGGTTTGCCACAGAACTTGTCGGGGGAAGCTATTCTTACGGCAAATCGAATATTAAATCGAGTGCCCCATAGCAAAACACAATCCATTCCATATGAAAAATGAAAAGGAAGGAAGCCCAACTTGAATTATTTTAAAGTGTGGGGGTGTTTGGCAAAAGTGCAAGTTCCTAAACCCAAAAGGGTAAAGATAGGACCGAAAACCGTTGATTGTGTTTTCATAGGATATGCGACAAATAGTAAAGCATATCGATTTCTGGTTCATAAATCAAAAAATCCCGACATTCATAATAATACGGTTATAGAATCAGATAATGCTGAGCTCTTTAAAAATATATATCCGTATAAAAAGGAATGTGAGTCGTTTGGTGAAGGATCTAAATGACCGCGGGAAGAAACAAAAGAAAGTATATGTAATCAGTAGGATCCAAGACGTAGTAAACGTCAAAGAACGTCTACTTCATTTGGACCAGATTTTGTGACTTTCTTATTGGAGAATGAGCCTCAAAGATTTAAATAAGCTATGACTTCTTCCGAATCATTATTTTGAAAAGAGGCAGTCAATAGTGAAATAGAATCCATATTGAACAACCATACATGAGAATTGGTTGATCTTCCTCCTGGAAATAAACATTTGGGTTCTAAATGGATTTTTAAGAGAAAAATCAAAGATGATGGCACTATTGATAAATTCAAGGCAAGACTCGTAGTCAAAGAGTATAGACAACGAGAAGGTCTAGACTACTTTGATACATACTCTCCAGTTACTAGAATTACGTCCATACGGATGCTAGTAGCATTAGCTGCAGTGTATGGTCTTGAAATTAATCAAATGGATGTTAAGACGACCTTCTTAAATGGAGAGTTGGAGGAAGAAATTTACATGGAAAAACCTGAAGGGTTTGTGGTTCCAAGTAAAGAAAAGAAGGTATGTAGACTTGTTAAGTCTCTTTACGGACTAAAACAAGCACCCAAACAATGACATGCGAAATTTGACCAAACAATGTTGTCAAATGGTTTTAAGATAAATGAATGTGATAAATGTGTGTACATTAAAAATGTTCCAAATCACATAGTCATTGTTTGCCTATATGTGGATGATATGCTGATAATGAGTAATGACATTGCCAACATAAATGCTACTAAGCGTATGCTCAATAGCAAGTTTGATATGAAAGACTTGGGAGTTGCTGATTTAATTCTGGGAATTAAGATCCATAAGACTCCTCAAGGTCTGGCATTGTCACAATCTCATTATATTAAGACAGTACTTGAAAAATTCAAGCACTTGAGCTTTAAAGTTGCAAAGACTCCAATTGACGTGAATCTTGCATTAGCAAAGAATAAAGGCCAAAACATATCACAATTGGATTATGCTCGTGTGTTGGGATGCTTAATGTATATCATGAATTGTACACGACCAGATATAGCTTGTGCTATAAGTAAACTAAGTCGTATACGAGCAATCCAGGCCAATCTCATTGGATGGCAATGAAACGAGTTTTGGGATATTTAGAACATACCCAGAACTTTGACTTGCACTACAGTAAATTTTCTGCGGTGATTGAGGGATACTGTGATGCAAATTGGATCACCGGTTCAACTGATTCTAAGTCCACGAGTGGATATGTATTCACTATTGGTGGAGGAGCGGTATCTTGGAAGTCGTCCAAACAAATATGTATTGCCCGCTCTACAATGGAGGCTGAATTCATAGCCTTAGATAAAGCCGGTGAAGAAGCTGAATGGCTCCGGAATTTCTTGGAAGACATTCCATTTTGGCCCAAACCGTTGGCACCAATATGCATACATTGTGATAGTCAAGCGGCAATTGGAAGGGCTGGGAGCGTTATGTATAACGGTAAATCTCGTCATATACGACGAAGACATAAAACCGTTAGGCAATTACTCTCTAGAGGAATTATCACGATTGACTATGTAAAGTCAAGTGATAATGTGTCGGATCTACTTACAAAAGGCCTAACTAGAGAGGTAGTTGAGAAATCATCAAGGGGAATGGGGCTATGGCCGAGAACAAGTCATTGTGGCGGTAACTTTACCTAGAAGACTGGAGATCCCAAGAACTAGGTTCAAGGAGATCAAACAAAGCCATTAATGACGGTTCAACATTGTCAAATAAAATTTTAGTCCGTTCTCGTGATGAGACAATGTTCAGTACCAAGGATAAAGCATTAAGGCTTTTTAATGATTTCTAAATTTGATACGGGGTATATCAAATAGTGTATCTACAGGATGACACGTTTAGGAATCACCTATGTAAGTGTGAAGTGTTAGCCGCTTCAAGGAGAACTTTGTAAGGCCAGTTCTCTACGCACTTATGAAACCAGGCGGTGTTCATGGCTGAAACGAACACAACAATGAGAACCAAAGACGGTTAAGGGTTGATTGTGTGACTTATGGTTGTCTAGGTATACACCAAAGATCGACGGTTCAAAGATATCAAATCTACCGATTGACCGAGTATATCCGACATAAGTTCACTACGGAAAGTTCAAAGGGAAACCTACTTATCCAGATGTGATTAATCCTTGCTTGCAAATCACACAGTTTTTCCATGCATACTTCCGTGATATAGCCATTCCCCATTCATGTGGGGGATTGTTGAGGTTTTTGTTATTTAAGATGAAATAGTCTTAAAATGAGGGTGAATGGGAAATGGAGGGAAAAATAAAATTTTTGAGTAAAATTTTAAGTTTTCCCCTCTTGACAATGAGACATTGTCCCATATTGGAAGAGGAAAAGATTTTTGGTGGGTATATATATAATTGCTCTTCTTGTAGCTCTTAAAGAGTTAAGAAGAAAGCAAGCCTCGCACCGGCGTTGTCGTCGTCGTCGCTCGCTCTGTTCGGCTTCGGCTTCGAATTCGGTCAAATGATTGATTGATTAATTTTTTGGACCAAATTTATTTGTTAATAGTAACTATTAACGTAAGATTATCCGCATTTGTAACGGATATGTTCCATTAGTATTGACCACCAGCTGCAATAGCAGCCGCCTAATGCTATTCCCACCATGGCCAAGTTCTTGCTCCACAAACAAGCTAGTGCATGCTCCACCATGGAGGGTGGAGGGTCGTTCATCTTCAAAGCTGACTGCTATAAATATGTGCAGCAACTGTTGAAGAAAAACACAAAAAAAAAAAGAAAAAGAAAAAAAAAACCAAACTTAAAATGCTCAACTTTGGCTATACATTGCACTCCTTCCTTTCAGCATTTCCATACGATTTTCTGAGTTTCTACTCCTTTGTTCTGTATTGTTTTAACTTCAAACAAAGCAACTGAAAGTGTGATTTGCTACCGAACTTTGTGTTCGCTGAAACACTGGGGTTTGAATTACCGCTACACTAGTGTGTGATTCGTTCTATCCTGGGAGGAAATAATCCATAACTTTGGGTACTAGGAGGGGATTAAATTCCTTAAGGAAACACTGTGAATTCAGTAGGCTCGAATTAATTACTGTTTCATTACGATAACTTATATTTTCCAGAATTATTATTTACAAATACAGCAATATTGGCGGGACTAACAAGTATAACATAAATTCTAGTTATATTTATCATTGAAGCAATAAACATAATGCTGTAAAAATCAACTAGGTATAAATAGGAAAGCATACAACAAATGAAGTATTGAATGAGAAAGTTTGATAGATACACATGAAACGTTGAATATACATACAATTGTCCATTGTTAACATACGGTCTTTGATGTCAATGACGAATATACATACAATTGTCCGTTATATAATTGAAAAAGTAGCTAGCAACGTTGTATAGTTCGTATAGGAAAACCAGTTTTCATCTTAGATGTCAATGACGAATTATAGATAGGACTAAATCCGTCTAAAGGAACGATCCGAAATCTCTTTAGAATAGTAGCTGCCACCAGCTTTATCTGCATGAAAGCAATTTTTTTTCCAAGACAAGTCCTTGGCCCTGCTTGAAATACCGGATACGTGAAAGGGTCCCTTGGGATAAAATTCCAATTTCCTGTACTGGAGTTTTTCAACAACCAGCGCTCTGGGCGGAAAACTTCACAATCCGAACCCCATAATTCTGTTGATCTCCCCATTGCAAGAACATGTAGAAAAATGGTCATTCCCTTTTTCAACTTTGTTCCGTCCGGCCAAACATCGTCTTCGGTCACTTGCTTCAATTCAAGAGGAACTGGTGGGTAGAGTCTCATGCTTTCACAAATCGAAGCATGTGTATACACCATTTCATTCAAATCATCAATCTTTTTCTTCAATTTCTTTGACAATCTCCTTTTCTACTTGTGGGTGACTCGAGACTAGCCAAAAGAACCATATTAAAGCTGAAAATAGCGTGTCATCACCAGCCAGGATGAAATTAATACCTGTATCTATGACAAACTTCTCATCAACTACTACATTGTATTTGAGAGCCCTTGTTATAAATCTGTCAAAAAAATCGCCTCCCTCATCTATGGAAGAGTTTTGCATCGAAAACTTCTCCACCTTTCCCGCGATTCTCTTCTTTACATATTCTCTGAGTACATCAACTGCATACCTGTGAAGTCCGATTCAGAACATAAATGTGTAAGAGAAAAATAATTACTTGAATTTCAATAAATATTGAGTAGTAAAATTTTGAACCCATAATTTAAAGGTTGAACATATCAAATTCAAATTTTGAATATGCCTCTAGTTTGCGTACCTGAAATTCTCTTCAGATCCAATGTTGAGAAGCTTTTTAGCTTTCCACAAGATGGAAGGGCAAGTGAACCTTCTCATACTGATCTTTATTGCAGTTTCAAAAGCATCTATTAATGGTTTCTCAGGGAGAGATGGTAACAAGTATTCTGGATCATGGCTAAAACCTACCTGGCATAGAATGTCAAATGTAAGCCTATGAAATATGTCCTGGAGGTCTAGAGTAGCTTTATCTATATCTGCCCTAGAGAATAAAGGAATAAGACGGCCAGAGAGCTCTTTAATGGTGGATGATTTTACTCTATAACGAAATGTATCCGCGTGGAATATATGACTGAGGAAATGCCTTTGGGTTTTCCATTTCTCTCCGTCTACAAGTAAAAGTCCATCCCCTAATAAGTCTGAGAAAACAAATTGCATGGTAGGATCTTTGCGATAAATGTGGAAACGTGTCTGAACGATATGCTTGATAATAGAGGGGTTTCTTGTCAAGACGCATTTTTTACCAAATGGTCCTTTAAGGGTAATGGTTGATAAAGATGATTTTTGGAAGAGTTCTGATGTCCACAGAACTGCTCGGTGTCTATTTTGCACTAATGAGAACAAGCAACCAAACAGTGGGTCGGATTTTGGAAGCTGCTTTGGCTGCTTGCTCAATTTTGAACAACTGTGTTTTGAGAAGAGTAGACTATACATGAGCTGTATGTCCATCTATATATTTGACATGGTACTACCCTTTTTTTTTTGTGGCTAAACAGATCATATTAAATCGTGACTACATACTTAGGTTTGGAGGCGGGATATCTTCTTTTAGTTATTTTAGATATTACACCATTAATTGTTACGCTCCTGATAGGCTTCTACAATGGCAAGTTCTAAAAAAGGCCTATGTTTAATGATACCTTGGCAAATACCAATTTTAAAATAAAATAAAGTGAAGGAATATAAATAAGTTAGAGCACAAACTCACATACTATATGCGTTTTTGGGCCTCGTTATGTTGCGCCCTAGTGTCACGACCCAAAATCCACTAGTCGTGATGGCACCTAACCCAAACTCCTAGGTCAGTCAATTAACAGTTAACACAAGTCGAATAAAATAAAGGCGATCAACAAATGATATATCTAGTTTCCATACAATATCCAAAAGACTAATAATACAAATCATGAGCTACTAAGACTGGATTTTGCAAAAACTTATATTCCGTCCATTTCAATTTACGTGAACCTATTTCCTTTTTAGTCTATGCCAAAAAGAATGACCCATTTCCTTATTTGGAAACAATTTACCTTTATACAATGATTTATAGCTACACAAAATATATGTGCCTCATTTTACACGAGAAGTTCAAAAGTCTTCTCTCTTTTCTTAAAATTTGTGCCTAGTCAAATGAGTTTACATAAATTGAAACAGAGGAAGTATGAAATAAATACAACTTTTATTTGAAATGTATATAAACAGAATTCAATTCTAAGACTACCCAGTAAAAACAAGTTGCTTCATCCGGGAGGCACAAATATCTTCAGAGCCAGCTTCCGTCATCAACCGCATCTCAGCTCCAAGATCTGCACGGAAGGTGTAGAAGTTTAGTATGAGTACAACTGATCTCATGTACTCAATAAGTATCTTGACTAACCTTGGTAAAGTAGTAACGCTTTTAAGTTAAATGATACTCACTGATATAATATGTGCAATAGACTAGCAATAGAACAATACTAAAACATAACAGAGAAGAGTACAAGATCAAATATGCGAGGCAATAAAAGAATCACCAGAGGAAATCAGGATTGTAAATTTATAACTATCATAGTGTGAGAAATGTACTCAAGATATCAAATCGAATGGCACGGCAACACCCTTAGTGCATTTATCTCATCCTCACCAAATATATGAATGTAAGTCAAGTCAATTGGTACCGCAACACTCTTCGTGCATTTATCTCTTCCTCATCGAGCATACGTATAACAGATACCATCCAGGTGAAAGAAATGCCAATAATAATAACGATAAAGTGGGAGATACCTAGGTAGCAATAACAAACAACACATGCATATGGGTAACAATAACAGACTGGATAAGAGGCATAGAAGTAATGATAGTATTCAAGGTAGAAGAACATAAATTTCACTAGCTAACATGATAGAAGACTTAGATATAGATATAACAAATATGAAGGACAGTATGATCTTTATAAACTAAACAAATAGAAGGCATGAATAACTAACGAATTAGAAGGCTTATACGGAAGTGCAACAAATGAGAAATGGCCTAGATATAGATATGACATATAAGAAGGAAGGCATGATATTTACAAGTTAAACAGATAAAAGTCACGGATAACACAACAACAATTGAATAGAGGACTAAGACAGAACAACAACAACTAGTCACATAGAAAACATAAGTGCAATAATAACAGCTTAAGATAACGACATGAATGTATACAAAAGGAAAAGGTATCAGTACATAATGCATGTCTCTCGTCCTCGCCTGCACGAAAATTAAACACCTTTCGTGCCATGAACACATGATAATATAAAAATATGGCATGACATCACCCTTCATGCTTTTACTCTCATTAATATATGATAATGTAAATGAAATGACACGGCATCACCCTTCGTGATTTTACTCTCACCCTCACATGATAACGTAAACGAAATGGCACATGATAATGTAAATGAAATTGTACGGCACCACCCTTCGTGCTTTTACTCTCATCCTCACATTATAATGTAAATAAAATGGCATGACATCACCCTCCATACTTTACACTCTTCCTCACCAAGCACATGTATATCAATAACAAGCAAGGTAGAAAGCATGAATAACGCCAAGAAGAGTGATTAATCGAATATTCCAAGTGAATATCAATCCCAACTTTAAAGCCGATAAAAATTCAACAAACCTCAAGAATCTTATTGTTAAAGTATTTCAACAAGTCTCAAAAATGACCTTCAACTCAAGTATAAAATCCAACATCTCAAGAATAATGGTCGTAGAGATGTATTTGTGATTAAGTATAATGACGAACAGATTTAGCACCTCAATAATTTCACAAAAGCCCGTCAAATTTTAACAAAATATAATAAGTTAAATCATGGTTTCTAGCATTTAACTTCATATTCTTAGTAATCTAGAAGTCAAGTAAGATATGAAACAAGAAGGTCACGTATTTCTACAATGCACAAATAATCGTATAATTTATCCTGGAGCATAATTAACCCTGGCACATGCATATACGCTCATTACCTCATATATGCATCATCCCCGCATGTAGCAACAATATCAATTAATAGAAAAAATATTTCTAATAAAGTAAGGAAAGACACTTACCCCAACCAAGCCAAATCGATACACTAGAAGCACAATCTCGCACAAATCATCCTACGAACGACTCGAAACTAGACAAAAGCAACTAAAAATCTGTAAGGTCCCATAAAAGTTTACCCAAAACCCGGGGTTTTATGTTGCCGAGGTAGACTTATGCGTTGATGATTGTAGAAATTCATCGCGGCGAGCTTGTTCGCCGTGGTACGGACTTTTTGGGTTGAACAGTGAGTTGGGGAGTTGAAGAAAAGTTTCGGTAGCGCATGGCATTTCTGCGGTCCGTTTTGCGATCATAGAACTGCTATGTGGACCGCATATCTGCCGTGGAATGAAGTATAAACTTGAGAGCTAATTTAAGGACCATTATGCGGTCCATTATGCAGCCGCATAATCTTTTCGCAGGCATCACAATCCATCGCAAACCTAACATAAAACTTTTCGTAGGGAAGTTCTGCGGCGCATTATGCGACCGCAGAATTGGTCTGTGGACCGCAAACCAGTCGCAGAGTGAAGCAAAAATGCCTAGTTCTGGAGGGCCATTATGCGGGCCACAGAAACGTTATGTGGTCGCATATGCGACCGCAGATCTGCATCTGTGCTTTATTTTTCTAATATTTTTAACCCCGACCCTATTTCGATATATAGTCTTTGAACACCATTTGTAAAGTAAAAACATGATATTTGTAGAGAGAGGAAGTGCATAAGTGAGAGAGAAAGTTCCTAAGATTCTATCCATCAATTCTTGCTCAAAGTTGGAGAATTCACAAGGAGAAACTCACAAGTTCTTCATCCAAGAGGTAAGGTTCCATGTCCTAGCCTCTATTTCGAATTTGGGGTAGAAGATGATTAATGAGGGGTATGATTCTTGGGTGTTAAGAGTGTATCTATGCATGCATGTACAATCATGAGTTGTGGGAAGGTAGTTGAGCTCAAATAGTTAGACTTTGGGTTGTGGGGGTAAAAGAAATCCACCATATGAGAAGCTAAAGATCATAATGCCCACCTAGTATTCGATAAAATGCTCAAATGAGCTGAAAACATGAACTCTTTCCTAATTTGTGTTCAATTTTACTATATCTATAAATAGATCAAAGTTTCTAGGATTTTCGGAACTGTATAGTGAATTAAGTAAAGCTCAAAGCTAGGTATGTTGGCTAAAGTCCTCTTTTAGAATTGAACCCCACAATGGCCTTGTAAGTCTCGTGTTGCTCGTTATAAATTAATTATTCCGAATAAGTCTTGTGTCAAAAGATATATGCATTCAATAGGTATTTCAAATGCTCTTGTGATGTTGAGTTACTAGTTGAGAATGTGATTTAAGCATGGGCTGTGTGTTAATATGTTATGACTTAAAAACGTGATTCTAATCAAAGTTATCATGTTGAATTGTGTAAGAAATCACATGTGCCTAAGACTCTTATTGCTCAAATATGTACTTAAAGTTATCTATATATTTGACATACTAGTTTTTTTTTTTTTTTTTGGCTAAACAAATCATATTAAGTCGTTACTATACACTTAGGTTTGGAAGCTGGATGGTAGGATATCTTCTTTTAGTTATTTTAGATATTACACCATTGTCACTCTTAGAGGGATGGCAAAAAAGAAGGCTTTACACTAACAAATTCTAAACAAGGCGTACATGTGACACCTGTAAAAAATTAACTAAAAGTAAAGTGATATATATAAGCTAGAGTATAAGGTCACACGTGTGCTTTTCGGCTTGATGATTAAGTTGCCCCAAAGGAACAAATCCGTAAGATGTTGGGCCAAAACAAATTAACATCTACATGCCGGGGGCTTGGACTTATATCAACCGTTTTCTTGGACCGGTAATGGAGCTATTTTAATCATTTGCTTTTTTGTTTTTTGTTTTTTTGTAATATATTCATTTTGATAAATTTAGTAAAAATACACGTATAAGTTAATTTATAAGGTTGTAACTGTTGCACGTGGACAATCTTTTTTCTATTTGTGATTGATTCATTTTGATATAAGTTAATTTGTAAGTTTAGTAACTAATGTAATTTTTGGTATATGGATCAATGTAATCCGGTCCAAAGTCAAACAAGTAGCTTGATAGGAGAAGAGAATGTCAAAGAATTACTACGAGAGAAATGCCGATTTCTAAAGGTCAATATCTGTTGCAAATTTCTTTTCGGACACTGCGTAAATACGGAATTGTGCATCCGTTCGCCCTTTTAAATCTATTGTAAATTAGATCGAATTCGTCCGAAAATTGAAATTAGTGACGAACAACAACTAGTGGGGTATGGAAACGTTGAGAAACTTCTCTTTGATTATTACAATACGTTGTGCCATTGTCATCGCGCACTTGTTTTAGAGTTTCAGTCCCAATTTCTTAATTACAAGCTAAGTTGGAGTATTTCTTTTTGTCATCCATCTTAAAAGTTGACGCCTTTCATAATTAGAAATTAGATAATTTCACAAACCTATTTTGTTATTTACATGATTTATTGTATAGTATCTAAAATCTGTTGTAGTATAGCTGGAAGAAAGTTAATCGTACTACACGTCTAAACGTGGCAACATGTGTGGATACGCTAATTCCTTGATTAAACTGAGAGAAAAGGCAAGCACTATTTTAAATTGGTAATGTGACAAATCCCTATTTTGAAGGAAGATATTGGTCTATAGCTGGATGCACATGACTTCATTTTGTACAGAAATGTTCAAATGTGTAGAGGCCAAAGAAGGAATTGGGATAACCAGTTAACGCAAAATACCATTAGTTTACAGATAGCTTGAAGCCTTGAACCAAATGAAACTCGACTCAACCAAAATAGAAACTGTAGTGACAATTCATCAATGCGGGCAGGCTAGGGAAACTATTGAAGGAAAGAATATTTAAAGCCTACTCAATTCCACTATTCTCATTAGAATGTATATGCTCCCTTGATTTCAGTTTATTTGACATTATTTTCTTAATTACCGGTTCCTTCAAAAAAGAATAATACCTTTTTAATTTGGAAGCACTCTAACTTTAATTTATGATATTATTCTTAATGTGAATTTTTTATAAGCACACTATTAGAGTATATGTGTCCGAACCAAACTCTATCAAGAATTTTTTTTTTTAATTAATCCAATGACCCAGGCTTTCACCTTATGTGGTGATGAGGGATCTGGCATTAATCCCTACCTTGTTTATTGTAAAATCAAGAAAAGATACAATAACAGGGGAACATAAAACCAAAGCCTCCTGATAAATTACATAATTGAAAATCTACTACTAAGACATATCTAGTACATATAGCAAATCCAGCAAAGAGCGCAAATCTGTTATATGTGCTTATATATCCAAAAAGAAAAAAAAACAATTTCTCCACATTTGGGAAATAAAAGCATATACAACTGCAGTAAGCTACCTTCCAACAAAGAGCAGACTAGCTATCATCTCGCAACAAAGTGGTTCTTGATAATTTTATGTCTTAGATTAGGCAACTGTATCCTGTCAAGTTTGTAATAGCCGAAATCCTGCTTAGGGAGATTAATGTCATTAAAGATCATAGCCTCATGTATCTCATGGCTGCATTTAGCGAGGATGTCTACCACATTATTAGATTCCTTGTAGCAATGCCTAATAATAATATTGTGAGTTTATATGAGTTGTTGTGCCTCCTTGATGGTACTGTCGATGTGCCACGGTGATTTTAAATTATTGTTTAACATATCAATAACCTGTTTTGAGCCATATTCAAAGTATAATTCTATCATATCCATTTGAGTGACACCATTGAAGGCCTAATAAAGCAGCCTTAACTTCTGTCACGACCCAAAACTCATTGAAGGTCGTGATGGTGCCGGACACCGCTGTCAGGAAAGCTAAAAATAAATACTTAATTTGGTTGTCATTATAATATTTTTGAAATCATATTTCCTTCAATTAAATAGTAAAAGATGGAATTTACAGAGTAATTAATAATATTTTTAACAATTCCAATACAGTGCAACCCATAATCGCCCCAAAACCCGGTGTCACAAGTGCATGAGTATCAACTAGGAATATAAAATAAAATACAACGTCCGTCCGGAATACAAATTGGACATGAAAAATATAAATACTCTGAGGGAGATTAAGTTGGCTGCGGGTCGTACTATGGAGTGCAGCTCACCTAAGTCTCTGCATGCCTACACGCCTCTGCTCTCACAAGGCCGCTTAACATAAATGCACCTGCACAAAATAATGTGCAGCAAGTGTAGTATGAGTACGTTAATCAACGCGTACCCAGTAAGTATCCCGCCTAACCTCGAAGAAGTAGTGACGAGGGGTCGACTTTGACACTTACTATGGGCTATAAATAAAATGTCAATGATATAATTAAGCATGGATTACATAAAACGGCTATAAGCTCAATACCATGAAATAAGTAAACAATTCTTGTGTTGATAAGAAATTTCCAAATTTATTTTCGTCATTTAATATTTTTTGTATCCCGGGCCAATGAAAGCAATATCAATTATTATCAATTCCAAAAATATATCATGCGCAAATCATGCTGAGGTCGTACGACCCGATCCAACATAATATTTAAATTGTGCACTGCCGAGGGTCGAACGACACGAATCATAGATGCATCTATCTCCTACCGAGGCGTTCGGCCCGCTCCACAAAAGAGAAAACACATTAAATAACCAATTCTAGATTTGTTAAGGGGAAATATTCCAAAATTTATAACATTCTCATTTAATGGTCAAGTAAATGAAGTTTAACCTTTTTACAATTCCTTTATCAAGTTTCTAAATGTCTTAAACAATTAAATTAACAAGTAGGGCGCAAACATCACAAGTACAATATGATATGGGTCCTAAACTACCCGGACATAAGCATAATAGTAGGTACGCACGGACTCTCGTCACCTCGTGCATATGTAGCCCCCACAAATAGAAAACATAATGATTTGATTCACCTATGGGTTTTATTCCCTCTTACAGGATTAGAAAGGAGACTTACCTCTCTCCGAAGTCCCATAACCGGCTCTAACGTCTTTCCAATAACTCAAGTTGATGCCCAATGCTCCAAAACTAGTTAATAAATGTGCGAATCCATAAATATATACTCTAATACTCCATATAATTCAGTTTATAACAATTTCTAACTCCGCTTGAAAAGCCGATAAAAATCACCTTCGGGTCCACGTGCCCGAATTCCGAAAATGTTTGAAGATAAACTTTACCCATGACACCACGAACTCAAATATATCATTTATTCAAAATTCCGCGTCTAATTTCGTGGTCAAAATCCAAAAATACCAATTTCTAGATTTTTCTTCAAAATCCCAAATTTTCACATATTTTCAAGTCTAAATCTATATATAATCTAACTATTTAACTTGCAATAGGTGAGAATCACTTATCTTGACATAGATGGCGAAAATCTCCCTTCCAAGAGCTCCAAACATCGCCCAACCAAATGAAAAATGGAGGAAAATGGCCAAATCCCGTCTTTAAAACTTCACTAACCAGGTCCGCCCTTCTTCGCGATCGCGAAGGCCAAAGAAACACTACCTCCAAATTTTCACTTCGCGTTCGCGACACTATGGTCGCGTTCGCGAAGGCCAGCTGCCCAGACCCCTCACGTTCGCGTTGCCTTCTACGCGTTCGCATTGCCTTCTACGCGTTCGCGTTGCCTTCTACGCATTCGCGTTGCCTTCTACGCGTTTGCGTTGCCTTCTACGCCTTAGGCCCATATCCCCCCTTCTTCTTCGCGTTCGCGTCGCCTTGGTCGCATTTGCGAAGGCCCACCCAGCTCTTGCCTCGCGTTCGCGTCCACTTGCTCTCGTTCGCGAAGGCCAACACAGCAGCCTCACAAATTTCCACTATGTGAATGCGGGACTTCCTTCACGTTCGCGAAGAAGGACACCAGACACCAGCAACAACAGTCCAAAATATCCCGAAATGATCCGAAATCACCCCGAAACACACCCGAGGCCTCCAGAACCCCGTCCAATCACACTAACCAGTCCCATAACATAACACGGATCTGCTCGAGGCCTCAAATCATATCAAACAACATCAAAATTATGAGTCGTACCCCAATTCAAACTTAATGAACTTTAGAACTTCAAACTTCTATATTCGATGCCGAAACCCATCAAATCACGTTCGATTGATCTCAAATTTCGCACACAAGTCACCTTCGACATTACGGACCTACTCCAACTTTCGGAATCAGAATCCGACTCCGATATCAAAAAGTCCACTTCCGGTCGTACTTCTCAAAAACCTTCAAATTTCTAACTTTCACCAAATGACCACCGAAATGGCCTACGGACCTCCAAATCCACATCCGGATGCGCCCCCAATACCATAATCACCTTACAGAGCTATTTACAAACTTGAAATCGCAAACGAACATCGATAATATTGAAATATACTTCAACCCAAATTTATAAAATTCTTCCAAAATGCCAACTTCTACAATAGGCGCCGAAACGCTCCCGGGTCATCCAAAACCGAATTCGGATATACGCCCAAGTCCAACATCATCATACGAGCCTGTTGGAACCTTCAAATCCCAGTTCTGAGGTCTTTTACTAAAAAATTACACTTTAGTCAATTCCTCCAACTTAAGGCTTCCGAAATTAGAATTCTTGTTTTGAACTTGGGGGGGGGGGGTTGTGTTGTGAACTTGTGATGGGATTAAGGGAGGCAATTGAGCTGCTAGTTCCCAGTTTGTTTAGATCCTGTACGTGACATCTTTGGATAGAAACAAATAATGTTGACAGTAAAATGACAGATAACTAGGTTTATAACTGAAGAAAAAAAACATGATACATTACAATAGATACTCCAAGAAACCAAAGGCCAACTTGTACTAGTAAATAATAAACAGAATTATGTACCTTACTACTTGATCATACTAAAGCGCCTAAGATACACTTCAATCTTTGACTAAAGCAAACAACATTATATATACTGTTTACAAGAATGTGCTATCTCATGACAAACCACAATTTTTCTAACATTAAATCCTATGAGTCATTTGAAAGGCTCTCTGTTCTAAACAGTAGCAATTGGAAAGAAAAGACATACAAAAGATCCATTGATCCAATATATGGTATTCCTTATTTATTTGATAATGACACTTGACATTTTTCTGAGTTATTAAGGTAGAATACATGGTTTAGAAATTCATGCTTTAAAAGAAGTAATTGGAAGATTATGTAACTTACAGATTTACCCCATCATTGCCGTATGCTTCATATCTGCTTATATTTTATTATATTATTTTATTGGACCTTTAGTAAGTGTCGATGTCGACCCCTCGTCACTATTTCTCCGAGTTCAGGCCAGACACTTACTGGGTACGCGTTGATTTACGTACTCATGATGCACTTCTACACTAAATGTGCAGGATCTGACAGCTTCATTCGATGATCACCTTGGCGTGTAAGTGCACCTGTTGAGGAGACTTAGCATCGTGGTCCACCGAGTCTCCATTGTACTAATTATTTTTTCTGTCTTATTACATTTAGGACAACTGATGTATTATTATTGTACTCCTTAGAAAAATACTCATGTACTTATGATACCGGATTTTGGGGGTTCTACGGGTCATTGATGTAGTTGTGTAAATATTATCACTTACTTTGAAAATCTATTTCATACGATTTCATTAAGGAAAAGTTTTGATTTCAATTACTAAAATAGGTAAGTAAGTTGATAGATCACCGTTGGCTTGCCTGACGACGGTGTAAGGCGCCATCACGACCTTTGGCAAATTTTGGGTTGTGACAGCTTGGGATCAGAGCGTTAGGTTCACTTAGGTATCACGAGTCATTAGAAAGTCTAGTAGAGTCTTGAGGATCAATACGAAGACATCTGTACTTATCTTCGAGAGGCTACAGGGCTATTAGGAGCACCTCCCTTCTTGATTTCCTCATCGTGTAGTTTGATTCCATTGAGGCTTGTGCCTTTATTTCCTTCATACTCAATCTTATGCGACACGAAGCACTTGCTGTCAATTGGACGTCGAGTAGTGGTATTGACACTGCAGACGTAGTGCCGGATGTTTTCCTTGCGTGTTCGGACGAGTTATTATCGTCACTTTGCGGAAGGGTGTTCTATCCTTTCAGATCAGTATCTGTACTTCCTATGGTTTTGAGGCTATGCACGGATTGCTAGGTTGTTCATGAGTTGTTATCACACCGTGTTGGTGTAATGGTAGAGTGCTTATGTATGGATCGCGGCAGTGAATGGCTCGGAAGGAGGATTTCTCAGTACATGATTTATAGGCGCACATGTTGAGGAGACTTCATGTGAGCTGCATTCCAAGCTGAGTCTCCATTGTAATAATTATTTTATTCTGTCTTATTATATTTGGGACAACTGTTATATTATTATTGTACTCCTTAGAAAAATGCTCATGTACTTGTGACAACGGGTTTTGGGAGTTCCTACGGGTTGTTCGTTGATGTAGTTGTGTAAATATTATCACTTACTTTGCAAATCTATTTCATACTATTTCATTAAGAATTTTTTTTGATTTCAATTACTAAAATAGGTAAGTAAGTTGATAGATCACCGTTGGATTGCCTGGCGGCGGTGTTAGGCGCCATCACGACCTTTAGCGGTTTTTTGGTCGTGACAATAAATGTCCTATAATTTATTCAACTAATAGAACTAAACCGATAAAGAATTCTTTTAAAATGCAATAATTTAGTCATTCCCAATGACCATCAATTATATTGTCTCTTTTCTCCATTGTTTTGCAATTTTTGCCTTTACCTTACGTAAAGAAAATACAAAAAAAAAAAAAACTAACAAACTTGCGTCTTTTTCCTTGATTGTAGCTGCATGATATATAAGGAAAAATAAATTTTACTGCAGCTTCTGAATTCTAATGGATGCGTTCCTAACATATGCAACTTTTCCCTTTGGTTTATAAGACAAATGTGTTTCTAAGACAAATGCTTAGTAATATTTTTGCTAATTTATATGGAATAAATGCTTACCGTTACAAGAAGGTTTAACTGCTTACCGATGCTTACCGTTATAAGAAGGCTTCGACTTCTATAGAAAGGCAAATAACTCTGGCTCTCATGTGAATTCTCAAGAAACTAAACCAAAAATGGAGTTTCACTATTTTATTTGCTCATGGAGTACTCAACACTAATTACCTCATGGCTTTTTTCGCTTCTTTTATTTTTTGCTCAAACATATCTAAGTTAAATATCAGATGATTTACTCAACGAAGGATTATATATGGATATATCTTTTGTTTAAGTATCTTGAGTTCATTATTAACATATTATATTTCTTGTAGCTTTGTGGGTGCGATTCCCGTATAATATTTTATGCTTTCAATGGGCAGAAATTGACACCATAAAAGGTGTGGAGTCCATAGCTTTTGTTGGAGAATGTAGAAACTAGAAAATCTTGTGCTTGATCTTTTCTTTTATATATTGCAAAGTTAGAGAATGTGCCAGTCTGGCAGATCCCGTTTTCTTCTTTAAAGAGCCTTACACGGCTTGGCGGGAAGAATCCAAATTAGTCCAATCAATGGTTACCAGATAATAATACAAGTAAAATACAAAGGCAAACTAATAATATGTCCGAACGTTATTTTTATTTAATTGTTATATTAATTTCTGGACTTTCATGTTTTTCTTATTGTATAATAGTTAGTATTTGATTATTTAATCAATAAAAATAATTCATGATTTGTCCAAAAGTCGAACCAAAGGATGAACGCAAATTCACCAATCGCCACAATCGACTTTAATGCAACTAACCTATATTCACATTGAAAATGAGTTACTCCTTTCATGATATACGCATTTTATATCTTCAGGCCGTATGATTAATTATGGAACAATAAAATTCAGTTATTTTATACCTAATTGCAAGTAAGACTAAATACTTTGATGGGATGGACTTGTCAAATCCAGAAGTAGTAAAACAAAAAATGCAAAAGATGCTAGAAATAAATTTTAAAATAGCATATTACGCCTCAAAAAGTTATTCAAAATCTTATAATAAGTCAAAAATAGCCGAAATTATAAAAAATACACTTCTAAATGTGATTCCATAGTAATCTTTTTTTTCGCATTTTTCAATAAAATAACAATTATAATTTGTTAAATACTCGAGAAAACAAAAAGTACTCACTTTTGACTACTTTATTAATCAAAACAACTAAGGAGTATATTTATGGGCGTATATTAAACTTACCGAAAAATATAAGGATCATTTTTGTTATTTTCTCTCACATTTTAGGTGGGGTTTTAACAAAAAATGTCGAAAGTTATTTTTGTGAAAAGTGGAGCAAAGGAAAATAATTTTTATGTAACAAAAGAAAGAATAACGACTTTTATGTAATGCATACAAAGCTGGATGACCACCCATAAAATTTACTCTTTTTTTAGACCAAATGTCTCTTATTATGAATAATAGTTACCTCTAAATTATACATTTATTAATAACAAATGATATTGTTTACCATAATTAAAATTATTTGTGGACAAATATAAATCAAAGGCATGCTAGAAGAGTTATGTTACATATTCTTTTTCTATAAAATGAAAGCTAACTTTTCTCTATGTGACACTTTTATTCCTTTTTTGTTTTTTATATGTATTTTTTTGTACATTTAATTTACATTTTGCATATGTCTTATATTATATTTTAATCATAAATTTTTATATAAACTTTTATATTTTCTATATCAACTAAATTTATAATGATACATGTATGACCGCGCTTGTAACTTAACTAGTTTCTTTAATAGAGCGGAGGTGCCTTTCCTCTCATTTAACTGCTGTTGTTGTACCAAGGGTTCACAGTGAAGCCTTCGCTCTTTCAAAAGTTTCATGTAAACAAGAATTCAATACAAGAAATATGGTTTTCTGGGACACATTTAGTCGCCACATAGATTGATAGTGGCGACTCTCATATTCGACTTGGAAAGTAAACATTTATCGACGAACCATAAGAAGTCGCCAAGAAAAAGCTCTTTTGCGACGATCTTATTTCGTTTATAGGAAAAAAGATAAAATAAAAAAATTACGCTCTCAGAAAAAAGCCTCCTGTCATTTCTTTTTTATTTCTATTTTCTTCCTCCCGTTTTTGTTGGGTTAAGTCTTCCCCCCAATTTTCACCAAAACAACAATAACACCCCTAGCCAAATGCAACCTCTCTTCTTCTTCCTTTGTTTCCCAGCAGCCGACTAGCATTGTATTTAGTAATATATTAACAATCCAGTATAATCCCACTAGTGGGGTATGAGGAGTGTAGTGCGTAACCTTACCTTTACCCTCGAGTAGAGAGGCTGTTTTCGATAGACTCTCGGTTCACTGAGTGTAATGTGTACGCAGACCTTACCTTTGCCCTGGAGGATGCTTACCACTAGAGCAACCTACTCTTGTCATTTGTAATGAGTAATGAACTCGGTAATTTCTGTTTTGTGGCTTTAATGAGTACACTCATGTTCGATAATTCCTATTTTTGACAAAACTTAAGTTTTATTTACTATTTTTATTTTTAGTTTGAAAATGCGTGAACTCGTTTGACGATTCATTTGCATTGTTTTGTTGTTACAATACCAGTTTTGATTGATCCTCTTTGCTTGATTAAGCTCTTGAAATCTCGAGCGCAATTTGTTTTCTGCTATAACTTTGTGAAGATTCCCACAGTGCATGAATAGTTGTTTGATAAAATGCCTAAGAGAGAAATTTCCTGGCCATAGGACATCCAATGAATTGGGTCCTCAAGGCAATATGCAATAAGCACGGGTCTAGTGTATGAAGATTGTCATTAGCATAAGTATGAAAGAATTTCAAGTTACGTGCGTGTTTAGGTTGGAAAATGCTGGTTTATGGGATATTCATATCTAAAAAGATTTGACTTTGTTGATATGTACATCACATCATTCCAGAATCAAATCTCAACTTGCATTTTGTTATAACCTATCTCCGCTGCTTTCAAGACTCTACCTCTTGTGCTTTGTCCTCGGTTTTTACGGAGAAGAAGGCAGAAGAGTGAAAAATAAAGAACTTGTGTTGTTTGGTGGTGTTGAAGTATATTTACATAAAACCACATCCCTTGTTTTAATTCTTTTTTTACACTCCCCATACTTTGAAATTGTACATACATCTCTAGTTATTTTGTACATAGCTAATACTAGAATTTGGTTATTATAACCATAAGTTACGGGCAGTTATTTAATTCGTCGTTCAATCCAAAGACATACAGATGTTGAAACACCAAAAAGACATCTTCATAATAGTATGAAACAAAATGGTGCTGTATAGAAACATCATTAGCCAAAACACCCTTTCATTTGGTTACCGAATTATGAAATTAAACTGAATGGTACTTGTGGTTTCTATAAGCTCCCCGTACAACACCTGGGACTGATGCGAGCTCGCAATGGATTCTTCATTGTAACGGTGAAATCTGACCCTTCTGTTAGATCAACTTCATCTCCCTCCACAGGCTTCCATTCAAATTGCCAAATCAAATTAGCCACAAAGTACTGTAAATGGAGCATAGCAGAGCCATAGCCTGGGCATATTCTCCTCCCTGCACCAAATGGCATCATCTTGATCTCTCGACTTCCTGTTATATCAAACTCTTGAAGAGTTCCATCTCCATCCACCAAGAATCTCTCTGGCTTGAATTCCATTGGATCATCCCACACATTTGGGTCCAAGCCCATTTCCCCCACCATAAAATTGATGGTAGCGTTCTTGGGTATAACATAGCCGTTCAACTCCATATCCTCTGTTACCCTATGTGGCAGAACAAAGTGAGTTGGTGGATGTCGCCTAAGACCTTCCAAAATCACTGCTTTCAAGTATGGCATTTTCTGTAAATCCTCCTCCTTCACTGCCTCCTCTATCACCTTATTGTTCTTAATTGATTGTAATAATGGTGTTGATTCCACAACTTGGCATATTTCTTTATACAATTTTTCCTGAATGGAAGGATACTTTACCAAGCATGCCATAATCCATCTCTTGGTAATTGAGCTTCCTCTTTTCTTCTGTCAATTCCAAATTCACCAGCGTATCAACATAAGCAATATCGGCTTCCAGCTCCTCCTCTTCTTTGTGATGATGATCAACTCCAGGTTTAGGCGCTCCCACTGCTTCTAATTTGTATTTCACCCGATCTTGGATCAGAGGGATGAAGACCCCGTCCAACTCTTTTCGTAGTTCAATGAGCTCTTTCCAGCGTTTTCTAAATATTGTTTTTCCTAAAAATTCAGGAAAGTAATCTAGTATTCTGAAACGGTGAAAATTTTTAAGTGCTCGATGTTGTGCGTCTTTAATTTGCTCTATTTGAAACTCATCGAGCTTATTCCCGAAGCAAATGAGGACAAGGAGACAGAAGATGGCATACTTAAAATGATCAAGTAACATGATCGCTTCCGTGGCAGAATCAGCTGCGGCTGATTCATGAGCAAGAAGGAGCTTTTGAATGAGTATGCCTAGTACCCAAGCTCGGTTCTTGGAGTGGGACTTGATGATGCGAGACCCGTCAATATTGCTGTATTTGTAAATAATAATTCTGCAAAATATAAGTTAACGTAATGAAACAATAATAAATTCGAGCCCACTGAATTCACAGTGTTTCCTTAAGGATTTTTAATCCTCTCCTAATACCCAAGATAATGGATTATTTCCTCCCAGGATAGAACGAATAACACACTGGTGTAGCGGTACTTCAAACCCCAGTGTTTCAGCGAACACAAAGTTCGGTAGCAAATCACACTTACAGTTGCTTTGTTTGAAGTTAAAAACAATGTAGAACGAAGGAGTTTAAACTCAGAAAATCGTATGGAAATGCTGAGAGGAAGGAGTGCAACGTGGAGCAAGCATTAGCTCGTTTGTGGAGCAAGCACAATCATGTTTGTGGAGCAAGCACATTCATGTTTGTGGAGCAAGCACATTCATGGTGGGAAGAGCATTAGGCGGCTGCCAAATGGTCAATATACGGATTGGAAAATATCCGTTTCAAATGCGGATAATCTTACGTTAATATTTACTCTTAACAAATTAATTTGGTCCAAAAAATTAATCAATCAATCGATCATTTGACCAAATCCAAATCCGAATCCGAATCCGAATCCGAATCCGAAGCCGAAGCCGAAGCCGAAGCCGAAGCCGAAGCCGAAGCCGAAGCCGTAGCCGAAGCCGTAGCCGAAGCCGAAGCCGAGCCGAGCCGAGCGAGCGACGACGACGACGGCGCGAGGCTTGCTTTCTTCTTAACTCTTTAAGAGCTACAAGAAGAGCAATTATATATATACCTACCAAAAATCTCTTCCTCTTCCAATATGGGACAATGTCTCATTGTCAAGAGAGGGAAACTTAAAATTTTACTCAAAAATTTCATTTTCCCTCCATTTCCCATTCACCCTCATTTTAAGACTATTTCATCTTAAAAAATAAAAAACACAACAATCCCCAACATCAATGGGGAATGGCTATATCACGGAAGTATGCATGAAAAAACTGTGTGATTTGCAAGGAAGGATTAATCGCATCTGGATATGTAGGTTTCCCTTTGAACTTTCCGTAGTAAACTTATGTCGGATATACTCGGTCAATCGGTAGATTTGATATCTTTGAACCGTCGATCTTTGGTGTGCACCTAGACAACCATAAGTCACACAATCAACCCTTAACCGTCTTTGGTTCTCATTGTTGTGTTCGTTTCAGCCATGAACACCGCCTGGTTTCATAAGTGCATAGAGAACTGGCCTTACAAAGTTCTCCTTGAAGCGGCTAACACTTTACACTTACATAGGTGATTCCTAAACGTGTCATCCTGTAGATACACTATTTGATATACCCCGTATCAAATTTAGAAATCATTAAAAAGCCTTAATGCTTTATCCTTGGTACTGAACATTGTCTCATCACGAGAACGGACTAAAATTTTATTTGACAATGTTGAACCGTCATTAATGACTTTGTTTGATCTCCTTGAACCTAGATCTTGGGATCTCCAGTCTTCTAGGTAGAGTTACCGCCACAATGACTTGTTCTCGGCCATAGCCCCATTCCCCTTGATGATTTCTCAACTACCTCTCTAGTTAGGCCTTTTGTAAGTGGATCCGACACATTATCACTTGACTTTACATAGTCAATCGTGATAATTCCTCTAGAGAGTAATTGCCTAACGGTTTTATGTCTTCGTCGTATATGACGAGATTTACCGTTATACATAACGCTCCCAGCCCTTCCAATTGCCGCTTGACTATCACAATGTATGCATATTGGTGCCAACGGTTTGGGCCAAAATGGAATGTCTTCCAAGAAATTCCGGAGCCATTCAACTTCTTCACCGGCTTTATCTAAGGCTATGAATTCAGCCTCCATTGTAGAGCGGGCAATACATGTTTGTTTGGACGACTTCCAAGATACCGCTCCTCCACCAATAGTGAATACATATCCACTCGTGGACTTAGAATCAGTTGAACCGGTGATCCAATTTGCATCACAGTATCCCTCAATCACCGCAGGGAAATTACTGTAGTGCAATTCAAAGTTCTGGGTATGTTCTAAATATCCCAAAACTCGTTTCATTGCCATCCAATGAGATTGGCCTGGATTGCTCGTATATCGACTCAGTTTACTTATAGCACAAGCTATATCTGGTCGTGTACAATTCATGATATACATTAAGCATCCCAATACACGAGCATAATCCAATTGTGATATGCTTTGGCCTTTGTTTCTTCCCGAGGTCGTTTAGATCCTTCACCAAACGACTCACATTCCTTTTTATACGGATATATATTTTCAAAGAACTCAGCATTATCTGATTCTATAACCGTATTATTATGAATGTCGGGATTTTCTGATTTATGAACCAGAAATCGATATGCTTTACTATTTGTCGCATATCCTATGAAAACACAATCAACGGTTTTCGGTCCTATCTTTACCCTTTTGGGTTTAGGAACTTGCACTTTTGCCAAACACCCCCACACTTTAAAGTAATTCAAGTTGGGCTTCCTTCCTTTCCATTTTTCATATGGAATGGATTGTGTTTTGCTATGGGGCACTCGATTTAATATTCGATTAGCCGTAAGAATGGCTTCCCCCCACAAGTTCTGTGGCAAACCAGAACTTATCAACAACGCATTCATCATCTCCTTTAATGTGCGATTCTTTCTTTCCGCAATCCCATTAGATTGGGGCGTGTAAGGGGCTGTTGTTTGATGAATAATTCCATATTCTAAACATATTTCTTCAAAAGTAGATTCATATTCACCACCCCTATCACTTCTTATCATTTTTACTTTCTTGTTAAGTTGTGTTTTAACTTCATTTTTGTATTGCCTGAATGCGTCTATTGCTTCATCTTTACTATTCAGTAAGTAAACATTGCAATATCGAGTACCATCGTCAATAAAAGTTATGAAATACTTCTTTCCACCGCGAGATGGTATTGACTTCATGTCACAAATATCTGTGTCAATTAAGTCTAAAGGATTTGAGTTCCTTTCAACTGACTTATAAGGATGTTTAACATACTTAGATTCCACACATGTTTGACATTTTGATTTTTCGCATTCAAACTTGGGCAGTACTTCTAAGTAAATCATTTTCCGCAAGGTTTCTTTATACAATTTTTCCTGAATGGAAGGGTACTTTACCAAGCATGCCATAATCCACTGCAAGGCGGTGTATGTCGTATCGCTGGCGGCAACAAGGAACTCGCCGCAGAGGCTGGCCATCTCTTGGTAATTGAGCTTCCTCTTTTCTTCTGGCAATTCCAAATTCACCAGCGTATCTACATAAGCAATATCGGCTTCCAGCTCCTCCTATTCTTTGTGATGATGATCAACTCCAGGTTTAGGCGCTCCCACTGCTTCTAATTTGTATTTCACCCGATCTTGGATCAGAGGGATGAAGACCCCGTCCAACTCTTTTCGTAGTTCAATGAGCTCTTTCCAATGTTTTCTAAATATTGTTTTTCCTAAAAATTCAGGAAAGTAATCTAGCATTCTGAAACGGTGAAAATTTTTAAGTGCTCGATGTTGTGCGTCTTTAATTTGCTCTATTTGAAAATCATCGAGCTTATTCCCGAAGCAAATGAGGACAAGGAGACAGAATATGGCATACTTAAAATGATCAAGTAACATGATCGCTTCCGTGGCAGAATCAGCTGCGGCTGATTCATAAGCAAGAAGGAGCTTTTGAATAAGTATGCCTAGTACCCAAGCTCGGTTCTTGGAGTGGGACTTGATGATGTTATCCCCGCCAATATTGCTGTATTTGTAAATAATAATTCTGCAAAATATAAGTTAACGTAATGAAACAATAATAAATTCGAGCCCACTGAATTCACAGTGTTTCCTTAAGGAATTTAATTCCCACCTAGTACCCAAGGTAATGGATTATTTCCTCCCAAGATAGAACGAATAACACACTGGTGTAGCGGTACTTCAAACCCCAGTGTTTCAGCGAACACAAAGTTCGGTAGCAAATCACATTTACAGATGCTTTGTTTGAAGTTAAAAACAATGTAGAACGTAGGAGTTTAAACTCAGAAAATCGTATGGAAATGCTGAGAGGAAGGAGTGCATTGTATAGCCAATTTGTTCAGCGAATTGTGTGTTGTGTGTTGAGCGTCTTTCTTCAACATCTTCTGCACATATATATAGCATCCAGTGTTGAAGAAGATCAAACGTCCACCCTCCAAGGTGGAGCAAGCATTAGCTCGTTTGTGGAGCAAGCACAATCATGTTTGTGGAGCAAGCACATTCATGTTTGTGGAGCAAGCACATTCATGGTGGGAAGAGCATTAGGCGGCTACCAAATGGTCAATACACGGATTGGAAAATATCCGTTTCAAATGCGGATAATCTTACGTTAATATTTACTATTAACAAATAAATTTGGTGCAAAAAATTAATCAATCAATCGATCATTTGACCAAATCCAAATCCAAATCCAAATCCGAAGCCGTAGCCGTAGCCAAAGCCGAGCCGAGCGAGCGACGACGGCGACGGCGCGAGGCTTGCTTTCTTCTTAACTCTTTAAGAGCTACAAGAAGAGCAATTATATATATACCCACCAAAAATCTCGTCCTCTTCCAATATGGGACAATGTCTCATTGTCAAGAGAGGGAAACTTAAAATTTTACTCAAAAGTTTCATTTTCCCTCCATTTCCCATTCACCCTCATTTTAAGACTATTTCATCTTAAAAAATAAAAAACTCAACAATCCCCCACATGTTTGGGGAATGGCTATATCACGGAAGTATGCATGAAAAAACTGTGTGATTTGCAAGCAAGGATTAATTGTATCTGGATAAGTAGGTTTCCCTTTGAACTTTCCGTAGTAAACTTATGTCGGATATTACTCGGTCAATCGGTAGATTTGATATCTTTGAACCGTCGATCTTTGGTGTATACCTAGACAACAATAAGCCACACAATCAACCCTTAACTATCTTTGGTTCTCATTGTTGTGTTCGTTTCAGCCATGAACACCGCCTGGTTTCATAAGTGCGTAGAGAACTGGCCTTACAAAGTTCTCCTGGAAGTGGCTAACACTTTACACTTACATAGGTGATTCCTAAACGTGTCATCCTGTAGATACACTATTTGATATACCCCGTATCAAATTTAGAAATCATTAAAAAGCCTTAATGCTTTATCCTTGGTACTGAACATTGTCTCATCACGAGAACGGACTAAAATTTTATTTGACAATGTTGAACCGTCATTAATGACTTTGTTTGATCTCCTTGAACCTAGATCTTGGGATCTCCAGTCTTCTAGGTAGAGTTACCGCCACAATGACTTGTTCTCGGCCATAGTCCCATTCCCCTTGATGATTTCTCAACTACCTCTCTAGTTAGGCCTTTTGTAAGTGGATCCGACACATTATCACTTGACTTTACATAGTCAATCGTGATAATTCCTCTAGAGAGTAATTGCCTAACGGTTTTATGTCTTCATCGTATATGACGAGATTTACCGTTATACATAATGCTCCCAGCCCTTCCAATTGCCGCTTGACTATCACAATGTATGCATATTGGTGCCAACTGTTTGGGCCAAAATGGAATGTCTTCCAAGAAATTCCGGAGCCATTCAGCTTCTTCACCGGCTTTATCTAAGGCTATGAATTCAGCCTCCATTGTAGAGCGGGCAATACATGTTTGTTTGGACGACTTCTAAGATACCGCTCCTCCACCAATAGTGAATACATATCCACTCGTGGACTTAGAATCAGTTGAACCGGTGATCCAATTTGCATCACAGTATCCCTCAATCACCGCAGGGAAATTACTGTAGTGCAATTCAAAGTTCTGGGTATGTTCTAAATATCCCAAAACTCGTTTCATTGCCATCCAATGAGATTGGCCTGGATTGCTCGTATATCGACTCAGTTTACTTATAGCACAAGCTATATCTGGTCGTGTACAATTCATGATATACATTAAGCATCCCAACACACGAGCATAATCCAATTGTGATATGCTTTGGCCTTTGTTCTTTGCTAATGCAAGATTCACGTCAATTGGAGTCTTTGCAACTTTAAAGCCCAAGTGCTTGAATTTTTCAAGTACTGTCTTAATATAATAAGATTGTGACAATGCCAGACCTTGAGGAGTCTTATGGATCTTAATTCTTGTAACTGGAGAGTATGTATCAGAGTAGTCTAGACCTTCTCGTTGTCTATACCCTTTGACTACGAACCTTGCCTTGAATTTATCAATCGTGCCATCATCTTTGATTTTTCTCTTAAAAATCCATTTAGAACCCAAAGGTTTATTTCCAGGAGGAAGATCAACCAATTCCCATGTATGGTTGTTCAATATGAATTATATTTCACTATTGACTGCCTCTTTCCAAAACAATGATTCCGAAGAAGTCATAGCTTCTTTAAATGTTTGAGGCTCATTCTCCAATAAAAAAGTCACAAAATCTGGTCCAAATGAAGTAGACGTCCTTTGACGTTTACTGCGTCTTGGATCCTCCTGATTATATGTACTTTCTTTTGTTTCTTCCCGAGATCGTTTAGATCCTTCACCAAACGACTCACATTCCTTTTTATACGGATATATATTTTCAAAGAACTCAGCATTATCTGATTCTATAACCGTATTATTATGAATGTCGGGATTTTCTGATTTATGAACCAGAAATCGATATGCTTTACTATTTGTCGCATATCCTATGAAAACACAATCAACGGTTTTCGGTCCTATCTTTACCCTTTTGGGTTTAGGAACTTGCACTTTTGCCAAACACCCCCACACTTTAAAGTAATTCAAGTTGGGCTTCCTTCCTTTCCATTTTTCATATGGAATGGATTGTGTTTTGCTATGGGGCAATCGATTTAATATTCGATTAGCCGTAAGAATGGCTTCCCCCCACAAGTTCTGTGGCAAACCAGAACTTATCAACAACGCATTCATCATCTCCTTTAATGTACGATTCTTTCTTTCCGCAATCCCATTAGATTGGGGCGTGTGAGGGCTGTTGTTTGATGAATAATTCCATATTCTAAACATATTTCTTCAAAAGGAGATTCATATTCACCACCCCTATCACTTCTTATCATTTTTACTTTCTTGTTAAGTTGCGTTTCAACTTCATTTTTGTATTGCCTGAATGCGTCTATTGCTTTATCTTTACTATTCTGTAAGTAAACATAGTAATATCGAGTACCATCGTCAATAAAAGTTATGAAATACTTCTTTCCACCGCGAGATTGTATTGACTTCATGTCACAAATATCTGTGTGAATTAAGTCTAAAGGATTTGAATTCCTTTCAACTGACTTATAAGGATGGTTAACATACTTAGATTCCACACATATTTGACATTTTGATTTTTCGCATTCAAACTTGGGCAGTACTTCCAAGTTAATCATTTTCCGCAAGGTTTTATAATTGACATGACCCAAACGTACATGCCATAAATCATTTGACTCAAGTAAGTAAGAAGAAGCTGAAATATTATTATTATTTTCCACAACCATTACATTTAGATTGAAAAGGCCCTCGGTGAGGTAACCTTTTCCCACAACTATTTCATTCTTACTAATTACAACCTTGTTGGACACAAAAATGCACTTAAAACCGTGCTTAACAAGAAGTCCAGTAGAGACTAAATTCTTTCTCATTTCGGGAACATGAAGGACATTGTTCAAAGTCATGACCTTGCCAGAAGTCATTTTCAGAAATATCTTCCCATATCCTTCAACTTTTGCTGTTGAAGCATTTCCCATATAAATTGTCTCTCCGGGTTCAGCAAGAGCATAAGTAGCAAAAGCCTCTCTAACTGCACAAACATGGCGAGTGGCTCCTGAATCAAACCACCATAGTTTAGGATTTCCCACCAAGTTACATTCAGAAAGCATGGGACACAAGTTATCAACATCATCATGGTTTACTACCATGTTTGCTTGACCTCTTTTCTTGTCTTTCTTCGGAGCATGACACTCCGTAGACTTGTGTCCAGTTTTCCCACAGTTGTAGCAGTTTCCACTGAACCGCTTCTTGCTTGGGTTGTATTTCGGACCCGAAGCCTTCTTCCTCTTTTTGTTAGCTTCAACAATATTTGCTCCCATTATTTTTGAATTTCCACGGCCCCTCCTTTCAGCAGCTTTATTGTCCTCTTCGATTCTCAACCGAACAATGAGATCTTCAAGGGACATTTCCTTTCGTTTGTGTTTCAAATAATTTTTGAAGTCCTTCCACAACGGAGGCAACTTCTCAATCATTGCTTCTACTTGGAATGCTTCGTTGATGACAAGACCTTCAGCAAGTAGATCATGAATAATCACTTTCAATTCCTGGACTTGGGTAATAACAGATTTGCTATCTACCATTTTATAGTCCAAAAATTTTGTGGCAACCAATTTCTTCATCCCGGCATCTTCAGTTTTATATTTCTTTTCAAGCGCATTCCACAATTCTTTTGACGTCTCCATGCTATAGTATACATTATACAGATTATCATCCAGTCCGCTAAGAATATAATTCTTGCATAAAAAATCAGAATGCTTCCACGCTTCAATTACGACAAAGCGTTAATTCTCTAGAGTTTTATCTGGAAGATCAAGAACATCTTCTTTGATGAACTTCTGTAGACATAACGTAGTTAAGTAGAAGAACATCTTCTGCTGCCAGCGCTTGAAATCAATCCCGGAAAATTTTCCGGGTTTTTCTGCCGGTGTTCGGCTTGTCGATGCGTTGGCAGTCACCATCGGAATAGCTTGGTTTTCGCTTTCAGTCGTCATTTTTTCTGTAAAAGAATGACACAAACAAACGTTTAATACATGTTTTCAAATTGGAGTAAAAAATCACGTAGATTTTAATCTCCAACAAAACGGCACGAAGGCTTTACTCTCCAAAATGGGAGTACACAAAACCACAAAGGTTTTAGTTTGCAGAATAATAAGAATAACACAAATACAGAAATAAATATTAAATTCCTTAAGATTGTTATCCCCGCCAATATTGCTGTATTTGTAAATAATAATTCTGCAAAATATAAGTTAACGTAATGAAACAATAATAAATTCGAGCCCACTGAATTCACAGTGTTTCCTTGTGGTTTCTATAAGCTCCCTGTACAACACATGGGACTGATGCGAGCTCGCAATGGATTCTTCATTGTAACGGTGAAATCTGACCCTTCTGTTAGATTAACTTCATCTCCCTCTACAGGCTTCCATTCAAATTGCCAAATCAAATTAGCCACAAAGTACTGTAAATGGAGCATAGCAGAGCCATAGCCTGGGCATATTCTCCTCCCTGCACCAAATGGCATCATCTTGATCTCTCGACTTGCTGTTATATCAAACTCTTGAAGAGTTCCATCTCCATCCACCAAGAATCTCTCTGGCTTGAATTCCATTGGATCATCCCACACATTTGGGTCCAAGCCCATTTCCCCCACCATAAAATTGATTGTAGCGTTCTTGGGTATAACATAGCCGTTCAACTCCATATCCTCTGTTACCCTATGTGGCATAACAAAGTGAGTTGGTGGATGTCGCCTAAGACCTTCCAAAATCACTGCTTTCAAGTATGGCATTTTCTGTAAATCCTCCTTCTTCACTGCCTCCTCTATCACCTTATTGTTCTTAATTGGTTGTAATAATGGTGTTGATTCCACAACTTGGCATATTTCTTTATACAATTTTTCCTGAATGGAAGGGTACTTTACCAAGCATGCCATAATCCACTGCAAGGCGGTGTATGTCGTATCGCTGGCGACAGCAAGGAACTCGCCGTAGAGGTTGGCCATCTCTTGGTAATTGAGCTTCCTCTTTTCTTCTGGCCATTCCAAATTCACCAGTGTATCAACATAAGCAATATCGGCTTCCAGCTCCTCCTCTTCTTTGTGATGATGATCAACTCCAGGTTTAGGTGCTCCCACTGCTTCTAATTTGTATTTCACCCGATCTTGGATCAGAGGGATGAAGACCCCGTCCAACTCTTTTCATAGTTCAATGAGCTCTTTCCAGCGTTTTCTAAATATTGTTTTTCCTAAAAATTCAGCAAAGTAATCTAGTATTATGAAACAGTGAAAATTTTTAAGTGCTCGATGTTGTGCGTCTTTAATTTGCTCTATTTGAAACTCATCGAGCTTATTCCCGAAGCAAATGAGGATAAGGAGACAGAAGATGGCATGCTTAAAATGATCAAGTAACATGATCGCTTCCGTGGCAGAATCAGCTCCGGCTGATTCATGAGCAAGAAGCAGCTTTTGAATGAGTATGCCTAGTACCCAAGCTCGGTTCTTGGAGTGGGACTTGATGATGTTATCCCCGCCAATATTGCTGTATTTGTAAATAATAATTCTGCAAAATATAAGTTAACGTAATGAAACAATAATAAATTCGAGCCCACTGAATTCACAGTGTTTCCTTAAGGAATTTAATCCCCTCCTAGTACCCACGGTAATGGATTATTTCCTCCCAGGATAGAACGAATAACACACTGGTGTAGCGGTACTTCAAGCCCCAGTGTTTCAGCGAACACAAAGTTCGGTAGCAAATCACACTTACAGTTGCTTTGTTTGAAGTTAAAAACAATGCAGAACGAAGGAGTATAAACTCAGAAAATCGTATGGAAATGCTGAGAGGAAGGAGTGTAATGTATAGCCAATTTGTTGAGCGAATTGTGTGTTGAGCGTCTTTCTTCAACATCTGCTGCACATATATATAGCAGCCAGTGTTGAAGAAGACCAATCGTCCACCCTCCAAGGTGGAGCAAGCATTAGCTCGTTTGTGGAGCAAGCACAATCATGTTTGTAGAGCAAGCACATTCATGTTTGTGGAGCAAGCACATTCATGGTTGGAAGAGCATTAGGCGGCTGCCAAATGGTCAATACATGGATTAGAAAATATCCGTTTCAAATGCGGATAATCTTACGTTAATATTTACTATTAACAAATAAATTTGGTCCAAAAAATTAATCAATCAGTCGATCATTTGAGCAAATCCAAATCCAAATCCAAATCCAAATCCGAAGCCGTAGCCGTAGCCGAAGCCGAGCCGAGCGAGCGACGACGACGACGACGACGACGCGAGGCTTGCTTTATTCTTAACTCTTTAAGAGCTACAAGAAGAGCAATTATATATATACCCACCAAAAATCTCTTCCTCTTCCAATATGGGACAATGTCTCATTGTCAAGAGAGGGATACTTAAAATTTTACTCAAAAATTTTATTTTCCCTCTATTTTCCATTCACCCTCATTTTAAGACTATTTCATCTTAAAAAATAAAAAACTCAACAATCCCCCACATGAATGGGGAATGGCTATATCACGGAAGTATTCATGAAAAAGCTGTGTGATTTGCAAGCAAGGATTAATCGCATCTGGATAAGTTGGTTTCCCTTTGAACTTTCCATAGTAAACATATGTCGGATATACTCGGTCAATCGGTAGATTTGATATCTTTGAACCGTCGATCTTTGGTGTATACCTAGACAACCATAAGTCACACAATCAACCCTTAACCGTCTTTGGTTCTCATTGTTGTGTTCGTTTCAGCCATGAACACCGCCTGGTTTCATAAGTGCGTAGAGAACTGGCCTTACAAAGTTCTCCTTGAAGCGGCTAACACTTCACACTTACATAGGTGATTCCTAAACGTGTCATCCTGTAGATACACTATTTGATATACCCCGTATCAAATTTAGAAATCATTAAAAAGCCTTAATGCTTTATCCTTGGTACTGAACATTGTCTCATCACGAGAACGGACTAAAATTTTATTTGACAATGTTGAACCGTCATTAATGACTTTGTTTGATCTCCTTGAACCTAGATCTTGGGATCTCCAGTCTTCTAGGTAGAGTTACCGCCACAATGACTTGTTCTCGGCCATAGTCCCATTCCCCTTGATGATTTCTCAACTACCTCTCTAGTTAGGCCTTTTGTAAGTGGATCCGACACATTATCACTTGACTTTACAAAGTCAATCGTGATAATTCCTCTAGAGAGTAATTGCCTAACGGTTTTATGTCTTCGTCGTATATGACGAGATTTACCGTTATACATAACGCTCTCAGCCCTTCAAATTGCCGCTTGACTATCACAATGTATGCATATTGGTGCCAACGGTTTGGGCCAAAATGGAATGTCTTCTAAGAAATTCCTGAGCCATTCAGGTTCTTCACCGGCTTTATCTAAGGCTATGAATTCAGCCTCCATTGTAGAGCGGGCAATACATGTTTGTTTGGACGACTTCCAAGATACCGCTCCTCCACCAATAGTGAATACATATCCACTCGTGGACTTAGAATCAGTTGAACTGGTGATCCAATTTGCATCACAGTATCCCTCAATCACCGCAGGGAAATTACTGTAGTGCAATTCAAAGTTCTGGGTATGTTCTAAATATCCCAAAACTCGTTTCATTGCCATCCAATGAGATTGGCCTGGATTGCTCGTATATCGACTCAGTTTACTTATAGCACAAGCTATATCTGGTCGTGTACAATTCATGATATACATTAAGCATCCCAACACACGAGCATAATCCTATTGTGATATGCTTTGGCCTTTGTTCTTTGCTAATTCAAGATTCACGTCAATTGGAGTCTTTGCAACTTTAAAGCCCAAGTGCTTGAATTTTTCAAGTACTGTCTTAATATAATGAGATTGTGACAATGCCAGACCTTGAGGAGTCTTATGGATCTTAATTCCCAGAATTAAATCAACAACTCCCAAGTCTTTCATATCAAACTTGCTATTGAGCATACGCTTAGTAGCATTTATGTTGGCAATGTCATTACTCATTATCAACATATCATCCACATATAGGCAAACAATGACTATGTGATTTGGAATATTTTTAATGTACAAACATTTATCACATTCATTTATCTTAAAACCATTTGGTAACATTGTTTTGTCAAATTTCGCATGCCATTGTTTGGATGCTTGTTTTAGTCCGTAAAGAGACTTAACAAGTCTACATACCTTCTTTACTTTACCTGGAACCACAAACCCTTCAGGTTGTTCGATGTAAATTTCTTCCTCCAACTCTCCATTTAAGAAGGCTGTCTTAACATCCATTTGATGAATTTCAAGACCATACACTGCAGCTAATGCTACTAACATCCGTGTGGACGTAATTCTTGTAACTGGAGAGTACGTATAAAAGTAGTCTAGACCTTCTCGTTGTCTATACCCTTTGACTACAAGCCTTGCCTTGAATTTATCAATAGTGCCATCATCTTTGATTTTTCTCTTAAAAATCCATTTAGAACCCAAAGGTTTATTTCCAGGAGGAAGATCAACCAATTCCCATGTATGGTTGTTCAATATGAATTCTATTTCACTATTGACTGCCTCTTTCCATAACAATGATTCCGAAGAAGTCATAGCTTCTTTAAATGTTTGAAGCTCATTCTCCAATAAGAAAGTCACAAAATCTGGTCCAAATGAAGTAGACGTTCTTTGACGTTTACTACGTCTTGGATCCTCCTGGTTACATGTACTTTCTTTTGTTTCTTCCCAAGGTCGTTTAGATCCTTCACCAAACGACTCACATTCCTTTTTATACGGATATGTATTTTCAAAGAACTCAACATTATCTGATTCTATAACCGTATTATTATGAATGTCGGGATTTTCTGATTTATGAACCAGAAATCGATATGCTTTACTATTTGTCGCATATCCTATGAAAACACAATCAACGGTTTTCGGTCCTATCTTTACCCTTTTGGGTTTAGGAACTTGCACTTTTGCCAAACACCCCCACACTTTAAAGTAATTCAAGTTGGGCTTCCTTCCTTTCCATTTTTCATATGGAATGGATTGTGTTTTGCTATGGGGCACTCGATTTAATATTCGATTAGCCGTAAGAATGGCTTCCCCCCACAAGTTTGTGGCAAACCAGAACTTATCAACAACGCATTCATCATCTCCTTTAATGTGCGATTCTTTCTTTCCGCAATCCCATTAGATTGGGGCGTGTAAGGGGCTGTTGTTTGATGAATAATTCCATATTCTAAACATATTTCTTCAAAAGGAGATTCATATTCACCACCCCTATCACTTCTTATCATTTTTACTTTCTTGTTAAGTTGCGTTTCAACTTCATTTTTGTATTGCCTGAATGCGTCTATTGCTTTATCTTTACTATTCAGTAAGTAAACATAGCAATATCGAGTACCATCGTTAATAAAAGTTATGAAATACTTCTTTTCACCTCGAGATGGTATTGACTTCATGTCACAAATATATGTGTGAATTAAGTCTAAAGGATTTGAATTCTTTTCAAATGACATATAAGGATGTTTAATATACTTAGATTCCACACATGTTTGACATTTTGATTTTTCGCATTCAAACTTGGGCAGTACTTCCAAGTTAATCATTTTCCGCAAGGTTTCTTTATACAATTTTTCCTGAATAGAAGGGTACTTTACCAAGCATGCCATAATCCACTGCAAGGCGGTGTATGTCGTATCGCTGGCGGCAGCAAGGAACTCGCCGCAGAGGCTGGCCATCTCTTGGTAATTGAGATTCCTCTTTTCTTCTGGCAATTCCAAATTCACCAGCGTATCAACATAAGCAATATCGGCTTCCAGCTCCTCCTCTTCTTTGTGATGATGATCAACTCCAGGTTTAGGAGCAATTATATATATACCTACCAAAAATCTCTTCCTCTTCCAATATGTGACAATGTCTCATTGTCAAGAGAGGAAAACTTAAAATTTTACTCAAAAAATTCATTTTCCCTCCATTTTCCATTCACCCTCATTTTAAGACTATTTCATCTTAAAAAATAAAAAACTCAACAGATGATGCGAGAGGGATGGAGCATTTCTGAGATGAGGTTTCGACGAAGGAGCCGCCACGTGGGACCATAAGAGCTGGATGCTATTGTCCGCTGGTTAGAATTGAAAATTTTACTGGTTGTTGAAGCAATTGGCCGATCGGAGCAAATGGCACCTTGCTGAACTAAAGCCTGGTAGGCTAACAAGTGGCTGCTGATGACTATGGATGGAGATGAGTAGCCTATTTTAATGGCGATGATAGGACCATATTTGCGTTTGAGATCTCGAAGCATGAGTTCGAGATCGCGACTGGTTTTTCTTAGCAATGGTAACATCCCAATCACTGGGAAGATAAAGGGACCTGGTGGGAGTTTCTTTGTTTTCTGGAAGAAAAGATTAAAGAGAAGTATGAGGAAGAAAGAGATACAGAATGTGACCACAATGATGAACAAGCTTTCCATTATTCCAGTACTTGTGTTTGTCATCTAAATATTACCAGGACATATGTACTAGAGATAGAGACTTGCTACGTGTGGGTATCAAAGAAAGAAGAGTAGGATGGAAGTGACACTGAGCGTGAAAAATCAGTTTTCCCTGTAGGAACCAAAATCACTTATTTTGGGGTAAAACAGAGAGACTCTCGTCTTCTTTCTAAAACGTGCAGAGACGTAGGGTATTGTATTCCACGGCGACTTGATGAAGTTATTGAAAGAATACAGCTAGAGATATTGCAGATAAAAGGCTGATGAACACCACTCTCACATGTAAGCAGACAAAATGGAGACTCTGGCTGATGAGTTGTGGCACTATACAAAACGATTTTTCATTTTTTTAAAAACTCACTGAGCCAATTAATTTGGATTCTCCCCGGATAGGCCCGTTAAAAAGTGTAAAGCATTTCTTGTTGAAGATTTTTTATTTTTAGGACTCGAACTCGAGACATCTAGTTAGAGAGAAAGAATATCAATCATCCCACTCATACCATTGGATAAATATAGATATTGCAATATTGTATCAGAAACACACACTGATAGTACTACTTATAAAATAGCAACTTATTTTCAGAGCGAGAAACGACTGCCCAAATCAATCCCACCATTGTTTTCCTCTGTCTTTCATTTCTTTTTATTTCCAAGAAATGGATTTAAGGAAACTTGTTGGCTTGCTTCTATTAGTTTTCATATCCCTTCTGGAGATGCTTTTAAAGAAAATTGCAGTTTCGGTGTTAAGTTTTCGTGGGGTTTTCTGATTCTCAAAGATCACCATCGAATAGCAGGGAAATGCAGAGAGTTGTTTCTTCACCAAGAATCAGACTAAAGGATGGAAGATGGCTGGCATACAGAGAAAGAGGAGTCCCAATGGACAAATCCCTTCACAGAATCATCCTTGTCCATGGGATTAACAGCTCCAAAGATAAGGATTTTCTTGCAACCCAAGTATGACTAGCTAACACCCTTTTCAACTTTACTAGTAATATAACATTTTACTTTCCTAATCTTGAAGAATTATAGTCCTAGTCTCCTAAGAATTAAAAGTATGTTTGATGCTCATTTTTTCTCTTTAATTGTTAACATGGTTGTTTTGATATTTCATATTCAGAGAGGGACATCCAATAACAGTTTATTTGTCTCTCCGCTTTTAGCTCCTAAATAATGTTTCCATTAGATTGATCTACTAACTATATTCTTTAGGAAATCCTAGAGAAGATGAGGATATATATGGTACAGTTTGATAGAGCTGGATATGGGGAAAGTGATATAAATCCTAAACGGTCATTAGAAAGTGAAGCTTGTGATATAGAAGAAGTAGCTGATCAACTACAAATAGGATCAAAATTCTATCTAATTTCAGTTTCTGCTGGAAGCTATCCTGCCTGGAATTGCCTCAGACGCATACCACACAGGCTATCAGGCGTGGCTTTTGTTGTTCCAATAATCAACTACAAATGGAACTCCCTTCCTCATGATTTGATCAAGAACGATCATAATAACAAGCTTTGGCGATTAGTAATTTGGCTCGCACGCTATGCTCCTGGGTTACTCTACTCATTTTTTACACAAAAATCGAACAGTGTTTTCTCGGGCAATTCTGCATTGTTAAGCAAAAAGGACAGGGAAGTTGCAAAGAATGCAAATAGATCGGAAGTTTTTGACCCGGTAAAGCTCATCATCCACCTCTCTCAAATCAAACATGAGTTTTCACGAAATGATTATCTTGAAAATTAATTGTCTTAATTAATTTGCAGAAACTTTATCCGAAGCAAAGTGATTTTGAGTCTCTTCTCCAAGACTTCACCTTGGCATATGGAAAGTGGGACTTTGATCCACTAGAATTTGGTAATCCATTTCCTGATGAAAAAGAAAGCTCAGTTCATATTTGGCAAGGTTATGAGGACAACATAGTACCTTGTCGCTTACAAAGATATGTTTCCAAAAGGCTACCTTGGATTCATTATCATGAAGTTAGTGATGGTGGACATGCGTTGTGGCTGTTGCGGAAGCCAAATGTATATAGTGTGAATGAGTCACAATTACTATACCAAAAATTATGACAACCACTAAATAATAAACAAGACAATAAGACAACAATAAAAGAACATCAGAATTTACGAGGTTCGGCCAATTTTGCCTACTTCCTCGGACACAATCAATATTTTATTCCACTCCAAAATTACAAGTGAAATAATACTAAAGAGAGAAGATACAAATGCCTTAAGAATATAAAAGGCAAATGAGAGGTGTGTATAAATCCTAAACATTATGCCTCCTTTTATAGGGTGAAATTCTCATTCAAAATTGTCATCCACCGATGTGGGACTTTTGACAATTTCAACAAATCTCCACCTTGGCACAATTCCACATCTTCAATTTTCTCTCAATAACAAATTTTGCTTGTGTCTTCATCTTCAATCTCTAGTGTTCAACAATGTTTATCAAATCCAAACAATGTTGAAACTTGACCGCAGTCACCACTTTTGTCAGCATATCCGCAGGGTTCTCCGTATTATGAATTTTCTTCATCGTGACTCCACCTTCTTCTATGATTTACAAAGTACATATGGTCGGTTGTACTCATACACACACACACACACACATAAATATATATATATATATATATATATATATATATATATATATATGATTTGACCGAGTATATGTTGTTGCTGCTACAACTTGACTTTTAATTTTGCACTACATTTTATTGCACTATATATTTTATTTTTAAATAAGTTACCTACCGAAATCAGTCGGTATTAGTGGTCAATACTTAGAATCGTGCTAAAAACTGACCGACTTCGGGCATACTGGCGGATTTAGTAAATTAAATATTAAATTTTAATGTTGGAGTGATCGAGTCTAAGTATCGGCATCCAAGACGCTATGACAAATTTAAAAACAAAATGTATAGTGCTATAAGATGTAGTGATATATTAAAACTTAAGTTGTAGCAACAACAACATATACTCGGTCAAATCACACGATTGGACACACACACACGTGTATATATATATATATATATATATATATATATATATATATATAATATTATAAATTAGTATGTTAACTCAATTAAATACTATGTATATATACATACACACATAAGATATAGTGTTTATATAAAAATAATTTTAAAAAACACGTACACACATGCGCGCGTGCGCGCGCGCACACACACACACACACACACACTCACACGTATATATATATACTATTTATTTAAATCTATTTATATAAATTGACTAAAATTGACCGACTTCGGTCGGTACTTCCATTAAATTAATTTTTTTTTAAAATAAAATTGAAATACCGACCGATTTCGGTTCGAACTGTGTGGTCAAATGGTCAAACACTAACTTAAATATACCAACCGCAATTTCAGACCGAAGTCGGTTGGAAAATATTAATTTAGGCTGCCACAGACGGGTTTCTTCCCCATTTTTCTCTTTTCTCTTTCTCTCATTCTTTCTTCCACAGCTGCGAACCCTTCCCAAACCCCACCCAAATCAACTGATCACTCCCTTATCACCCAAAATCAAACCCCCCCCCACTGCCCACTTCGTCTCTCCATGTTCTCCGTTGGTCCCACCCCTGTCGCGCCACCACTGGTCCTCCGCCAACACTGTCGCGCCACCCACTGTCGCACCACTCCCCAAATCATATCCCTCTCCTCTCTTTGAAGGTTAGTTATTTATATTTGTTAATTTTAGTTATTTAAATTCTTTCAATTGTATAAACTAGGGTTTACAATTTAAGATTTTGGGATTATTTCAATTGATTTATAATTCTTTAGATCTAGAGTTTACTCTTATTGATTTTGTTTATGATATCATGTAAGGTACTTTGCTTAGCTAATTTAGAAGATGTTATGTTAGAAGGTTATGACTATGCTTTTGCTTAGCTATTTTTTATTTTCAATTTTATTGATCATAATTTAGGGCTTATTAAACTATGATTTAGGGCTTATTATATTATGATTTAGAGTTTATTAATTATGATTAATAGTATGTGAGTTAGTCTAATTGAGACACTTAGTCTCATAATTAAAAACTTAAGTTGAAAAAGTTGATCGGATGTTGACTTACATGTAAACGACCTCAGATTTGAATTCTGATAATTCCAATAGCTTCGTATGGTTATTTTAGACTTAGGAGCGCATCCGAAAAATTATTTGGAGGTCCGTAGTGGAATTAGGCTTGAAATGGCGAAAGCTGAATTTTTGGGATATTTGACCGGGTTGACTTTTTGATATCGAGGTCGGAATCCAATTCTGGAAATTTGAATACGTCCGTTATGTCATTTATGACTTGTGTGCAAATTTTGAGGTCAATCGGACGTGAATTGATAGGTTTCGGCGTTCTTTGTAGAAATTGAAAGTTTCAAAGTTCATTACGCTTGAATTGGGGTATGATTCGTGGTTTTAGCGTTGTTTGATGTTATTTGAAGGCTCGACTAAGTTCGTATGACATTTTAGGACTTGTTGGTGAATTTAGTTGAAGTCTCGAGGGTCTCGGGTGAGTTTCGGATGGTTAACAGATCGATTTTTGAATTTGGAAGACTGTTCAAGTTTCTGCCTTCTGGTGCAATCGCACCTGCGAGCACGCAGAAGCGCAATGGGCATCGCAGGTGTGCAAGGTCCGCAGAAGTGAACAAAAAACTCCTACAAGCGAGCACGCAGGTGCGAGTTGGGATGCGCAGAAGCGGAGGCTGGGCTGGTGACTGTGGAGCGCAGATGCGGAAGGCACCTCGCATGTGCGGACACGCACCTGCACGTGGGGGATTACAGAAGCGATAATGTGTGCAGAAACGGGGTAAAATCTGCAGAACCAGTTGCACAGAAGTAGTTAAAAGTTCCGCAGATGCGGAACCTCTGGACAGTGTACAAAAACAGAGGGGTCCGTGATTTTCTCATTTTTGGACATATCAAACACGGGTTGAGGTGATGTTTGAGCGAGAAATCATGACGAATCTTGAGTTAAGTCACTTGTGATCATTTCTACTCTATAATATTGAATTGTCATCGAATAATCCGGCTAGATTACATATTTTTGAGGTGTAAATCGGGGATTTGAACCTAGTGATTTGAAAATAAGATTTGGGGATTTGGAGGTCGAGTTAAGGTCGAGTTTTGGTGAAATTGGTATGGTTAAACTCGTGGTTGAATAGGCTTTCAGATTGTGTATTTTTTGTCGGTTTTTGAGTTATGGGCCCCACTGGCGATTGTTTTGAGTTAAATTTTAGATTTTATTGGAAAATTAGTATTTTCTTATGGATTTAATTTCAATAATTTGTATTAACTGAATCGAATTAATTGTGGCTAGATACGAGCCTTTCGGAGACCAATTCACGAGGCAATGGCATAGCCGAGTAAGAAATTTCATGGATTGAGATAACTAACACTTCTAAACTTGGTTTTGAGGGTATGAATCCCCGAATTGATGTTATATAAATTATTTGGAGGTGCCGCACACGATAGTGACAAGCGTGTGGACGTGCATCATTGAAATTGTGTCTTGAATAAATTTTATGAAGTCATAAAAATTAAAGAATCATGTTATTATCTGAACATTTTCCACGTGTTAGACTAATTGAGCTGAGGCTCTTATTAAAGATCATGTTTAGGCTTCGTGCCGATATTTCGGGACCCATGGGGTCATGTTGCTGTTAAATTAATTATTTAACAAATGCACATTTCACACTCAGTCATATTCATCTATTGTGAGGATACTTATGGGATCAAGCTGCGCGCCGCAGCAGGCCATATTGGCTTTATATATATTATTATTATATGGATCGAGCTGCATGCCGAGCAGGCCTTCTAGGAATTATTATTATTATTATGGGATCGGACTGCACGACGTAGTAGGCCATATTAGCTTTATATAGCGCTTGGGCTAAATGAGCACCTCCGGAGTCTGTACACACCCCCAGTGAGTGTAGATGATTATATATTCGGGATGGACTTCCCAGGACATGGACTTGCCTTACTTATTTATGTTGTGATGCATTTTACCTAGACATGGATCTTGTCCGTAACATTTACATATGGGGATAAATTACCCCAGGGATGGATTGGCCTTATACGGTACTGAATGACTAACTGTCAATCTATGTGTATATATATACAGGATGGAATATCCCTGGGCGGAATTGGCCAAAAACAGTACCGAGTGACCGAATGATTTGTGACCAGTATTTACATGCGGTTTTTCTACTGAGATGTCATATTCCTCATATCATGCAGTATTTATCTATTTCACTTGTACTGAGTTTAACTATTGAACTTGAAAGCATGCCTACATTTTTGTACCACTATTTATACTGGGTTATACCTGCGAAACTCGTCACTACTTTCAGCCTAGAGGTTAGTCTTGTTACTTATTGAGTTGGTTGTACTCATACTACATCCTGCACCTCGTGTGCAGATCTAGGTGCTCCCGGATACGACGACTGATAGATTTCAGAGTTATTTCTGTTGGGGACTATCAAGGTAGTTGCTTGACATCCGCAGGCTTGATTCCCTTCATGTCTAGTTATTGTACTGTTATATGTTTTCAGACAGTGAGATTTTGGGCCGTGACAAGTTGGTATTAGAGCCTAGGTTACATAGGTCTCACGAGTCATGAGAAGGTTTAGTAGAGTTGCAGATCGGTACAGAGACATCTGTACTTATCTTCGAGAGGCTGCCGAACTATTAGGAAAATTTCACCTTCTTGCATTTTGTCGTGCGAATTTATTGATTCCGGAAACTAAATTTCTGTTATTCTATTCTCTCACAAATGGTGAGGACACGTACTGCCAGATCGGACGGTCAGCCACCAATGCCACCAGTTAGGGCCGCGAGAGGCCGAGGCCGTGGTAGAGGTCGGGGCCGAGGTAGAGGTCGAGGTGCAGCTCGTACATCAGTTGGAATAGCACATGTAGCGCCGCCAGTTGCTCCAACTCAGGGGCAGATTCCAGATATAGCTGAGCCGACAGGATCAACTCAGGCACCAGCTGCACCTATTGTAATTCCATGCTTTGAGGAGGCACTAGCACAGATATTGACAGTTTGCATTAGTCTTCCTCAGGTGGTTTCGGCTCAGGCCGCACCTGCCACTTCTCAGGACGGGGGAGGTACTCATACCCCTATTTCTTGTACTCCAAATTAGGTAGTACATGGACTTTAGATACTGTAGGCACTACCATCCAAGCCAGTTGTAGCTACTCAAGCCCCGGTAGTCCCCGTTATGGAAGATGATGAATAGAGGAGACTTAACATATTGGGGAGGCTTCGAACTCTATCATTTAGCGATGCTGAGTCAGAGGATGCTCAGGTTTTTGTAGATAAGTGCCAGTAGATGCTTCAGACATCGGGTATTCTGGAGACCAGTGGGGTCTCATTCACTACCTTTCAGTTTTCTATAGCTGCCTTCAGTTGGTGGGAGGCTTATGAGAGGCGCATGCCGATTGGTGTAGTATCAATTACATGACAGGAGTACTCCGTTCTATTTTTTGAGAAGTTTGTGCCGCAATCTCGCAGAGAGGAACTGCGCAGGCACTTTGAGTAGTTACGTCAGGATGACATGTCTGTGACGCAGTACGAGATGAGATTTTATGAGTTGGGTCATCACGCAGTTTGGTTGGTTCCCACTGATAGGGAGAGGATTAGAAGGTTCATTGATGGCCTCACATATCAGCCGCGGTTACTTATGACTAGGGAGAGGGTATCTGGTGCTACTTTTGATGAGGTAGTTGACATTGCTCGGCAGATAGAGATTGTCCATAGCTAGGAACGAGTAGAGAGGGAGGCCAAGAGGCCTCGTGGAACAGGTGATTTCAGCGGTGTCCATTCGTGAGGTCAGTTTTACAGTGGCAGGGGTCGTTCTTACAGACACGCTCAGACTGGTCATCCAGTTCACTGTGGTGCATCATCCGGCCATGGTTCATACAGTTCTCATCAGGGTCAGCCATCTCTCGATGCCCTTCTAGCCCAGAGTACGCCCCGTGCACCTTTAGTTCAGGGATCATTTGTACTATGTTCTTCTGGTACTTATTCTGGTTCACGAGGTCTACCTCAGAACTTGCCACCATTCTTCGAGAGGGAGTGCTATGAGTGTGGAGAGCGGGGTCATGTGAGGAATATTTGTCCCCTTATTACTCGAGGTCCAGTTCAGCAGAGGAGTCAGGCTACTACTTCTGCACCGGTTGCGCCACCACCAAGCCTCGGGTGCGGCTCCAACAACTAGGGGTCACCCATGAGGGGGAGGCCGATCGGTGGAGGTCAGGCCCGATTCTATGCTTTTCCTGCCAGGCAAAATGCTGCTGCTTTAGATGTAGTGATCACATATATTGTTTCGATGTGCCACAGGGAGGCTTCTATATTATTTGACCCTGCTTCCACTTATTCATATGTATCATCGTATTTTGCTCATTATCTGGATATTGAGTCCTTAGTTTCACTTGTTCGTGTATCTACGCCGGTGGGAGATATTATTATTGTGGACCGTATGTATCGGTCATGTGTGGTAACTATTGGGGAACTAGAGACTACAATTGATCTTTTATTCGGTATGGTGGATTTCGATGTAATTTTAGGTATGGATTGGTTGTCTCCATGTCATGTTATTCTGGACTGTCACGCAAAAATCGTGACGTTGACGATGCCGAGGTTGCCAAAGGTTGAATGGATAGGTTCTCTAGATTATGTTCCTAGGAGGGTAATTTCTTATTTCAAAGCCCAACGTATGGTTGGGAAGGGATGTTTGTCATATTTGACCTTTGTGAGAGATGTTGATGTAGTTACTCCTCCTATTGATTCAGTACCGGTAGTGCGAGACTTTCCGTATGTACTTCCTGCATAACTGTCGGGTATGCCATCCAACAGGGATATTGATTTGGTGTCGGGCACTCAACCCATTTCTATTCCTCCATATCATATGTCACCAGCTGAGTTGAAAGAATTGAAAGAGCAACTTCATGAACTCCTTGATAAGGGGTTTATTAGGCCTAGTGTGTTACATTGGGGTGCATCGGTTCTATTTGTGAAAAAGAAAGATGGTACTATGCGGATGTGCATCGATTACAGGTAGCTGAACAAAGTTACAATCAAGAATAAATATCCTTTGCTGCGTATTGATGATTTATTTGACCAGTTTCACGGAGCGATGGTGTTCTCCAAAATTGATTTGAGATGTGGGAATCACCAGTTGAAAATTCGGGATTCGAATATTCTAAAAACGGCATTCAGTACTCGTTATGGCCACTATGAATTTCTCGTGATGTCTTTTTGGCTAACCAATGCCCCAGCAGAATTTATGCACTTGATGAATAGTGTATTTTAGCCATATCTTGATTTATTTGTCGTAGTATTTATTGATGATATCCTAGTGTACTCACGTAGCCAGGAGGAGTATGCACAACACTTGGGTATTGTATTACAGAGACTGAGAGAGGAGAGGCTTTATGCCAAATTCTCTAAGTGTGAGTTCTGGGTTAGTTTAGTGGCATTCTTGGGACATATAGTGTCCATTGAGGGAATTAAGGTGGATCCAAAGAAAAAAGATGCAGTTCAAAGTTGGCCCAGGCCATCTTCAGCTACAGAGATTTGGAGTTTTCTCGGCTTGGCCAGTTATTATCATCGCTTTGTGGAGGGTTTCTCATCTATTGCATCACCTTTGACTAAATTGACCCAGAAAAGTGCTCCGTTCAGGTGGTCGGATGAGTGTAAAGAGAGCTTTCAGAAGCTGAAGACAGCTTTGACTACAACCCCAATATTGGTGTTGCCTACATGTTCAGAGTCTTATACTGTGTATTGTGACGCATCGCATATTGGTCTCGGTGCAGTGCTGATGCAAGGCGGCAGGGTGATTGACTATGCATCCAGATATTTAAAGGTACATGAGAAGAATTATCCTGTCCACAGCCTTGAGTTAGCAGCTATTGCTCATGCCTTGAAGATTTGGCAGCATTATTTGTACGGTGTCCATTGTGAAGTTTATACTGATCACCGGAGTCTACAATATCTTTTTAAACAGAAGGATCTTCATTTGCGGCATTGTAGGTGGTTAGAGTTGCTTAAGGATTATGATATCACTTTTCTCTATCATCCCGGAAAGGCCAATGTGGTGGCCGATGCCTTTAGTCGTAAGGCAGAGAGTTTGGGCATCTTAGCATACTTTCCGGTAGCAGAGAGGCCTTTAGCCTTGGGTGTTCAGGCCTTAGCTAACCTGTTCGTTAGATTGGATGTTTCGGAGCCGATTCGAGTTATGGATTGTATGGTTTATCAGTCTTCTCTTTATGATCGTATCAGAGAACGTCAGTATGATGACCCCCATCTGCTTGTCCTTAAGGACACGGTTCAACACGGTAATGCGAAGGAAGTCACTATTGGGGATGACGATGTATTACGGATGCAGGGCATGATATGTGTGCCTAATATAGATGGGTTGCGTGAGTTGATTCTCCATGAGGCTCACAGTTCGTGGTACTCCATTCATCCAGGTGCCACGAAGATGTATTAGGATTTGAGGTAGCACTATTGGTGGAGGCGAATGAAGAAAGATGTAGTTGGATTTAAAGCTCGTTGTTTAAATTGTCAATAGGTAAGGTACGAGCATCAGAGACTGGGTGGATTACTTCAAAGACTTGAAATTCCGAAGTGGAAGTGGGAGCGTATTACCATTGACTTTGTAGTTGGGCTCCCACGGACCTTGAGGAAGTTTGATGATGTTTGGGTGATTATAGACCGGTTGACCAAAGCCGCGCATTTTATTCCAGTTGGTACTAATTATTTTTCGGAGCGGTTAGCTAGGATTTATATCCGTGATATTGTTTGCCTACACGGTGTGAAAGTATCCATCATTTCAGACCGGGGCACGCAGTTTACATCGCATAGCAGGAATTGGGCACACAGGTTCAGTTGAGTACATCATTTCACCCTCAGACGGACGGACAGTCTGAGCGCACTATTCAGATATTTGAGAATATGCTACGCGCTTGTGTCATTGATTTTGGGGGTTTTTAGGATCAGTTTCTGCCACTCACGGAGTTTGCTTACAATAGCAGCTACCAATCGAGCATTCAGATGGTTCCGTATGAGGCTTTATATGGGATACGGTGTCGGTCTCTGGTGGGTTAGTTTGAGCCGGGTGAGGCTAGGCTATTGGGTACTGACTTGGTTCAGGATGCTTTGGAGAAGGTCAAAGTGATTCAGGAACGTCTTAGCACGGCGCAGTCCAGACAGAAGAGTTATGCCGACAAGACGGTCCGTGGTGTTGCTTACATGGTTGGGGAGAAAGTTCTGGTCAAGATTTCACCCATGAAGGGTGTGTTGAGGTTCGAGAAGAAGGGCAAGTTGAGCCCTCGGTATATTGGGCCTTTTGAGGTACTTAAGAATATTGGAGAGATGGCTTATGTACTTGCTTTACCACCTAGTCTATCAGGTGTTCATATAGTGTCCCATGTATCCATGCTTCGAAAGTATGTTGGGGATCCGTCTCATATATTGGATTTCAGTACAGTGCAGTTGGACAGTAATTTGACTTATGATGTGGAGTCGGTGACTATTTTAGACCGGCAGGTTCAAAAACTGAGGTCAAAGAACATAGCATCAGTGAAGGTACAGTGGGGAGGCCAGCCAGTCGGAGAAGCTACTTGGGAGATTGAGCAGGAGATGCGGAGCAAATATCCACACTAATTTGAGACTCTAGGTATGATTCTAAACTCGTTCAGGGATGAATGTATGTTTAAGAGGGGAAGAATGTAATGACCCGGTCTGTAATTTTTAGTATTATAACCCCGTTCCTCCATTTAATGCGCAATTTATGCTTTACAGTTATTTTATGTCTTACCGGGTTAGTTGGTTCGAATTCGGAAGGATTTCGGAGTGAAATGAGACACTTAGTCTCATAATTGAAAACATAAGTTTGAAAGGTTGACCGGATGTTGACTTATGTGTAAACGAACTCGGATTTGAATTTTGATGATTCCAATAGCTCTGCATAGTGATTTTGGACTTAGGAGCGTGTCAAGAAAATTATTTGGAGGTCCGTAGTGGAATTAGGCTTGAAATGGCGAAAGTTGAATTTTTGGGAAGTTTGACCGGAGGGTTGACTTTTTGATATCGAGGTCAAAATCCGATTCTAGAAATTTGAATATGTCTATTATGTCATATATGACTTGTGTGCAAAATTTGAGGTCAATCAGACGTGAATTGATAGATTCCGGCGCCGTTTGTATAAATTGTAAGTTTCAAAGTTCATTAGGCTTGAATTGTAGTATGATTCATGATTTTAGCGTTGTTTGATGTGATTTGAAGGCTTGATTAAGTTCGTATGACGTTTTAGGACTTGTTGGTGAATTTAGTTGAAGTCCCGAGTGTCTCGGGTGAGTTTCAGATGGTTAACAGATCGATTTTTGAATTTGGAAGACTCCTGAAGTTTTTGCCTTCTGGCGCAATCGCACCTGCGGAACTTTGCTCGCAGGTGCGAGCACGCAGAAGAGCAATGGGCATCGCAGGTGCGCAAGGTCCGCATAACCGGACAGAAAACTCGCACAAGTGAGCTCGCATGTGCGAGCTAGGATGCGCAGAAACGAAGGTTGGGCTGGTGACTGTGGAGCGCAGATGCGGAAGACATCTCGCAGGTGTGGACACGTACCTACGTGGGGGGGGGGGATCACAGAAGCGATAATGTGCACAAAAGCGGTGGAAAATCCGCAGAAGCGGTTGCGCAGATACGGTTAAAACTTCCACAGGTGCGAAAACATAGGACAGTGTACAAAAACAGAGGGGTCCGTGATTTTCTCATTTTTGGACATTCCAAACATGGGTTGGGGCAATTTGGGAGCGTGAAATCACGAAGAATCTTCAGGTAAGTCAATTGTGATCATTTCTACTCCATAATAATGAATTATCATCGAATAATCTGGCTAGATTACATGTTTTTGAGGTGTAAATCGAGGATTTGAACCTAGGGATTTGAAAATAAGATTTGAGGATTTGGAGGTCGAGTTGAGGTCGGATTTTGGTAAAATTGGTATGGTTAGACTTATGGTTGAATGGGCTTTCGGATTTTGTAACTTTTGTTGTGTTCCGAGGCGTGGTCTCAACGAGCTATTTTTTTGAGTTAAATTTCGGATTTTATTGGAAAATTAGTATTTTCTTATGGAATTAATTCCAATAATTTGTATTGACTGGATCGAATTAATTGTGGCTAGATACGAGGCTTTCGGAGACCAATTCATGAAGCAAGGGCATAGCCGAGTAAGGAATTTCACGGTTTGAGATAAGTAACACTTCTAAACTTGGTTCTGAGGGTATGAATCCCCGAATTGATGTTATATAAATTGTTTGGAGGTCACGCACATGATAGTGACGAGCGTGTGGACGTGCACCATTGAAATTGTGACTTCAATAAATTTTATGAAGTCATAAAAATTAAAGAATCGGGTTATTATCTGAACATTTTCCACATGTTAGAGAAATTGAGTTGAGGCTCTTATTAAAGATCATGTTTAGGCTTCGTGCCGATATTTCGGGACCATGGGGTCATCTTGTCGTTAAATTAATTGTTTTACAAATGTACATTTCACACTCAGTCATATTCATCTATTGTGAGTATATTTATGGGATCAAGTTGCGCGCCGCATCAGGCCATGTTGGCTTTATATATATTATTATTATATGGATCGAGCTGCGTACCGCAGCAAGACTTATAGGCTTTATTATTATGGGATTGGACTGCATGCCGCAGTAGGCCATATCAGCTTTATATAATGCTTGGGCTGAAGGAGCCCCTCCGAAGTCTCTACACAGCCCTAGTGAGCGTTGATGATTATATATTCGAGCATGCACATTCCTTACTTATTTATATTGTGATGCATTTTCCCTGGATATGGATCTTATCCGTAACATTTACATTTGGGGATAAATTAGCCGCAGGGCTGGATTGGCCTTATATGGTACTAAATGATTGACTGTCAGTCGATGTGTATATATATACGGGATGGAATATCCCTGGGCGGAATTGGCCATAAATAGTACTAAGTGACCCAATGACTTGTGACCAGTATTTACATGAGATCTTTCTACTAAGATGTCATATTCCTCATATCATGCAGTATTGATCTATTTCACTTATACTGAGTTTAACTGTTGAACTTGAAAGCATGCCTATATTTGTGTACCACTATTTATACTGGGTTGTACCTGCGGAACTCGTCACTACTTTCAGCCCAAAGTTTGCTCATACTACAGTCTGCACCTCGTGTGCAGATCCAGGTGCTTCTGGATACGGCGACTGCTAGATTTCAGGGTTATTTCTGTTGGGTACTATTAAGGTAGCTGCTTGACGTCCGCAGACTTGATTCCCTTCCTATCTAGTTATTGTACTGTTCTATGTTTTCAGATAGTGATTTTTATTTAATTTAGATGCTCATGTACTCAGTGACACCGGGTTTGGGAGTGATTTTATATACTCAAAATGGCCAAAAATATCCTTGAACTATTTGAAATAGCTCAAAATTACCCTCCGTTTATTTTCGGTACCAAAAATATCCCTGCTGTCTATGTTTTGTACCACAAATACCCCTTAAACCGTTAATCATGCCATTGGAGCTGACATGGTAGTCCAACTAGGTTAGATTATCTTACATGGTCATCCACCTAAGCAATCCAATATGTCAAAATTATTTTTTCGGAAAACTTATTTTTCCGAAATTTTTTATTAAAATACAAAATCAACACTTATTCCAAAAATGTAAAAAAAAATCGAAAATATTATTTATTTCGTAATGTTTTTTATTTAAATACAAAATCAACACTTATTCCGAAAAAAGCAAAATATTTCTGAAAACATTATTCTTGAATGGGGTTTATGATTTGATTAAAAAGCTCCATTGTTCTCTTTTGTGAATTTATGATTAGTTTGATCTAAAATATTAGATGCTTATCTGTTATAGCTTCACAAAAGTTACACCTCTACTATAAGTATGAATTGGTTCATTCGGAAATTTTTTCTTTTTTTTTCGGAATAAGTGTTGATTTTGTGTTTTAATAAAAAAAAACGAAATAAATAATTTTTCGGAAGTTTTTTACTTTTTTCGGATTAAGTATTGATTTTGTATTTTAATAAAAATTTCCGAAAAAATAATGTTTTCGAAAAAATAATTTTGTCATGCTGAATTGCTTAGGTGGATGGCCATGTAAGCAAATCTAACCCAGTTGGACTGCCATGTCAGCTTCAATGGAAAGATTAACGGGTCAAGGGGTATTTGTGGTCCAAAACATAGACGGCAGGTATATTTTTGGTACCAAAAATAAATAGAGGATATTTTTGAGCTATTTCAAATAGTTCAAGGATATTTTTGGCCCTTTTTCGTTTTATATATGTAGTTGTGAGATTTTCTTCCGCTGAATTTAATTATTATGTTTTCAAACTTAAAAGATATGGTGGTTTATTGAGATTGTCGGCTTGCCTAGTATTGAGATAGGCGCCATCACGACATGTGAGATTTTGGGTCGTGACAATGGCTTAACTAATTCAATATTCTAGCGAGTCTAATTATGTTTAATGGTAGGGTTAGAACAATATTGTATTCAAATTAATATGCACTCAAATTATTTAAATGTTGTGCTTTGTAACTAAAGTTTATTATGTAACTTAATTCTATAAATTAACTTAAATTATAATTAATATAACATGTAATTTATTTGTTCTTTGTATAGATGAAATATCAAAGTTTGATGTATAATAGGAATTATTCTAATCGTCGATTTTTAATGGAGGAATTTATAGAAAAGGTTAAGGAATTTATTAGGCATGTAATATCACTTGAACCGTTTTGGATTGGAGGGATGATTAGGTGTCCTTGTACGAAGTGCAAGTGTTTGAATGTTTTGTGTTCGGAGGATGTTACGACTCATCTTTATAGAAAGTGGTTTATGGATAATTATTTTGTGTGGACTAGTCATGGAGAGGTTGATGGTACTGATGTTGTATTTCATAATGTTGTTGTTGGTGAAAGTAGTAGATCGGTGGAGAATAGCATTCAACATCCTAGATACCATGAAATGGTTGTGGATGCTTTTGGGATGCACTTTAATTTTGAAACACATGAAAGTGTTGAACAGGCTCCTAACGTGTCACGCCCAAAATTCCACCACAGGCGTCGTGATGACACTTAGTCTCTAAGACTAGGTAAGCCGATTTTAATAACAATTCAAGCCTTTTTTATTCAATACAAGTGTCAAAACCAACAACGAAAATATTCAAACAACCTCCCAAGACTGGTAATACTGAATCACGAACTCTAACTGAATACATGAAATGATATCAAGGATCGAATACTCAATACTGTTTGAATAATGATTAATAGTACAATAAAATGGAAAGACTCGAAGGGCCTGCGGCGACCAAGCAGCTCTACCTTGAATCCTTGCGATCCCACTCTAACTCTGTCCGAGTTCGATATCTCTAATACCTGGCTATGCACAAAAATGTGTAGAAGTATAGTATGAGTACACCACAGTCGGTAGCCAGTAAGTATCAAGACTAACCTCGGTAGAGTAGTGACGAGATACAATCAAGACACTCACTAGTCTAATAACATGTGCAATATAGTATACAAAATTAATAGAAAACAAATAGCAGTGATAGCAACAATAATCAACTAGTGATGTAAACAACAAGGCAGCAAGAACTCCATAAAAATTGCTCAAACAGATAATGAACACAAGTACAACCAATAATCAAGTTCTTTAAAATATACATCTTTCATCTATAAGTTTTTCAATAGAAATCTCTAGAATATAATCCTTTCCAATAAATATATTTCGAATATACTTCTTTCAATTAAATATCTTTCGAATATAATTCTTTCAAATAAATATCTTTCGAATATAATTCTTTCAAATAATATCCTTCAAATATAATTCTTTCAAATAAATATCTTTCGAATATAATTCTTTCAAATAATATTTTGAATAGAATCCGTTCAAATAAAAGTCACCTTGTGACACCTCATCTCATAATCATACAATACAGGTCTCAGCCCACTTTTATATTTTCACGGCACCTCGTGCGCACGGACAACTCACGTGCCAATATCATCATTATTTACTCACGACACCTCGAGCCCACATTTCATACCATAACTGCACAGATAATTTACGTGCCAATAGCATTTTTATTATATAATCACGGCACCTCATGCCCATATTTCGTATCATAATTGCACGGACAATTCACGTGCCAATAATAAATTCATCACATTTTCCCGGCACCTCCTGCCCATATCATAATTTCAACATATATCTGACTATTATCAAATTTACTGAATTTATAAAATAAATTGCACAATATATAAAAAAAAGTCACAAGGAAATCATAACATCACATATAAATCACCAACACATTAATCCCACATCATCACATATCACCCCTGACAATAGCCACCCTTATCCCTCTGCCCTAATAATATCAATAGCCACCCTTATTACTCTTATAGCTACCCTTATCACTCCTATAATATCCACCCTAATCCCTCCGCCCTGACAATATCAATAGACACCCTTATCATTCTTATAGCCACCCTTATCCCTCTGCCCTGGCAATATCAATAGCCACCCTTATCACTCCTAAAATAGCCACCCTTATCGCTCATATAATAGCCTCCCTTATTGCTCCGCCCAGATAATATCCCAATACACATAACCACAGTGAAATGCCACCCTTATACCCACATAATATCAATTGTGGAATGCCACCCTTATCCACCGCATAACAGTAACCCAAATCATACAACAATTTATACGGATATTACTATAACAACACAAAACAACAGTTTATATTATAAATTGCCCATAGGCCATAACCAATTCCAAAGATACAATAAAATTAATTAATTACTCAGCAAATAGCACAAGGCTCCACACAACGTATATAAAATCTCGAAAGCAACAACAAGGAAGGAAAATTAACTCAGCATAAGACAACACTTTCTTTAGTCCAATTTTTTGATAAATATATTAATACCTCAATTTAAACTTATTTAATTAATTATTTGCATATGAAAAATCCATACGGAATTAAATTCCAAGAAAATATCAAATCAACAAATACACGGAATTCACATAAAAATCCAGTGACAATCACACCAAATTATCATATAAAATACAAACCCGACAAACAAGGAATGAGGCATGACAATTTCAAGGATTTACTAAATGCCAACAATTATCCAATTTAATACATAAAAATTCCTAAGACTTTAAACCAATAAAATTTGCACATATAAGCCCGAGTACGTACTCGTCACCTCGCGTACACGACTTTCAATCACTCAACTTCCACTTAAGACTCAATGCATAAGGGGTAATTCCCCAACTCAAGGTTAGGCAAGATACTTACCGTTTTGAAGTCAGGCCGATATTTCAAAATCGCCTTCTTGCTTGAATTGACCTCCGGGCAGCTCAAATATAACTAAATTAATTGTATAAATTCATTAAAATTCATCAGAAATAATTTCAGACAATAAAATGTCAACTTAAAATTTTACATTAAAAATCAACCAAAAGTCAACGCGGGGCTCGCATCTAGGAACCCGACAGAATTTTCACGAAATCCGAACAACCATTCAGATATGAGTCCAACCATACCAATTTTATCAAATTTCGAAAACGAATCGTCCTCCAAATCTATATTTTTCGTTTTTCAAAGGTTTTACAATTTTCCCCAATTTTCAACTCAATTCGCTGATTAAATGATGAAAATAACAATAGATTCGTGTGATATAGACAAAATCGAGTTAGAATCACTTACTCCGAAGAATTCTTTGAAAATCCCATGAAACGTCACCACAAACCGAGCTCCCAAAGTCCAAATGTGAAATAATACCCTAACACTCGTTTATATAATACACAATCTTACCTCTCATTGTGCTGACCGCACAATTTCTTGTGCGGTCGCACATCCCAGGTTCTGCGGCCGCGATCCAAATTGTGCGGACGCACTTCAACAGTGACTTCACTACCAGGCTTCAGTAAATTGGCCATAACGTTCTCTTCAAATTTCCAAATGATTAATGGTATACCTTTCTGGAAGCTAGATTCCAAGGGCTGCAACTTTTGTTTTTGTATCATCTCTGAATTCCTTATAGATTAAAAGATATAAGCTTCCGATATCGGACCATCGAACCTGAAAATCTCCTTTCAGCGGCTGCGAGAGAAATTCTGCGGATGGCACAATTGCAACTGTGGAGAGCACAATTTCAACTGTGGTCCGCACAATTTTCACTGCCTCTGCACTTTGGGAGTTTGCGGCCGCTCTCCAAAATATGCCCTCCGCACTTCAACTGTCCCAAAACATCATCAGAGTGCCGAAATGCCCAAACTCGTTCAAACCTCACCCTCGAAACTCACCCGAGCCACTCGGGACCTCAACCAAAAATACCAACAAGTCCTAAAACATAACACGAACCTGCTCGAGGCCTCAAACCACATCAAACAATGTCGAAACTACGAATTGCACCACAAATCGAACTCATAAATTTCCAAATCTTCCAACTTCCAAAACTCGTGCCGAAACATATCAAATCAATCCGGACTGACTTCAAATTATGCACACGTATCATAAATGACATAATGGAACTGTTCCAATTTTCGAAATCAAATTTTGACCCCGATATCAATAAATTCAACTCCCAGTCAAACTTTCTAAAAATCTTTCATTTTCCAACTTTCGCCAAAATGCGTCAAATTATCCTACGGACTTCCAAATCCAAATTCAGACTTACGCCGAAGTCCGAAGTAACCATACAAAGTTATTAGAACCATCGAAGTAACTCTCCGGTCAACTCTTTTCTTTTAAACTTCTTAAATAAGAATTGTTCTTCAAATTTGATACTGAATCATCCGAAAATCAAACTCGACCACACACGCAAGTCATAATACACATCACAAAGCTGCTTGGGACCTTAAGTCGCTGAACGAGACGCTAATTCACAAAACGACAAGCTGGGTCGTTATATAACGAAGAGGCAAAATATTTTTATGAACAGTTAGAAACCGCTAGTCGTCCACTAAGTGAAGGGAGTATGAACTCTCAGTTGTATGTTACAGTTAGATTGTTAAGTATTAAATTAGATACCAATATTTTTCAAGCGGCAATGAATTCTTTCATTGGCCTTATGAGTGAACTAGTTGACCCAACTTTCAACATACCTGAAGATTTCTGTAAGGTTAAAAGATTGGTTTCTAAGTTAGGACTCTCGTCTATGAGAATCAATTGTTGTGAATATGGTTGCATGTTGTATTATAAGGGTGATGCAGATTTAGAAAGTTGTAAATTTTGTGAAAAAACTCGTTTTAAGCGGTATTCCAGCGGGAAGAAGGTTGATGAAAAGTCAATGCATAATTTACCTCGCATTCCTAGATTAAAGAGGTTTTATGCATCGATGAGTTCCTCTCCTCATATGAGATGACACTATGAAAATAGAAGTCCGCCCAGTGTTGTGTATCATCCTTCAGATGGGTAAGCGTGGAAGCAATTTGATAGGACATATCCGGATTATGCTAGTGAACCGAGGAATATTCGGTTGGGTTTGAGTGCTGATGGTTTTATGCCATTTTCTGTTTCTACAACATCGTATTCATGCTGGCCAGTCTTTATTACGCCGTATAATCCTCCGCTTGAAATGTGTATGACTAGTCCATATATGTTTTTAAATTGTGTTACTCCTAGTCCCCGCAATCCAAAGAGTTTGATTGATGTATATTTTCAACCTCTTATTGATGAGCTAAAACAGTTGTGGTATGATGAAGTTGAGACATATGACATATCGACTACGCAAAATTTCAACTTGCGTGCTAATTTAATGTGGATCATTAATGATTTTCCTGCATATGGAATGCTATCTTGGTGTATGACTGCTTAAAAGTTAGCATGTCCTTACTGCATGGAGAATGGTAAAGAGTTAACTTTAAGACATGGCCGAAAGTAGTCATGGTTTGACTGTCATCGTCAGTTCTTGCCAGTTGATCATGAGTTTAGAAGGATGAAGAATACAGTTGAACATGATTTGCCACCTCCAATTTTGTCCAGTGAGGAAATTTGGAGCACTTCACTAAAGTTACCGAGGCCCCACCTTCTAGATTTTTTGGATATGATATTACTCATAACTGGACAAAACAGAGCATATTTTGGGAGTTGCCATATTGGAAGGATAATCTTCTCAGACACAATCTTAATGTCATGCATATTAAGAAGAACTATTTTGACAATTTGTTCAACACAGTGACGAATGATAAGAACAAGACAAAAGATAACCCGAAGGCTAGACTAGACTTACAAGAATATTGTAGGGGACCTGAATTACATTTGCAGTCTGCGAACAATGATAAGGTGTTCAAGCCTAAGTCTAGCTACACATTCACTTTGGAACAAAGACGATAGATTTGTCAATGGGTTACAAACCTAAAGATGCCTGAGGGCTATGCTTTGAACCTGGGAAAACATGCTGATATGGTTGAAGGAAAGCTGGCTCATATAAAAAGTCCTGACTGTCATATATTCATGGAAACTTTAATCCCTATTTCATTTTGTGGTTTGCTTGAAAATATCTCAAAACCCATCACAGAGATAAGTTTGTTCTTCAAAGACTATGTTCTACCACATTAAGGGAAGAAAAGCTATTTCAAATGAATCGGAACATTCCTATAATTAGTAATATGCTGGAAAGGATTTTTCCATGTGGTTTCTTTGATGTGATGGAACAAATTTCAATTCACGTTGTACATGAGGTGCGACTTGGATGGCCGGTTTAATGCAGGTGGATGTATCCATTCGAGAGGTAATGATCAATCCTTAATTCATTCTTGTAATTTTCTTTAACATTATCGTCTAATATGACAATATTCACGACTATTGGCAAGTGTAAACGATTTTTTAAGCAGAGGAATGAGATGGAAGGATCCATATGTGAAGCATACCTTGCAAAGGAAACTGCCCATTTTTGTTCTTACTACTTCGACAGTCATGTGCCATGTGCTAGAAATTGGCCTAATCGGTACAATGTCATGATTGAGAATAATCCATTATATCCACCAATGTCTATATTCAATCAACCAGGCCTAAGTTCTAAAGATCGATAAAAAAGGGGCCTAATAGTATGGAGTACAAATCAGCTTCAAATCATGTGTTGCTAAATTGTCCGGAAGTTCAACCCTTTCTTAAGTAAGTGTTGACGTAAGATTAATTTACATGGACTACTATTTAATTCGGTTGATGCAACTAACAAAATTGTTAACGTGTCGCTCAGTGACGTCTTGAGTCTATTTGGCCATGATGGTGTATAATCTACATTTGAGGCATGGCGTAAAGAGTGTGTAAGTGCATCTTACATACTTTCTCACATGTGAATACACATACTTGGTCAGTTGTGAATATACTTGCTCACTTGTAATTTATTTAACAGTACATGTAGGTCAATAATCCAAATAACAGTGTTAATAAATTTTTAAAAGATATATCTTGGGGACCTGTACCTACAGTTACAACTATGTCTAAGTATTTTGTGAATGGTTATAAATTTCACACCGAGGAATGCTCCAAGTATAAAAAAAGCAATAACAGTGGGGTGTGTGTCAAAGGTGGTGAAGGCAACCAGGATGGAGAAAATAATTATTATGGTGTGATCAAAGATATTCTAGAATTATCATATTCAGGTTGGCCAAATAAGAAGATCATACTTTTCCGATGCAAGTGGTTTGACCCAACACCTAGAAGAGGTAAAAGTGTACACTCGCAGTACACCATAATTGAGGTTAATAAAAAGATGGAGTATGATCGCTATGATCCTTTTATAATTGCAGAAAAAGTTAGGCAAGTGTATTATGCTCTATATCCATTGCGGAGGGATAAGGCTGATTGGTTGGTTGTAATCAAAACTAAGCCTGTTGGTAGGGTGGAAGTTGAGAATGTACTAGATGTTGCTTACCAAAACGATACCTCAAATGTTAACCAAATGGTGGATGATCAGTTAGAAAATGGATTGGAGCATTCTCAACGCATATTAGAAGAAGTTGATATGGAGGAAATAATAATCATAGAAAATGAGGACGAAGAATCACCTAATGAAAATGAAATAAGTGAAGAGGAAGAATTTTCGGACGAGGAAGGATACTTCGAAGATGACTAGCATGTTAGTTTTTTCAAGCGCTCTCAACTTATATAGATTTATATTCTCAATTCTTACATTTTCTTTAATTTATGCAGATGACCGGTAGTGGTCGAGGTAGGTCTAGGAAGGATAAGAGGCCTATTGATCATGAAGATAATGCTACACCCTCGCTTCCTTCCACTCCACCCTTGCATCCCTCCGCTTATGATGGCCGACAACAATCTTCTAGGCACATATATTTTCCACCACATTTTTCTACTCATGAAACTACCTAACATTCGCCTCCAAGCAGTATTCTTATCATTCTCCACCACAGGGCTATACCCCGCTTCCTCCACATGATCCCACATATAGTTATATGGGTCCAGCGAGTCAGCAGTCACAGGGTCATGTGGCGATACACCCGTCATCTTCTCCATTTGTTTCACTACAAGCTGATCGTATCAATATAGATTTCAGCCACCCAGTTCGCAGCAGTGGTCTGGATCGCAGCAGGGGTCTAGATCGCATCCATCTTCATCAACGACCCTGTCTCCCTCTCCACGGAGTTCGTCTCCTAGAATTTCTAGACTTCGCCTTTGAGATAGTAGCGCTGAGCCAGATGCCTCCCCTTCTATGCACAATTTAGATTCATCGGAGGATGATGATCCAGAGGAAGTGCGATATGATCGTTATCATAGAATGATCATTAGGCCTGAGGGTAATGGTTAAAATTT